>NC_090374.1:25545012-26745012 GCF_036365525.1 Heterodontus francisci | reverse complement strand
TCTGTGCCCAACAAATTATTATCCTGCACTCTGTTCCCAACAAGTTATTATCCTGCACTCTGTGCCCAACAAATTAATATCCTGCACTCGGTTCCCAACAAGTTATTATCCTGCACTCTGTGCCCAACAAATTATTATCCTGCACGCTGTTCCGAACAAATTATTATCCTGCACTCTGTGCCCAACAAATTATTATCCTGCACTCTGTTCCCAACAAGTTATTATCCTGCACTCTGTGCCCAACAAATTATTATCCTGCACTCTGTGCCCAACAAATTATTATCCTGCACTCTGTTCCCAACAAATTATTATCCTGCACTCTGTGCCCAACAAATTATTATCTTGCACTCTGTGCCCAACAAATTATTATCCTGCACTCTGTGCCCAACAAATTATTATCCTGCACTCTGTGCCCAACAAATTATTATCTTGCACTCTGTGCCCAACAAATTATTATCCTGCACTCTGTGCCCAACAAATTATTATCCTGCACTCTGTGCCCAACAAATTATTATCTTGCACTCTGTGCCCAACTAATTATTATCCTGCACTCTGTGCCCAACAAATTATTATCCTGCACTCTGTGCCCAACAAATTATTATCCTGCACTCTGTTCCCAACAAATTATTATCCTGCACTCTGTTCCGAACAAATTATTATCCTGCACTCTGTGCCCAACAAATTATTATCCTGCACTCTGTTCCCAACAAATTATTAACCTGCACACTTTGCCCAACAAACTGTTATCCTGCACACTGTCCAAACAAATTATTATCCTGCACACTGACCCAACAAATTAATATCCTGCACTCTGTTCCCAACAAATTATTATCTTGCACTCTGTTCCCAACAAATTATTATCCTGCACTCTGTGCCCAACAAATTATTATCCTGCACTCTGTTCCCAACAAACTATTATCCTGCACACTGTTCCCAACAAATTATTATCCTGCACATTGCCCCAACAAATTATTATCCTGCACTCAGTTCCCAACAAATTATTATCCTGCACTCTGTTCCCAACAAATTATTATCTTGCACTCGTTGCCCAACAAATTATTATCCTGCACTCTGTTCCCAACAAATTATTATCTTGCACTCAGTTCCCAACAAATTATTATCCTGCACACTGACCCAACAAATTATTATCCTGCACTCTGTTCCCAACAAATTATTATCCTGCACTCTGTGCCCAACAAATTATTATCCTGCACTCTGTGCCCAACAAATTATTATCCTGCACTCTCTGCCCAACAAATTATTATCCTGCACTCTGTTCCCAACAAATTATTATCTTGCACTCTGTGCCCAACAAATTATTATCCTGCACTCTGTTCCCAACAAATTATTATCTTGCACTCTGTGCCCAACAAATTATTATCCTGCACTCTGTGCCCAACAAATTATTATCCTGCACTCTGTGCCCAACAAATTATTATCCTGCACTCTGTTCCCAACAAATTATTATCTTGCACTCTGTGCCCAACAAATTATTATCCTGCACTCTGTTCCCAACAAACTATTATCCTGCACACTGTTCCCAACAAATTATTATCCTGCACTCTGTTCCCAACAAATTATTATCCTGCACTCTGTGCCCAACAAATTATTATCCTGCACTCTGTTCCCAACAAATTATTATCCTGCACTCTGTGCCCAACAAATTATTATCCTGCACTCTGTTCCCAACAAATCATTATCCTGCACTCTGTGCCCAACAAATTATTATCCTGCACTCTGTGCCCAACAAATTATTATCCTGCACTCTGTTCCCAACAAATTATTATCCTGCACTCTGTGCCCAACAAATTATTATCCTGCACTCTGTGCCCAACAAATTGTTATCCTGCACTCTGTTCCCAACGAATTATTATCCTGCACTCTGTGCCCAACAAATTATTATCCTGCACTCTGTTCCCAACAAACTATTATCCTGCACACTGTTCCCAACAAATTATTATCTTGCACATTGCCCCAACAAATTATTATCCTGCACTCAGTTCCCAACAAATTATTATCCTGCACTCTGTTCCCAACAAATTATTATCTTGCACTCGTTGCCCAACAAATTATTATCCTGCACTCTGTTCCCAACAAATTATTATCTTGCACTCAGTTCCCAACAAATTATTATCCTGCACACTGACCCAACAAATTATTATCCTGCACTCTGTTCCAAACAAATTATTATCCTGCACTCTGTGCCCAACAAATTATTATCCTGCACACTGTTCCCAACAAATTATTATCCTGCACTCTGTGCCCAACAAATTATTATCCTGCACTCTGTGCCCAACAAATTATTATCCTGCACACTGTTCCCAACAAATTATTATCCTGCACTCTGTGCCCAACAAATTATTATCCTGCACACTGCCCAAACAAATTATTATCCTGCACTCTGTGCCCAACAAATTATTATCCTGCACTCTGTGCCCAACAAATTATTATCCTGCACACTGCCCAAACAAATTATTATCCTGCACTCTGTGCCTAACAAATTATTATCCTGCACTCTGTTCCCAACAAATTATTATCCTGCACTCTGTGCCCAACAAATTATTATCCTGCACTCTGTTCCCAACAAACTATTATCCTGCACACTGTTCCCAACAAATTATTATCCTGCACTCTGTTCCCAACAAATTATTATCCTGCACTCTGTTCCCAACAAATTATTATCCTGCACTCTGTGCCCAACAAATTATTATCCTGCACTCAGTTCCCAACAAATTATTATCCTGCACTCTGTGCCCAACAAATTATTATCCTGCACTCTGTTCCCAACAAATTATTATCCTGCACTCTGTGCCCAACAAATTATTATCCTGCACTCTGTGCCCAACAAATTATTATCCTGCACTCTGTTCCCAACAAATTATTATCCTGCACTCTGTTCCCAACAAATTATTATCCTGCACTCTGTGCCCAACAAATTATTATCCTGCACTCTGTGCCCAAACAAATTATTATCCTGCACTCTGTTCCGAACAAATTATTATCCTGCACTCTGTGCCCAACAAATTATTATCCTGCACTCTGTTCCCAACAAGTTATTATCCTGCACTCTGTGCCCAACAAATTAATATCCTGCACTCTGTTCCCAACAAGTTATTATCCTGCACTCTGTGCCCAACAAATTATTATCCTGCACTCTGTTCCGAACAAATTATTATCCTGCACTCTGTGCCCAACAAATTATTATCCTGCACTCTGTTCCCAACAAGTTATTATCCTGCACTCTGTGCCCAACAAATTATTATCCTGCACTCTGTTCCCAACAAATTATTATCCTGCACTCTGTGCCCAACACATTATTATCCTGCACTCTGTTCCGAACAAATTATTATCCTGCACTCTGTGCCCAACAAATTATTATCCTGCACTCTGTTCCCAACAAATTATTATCCTGCACTCTGTGCCCAAACAAATTATTATCTTGCACTCAGTTCCCAACAAATTATTATCCTGCACTCTTTTCCCAACAAATTATTATCCTGCACACTGACCCAACAAATTATTATCCTGCACTCTGTTCGCAACAAATTATTATCCTGCACACTGCCCAAACAAATTATTATCCTGCACACTGACCCAACAAATTATTATCCTGCACTCTGTTCCCAACAAATTATTATCCTGCACTCTGTTCCCAACAAATTATTATCCTGCACTCTGTTCCCAACAAATTATTATCCTGCACACTGACCCAACAAATTATTATCCTGCACTCTGTTCCCAACAAATTATTATCCTGCACTCTGTGCCCAACAAATTATTATCCTGCACTCTGTGCCCAACAAATTATTATCCTGCACACTGACCCAACAAATTATTATCCTGCACACTGACCCAACAAATTATTATCCTGCACTCTGTTCCCAACAAATTATTATCTTGCACTCAGTTCCCAACAAATTATTATCCTGCACACTGACCCAACAAATTATTATCCTGCACTCTGTTCCCAACAAATTATTATCCTGCACTCTGTGCCCAACAAATTATTATCCTGCACTCTGTGCCCAACAAATTATTATCCTGCACACTGTTCCCAACAAATTATTAACCTGCACTCTGTGCCCAACAAATTATTATCCTGCACACTGCCCAAACAAATTATTATCCTGCACTCTGTGCCCAACAAATTATTATCCTGCACACTGTTCCCAACAAATTATTATCCTGCACTCTGTGCCCAACAAATTATTATCCTGCACACTGCCCAAACAAATTATTATCCTGCACTCTGTGCCCAACAAATTATTATCCTGCACTCTGTGCCCAACAAAGTATTATCCTGCACTCTGTTCCCAACAAACTATTATCCTGCACACTGTTCCCAACAAATTATTATCCTGCACTCTGTTCCCAACAAATTATTATCCTGCACTCTGTTCCCAACAAATTATTATCCTGCACTCTGTGCCCAACAAATTATTATCCTGCACTCAGTTCCCAACAAATTATTATCCTGCAATCTGTGCCCAACAAATTATTATCCTGCACTCTGTGCCCAACAAATTATTATCCTGCACTCTGTTCCCAACAAATTATTATCCTGCACTCTGTGCCCAACAAATTATTATCCTGCACTCTGTTCCCAACAAATTATTATCCTGCACTCTGTTCCCAACAAATTATTATCCTGCACTCTGTGCCCAACAAATTATTATCCTGCACTCTGTGCCCAACAAATTATTATCCTGCACTCTGTGCCCAAACAAATTATTATCCTGCACTCTGTTCCGAACAAATTATTATCCTGCACTCTGTGCCCAACAAATTATTATCCTGCACTCTGTTCCCAACAAGTTATTATCCTGCACTCTGTGCCCAACAAATTAATATCCTGCACTCGGTTCCCAACAAGTTATTATCCTGCACTCTGTGCCCAACAAATTATTATCCTGCACGCTGTTCCGAACAAATTATTATCCTGCACTCTGTGCCCAACAAATTATTATCCTGCACTCTGTTCCCAACAAGTTATTATCCTGCACTCTGTGCCCAACAAATTATTATCCTGCACTCTGTTCCCAACAAATTATTATCCTGCACTCTGTGCCCAACAAATTATTATCCTGCACTCTGTTCCGAACAAATTATTATCCTGCACTCTGTGCCCAACAAATTATTATCCTGCACTCTGTTCCCAACAAATTATTATCCTGCACTCTGTGCCCAAACAAATTATTATCTTGCACTCAGTTCCCAACAAATTATTATCCTGCACTCTTTTCCCAACAAATTATTATCCTGCACACTGACCCAACAAATTATTATCCTGCACTCAGTTCCCAACAAATTATTATCCTGCACACTGCCCAAACAAATTATTATCCTGCACACTGACCCAACAAATTATTATCCTGCACTCTGTTCCCAACAAATTATTATCCTGCACTCTGTTCCCAACAAATTATTATCCTGCACTCTGTGCCCAACAAATTATTATCCTGCACTCTGTGCCCAACAAATTATTATCCTGCACTCTGTTCCCAACAAATTATTATCCTGCACACGTTTCCCAACAATCTATTATCCTGCATACTGACCCATCAACCGATTATCCTGCACACCGTTCCCAACAAACTATTATCCTGCACACTGTTCCCAACAAACTATTATCCTGCACACTGACCCAACAATTTATTATCCTGCACACTTTTCCCAACAATCTATTATCCTGCATACTGACCCATCAACCTATTATCCTGCACACTGTTCCCAACAAACTATTTTCCTGCACACTGTTCCCAACAAACTATTATCCTGCACACTGACCCAACAATTTATTATCCTGCACACTTTTCCCAACAATCTATTATCCTGCATACTGACCCATCAACCTATTATCCTGCACACTGTTCCCAACAAATTATTGTCCTGCACACTGACCTAACAATTTATTATCCTGCACACTGTTCCCAACAAATTATTATCCTGCATGCTGACCCATCAACCTATTATCCTGCACACTGTTCCCAACAAATTATTATCCTGCACACTGACCCAACAATTTATTATCCTGCACACTTTTCCCAACAAATTATTATCCTGCATACTGACCCAACAATTTATTCTGCTGCACACTGACCCAACAATTTATTATCCTGCACACTGTTCCCAACAAATTATTATCCTGCACACTGACCCAACAATTTATTATCCTGCACACTCACCCAACAATTTATTATCCTGCACACTGTTCCCAACAAACTATCATCCTGCACACAGACCCAACAATTTATTATCCTGCACACTTTTCCCAACAATCTATTATCCTGCATACTGACCCATCAACCGATTATCCTGCACACTGACCCAACAAACTATTATCCTGCACACTGACCCATCAACGTATTATCCTGCACACTGTTCCCAACAAATTATTATCCTGCACACTTTTCCCAACAAATTATTATCCTGCACACTTTTCCCAACAATCTATTATCCTGCATACTGACCCATCAACGTATTATCCTGCACACTGTTCCCAACAAATTATTATCCTGCACACTTTTCCCAACAAACTATTATCCTGCACACTGTTCCCAACAAATTATTACCCTGCACACTGTTCCCAACAAACTATTATCCTGCACACTGACCCAACAATTTATTAACCTGCACACTTTTCCCAACAATCTATTATCCTGCATACTGACCCATCAACCTATTATCCTGCACACTGTTCCCAACAAACTATTATCCTGCACACTTTTCCCAATCATCTATTATCCTGCATACTGACCCATCAACCTATTATCCTGCACACTGTTCCCAACAAACTATTATCCTGCACACTGTTCCCAACAAACTATTATCCTGCACACTTTTCCCAATCATCTATTATCCTGCACACTGTTCCCGTCAACCTATTATCCTGCACACTTTTCCCATCAACCTATTATCCTGCACACTTTTCCCAACAATCTATTATCCTGCATACTGACCCATCAACCTATTATCCTGCACACTGTTCCCAACAAACTATTACCCTGCACACTGTTCCCAACAAATTATTATCCTACACACTTTTCCCAACAAACTATTACCCTGCACACTGTTCCCAACAAATTATTATCCTGCACACTGTTCCCAACAAATAATTATCCAGCACTCTGTTCCCAACAAATTAATAACTTGCAAACATTTCCCAACAAATTATTATCCTGCACACTGTTCCAAACATTAAATTATCCTGCACACTGTTCCCAACAAATAATTATCCAGCACTCTGTTCCCAACAAGTTAATAACCTGGAAACGTTTCCCAACAAACTATTATCCTGCACACTGACCCAACAAATAATTATCCTGCACTCTGTTCCAAACATTTTATTATCCTGCACACTGTGCCCAACAAATAATTATCTTGCACACTCTTCCCAACAAATAATTATCCGGCACTCTGTGCACATAAAAACTATTATCCTGCTCACTGTTCCCAACAAATTATTATCCTGCACACTGTTCCCAACAAATTATTATCCTGCACACTGCCCCAACAAATTAATATCCTGCACTCTGTTCCCAACAAATTAAAAACCTGCAAACTTTTCCCAACAAATTATTATCCTGCACACTGTTCCAAACATTAAATTATCCTTCACACAGTTCCCAACAAATTATTATCCTGCACACTGACCCAACAAACTATGATCCTGCACTCTGTGCCCAACAAATTATTATCCTGCACTCTGTTCCCAACAAATTAAAAACCTGCAAACTTTTCCCAACAAATTATTATCCTGCACACTGACCCAACAAACTATGATCCTGCACTCTGTGCCCAACAAATTATTATCCTGCACTCTGTGCCCAACAAATTATTATCCTGCACTCTGTTCCCAACAATCTATTATCCTGCATACTGACCCATCAACCTATTATCCGGCACACTGTTCCCATCAACCTATTATCCTGCTCACTGTTCCCATCAACCTATTATCCTGCACATTTTTCCCAACAATCTATTATCCTGCATACTGACCCATCAACCTATTATCCTGCACACTGTTCCCAACAAACTATTATCCTGCACACTGACCCAACAATTTATTATCCTGCACACTTTTCCCAACAATCTATTATCCTGCATACTGACCCATCAACTTATTATCCTGCACACTGTTCCCAACAAATTATTATCCTGCACACTGTTCCCAACAAACTATTATCCTGCACACTGTTCCCAACAAATTATTATCCTGCACACTGTTCCCAACAAACTATTATCCTGCACACTGACCCAACAATTTATTATCCTGCACACTGTTCCCATCAACCTATTATCCTGCACACTGATCCCATCAACCTATTATCCTGCACACTTTTCCCAACAATCTATTATCCTGCATACTGACCCATCAACCTATTATCCTGCACACTGTTCCCATCAACCTATTATCCTGCACACTGTTCCCATCAACCTATTATCCTGCACACTTTTCCCAACAATCTATTATCCTGCATACTGACCCATCAACCTATTATCCTGCACACTGTTCCCATCAACCTATTATCCTGCACACTGTTCCCAACAAATTGTTATCCTGCATACTGACCCATCAACCTATTATCCTGCACACTGCTCCCAACAGACTATGATCCTGCACACTGTTCCCAACAAACTATTATCCTGCACACTGTTCCCAACAAATTATTATCCTGCACACTATTCCCAACAAACTATTCCCCTGCACACTGTTCCCAACAAATTATTATCCTGCACACTGTTCCCAACAAACTATTACCCTGCACACTGTTCCCAACAAATTATTATCCTACACACTTTTCCCAACAAACTATTACCCTGCCCACTGTTCCCAACAAACTATTATCCTGCACACTGACCCAACAATTTATTATCCTGCACACTTTTCCCAATCATCTATTATCCTGCACATTGTTCCCAACAAACTATTATCCTGCACACTGACCCAACAATTTATTATCCTGCACACGTTTCCCAACAGTCTATTATCCTGCATACTGACCCATCAACCGATTATCCTGCACACTGTTCCCAACAAACTATTATCCTGCACACTGTTCCCAACAAACTATTATCCTGCACACTGACCCAACAATTTATTATCCTGCACACTTTTCCCAACAATCTATTATCCTGCATACTGACCCATCAACCTATTATCCTGCACACTGTTCCCAACAAACTATTTTCCTGCACACTGTTCCCAACAAACTATTATCCTGCACACTGACCCAACAATTTATTATCCTGCACACTTTTCCCAACAATCTATTATCCTGCATACTGACCCATCAACCTATTATCCTGCACACTGTTCCCAACAAATTATTGTCCTGCACACTGACCTAACAATTTATTATCCTGCACACTGTTCCCAACAAATTATTATCCTGCATGCTGACCCATCAACCTATTATCCTGCACACTGTTCCCAACAAATTATTATCCTGCACACTTTTCCCAACAAATTATTATCCTGCATACTGACCCAACAATTTATTATCCTGCACACAGACCCAACAATTTATTATCCTGCACACTGTTCCCAACAAATTATTATCCTGCACACTGACCCAACAATTTATTATCCTGCACACTCACCCAACAATTTATTATCCTGCACACTGTTCCCAACAAACTATCATCCTGCACACAGACCCAACAATTTATTATCCTGCACACTTTTCCCAACAATCTATTATCCTGCATACTGACCCATCAACCGATTATCCTGCACTCTGACCCAACAAACTATTATCCTGCACACTGACCCATCAACGTATTATCCTGCACACTGTTCCCAACAAATTATTATCCTGCACACTTTTCCCAACAAATTATTATCCTGCACACTTTTCCCAACAATCTATTATCCTGCATACTGACCCATCAACGTATTATCCTGCACACTGTTCCCAACAAATTATTATCCTGCACACTTTTCCCAACAAACTATTATCCTGCACACTGTTCCCAACAAATTATTACCCTGCACACTGTTCCCAACAAACTATTATCCTGCACACTGTTCCCAACAAATTATTATCCTGCACACTGTTCCCATCAACCTATTATCCTGCATACTGACCCATCAACCTATTATCCTGCACACTGTTCCCAACAAACTATTATCCTGCACACTTTTCCCAATCATCTATTATCCTGCATACTGACCCATCAACCTATTATCCTGCACACTGTTCCCAACAAATTATTATCCTGCACACTGTTCCCAACAAACTATTATCCTGCACACTTTTCCCAATCATCTATTATCCTGCAGACTGACCCATCAACCTATTATCCTGCACACTTTTCCCAACAATCTATTATCCTGCATACTGACCCATCAACCTATTATCCTGCACACTGTTCCCAACAAACTATTATCCTGCACACTGTTCCCAACAATTTATTATCCTGCACACTTTTCCCAATCATCTATTATCCTGCACACTGTTCCCATCAACCTATTATCCTGCACACTTTTCCCATCAACCTATTATCCTGCACACTTTTCCCAACAATCTATTATCCTGCATACTGACCCATCAACCTATTATCCTGCACACTGTTCCCAACAAACTATTACCCTGCACACTGTTCCCAACAAATTATTATCCTACACACTTTTCCCAACAAACTATTACCCTGCACACTGTTCCCAACAAATTATTATCCTGCACACTGTTCCCAACAAATAATTATCCAGCACTCTGTTCCCAACAAATTAATAACTTGCAAACATTTCCCAACAAATTATTATCCTGCACACTGTTCCAAACATTAAATTATCCTGCACACTGTTCCCAACAAATAATTATCCAGCACTCTGTTCCCAACAAGTTAATAACCTGGAAACGTTTCCCAACAAACTATTATCCTGAACACTGACCCAACAAATAATTATCCTGCACTCTGTTCCAAACATTTTATTATCCTGCACACTGTGCCCAACAAATAATTATCTTGCACACTCTTCCCAACAAATAATTATCCGGCACTCTGTGCACATAAAAACTATTATCCTGCTCACTGTTCCCAACAAATTATTATCCTGCACACTGTTCCCAACAAATTATTATCCTGCACACTGCCCCAACAAATTAATATCCTGCACTCTGTTCCCAACAAATTAAAAACCTGCAAACTTTTCCCAACAAATTATTATCCTGCACACTGTTCCAAACATTAAATTATCCTTCACACAGTTCCCAACAAATTATTATCCTGCACACTGACGCAACAAACTATGATCCTGCACTCTGTGCCCAACAAATTATTATCCTGCACTCTGTTCCCAACAAATTAAAAACCTGCAAACTTTTCCCAACAAATTATTATCCTGCACACTGACCCAACAAACTATGATCCTGCACTCTGTGCCCAACAAATTATTATCCTGCACTCTGTGCCCAACAAATTATTATCCTGCACTCTGTTCCCAACAATCTATTATCCTGCATACTGACCCATCAACCTATTATCCGGCACACTGTTCCCATCAACCTATTATCCTGCTCACTGTTACCATCAACCTATTATCCTGCACACTTTTCCCAACAATCTATTATCCTGCATACTGACCCATCAACCTATTATCCTGCACACTGTTCCCAACAAACTATTATCCTGCACACTGACCCAACAATTTATTATCCTGCACACTTTTCCCAACAATCTATTATCCTGCATACTGACCCATCAACTTATTATCCTGCACACTGTTCCCAACAAATTATTATCCTGCACACTGTTCCCAACAAACTATTATCCTGCACACTGTTCCCAACAAATTATTATCCTGCACACTGTTCCCAACAAACTATTATCCTGCACACTGTTCCCAACAAATTATTATCCTGCACACTGTTCCCATCAACCTATTATCCTGCACACTGTTCCCATCAACCTATTATCCTGCACACTTTTCCCAACAATCTATTATCCTGCATACTGACCCATCAACCTATTATCCTGCACACTGTTCCCATCAACCTATTATCCTGCACACTGTTCCCATCAACCTATTATCCTGCACACTTTTCCCAACAATCTATTATCCTGCATACTGACCCATCAACCTATTATCCTGCACACTGTTCCCATCAACCTATTATCCTGCACACTGTTCCCAACAAATTGTTATCCTGCATACTGACCCATCAACCTATTATCCTGCACACTGCTCCCAACAGACTATGATCCTGCACACTGTTCCCAACAAACTATTATCCTGCACACTGTTCCCAACAAATTATTATCCTGCACACTATTCCCAACAAACTATTACCCTGCACACTGTTCCCAACAAATTATTATCCTGCACAATGTTCCCAACAAACTATTACCCTGCACACTGTTCCCAACAAATTATTATCCTACACACTTTTCCCAACAAACTATTACCCAGCACACTGTTCCCAACAAATTATTATCCTGCACACTTTTCCCAACAAATTATTACCCTGCCCACTGTTCCCAACAAACTATTATCCTGCACACTGACCCAACAATTTATTATCCTGCACACTTTTCCCAATCATCTATTATCCTGCACACTGTTCCCAACAAACTATTATCCTGCACACTGACCCAACAATTTATTATCCTGCACACGTTTCCCAACAATCTATTATCCTGCATACTGACCCATCAACCGATTATCCTGCACACTGTTCCCAACAAACTATTATCCTGCACACTGTTCCCAACAAACTATTATCCTGCACACTGACCCAACAATTTATTATCCTGCACACTTTTCTCAACAATCTATTATCCTGCATACTGACCCATCAACCTATTATCCTGCACACTGTTCCCAACAAACTATTTTCCTGCACACTGTTCCCAACAAACTATTATCCTGCACACTGACCCAACAATTTATTATCCTGCACACTTTTCCCAACAATCTATTATCCTGCATACTGACCCATCAACCTATTATCCTGCACACTGTTCCCAACAAATTATTGTCCTGCACACTGACCTAACAATTTATTATCCTGCACACTGTTCCCAACAAATTATTATCCTGCATGCTGACCCATCAACCTATTATCCTGCACACTGTTCCCAACAAATTATTATCCTGCACACTGACCCAACAATTTATTATCCTGCACACTTTTCCCAACAAATTATTATCCTGCACACTGACCCAACAATTTATTATCCTGCACACTGACCCAACAATTTATTATCCTGCACACTGTTCCCAACAAACTATCATCCTGCACACAGACCCAACAATTTATTATCCTGCACACTTTTCCCAACAATCTATTATCCTGCATACTGACCCATCAACCGATTATCCTGCACACTGACCCAACAAACTATTATCCTGCACACTGACCCATCAACGTATTATCCTGCACACTGTTCCCAACAAATTATTATCCTGCACACTGTTCCCAACAAATTATTATGCTGCACACTTTTCCCAACAATCTATTATCCTGCATACTGACCCATCAACGTATTATCCTGCACACTGTTCCCAACAAATTATTATCCTGCACACTTTTCCCAACAAACTATTATCCTGCACACTGTTCCCAACAAATTATTACCCTGCACACTGTTCCCAACAAACTATTATCCTGCACACTGACCCAACAATTTATTATCCTGCACACTTTCCCAACAATCTATTATCCTGCATACTGACCCATCAACCTATTATCCTGCACACTGTTCCCAACAAACTATTATCCTGCACACTTTTCCCAATCATCTATTATCCTGCATACTGACCCATCAACCTATTATCCTGCACACTGTTCCCAACAAACTATTATCCTGCACACTGTTCCCAACAAACTATTATCCTGCACACTTTTCCCAATCATCTATTATCCTGCAGACTGACCCATCAACCTATTATCCTGCACACTTTTCCCAACAATCTATTATCCTGCATACTGACCCATCAACCTATTATCCTGCACACTGTTCCCAACAAACTATTATCCTGCACACTGTTCCCAACAAACTATTATCCTGCACACTGACCCAACAACTTATTATCCTGCACACTTTTCCCAATCATCTATTATCCTGCACACTGTTCCCATCAACCTATTATCCTGCACACTTTTCCCATCAACCTATTATCCTGCACACTTTTCCCAACAATCTATTATCCTGCATACTGACCCATCAACCGATTATCCTGCACACTGTTCCCAACAATCTATTATCCTGCACACTGACCCAGCAATTTATTATCCTGCACACTGCTCCCAAAAAACAATGATCCTGCACACTGTTCCCAACAAACTATTATCCTGCACACTGTTCCCAACAAATTATTATCCTGCCACTTTTCCCAACAAACTATTACCCTGCACACTGTTCCCAACAAATTATTATCCTGCACACTGTTCCCAACAAACTATTACATTGCACACTGTTCCCAACAAATTATTATCCTGCACACTGTGCCCAACAAATTATTATCCTGCACACTTTTCCCAACAAATTATTACCCTGCACACTGTTCCCAACAAACTATTACCCTGCACACAGTTCCCAACAAATTATTATCCTGCACACTGTTCCCAACAAACTATTACCCTGCACACTGTTCCCAACAAATTATTATCCTACACACTTTTCCCAACAAACTATTACCCTGCACACTGTTCCCAACAAATTATTATCCTGCACACTTTTCCCAACAAATTATTACCCTGCACACTGTTCCCAACAAACTATTATCCTGCACACTGACCCAACAATTTATTATCCTGCACACTTTTACCAATCATCTATTATCCTACACACTGTTCCCATCAACCTAATATCCTGCACACTTTTCCCATCAACCTATTATCCTGCACACTTTTCCCAACAATCTATTATCCTGCATACTGACCCATCAACCTATTATCCTGCACACTGTTCCCAACAAACTATAATCCTGCACACTGACCCAACACTTTTTTATCCTGCACACTTTTCCCAACAATCTATTATCCTGCATACTGACCCATCAACTTATTATCCTGCACACTGTTCCCAACAAATTATTATCCTGCACACTGTTCCCAACAAACTATTATCCTGCACACTGTTCCCAACAAATAATTTTCCTGCATAGTGACCAACAAACTATTATCCTGCACACTGTTCCAAACAAATTGTTACCCTGCACACTGTTCCCAACAAACTATTATCCTGCACACTGACCCAACAATTTATAATCCTGCACACTGTTCCCAACAAATTATTACCCTGCACACTGTTCCCAACAATCTATTATCCTGCACACTGTTCCCAACAAATTATTATCCTGCACACTGACCCAACAATTTATTATCCTGCACACTTTTCCCAACAAATTATTATCCTGCACACTGACCCAACAATTTATTATCCTGCACACTGACCCAACAATTTATTATCCTGCACACTGTTCCCAACAAACTATCATCCTGCACACAGACCCAACAATTTATTATCCTGCACACTTTTCCCAACAATCTATTATCCTGCATACTGACCCATCAACCGATTATCCTGCACACTGACCCAACAAACTATTATCCTGCACACTGACCCATCAACGTATTATCCTGCACACTGTTCCCAACAAATTATTATCCTGCACACTTTTCCCAACAAATTATTATCCTGCACACTTTTCCCAACAATCTATTATCCTGCATACTGACCCATCAACGTATTATCCTGCACACTGTTCCCAACAAATTATTATCCTGCACACTTTTCCCAACAAACTATTATCCTGCACACTGTTCCCAACAAATTATTACCCTGCACACTGTTCCCAACAAGCTATTATCCTGCACACTGACCCAACAATTTATTATCCTGCACACTTTTCCCAACAAACTATTATCCTGCACACTGACCCAACAATTTATTATCCTGCACACTTTTCCCAATCATCTATTATCCTGCATACTGACCCATCAACCTATTATCCTGCACACTGTTCCCAACAAACTATTATCCTGCACACTGTTCCCAACAAACTATTATCCTGCACACTGACCCAACAATTTATTATCCTGCACACTTTTCCCAATCATCTATTATCCTGCATACTGACCCATCAACCTATTATCCTGCACACTGACCCAACAATTTATTATCCTGCACACTTTTCCCAACAATCTATTATCCTGCATACTGACCCATCAACCTATTATCCTGCACACTGTTCCCAACAATTTATTATCCTGCACACTTTTCCCAATCATCTATTATCCTGCACACTGTTCCCATCAACCTATTATCCTGCACACTTTTCCCATCAACCTATTATCCTGCACACTTTTCCCAACAATCTATTATCCTGCATACTGACCCATCAACCTATTATCCTGCACACTGCTCCCAACAAACAATGATCCTGCACACTGTTCCCAACAAACTATTATCCTGCACACTGTTCCCAACAAATTATTATCCTGCCACTTTTCCCAACAAACTATTACCCTGCACACTGTTCCCAACAAATTATTATCCTGCACACTGTTCCCAACAAACTATTACATTGCACACTGTTCCCAACAAATTATTATCCTGCACACTGTGCCCAACAAATTATTATCCTGCACACTTTTCCCAACAAATTATTACCCTGCACACTGTTCCCAACAATCTATTATCCTGCACACTGACCCAACAATTTATTATCCTGCACACTTTTCCCAATCATCTATTATCCTGCAGACTGACCCATCAACCTATTATCCTGCACACTGTTCCCAACAAACTATTACCCTGCACACTGTTCCCAACAAACTATTACCCTGCACACAGTTCCCAACAAATTATTATCCTGCACACTGTTCCCAACAAACTATTACCCTGCACACTGTTCCCAACAAATTATTATCCTACACACTTTTCCCAACAAACTATTACCCTGCACACTGTTCCCAACAAATTATTATCCTGCACACTTTTCCCAACAAATTATTACCCTGCACACTGTTCCCAACAAACTATTATCCTGCACACTGACCCAACAATTTATTATCCTGCACACTTTTCCCAATCATCTATTATCCTGCACACTGTTCCCATCAACCTATTATCCTGCACACTTTTCCCATCAACCTATTATCCTGCACACTTTTCCCAGCAATCTATTATCCTGCATACTGACCCATCAACCTATTATCCTGCACACTGTTCCCAACAAACTATAATCCTGCACACTGACCCAACACTTTATTATCCTGCACACTTTTCCCAACAATCTATTGTCCTGCATACTGACCCATCAACTTATTATCCTGCACACTGTTCCCAACAAATTATTATCCTGCACACTGTTCCCAACAAACTATTATCCTGCACACTGTTCCCAACAAACTATTTTCCTGCATAGTGACCAACAAACTATTATCCTGCACACTGTTCCAAACAAATTGTTACCCTGCACACTGTTCCCAACAAACTATTATCCTGCACACTGACCCAACAATTTATAATCCTGCACACTGTTCCCAACAAATTATTACCCTGCACACTGTTCCCAACAAATTATTATCCTGCACACTGTTCCGAACAAACTATTATCCTGCACACTTTTCCCAACAAACTATTACCCTGCACACTGTTCCCAACAAATTATTATCCTGCACACTGTTCCCAACAAACTATTACCCTGCACACTGTTCCCAACAAATTATTATCCTACACACATTTCCCAACAAACAGTTACCCTGCACACTGTTCCCAACAAATTATTATCCTGCACACTGTTCCCAACAAATAATTATCCAGCACTCTGTTCCCAACAAATTAATAACTTGCAAACATTTCCCAACAAATTATTATCCTGCACACTGTTCCAAACATTAAATTATCCTGCACACTGTTCCCAACAAATAATTATCCAGCACTCTGTTCCCAACAAGTTAATAACCTGGAAACGTTTCCCAACAAACTATTATCCTGCACACTGACCCAACAAATAATTATCCTGCACTCTGTTCCAAACATTTTATTATCCTGCACACTGTGCCCAACAAATAATTATCTTGCACACTCTTCCCAACAAATAATTATCCGGCACTCTGTGCACATAAAAACTATTATCCTGCTCACTGTTCCCAACAAATTATTATCCTGCACACTGTTCCCAACAAATTATTATCCTGCACACTGCCCCAACAAATTAATATCCTGCACTCTGTTCCCAACAAATTAAAAACCTGCAAACTTTTCCCAACAAATTATTATCCTGCACACTGTTCCAAACATTAAATTATCCTTCACACAGTTCCCAACAAATTATTATCCTGCACACTGACCCAACAAACTATGATCCTGCACTCTGTGCCCAACAAATTATTATCCTGCACCCTGTTCCCAACAAATTAAAAACCTGCAAACTTTTCCCAACAAATTATTATCCTGCACACTGACCCAACAAACTATGATCCTGCACTCTGTGCCCAACAAATTATTATCCTGCACTCTGTGCCCAACAAATTATTATCCTGCACTCTGTTCCCAACAATCTATTATCCTGCATACTGACCCATCAACCTATTATCCGGCACACTGTTCCCATCAACCTATTATCCTGCTCACTGTTCCCATCAACCTATTATCCTGCACACTTTTCCCAACAATCTATTATCCTGCATACTGACCCATCAACCTATTATCCTGCACACTGTTCCCAACAAACTATTATCCTGCACACTGACCCAACAATTTATTATCCTGCACACTTTTCCCAACAATCTATTATCCTGCATACTGACCCATCAACTTATTATCCTGCACACTGTTCCCAACAAATTATTATCCTGCACACTGTTCCCAACAAACTATTATCCTGCACACTGTTCCCAACAAATTATTATCCTGCACACTGTTCCCAACAAACTATTATCCTGCACACTGACCCAACAATTTATTATCCTGCACACTGTTCCCATCAACCTATTATCCTGCACACTGTTCCCATCAACCTATTATCCTGCACACTTTTCCCAACAATCTATTATCCTGCATAATGACCCATCAACCTATTATCCTGCACACTGTTCCCATCAACCTATTATCCTGCACAGTGTTCCCATCAACCTATTATCCTGCACAATTTTCCCAACAATCTATTATCCTGCATACTGACCCATCAACCTATTATCCTGCACACTGTTTCCATCAACCTATTATCCTGCACACTGTTCCCAACAAATTGTTATCCTGCATACTGACCCATCAACCTATTATCCTGCACACTGCTCCCAACAGACTATGATCCTGCACACTGTTCCCAACAAACTATTATCCTGCACACTGTTCCCAACAAATTATTATCCTGCACACTATTCCCAACAAACTATTACCCTGCACACTGTTCCCAACAAATTATTATCCTGCACACTGTTCCCAACAAACTATTACCCTGCACACTGTTCCCAACAAATTATTATCCTACACACTTTTCCCAACAAACTATTACCCTGCACACTGTTCCCAACAAATTATTATCCTGCACACTTTTCCCAACAAATTATTACCCTGCCCACTGTTCCCAACAAACTATTATCCTGCACACTGACCCAACAATTTATTATCCTGCACACTTTTCCCAATCATCTATTATCCTGCACACTGTTCCCAACAAACTATTATCCTGCACACTGACCCAACAATTTATTATCCTGCACACGTTTCCCAACAATCTATTATCCTGCATACTGACCCATCAACCTATTATCCTGCACACTGTTCCCAACAAATTATTGTCCTGCACACTGACCTAACAATTTATTATCCTGCACACTGTTCCCAACAAATTATTATCCTGCATGCTGACCCATCAACCTATTATCCTGCACACTGTTCCCAACAAATTATTATCCTGCACACTGTTCCCAACAAATTATTATCCTGCACACTGACCCAACAATTTATTATCCTGCACACTTTTCCCACCAAATTATTATCCTGCACACTGACCCAACAATTTATTATCCTGCACACTGACCCAACAATTTATTATCCTGCACACTGTTCCCAACAAACTATTATCCTGCACACTGACCCAACAATTTATTATCCTGCACACGTTTCCCAACAATCTATTATCCTGCATACTAACCCATCAACCTATTATCCTGCACACTGTTCCCAACAAATTATTGTCCTGCACACTGACCTAACAATTTATTATCCTGCACACTGTTCCCAACAAATTATTATCCTGCATGCTGACCCATCAACCTATTATCCTGCACACTGTTCCCAACAAATTATTATCCTGCACACTGTTCCCAACAAATTATTATCCTGCACACTGACCCAACAATTTATTATCCTGCACACTTTTCCCAACAAATTATTATCCTGCACACTGACCCAACAATTTATTATCCTGCACACTGACCCAACAATTTATTATCCTGCACACTGTTCCCAACAAACTATCATCCTGCACACAGACCCAACAATTTATTATCCTGCACACTTTTCCCAACAATCTATTATCCTGCATACTGACCCATCAACCGATTATCCTGCACACTGACCCAACAAACTATTATCCTGCACACTGACCCATCAACGTATTATCCTGCACACTGTTCCCAACAAATTATTATCCTGCACACTTTTCCCAACAAATTATTATCCTGCACACTTTTCCCAACAATCTATTATTCTGCATACTGACCCATCAACGTATTATCCTGCACACTGTTCCCAACAAATTATTATCCTGCACACTTTTCCCAACAAACTATTATCCTGCACACTGTTCCCAACAAATTATTACCCTGCACACTGTTCCCAACAAACTATTATCCTGCACACTGACCCAACAATTTATTATCCTGCACACTTTTCCCAACAATCTATTATCCTGCATACTGACCCATCAACCTATTATCCTGCACACTGTTCCCAACAAACTATTATACTGCACACTGACCCAACAATTTATTATCCTGCACACTTTTCCCAATCATCTATTATCCTGCATACTGACCCATCAACCTATTATCCTGCACACTGTTCCCAACAAACTATTAACCTGCACACTGTTCCCAACAAACTGTTATCCTGCACACTGACCCAACAATTTATTATCCTGCACACTTTTCCCAATCATCTATTATCCTGCATACTGACCCATCAACCTATTATCCTGCACACTGTTCCCAACAAACTATTATCCTGCACACTGTTCCCAACAAACTATTATCCTGCACACTGACCCAACAATTTATTATCCTGCACACTTTTCCCAATCATCTATTATCCTGCATACTGACCCATCAACCTATTATCCTGCACACTGACCCAACAATTTATTATCCTGCACACTTTTCCCAACAATCTATTATCCTGCATACTGACCCATCAACCGATTATCCTGCACACTGTTCCCAACAAACTATTATCCTGCACACTGTTCCCAACAAACTATTATCCTGCACACTGACCCAACAATTTATTATCCTGCACACTTTTCCCAATCATCTATTATCCTGCACACTTTTCCCAACAATCTATTATCCTGCATACTGACCCATCAACCGATTATCCTGCACACTTTTCCCAACAATCTATTATCCTGCATACTGACCCATCAACCTATTATCCTGCACACTGCTCCCAAAAAACAATGATCCTGCACACTGTTCCCAACAAACTATTATCCTGCACACTGTTCCCAACAAATTATTATCCTGCCACTTTTCCCAACAAACTATTACCCTGCACACTGTTCCCAACAAATTATTATCCTGCACACTGTTCCCGACAAACTACTACATTGCACACTGTTCCCAACAAATTATTATCCTGCACACTGTGCCCAACAAATTATTATCCTGCACACTTTTCCCAACAAATTATTACCCTGCACACTGTTCCCAACAATCTATTATCCTGGACACTGACCCAACAATTTATTATCCTGCACACTTTTCCCAATCATCTATTATCCTGCAGACTGACCCATCAACCTATTATCCTGCACACTGTTCCCAACAAACTATTACCCTGCACACTGTTCCCAACAATTTATTATCCTGCACACAGTTCCCAACAAATTATTATCCTGCACACTGTTCCCAACAAACTATTACCCTGCACACTGTTCCCAACAAATTATTATCCTACACACTTTTCCCAACAAACTATTACCCTGCACACTGTTCCCAACAAATTATTATCCTGCACACTTTTCCCAACAAATTATTACCCTGCACACTGTTCCCAACAAACTAATATCCTGCACACTGACCCAGCAATTTATTATCCTGCACACTTTTCCCAATCATCTATTATCCTACACACTGTTCCCATCAACCTATTATCCTGCACACTTTTCCCATCAACCTATTATCCTGCACACTTTTCCCAACAATCTATTATCCTGCATACTGACCCATCAACCTATTATCCTGCACACTGTTCCCAACAAACTATAATCCTGCACACGGTTCCCAACAAATTATTATCCTGCACACTGACCCAACAGTTTATTATCCTGCACACTTTTCCCAACAAATTATTATCCTGCACACTGACCCAACAATTTATTATCCTGCACACTGACCCAACAATTTATTATCCTGCACACTGTTCCCAACAAACTATCATCCTGCACACAGACCCAACAATTTATTATCCTGCACACTTTTCCCAACAATCTATTATCCTGCATACTGACCCATCAACCGATTATCCTGCACACTGACCCAACAAACTATTATCCTGCACACTGACCCATCAACGTATTATCCTGCACACTGTTCCCAACAAATTATTATCCTGCACACTTTTCCCAACAAATTATTATCCTGCACACTTTTCCCAACAATCTATTATTCTGCATACTGACCCATCAACGTATTATCCTGCACACTGTTCCCAACAAATTATTATCCTGCACACTTTTCCCAACAAACTATTATCCTGCACACTGTTCCCAACAAATTATTACCCTGCACACTGTTCCCAACAAACTATTATCCTGCACACTGACCCAACAATTTATTATCCTGCACACTTTTCCCAACAATCTATTATCCTGCATACTGACCCATCAACCTATTATCCTGCACACTGTTCCCAACAAACTATTATACTGCACACTGACCCAACAATTTATTATCCTGCACACTTTTCCCAATCATCTATTATCCTGCATACTGACCCATCAACCTATTATCCTGCACACTGTTCCCAACAAACTATTAACCTGCACACTGTTCCCAACAAACTGTTATCCTGCACACTGACCCAACAATTTATTATCCTGCACACTTTTCCCAATCATCTATTATCCTGCATACTGACCCATCAACCTATTATCCTGCACACTGTTCCCAACAAACTATTATCCTGCACACTGTTCCCAACAAACTATTATCCTGCACACTGACCCAACAATTTATTATCCTGCACACTTTTACCAATCATCTATTATCCTGCATACTGACCCATCAACCTATTATCCTGCACACTGACCCAACAATTTATTATCCTGCACACTTTTCCCAACAATCTATTATCCTGCATACTGACCCATCAACCGATTATCCTGCACACTGTTCCCAACAAACTATTATCCTGCACACTGTTCCCAACAAACTATTATCCTGCACACTGACCCAACAATTTATTATCCTGCACACTTTTCCCAATCATCTATTATCCTGCACACTTTTCCCAACAATCTATTATCCTGCATACTGACCCATCAACCGATTATCCTGCACACTGTTCCCAACAATCTATTATCCTGCATACTGACCCATCAACCTATTATCCTGCACACTGCTCCCAAAAAACAATGATCCTGCACACTGTTCCCAACAAACTATTATCCTGCACACTGTTCCCAACAAATTATTATCCTGCCACTTTTCCCAACAAACTATTACCCTGCACACTGTTCCCAACAAATTATTATCCTGCACACTGTTCCCGACAAACTACTACATTGCACACTGTTCCCAACAAATTATTATCCTGAACACTGTGCCCAACAAATTATTATCCTGCACACTTTTCCCAACAAATTATTACCCTGCACACTGTTCCCAACAATCTATTATCCTGGACACTGACCCAACAATTTATTATCCTGCACACTTTTCCCAATCATCTATTATCCTGCAGACTGACCCATCAACCTATTATCCTGCACACTGTTCCCAACAAACTATTACCCTGCACACTGTTCCCAACAAACTATTACCCTGCACACAGTTCCCAACAAATTATTATCCTGCACACTGTTCCCAACAAACTATTACCCTGCACACTGTTCCCAACAAATTATTATCCTACACACTTTTCCCAACAAACTATTACCCTGCACACTGTTCCCAACAAATTATTATCCTGCACACTTTTCCCAACAAATTATTACCCTGCACACTGTTCCCAACAAACTATTATCCTGCACACTGACCCAGCAATTTATTATCCTGCACACTTTTCCCAATCATCTATTATCCTACACACTGTTCCCATCAACCTATTATCCTGCACACTTTTCCCATCAACCTATTATCCTGCACACTTTTCCCAACAATCTATTATCCTGCATACTGACCCATCAACCTATTATCCTGCACACTGTTCCCAACAAACTATAATCCTGCACACTGTTCCCAACAAACTATTATCCTGCACACTGTTCCCAACAAACTATTTTCCTGCATAGTGACCAACAAATTATTATCCTGCACACTGTTCCAAACAAATTGTTACCCTGCACACTGTTCCCAACAAACTATTATCCTGCACACTGACCCAACAATTTATAATCCTGCACACTGTTCCCAACAAATTATTACCCTGCACACTGTTCCCAACAAATTATTATCCTGCACACTGTTCCGAACAAACTATTATCCTGCACACTTTTCCCAACAAACTATTACCCTGCACACTGTTCCCAACAAATTATTATCCTGCACACTGTTCCCATCAACCTATTATCCTGCACACTGTTCCCAACAAACTATTATCCTGCACACTGTTCCCAACAAACTATTATCCTGCACACTGTTCCCAACAAATTATAACCCTGCACACTGTTCCCAACAAGCTATTATCCTGCACATTGACCCAACAATTTATTATCCTGCACACTTTTCCCAACAATCTATTATCCTGCATACTGACCCATCAACATATTATCCTGCACACTGTTCCCAACAAACTATTATCCTGCACACTGACCCAACAATTTATTATCCTGCACACTTTTCCCAATCATCTATTATCCTGCAGACTGACACATCAACCTATTATCCTGCACACTGTTCCCAACAAACTATTATCCTGCACACTGTTCCCAACAAACTATTATCCTGCACACTGACCCAACAATTTATTATCCTGCACACTTTTCCCAATCATCTATTATCCTGCATACTGACCCATCAACCTATTATCCTGCACACTGTTCCCAACAAACTATTATCCTGCACACTGTTCCCAACAAACTATTATCCTGCACACTGACCCAACAATTTATTATCCTGCACACTTTTCCCAATCATCTATTATCCTGCATACTGACCCATCAACCTATTATCCTGCACACTGTTCCCAACAAACTATTATCCTGCACACTGACCCAACAATTTATTATCCTGCACACTTTTCCCAACAATCTATTATCCTGCATACTGACCCATCAACCTATTATCCTGCACACTGTTCCCAACAAACTATTATCCTGCACACTGTTCCCAACAAACTATTACCCTGCACACTGTTCCCAACAAATTATTATCCTGCACACTGTTCCCAACAAACTATTACCCTGCACACTGTTCCCAACAAATTATTATCCTACACACTTTCCCAACAAACTATTACCCTGCACACTGTTCCCAACAAATTATTATCCTGCACACTTTTCCCAACAAATTATTACCCTGCACACTGTTCCCAACAAACTATTATCCTGCACACTGACCCAACAATTTATTATCCTGCACACTTTTCCCAATCATCTATTATCCTGCACACTGTTCCCATCAACCTATTATCCTGCACACTTTTCCCATCAACCTATTATCCTGCACACTTTTCCCAACAATCTATTATCCTGCATAATGACTCTTCAACCTATTATCCTGCACACTGTTCCCAACAAACTATAATCCTGCACACTGACCCAACAATTTATTATCCTGCACACTTTTCCCAACAATCTATTATCCTGCATACTGACCCATCAAAGTATTATCCTGCACACTGTTCCCAACAAATTATTATCCTGCACACTGTTCCCAACAAACTATTATCCTGCACACTGTTCCCAACAAACTATTTTCCTGCATAGTGACCAACAAACTATTATCCTGCACACTTTCCCAACAAACTATTACCCTGCACACTGTTCCCAACAAATTATTATCCTGCACACTTTTCCCAACAAATTATTACCCTGCACACTGTTCCCAACAAACTATTATCCTGCACACTGACCCAACAATTTATTATCCTGCACACTTTTCCCAATCATCTATTATCCTGCACACTGTTCCCATCAACCTATTATCCTGCACACTTTTCCCATCAACCTATTATCCTGCACACTTTTCCCAACAATCTATTATCCTGCATAATGACTCTTCAACCTATTATCCTGCACACTGTTCCCAAGAAACTATAATCCTGCACACTGACCCAACAATTTATTATCCTGCACACTTTTCCCAACAATCTATTATCCTGCATACTGACCCATCAACGTATTTTCCTGCACACTGTTCCCAACAAATTATTATCCTGCACACTGTTCCCAACAAACTATTATCCTGCACACTGTTCCCAACAAACTATTTTCCTGCATAGTGACCAACAAACTATTATCCTGCACACTGTTCCAAACAAATTGTTACCCTGCACACTGTTCCCAACAAACTATTATCCTGCACACTGACCCAACAATTTATAATCCTGCACACTGTTCCCAACAAGTTATTACCCTGCACACTGTTCCCAACAAATTATTATCCTGCACACTGTTCCGAACAATCTATTATCCTGCACACTTTTCCCAACAAACTATTACCCTGCACACTGTTCCCAACAAATTATTATCCTGCACACTGTTCCCAACAAACTATTACCCTGCACACTGTTCCCAACAAATTATTATCCTACACACTTTTCCCAACAAACTATTACCCTGCACACTGTTTCCAACAAATTATTATCCTGCACACTTTTCCCAACAAATTATTACCCTGCACACTGTTCCCAACAAACTATTATCCTGCACACTGACCCAACAATTTATTATCCTGCACACTTTTCCCAATCATCTATTATCCTGCATACTGACCCATCAACCTATTATCCTGCACACTGTTCCTAACAAACTATTATCCTGCACACTGTTCCCAACAAACTGTTATCCTGCACACTGACCCAACAATTTATTATACTGCATACTGCCCCATCAACCTATTATCCTGCACACTTTTCCCAACAATCTATTATACTGCATACTGCCCCATCAACCTATTATCCTGCACACTGTTCCCAACAAATTATTATCCTGCACACTGTTCCCAACAAACTATTATCCTGCACACTGACCCAACAATTTATTATCCTGCACTCTTTTCCCAACAATCTATTATCCTGCATACTGACCCATCAACCTATTATCCTGCACACTGTTCCCAACAAACTATTACCCTGCACACTGTTCCCAACAAACTATTACCCTGCACACAGTTCCCAACAAATTATTATCCTGCACACTGTTCCCAACAAACTATTACCCTGCACACTGTTCCCAACAAATTATTATCCTACACACTTTTCCCAACAAACTATTACCCTGCACACTGTTCCCAACAAATTATTATCCTGCACACTTTTCCCAACAAATTATTACCCTGCACACTGTTCCCAACAAACTATTATCCTGCACACTGACCCAGCAATTTATTATCCTGCACACTTTTCCCAATCATCTATTATCCTACACACTGTTCCCATCAACCTATTATCCTGCACACTTTTCCCATCAACCTATTATCCTGCACACTTTTCCCAACAATCTATTATCCTGCATACTGACCCATCAACCTATTATCCTGCACACTGTTCCCAACAAACTATAATCCTGCACACTGTTCCCAACAAACTATTATCCTGCACACTGTTCCCAACAAACTATTTTCCTGCATAGTGACCAACAAATTATTATCCTGCACACTGTTCCAAACAAATTGTTACCCTGCACACTGTTCCCAACAAACTATTATCCTGCACACTGACCCAACAATTTATAATCCTGCACACTGTTCCCAACAAATTATTACCCTGCACACTGTTCCCAACAAATTATTATCCTGCACACTGTTCCGAACAAACTATTATCCTGCACACTTTTCCCAACAAACTATTACCCTGCACACTGTTCCCAACAAATTATTATCCTGCACACTGTTCCCATCAACCTATTATCCTGCACACTGTTCCCAACAAACTATTATCCTGCACACTGTTCCCAACAAACTATTATCCTGCACACTGTTCCCAACAAATTATTACCCTGCACACTGTTCCCAACAAGCTATTATCCTGCACATTGACCCAACAATTTATTATCCTGCACACTTTTCCCAACAATCTATTATCCTGCATACTGACCCATCAACATATTATCCTGCACACTGTTCCCAACAAACTATTATCCTGCACACTGACCCAACAATTTATTATCCTGCACACTTTTCCCAATCATCTATTATCCTGCAGACTGACACATCAACCTATTATCCTGCACACTGTTCCCAACAAACTATTATCCTGCACACTGTTCCCAACAAACTATTATCCTGCACACTGACCCAACAATTTATTATCCTGCACACTTTTCCCAATCATCTATTATCCTGCATACTGACCCATCAACCTATTATCCTGCACACTGTTCCCAACAAACTATTATCCTGCACACTGACCCAACAATTTATTATCCTGCACACTTTTCCCAATCATCTATTATCCTGCATACTGACACATCAACCTATTATCCTGCACACTGTTCCCAACAAACTATTATCCTGCACACTGACCCAACAATTTATTATCCTGCACACTTTTCCCAACAATCTATTATCCTGCATACTGACCCATCAACCTATTATCCTGCACACTGTTCCCAACAAACTATTATCCTGCACACTGTTCCCAACAAACTATTACCCTGCACACTGTTCCCAACAAATTATTATCCTGCACACTGTTCCCAACAAATTATTATCCTGCACATTGACCCAACAATTTATTATCCTGCACACTTTTCCCAACAATCTATTATCCTGCATACTGACCCATCAACATATTATCCTGCACACTGTTCCCAACAAACTATTATCCTGCACACTGACCCAACAATTTATTATCCTGCACACTTTTCCCAATCATCTATTATCCTGCATACTGACACATCAACCTATTATCCTGCACACTGTTCCCAACAAACTATTATCCTGCACACTGTTCCCAACAAACTATTATCCTGCACACTGACCCAACAATTTATTATCCTGCACACTTTTCCCAATCATCTATTATCCTGCATACTGACCCATCAACCTATTATCCTGCACACTGTTCCCAACAAACTATTATCCTGCACACTGACCCAACAATTTATTATCCTGCACACTTTTCCCAATCATCTATTATCCTGCATACTGACCCATCAACCTATTATCCTGCACACTGTTCCCAACAAACTATTATCCTGCACACTGACCCAACAATTTATTATCCTGCACACTTTTCCCAACAATCTATTATCCTGCATACTGACCCATCAACCTATTATCCTGCACACTGTTCCCAACAAACTATTATCCTGCACACTGTTCCCAACAAACTATTACCCTGCACACTGTTCCCAACAAATTATTATCCTGCACACTGTTCCCAACAAACTATTACCCTGCACACTGTTCCCAACAAATTATTATCCTACACACTTTCCCAACAAACTATTACCCTGCACACTGTTCCCAACAAATTATTATCCTGCACACTTTTCCCAACAAATTATTACCCTGCACACTGTTCCCAACAAACTATTATCCTGCACACTGACCCAACAATTTATTATCCTGCACACTTTTCCCAATCATCTATTATCCTGCACACTGTTCCCATCAACCTATTATCCTGCACACTTTTCCCATCAACCTATTATCCTGCACACTTTTCCCAACAATCTATTATCCTGCATAATGACTCTTCAACCTATTATCCTGCACACTGTTCCCAACAAACTATAATCCTGCACACTGACCCAACAATTTATTATCCTGCACACTTTTCCCAACAATCTATTATCCTGCATACTGACCCATCAAAGTATTATCCTGCACACTGTTCCCAACAAATTATTATCCTGCACACTGTTCCCAACAAACTATTATCCTGCACACTGTTCCCAACAAACTATTTTCCTGCATAGTGACCAACAAACTATTATCCTGCACACTGTTCCAAACAAATTGTTACCCTGCACACTGTTCCCAACAAAATAATATCCTGCACACTGACCCAACAATTTATAATCCTGCACACTGTTCCCAACAAGTTATTACCCTGCACACTGTTCCCAACAAATTATTATCCTGCACACTGTTCCGAACAATCTATTATCCTGCACACTTTTCCCAACAAACTATTACCCTGCACACTGTTCCCAACAAATTATTATCCTGCACACTGTTCCCAACAAACTATTACCCTGCACACTGTTCCCAACAAATTATTATCCTACACACTTTTCCCAACAAACTATTACCCTGCACACTGTTCCCAACAAATTATTATCCTGCACACTTTTCCCAACAAATTATTACCCTGCACACTGTTCCCAACAAACTATTATCCTGCACACTGACCCAACAATTTATTATCCTGCACACTTTTCCCAATCATCTATTATCCTGCATACTGACCCAACAATTTATTATCCTGCACACTTTTCCCAATCATCTATTATCCTGCATACTGACCCATCAACCTATTATCCTGCACACTGTTCCTAACTAACTATTATCCTGCACACTGTTCCCAACAAACTGTTATCCTGCACACTGACCCAACAATTTATTATACTGCATACTGCCCCATCAACCTATTATCCTGCACACTTTTCCCAACAATCTATTATACTGCATACTGCCCCATCAACCTATTATCCTGCACACTGTTCCCAACAAATTATTATCCTGCACACTGTTCCCAACAAACTATTATCCTGCACACTGACCCAACAATTTATTATCCTGCACTCTTTTCCCAACAATCTATTATCCTGCATACTGACCCATCAACCTATTATCCTGCACACTGTTCCCATCAACCTATTATCCTGCTCACTGTTCCCATCAACCTATTATCCTGCACACTTTTCCCAACAATCTATTATCCTGCATACTGACCCATCAACCTATTATCCTGCACACTGTTCCCAACAATTTATTATCCTGCACACTTTTCCCAACAATCTATTATCCTGCATACTGACCCATCAACTTATTATCCTGCACACTGTTCCCAACAAATTATTATCCTGCACACTGTTCCCAACAAACTATTATCCTGCACACTGTTCCCAACAAATTATTATCCTGCACACTGTTCCCAACAAACTATTATCCTGCACACTGACCCAACAATTTATTATCCTGCACACTGTTCCCATCAACCTATTATCCTGCACACTGTTCCCATCAACCTATTATCCTGCACACTTTTCCCAACAATCTATTATCCTGCATACTGACACATCAACCTGTTATCCTGCACACTGTTCCCATCAACCTATTATCCTGCACACTGTTCCCATCAACCTATTATCCTGCACACTTTTCCCAACAATCTATTATCCTGCATACTGACCCATCAACCTATTATCCTGCACACTGCTCCCAACAGACTATGATCCTGCACACTGTTCCCAACAAACTATGATCCTGCACACTGTTCCCAACAAATTATTATCCTGCACACTATTCCCAACAAACTATTACCCTTCACACTGTTCCCAACAAATTATTATCCTACACACTTTTCCCAACAAACTATTACCCTGCACACTGTTCCCAACAAATTATTATCCTGCACACTTTTCCCAACAAATTATTACCCTGCCCACTGTTCCCAACAAACTATTATCCTGCACACTGACCCAACAAGTTATTATCCTGCACACTTTTCCCAATCATCTATTATCCTGCACACTGTTCCCAACAAACTATTATCCTGCACACTGACCCAACAATTTATTATCCTGCACACGTTTCCCAACAATCTATTATCCTGCATACTGACTCATCAACCGATTATCCTGCACACTGTTCCCAACAAACTATTATCCTGCACACTGTTCCCAACAAACTATTATCCTGCACACTGACCCAACAATTTATTATCCTGCACACTTTTCCCAACAATCTATTATCCTGCATACTGACCCATCAACCTATTATCCTGCACACTGTTCCCAACAAACTATTTTCCTGCACACTGTTCCCAACAAACTATTATCCTGCACACTGACCCAACAATTTATTATCCTGCACACTTTTCCCAACAATCTATTATCCTGCATACTGACCCATCAACCTATTATCCTGCACACTGTTCCCAACAAATTATTGTCCTGCACACTGACCAAACAATTTATTATCCTGCACACTGTTCCCAACAAATTATTATCCTGCATGCTGACCCATCAACCTATTATCCTGCACACTGTTCCCAACAAATTATTATCCTGCACACTGACCCAACAATTTATTATCCTGCACACTTTTCCCAACAAATTATTATCCTGCACACTGACCCAACAATTTATTATCCTGCACACTTTTCCCATCAACCTATTATCCTGCACACTTTTCCCAACAATCTATTATCCTGCATAATGACTCTTCAACCTATTATCCTGCACACTGTTCCCAACAAACTATAATCCTGCACACTGACCCAACAATTTATTATCCTGCACACTTTTCCCAACAATCTATTATCCTGCATACTGACCCATCAACGTATTATCCTGCACACTGTTCCCAACAAATTATTATCCTGCACACTGTTCCCAACAAACTATTATCCTGCACACTGTTCCCAACAAACTATTTTCCTGCATAGTGACCAACAAACTATTATCCTGCACACTGTTCCAAACAAATTGTTACCCTGCACACTGTTCCCAACAAACTATTATCCTGCACACTGACCCAACAATTTATAATCCTGCACACTGTTCCCAACAAGTTATTACCCTGCACACTGTTCCCAACAAATTATTATCCTGCACACTGTTCCGAACAATCTATTATCCTGCACACTTTTCCCAACAAACTATTACCCTGCACACTGTTCCCAACAAATTATTATCCTGCACACTGTTCCCAACAAACTATTACCCTGCACACTGTTCCCAACAAATTATTATCCTACACACTTTTCCCAACAAACTATTACCCTGCACACTGTTCCCAACAAATTATTATCCTGCACACTTTTCCCAACAAATTATTACCCTGCACACTGTTCCCAACAAACTATTATCCTGCACACTGACCCAACAATTTATTATCCTGCACACTTTTCCCAATCATCTATTATCCTGCATACTGACCCATCAACCTATTATCCTGCACACTGTTCCTAACAAACTATTATCCTGCACACTGTTCCCAACAAACTGTTATCCTGCACACTGACCCAACAATTTATTATACTGCATACTGCCCCATCAACCTATTATCCTGCACACTTTTCCCAACAATCTATTATACTGCATACTGCCCCATCAACCTATTATCCTGCACACTGTTCCCAACAAATTATTATCCTGCACACTGTTCCCAACAAACTATTATCCTGCACACTGACCCAACAATTTATTATCCTGCACTCTTTTCCCAACAATCTATTATCCTGCATACTGACCCATCAACATATTATCCTGCACACTGTTCCCATCAACCTATTATCCTGCTCACTGTTCCCATCAACCTATTATCCTGCACACTTTTCCCAACAATCTATTATCCTGCATACTGACCCATCAACCTATTATCCTGCACACTGTTCCCAACAATTTATTATCCTGCACACTTTTCCCAACAATCTATTATCCTGCATACTGACCCATCAACTTATTATCCTGCACACTGTTCCCAACAAATTATTATCCTGCACACTGTTCCCAACAAACTATTATCCTGCACACTGTTCCCAACAAATTATTATCCTGCACACTGTTCCCAACAAACTATTATCCTGCACACTGACCCAACAATTTATTATCCTGCACACCGTTCCCATCAACCTATTATCCTGCACACTGTTCCCATCAACCTATTATCCTGCACACTTTTCCCAACAATCTATTATCCTGCATACTGACCCATCAACCTATTATCCTGCACACTGTTCCCATCAACCTATTATCCTGCACACTGTTCCCATCAACCTATTATCCTGCACACTTTTCCCAACAATCTATTATCCTGCATACTGACCCATCAACCTATTATCCTGCACACTGTTCCCATCAACCTATTATCCTGCACACTGTTCCCAACAAATTGTTATCCTGCATACTGACCCATCAACCTATTATCCTGCACACTGCTCCCAACAGACTATGATCCTGCACACTGTTCCCAACAAATTATTACCCTGCACACTGTTCCCAACAAACTATTATCCTGCACACTGACCCAACAATTTATTATCCTGCACACTTTTCCCAATCATCTATTATCCTGCATACTGACCCAACAATTTATTATCCTGCACACTTTTCCCAATCATCTATTATCCTGCATACTGACCCATCAACCTATTATCCTGCACACTGTTCCTAACTAACTATTATCCTGCACACTGTTCCCAACAAACTGTTATCCTGCACACTGACCCAACAATTTATTATACTGCATACTGCCCCATCAACCTATTATCCTGCACACTTTTCCCAACAATCTATTATACTGCATACTGCCCCATCAACCTATTATCCTGCACACTGTTCCCAACAAATTATTATCCTGCACACTGTTCCCAACAAACTATTATCCTGCACACTGACCCAACAATTTATTATCCTGCACTCTTTTCCCAACAATCTATTATCCTGCATACTGACCCATCAACCTATTATCCTGCACACTGTTCCCATCAACCTATTATCCTGCTCACTGTTCCCATCAACCTATTATCCTGCACACTTTTCCCAACAATCTATTATCCTGCATACTGACCCATCAACCTATTATCCTGCACACTGTTCCCAACAATTTATTATCCTGCACACTTTTCCCAACAATCTATTATCCTGCATACTGACCCATCAACTTATTATCCTGCACACTGTTCCCAACAAATTATTATCCTGCACACTGTTCCCAACAAACTATTATCCTGCACACTGTTCCCAACAAATTATTATCCTGCACACTGTTCCCAACAAACTATTATCCTGCACACTGACCCAACAATTTATTATCCTGCACACTGTTCCCATCAACCTATTATCCTGCACACTGTTCCCATCAACCTATTATCCTGCACACTTTTCCCAACAATCTATTATCCTGCATACTGACACATCAACCTGTTATCCTGCACACTGTTCCCATCAACCTATTATCCTGCACACTGTTCCCATCAACCTATTATCCTGCACACTTTTCCCAACAATCTATTATCCTGCATACTGACCCATCAACCTATTATCCTGCACACTGCTCCCAACAGACTATGATCCTGCACACTGTTCCCAACAAACTATGATCCTGCACACTGTTCCCAACAAATTATTATCCTGCACACTATTCCCAACAAACTATTACCCTTCACACTGTTCCCAACAAATTATTATCCTACACACTTTTCCCAACAAACTATTACCCTGCACACTGTTCCCAACAAATTATTATCCTGCACACTTTTCCCAACAAATTATTACCCTGCCCACTGTTCCCAACAAACTATTATCCTGCACACTGACCCAACAAGTTATTATCCTGCACACTTTTCCCAATCATCTATTATCCTGCACACTGTTCCCAACAAACTATTATCCTGCACACTGACCCAACAATTTATTATCCTGCACACGTTTCCCAACAATCTATTATCCTGCATACTGACTCATCAACCGATTATCCTGCACACTGTTCCCAACAAACTATTATCCTGCACACTGTTCCCAACAAACTATTATCCTGCACACTGACCCAACAATTTATTATCCTGCACACTTTTCCCAACAATCTATTATCCTGCATACTGACCCATCAACCTATTATCCTGCACACTGTTCCCAACAAACTATTTTCCTGCACACTGTTCCCAACAAACTATTATCCTGCACACTGACCCAACAATTTATTATCCTGCACACTTTTCCCAACAATCTATTATCCTGCATACTGACCCATCAACCTATTATCCTGCACACTGTTCCCAACAAATTATTGTCCTGCACACTGACCAAACAATTTATTATCCTGCACACTGTTCCCAACAAATTATTATCCTGCATGCTGACCCATCAACCTATTATCCTGCACACTGTTCCCAACAAATTATTATCCTGCACACTGACCCAACAATTTATTATCCTGCACACTTTTCCCAACAAATTATTATCCTGCACACTGACCCAACAATTTATTATCCTGCACACTTTTCCCATCAACCTATTATCCTGCACACTTTTCCCAACAATCTATTATCCTGCATAATGACTCTTCAACCTATTATCCTGCACACTGTTCCCAACAAACTATAATCCTGCACACTGACCCAACAATTTATTATCCTGCACACTTTTCCCAACAATCTATTATCCTGCATACTGACCCATCAACGTATTATCCTGCACACTGTTCCCAACAAATTATTATCCTGCACACTGTTCCCAACAAACTATTATCCTGCACACTGTTCCCAACAAACTATTTTCCTGCATAGTGACCAACAAACTATTATCCTGCACACTGTTCCAAACAAATTGTTACCCTGCACACTGTTCCCAACAAACTATTATCCTGCACACTGACCCAACAATTTATAATCCTGCACACTGTTCCCAACAAGTTATTACCCTGCACACTGTTCCCAACAAATTATTATCCTGCACACTGTTCCGAACAATCTATTATCCTGCACACTTTTCCCAACAAACTATTACCCTGCACACTGTTCCCAACAAATTATTATCCTGCACACAGTTCCCAACAAACTATTACCCTGCACACTGTTCCCAACAAATTATTATCCTACACACTTTTCCCAACAAACTATTACCCTGCACACTGTTCCCAACAAATTATTATCCTGCACACTTTTCCCAACAAATTATTACCCTGCACACTGTTCCCAACAAACTATTATCCTGCACACTGACCCAACAATTTATTATCCTGCACACTTTTCCCAATCATCTATTATCCTGCATACTGACCCATCAACCTATTATCCTGCACACTGTTCCTAACAAACTATTATCCTGCACACTGTTCCCAACAAACTGTTATCCTGCACACTGACCCAACAATTTATTATACTGCATACTGCCCCATCAACCTATTATCCTGCACACTTTTCCCAACAATCTATTATACTGCATACTGCCCCATCAACCTATTATCCTGCACACTGTTCCCAACAAATTATTATCCTGCACACTGTTCCCAACAAACTATTATCCTGCACACTGACCCAACAATTTATTATCCTGCACTCTTTTCCCAACAATCTATTATCCTGCATACTGACCCATCAACATATTATCCTGCACACTGTTCCCATCAACCTATTATCCTGCTCACTGTTCCCATCAACCTATTATCCTGCACACTTTTCCCAACAATCTATTATCCTGCATACTGACCCATCAACCTATTATCCTGCACACTGTTCCCAACAATTTATTATCCTGCACACTTTTCCCAACAATCTATTATCCTGCATACTGACCCATCAACTTATTATCCTGCACACTGTTCCCAACAAATTATTATCCTGCACACTGTTCCCAACAAACTATTATCCTGCACACTGTTCCCAACAAATTATTATCCTGCACACTGTTCCCAACAAACTATTATCCTGCACACTGACCCAACAATTTATTATCCTGCACACCGTTCCCATCAACCTATTATCCTGCACACTGTTCCCATCAACCTATTATCCTGCACACTTTTCCCAACAATCTATTATCCTGCATACTGACCCATCAACCTATTATCCTGCACACTGTTCCCATCAACCTATTATCCTGCACACTGTTCCCATCAACCTATTATCCTGCACACTTTTCCCAACAATCTATTATCCTGCATACTGACCCATCAACCTATTATCCTGCACACTGTTCCCATCAACCTATTATCCTGCACACTGTTCCCAACAAATTGTTATCCTGCATACTGACCCATCAACCTATTATCCTGCACACTGCTCCCAACAGACTATGATCCTGCACACTGTTCCCAACAAACTATGATCCTGCACACTGTTCCCAACAAATTATTATCCTGCACACTATTCCCAACAACCTATTACCCTTCACACTGTTCCCAACAAATTATTATCCAACACACTTTTCCCAACAAACTATTACCATGCACACTGTTCCCAACAAATTATTATCCTGCACACTTTTCCCAACAAATTATTACCCTGCCCACTGTTCCCAACAAACTATTATCCTGCACACTGACCCAACAAATTATTATCCTGCACACTGTTCCCAACAAACTATTATCCTGCACACTGACCCAACAATTTATTATCCTGCACTCTTTTCCCAACAATCTATTATCCTGCATACTGACCCATCAACATATTATCCTGCACACTGTTCCCATCAACCTATTATCCTGCTCACTGTTCCCATCAACCTATTATCCTGCACACTTTTCCCAACAATCTATTATCCTGCATACTGACCCATCAACCTATTATCCTGCACACTGTTCCCAACAATTTATTATCCTGCACACTTTTCCCAACAATCTATTATCCTGCATACTGACCCATCAACTTATTATCCTGCACACTGTTCCCAACAAATTATTATCCTGCACACTGTTCCCAACAAACTATTATCCTGCACACTGTTCCCAACAAATTATTATCCTGCACACTGTTCCCAACAAACTATTATCCTGCACACTGACCCAACAATTTATTATCCTGCACACCGTTCCCATCAACCTATTATCCTGCACACTGTTCCCATCAACCTATTATCCTGCACACTTTTCCCAACAATCTATTATCCTGCATACTGACCCATCAACCTATTATCCTGCACACTGTTCCCATCAACCTATTATCCTGCACACTGTTCCCATCAACCTATTATCCTGCACACTTTTCCCAACAATCTATTATCCTGCATACTGACCCATCAACCTATTATCCTGCACACTGTTCCCATCAACCTATTATCCTGCACACTGTTCCCAACAAATTGTTATCCTGCATACTGACCCATCAACCTATTATCCTGCACACTGCTCCCAACAGACTATGATCCTGCACACTGTTCCCAACAAACTATGATCCTGCACACTGTTCCCAACAAATTATTATCCTGCACACTATTCCCAACAACCTATTACCCTTCACACTGTTCCCAACAAATTATTATCCAACACACTTTTCCCAACAAACTATTACCATGCACACTGTTCCCAACAAATTATTATCCTGCACACTTTTCCCAACAAATTATTACCCTGCCCACTGTTCCCAACAAACTATTATCCTGCACACTGACCCAACAAGTTATTATCCTGCACACTTTTCCCAATCATCTATTATCCTGCACCCTGTTCCCAACAAACTATTATCCTGCACACTGACCCAACAATTTATTATCCTGCACACGTTTCCCAACAATCTATTATCCTGCATACTGACTCATCAACCGATTATCCTGCACACTGTTCCCAACAAACTATTATCCTGCACACTGTTCCCAACAAACTATTATCCTGCACACTGACCCAACAATTTATTATCCTGCACACTTTTCCCAACAATCTATTATCCTGCATACTGACCCATCAACCTATTATCCTGCACACTGTTCCCAACAAACTATTTTCCTGCACACTGTTCCCAACAAACTATTATCCTGCACACTGACCCAACAATTTATTATCCTGCACACTTTTCCCAACAATCTATTATCCTGCATACTGACCCATCAACCTATTATCCTGCACACTTTTCCCAACAAATTATTATCCTGCACACTGACCCAACAATTTATTATCCTGCACACTGACCCAACAATTTATTATCCTGCACACTGTTCCCAACAAACTATCATCCTGCACACAGACCCAACAATTTATTATCCTGCACACTTTTCCCAACAATCTATTATCCTGCATACTGACCCATCAACCGATTATCCTGCACACTGACCCAACAAACTATTATCCTGCACACTGAACCATCAACGTATTATCCTGCACACTGTTCCCAACAAATTATTATCCTGCACACTTTTCCCAACAAATTATTATCCTGCACACTTTTCCCAACAATCTATTATCCTGCATACTGACCCATCAACGTATTATCCTGCACACTGTTCCCAACAAATTATTATCCTGCACACTTTTCCCAACAAACTATTATCCTGCACACTGTTCCCAACAAATTATTACCCTGCACACTGTTCCCAACAAACTATAATCCTGCACACTGACCCAACAATTTATAATCCTGCACACTTTTCCCAACAATCTATTATCCTGCATACTGACCCATCAACCTATTATCCTGCACACTGTTCCCAACAAACTATTATCCTGCACACTGTTCCCAACAAACTATTATCCTGCACACTGACCCAACAATTTATTATCCTGCACACTTTTCCCAATCATCTATTCTTCTGCATACTGACCCATCAACCTATTATCCTGCACACTGTTCCCAACAAACTATTATCCTGCACACTGTTCCCAACAAACTATTATCCTGCACACTGTTCCCAACAAACTATTATCCTGCACACTGACCCAACAATTTATCATCCTGCACACTTTTCCCAACAATCTATTATCCTGCATACTGACCCATCAACCTATTATCCTGCACACTGTTCCCAACAAACTATTATCCTGCACACTGTTCCCAACAAACTATTATCCTGCACACTGACCCAACAATTTATTATCCTGCACACTTTTCCCAATCATCTATTATCCTGCACACTGTTCCCATCAACCTATTATCCTGCACACTTTTCCCATCAACCTATTATCCTGCACACTTTTCCCAACAATCTATTATCCTGCATACTGACCCATCAACCGATTATCCTGCACACTGTTCCCAACAATCTATTATCCTGCATACTGACCCATCAACCTATTATCCTGCACAATTTTCCCATCAACCTATTATCCTGCACACTTTTCCCAACAATCTATTATCCTGCATACTGACCCATCAAACTATGATCCTGCACACTGTTCCCAACAAACTATTATCCTGCACACTGTTCCCAACAAATTATTATCCTGCCACTTTTCCCAACAAACTATTACCCTGCACACTGTTCCCAACAAATTATTATCCTGCACACTGTTCCCAACAAACTATTACCTTGCACACTGTTCCCAACAAATTATTATCCTGCACACTGTTCCCAACAAATTATTATCCTGCACACTTTTCCCAACAAATTATTACCCTGCACACTGTTCCCAACAATCTATTATCCTGCACACTGACCCAACAATTTATTATCCTGCACACTTTTCCCAATCATCTATTATCCTGCAGATTGACCCATCAACCTATTATCCTGCACACTGACCCAACAATTTATTATCCTGCACACATTTCCCAACAAACTATTATCCTGCACACTGTTCCCAAAAAACTATTATCCTGCACACTGACCCAACAATTTATTATCCTGCACACGTTTCCCAACAATCTATTATCCTGCATACTGACCCATCAACCGATTATCCTGCACACTGTTCCCAACAAACTATTATCCTGCACACTGTTCCCAACAAACTATTATCCTGCACACTGACCCAACAATTTATTATCCTGCACACTTTTCCCAACAATCAATTATCCTGCATACTGACCCATCAACCTATTATCCTGCACACTGTTCCCAACAAACTATTTTCCTGCACACTGTTCCCAACAAACTATTATCCTGCACACTGACCCAACAATTTATTATCCTGCACAGTTTTCCCAACAATCTATTATCCTGCATACTGACCCATCAAACTATTTTCCTGCACACTGTTCCCAACAAATTATTGTCCTGCACACTGACCTAACAATTTATTATCCTGCACACTGTTCCCAACAAATTATTATCCTGCATGCTGACCCATCAACCTATTATCCTGCACACTGTTCCCAACAAATTATTATCCTGCACACTGACCCAACAATTTATTATCCTGCACACTTTTCCCAACAAATTATTATCCTGCACACTGACCCAACAATTTATTATCCTGCACACTGACCCAACAATTTATTATCCTGCACACTGTTCCCAACAAACTATCATCCTGCACACAGACCCAACAATTTATTATCCTGCACACTTTTCCCAACAATCTATTATCCTGCATACTGACCCATCAACCGATTATCCTGCACACTGACCCAACAAACTATTATCCTGCACACTGAACAATCAACGTATTATCCTGCACACTGTTCCTAACAAATTATTATCCTGCACACTTTTCCAAACAAATTATTATCCTGCACACATTTCCCAACAATCTATTATCCTGCATACTGACCCATCAACGTATTATCCTGCACACTGTTCCCAACAAATTATTATCCTGCACACTTTTCCCAACAAACTATTATCCTGCACACTGTTCCCAACAAATTATTACCCTGCACACTGTTCCCAACAAACTATTATCCTGCACACTGACCCAACAATTTATTATCCTGCACACTTTTCCCAACAATCTATTATCCTGCATACTGACCCATCAACCTATTATCCTGCACACTGTTCCCAACAAACTATTATCCTGCACACTGACCCAACAATTTATTATCCTGCACACTTTTCCCAATCATCTATTATCCTGCATACTGACCCATCAACCTATTATCCTGCACACTGTTCCCAACAATCTATTATCCTGCACACTGTTCCCAACAAACTATTATCCTGCACAGTGACCCAACAATTTAATATCCTGCACACTTTTCCCAATCATCTATTGTCCTGCATACTGACCCATCAACCTATTATCCTGCACACTGTTCCCAAAAAACTATTATCCTGCACACTGTTCCCAACAAACTATTATCCTGCACACTGACCCAACAATTTATTATCCTGCACACTTTTCCCAATCATCTATTATCCTGCATACTGACCCATCAACCTATTATCCTGCACACTGTTCCCAACAAACTATTATCCTGCACACTGACCCAACAATTTATTATCCTGCACACTTTTCCCAACAAACTATTATCCTGCATACTGACCCATCAACCTATTATCCTGCACACTGTTCCCAACAAACTATTATCCTGCACACTGTTCCCAACAAACTATTATCCTGCACACTGACCCAACAATTTATTATCCTGCACACTTTTCCCAATCATCTATTCTCCTGCACACTGTTCCCATCAACCTATTATCCTGCACACTTTTCCCATCAACCTATTATCCTGCACACTTTTCCCAACAATCTATTATCCTGCATACTGACCCATCAACCGATTATCCTGCACACTGTTCCCAACAATCTATTATCCTGCATACTGACCCATCAACCTATTATCCTGCACACTGCTCCCAACAAACTATGATCCTGCACACTGTTCCCAACAAACTATTATCCTGCACACTGTTCCCAACAAATTATTATCCTGCCACTTTTCCCAACAAACTATTACCCTGCACACTGTTCGCAACAAATTATTATCCTGCACACTGTTCACAACAAACTATTACCTTGCACACTGCTCCCAACAAATTATTATCCTGCACACTGTTCCCAACAAATTATTATCCTGCACACTTTTCCCAACAAATTATTACCCTGCACATTGTTCCCAACAATCTATTATCCTGCACACTGACCCAACAATTTATTATCCTGCACACTTTTCCCAATCATCTATTATCCTGCAGATTGACCCATCAACCTTTTATCCTGCACACTGACCCAACAATTTATTATCCTGCACACTTTTCCCAACAAACTATTATCCTGCACACTGTTCCCAACAAACTATTATCCTGCACACTGTTCCCAACAAACTATTATCCTGCACACTGACCCAACAATTTATTATCCTGCACACTTTTCCCAATCATCTATTATCCTGCATACTGACCCATCAACCTATTATCCTGCACACTGTTCCCAACAAACTATTATCCTGCACACTGACCCAACAATTTATTATCCTGCACACTTTTCCCAACAAACTATTATCCTGCATACTGACCCATCAACCTATTATCCTGCACACTGTTCCCAACAAACTATTATCCTGCACACTGTTCCCAACAAACTATTATCCTGCACACTGACCCAACAATTTATTATCCTGCACACTTTTCCCAATCATCTATTATCCTGCACACTGTTCCCATCAACCTATTATCCTGCACACTTTTCCCATCAACCTATTATCCTGCACACTTTTCCCAACAATCTATTATCCTGCATACTGACCCATCAACCGATTATCCTGCACACTGTTCCCAACAATCTATTTTCCTGCATACTGACCCATCAACCTATTATCCTGCACACTTTTCCCATCAACCTATTATCCTGCACACTGTTCCCAACAAACTATTATCCTGCACACTGTTCCCAACAAACTATTATCCTGCACACTGACCCAACAATTTATTATCCTGCACACTTTTCCCAATCATCTATTATCCTGCACACTGTTCCCATCAACCTATTATCCTGCACACTTTTCCCATCAACCTATTATCCTGCACACTTTTCCCAACAATCTGTTATCCTGCATACTGACCCATCAACCGATTATCCTGCACACTGTTCCCAACAATCTATTATCCTGCATACTGACCCATCAACCTATTATCCTGCACACTGCTCCCAACAAACTATGATCCTGCACACTGTTCCCAACAAACTATTATCCTGCACACTGTTCCCAACAAATTATTATCCTGCCAGTTTTCCCAACAAACTATTACCCTGCACACTGTTCGCAACAAATTATTATCCTGCACACTGTTCACAACAAACTATTACCTTGCACACTGTTCCCAACAAATTATTATCCTGCACACTGTTCCCAACAAATTATTATCCTGCACACTTTTCCCAACAAATTAGTACCCTGCACACTGTTCCCAACAATCTATTATCCTGCACACTGACCCAACAATTTATTATCCTGCACACTTTTCCCAATCATCTATTATCCTGCAGATTGACCCATCAACCTATTATCCTGCACACTGACCCAACAATTTATTATCCTGCACACTTTTCCCAACAAACTATTATCCTGCACACTGTTCCCAACAAACTATTATCCTGCACACTGACCCAACAATTTATTATCCTGCACACTTTTCCCAACAATCTATTATCCTGCATACTGACCCATCAACCTATTATCCTGCACACTGTTCCCAACAAACTATTATCCTGCACACTGACCCAACAATTTATTATCCTGCACACTTTTCCCAATCATCTATTATCCTGCATACTGACCCATCAACCTATTCTCCTGCACACTGTTCCCAACAAACTATTATCCTGCACACTGTTCCCAACAAACTATTATCCTGCACACTTTTCCCAATCATCTATTATCCTGCACACTGACCCATCAACCTATTATCCTGCACACTGTTCCCAACAAACTATTATCCTGCACACTGACCCAACAATTTATTATCCTGCACACGTTTCCCAACAATCTATTATCCTGCATACTGACCCATCAACCGATTATCCTGCACACTGTTCCCAACAAACTATTATCCTGCACACTGTTCCCAACAAACTATTATCCTGCACACTGACCCAACAATTTATTATCCTGCACACTTTTCCCAACAATCTATTATCCTGCATACTGACCCATCAACCTATTATCCTGCACACTGTTCCCAACAAACTATTTTCCTGCACACTGTTCCCAACAAACTATTATCCTGCACACTGACCCAACAATTTATTATCCTGCACACTTTTCCCAACAATCTATTATCCCGCATACTGACCCATCAAGCTATTATCCTGCACACTGTTCCCAACAAATTATTGTCCTGCACACTGACCTAACAATTTATTATCCTGCACACTGTTCCCAACAAATTATTATCCTGCATGCTGACCCATCAACCTATTACCCTGCACACTGTTCCCAACAAATTATTATCCTGCACACTGACCCAACAATTTATTATCCTGCACACTTTTCCCAACAAATTATTATCCTGCACACTGACCCAACAATTTATTATCCTGCACACTGACCCAACAATTTATTATCCTGCACACTGTTCCCAACAAACTATCATCCTGCACACAGACCCAACAATTTATTATCCTGCACACTTTTCCCAACAATCTATTATCCTGCATACTGACCCATCAACCGATTATCCTGCACACTGCTCCCAACAAACTATGATCCTGCACACTGTTCCCAACAAACTATTATCCTGCACACTGTTCCCAACAAATTATTATCCTGCCACTTTTCCCAACAAACTATTACCCTGCACACTGTTCGCAACAAATTATTATCCTGCACACTGTTCACAACAAACTATTACCTTGCACACTGTTACCAACAAATTATTATCCTGCACACTGTTCCCAACAAATTATTATCCTGCACACTTTTCCCAACAAATTATTACCCTGCACACTGTTCCCAACAATCTATTATCCTGCACACTGACCCAACAATTTATTATCCTGCACACTTTTCCCAATCATCTATTATCCTGCAGATTGACCCATCAACCTATTATCCTGCACACTGACCCAACAATTTATTATCCTGCACACTTTTCCCAACAAACTATTATCCTGCACACTGTTCCCAACAAACTATTATCCTGCACACTGACCCAACAATTTATTATCCTGCACACTTTTCCCAACAATCTATTATCCTGCATACTGACCCATCAACCTATTATCCTGCACACTGTTCCCAACAAACTATTATCCTGCACACTGACCCAACAATTTATTATCCTGCACACTTTTCCCAATCATCTATTATCCTGCATACTGACCCATCAACCGATTATCCTGCACACTGTTCCCAACAAACTATTATCCTGCACACTGTTCCCAACAAACTATTATCCTGCACACTGACCCAACAATTTATTATCCTGCACACTTTTCCCAACAATCTATTATCCTGCATACTGACCCATCAACCTATTATCCTGCACACTGTTCCCAACAAACTATTTTCCTGCACACTGTTCCCAACAAACTATTATCCTGCACACTGACCCAACAATTTATTATCCTGCACACTTTTCCCAACAATCTATTATCCCGCATACTGACCCATCAAGCTATTATCCTGCACACTGTTCCCAACAAATTATTGTCCTGCACACTGACCTAACAATTTATTATCCTGCACACTGTTCCCAACAAATTATTATCCTGCATGCTGACCCATCAACCTATTACCCTGCACACTGTTCCCAACAAATTATTATCCTGCACACTGACCCAACAATTTATTATCCTGCACACTTTTCCCAACAAATTATTATCCTGCACACTGACCCAACAATTTATTATCCTGCACACTGACCCAACAATTTATTATCCTGCACACTGTTCCCAACAAACTATCATCCTGCACACAGACCCAACAATTTAATATCCTGCACACTTTTCCCAACAATCTATTATCCTGCATACTGACCCATCAACCGATTATCCTGCACACTGACCCAACAAACTATTATCCTGCACACTGACCCATCAACGTATTATCCTGCACACTGTACCCAACAAATTATTATCCTGCACACTTTTCCCAACAAATTATTATCCTGCACACTTTTCCCAACAGTCTATTATCCTGCATACTGACCCATCAACGTATTATCCTGCACACTGTTCCCAACAAATTATTATTATCCTGCACACTTTTCCCAACAAACTATTATCCTGCACACTGTTCCCAACAAATTATTACCCTGCACACTGTTCCCAACAAACTATTATCCTGCACACTGACCCAACAATTTATTATCCTGCACACTTTTCCCAACAATCTATTATCCTGCATACTGACCCATCAACCTATTATCCTGCACACTGTTCCCAACAAACTATTATCCTGCACACTGACCCAACAATTTATTATCCTGCACACTTTTCCCAATCATCTATTATCCTGCATACTGACCCATCAACCTATTATCCTGCACACTGTTCCCAACAATCTATTATCCTGCACACTGTTCCCAACAAACTATTATCCTGCACACAGACCCAACAATTTATTATCCTGCACACTTTTCCCAATCATCTATTATCCTGCATACTGACCCATCAACCTATTATCCTGCACACTGTTCCCAACAAACTATTATCCTGCACACTGTTCCCAACAAACTATTAGCCTGCACCCTGATCCAACAATTTATTATCCTGCACACTTTTCCCAATCATCTATTATCCTGCATACTGACCCATCAACCTATTATCCTGCACACTGTTCCCAACAAACTATTATCCTGCACACTGACCCAACAATTTATTATCCTGCACACTTTTCCCAACAATCTATTATCCTGCATACTGTTCCCAACAAACTATTATCCTGCACACTGACCCAACAATTAATTATCCTGCACACTTTTCCCAATCATCTATTATCCTGCACACTGTTCCCATCAACCTATTATCCTGCACACTTTTCCCATCAACCTATTATCCTGCACACTTTTCCCAACAATCTATTATCCTGCACACTGTTCCCATCAACCTATTATCCTGCACACTGTTCCCAACAAACTATTATCCTGCACACTGTTCCCAACAAACTATTATCCTGCACACTGACCCAACAATTAATTATCCTGCACACTTTTCCCAATCATCTATTATCCTGCACACTGTTCCCATCAACCTATTATCCTGCACACTTTTCCCATCAACCTATTATCCTGCACACGTTTCCCAACAATCTATTATCCTGCATACTGACCCATCAACCTATTATCCTGCACACTGTTCCCAACAAACTATAATCCTGCACACTGACCCAACAATTTATTATCCTGCTCACAGACCCAACAATTAATTATCCTGCACACTTTTCCCAATCATCTATTATCCTGCACACTGTTCCCAACAACCTATTATCCTGCACACTTTTCCCATCAACCTATTATCCTGCACACATTTCCCAACAATCTATTATCGTGCATACTGACCCATCAACGTATTATCCTGCACACTGTTCCCAACAAATTATTATCCTGCACACTGTTCCCAACAAACTATTATCCTGCACACTGACCCAACAATTAATTATCCTGCACACTTTTCCCAATCATCTATTATCCTGCACACTGTTCCCATCAACCTATTATCCTGCACACTTTTCCCATCAACCTATTATCCTGCACACTTTTCCCAACAATCTATTATCCTGCATACTGACCCATCAACGTATTATCCTGCACACTGTTCCCAACAAATTATTATCCTGCACACTGTTCCCAACAAACTATTATCCTGCACACTGTTCCCAACAAACTATTATCCTGCACACTGACCCAACAATTTATTATCCCGCACACTTTTCCCAATCATCTATTATCCTGCACACTGACCCATCAACCTATTATCCTGCACACTGTTCCCAACAAACTATTATCCTGCACACTGACCCAACAATTTATTATCCTGCACACGTTTCCCAACAATCTATTATCCTGCATACTGACCCATCAACCGATTATCCTGCACACTGTTCCCAACAAACTATTATCCTGCACACTGTTCCCAACAAACTATAATCCGGCACACAGACCCAACAATTTATTATCCTGCACACTTTTCCCAACAATCTATTATCCTGCATACTGACCCATCAACGTATTATCCTGCACACTGTTCCCAACAAATTATTATCCTGCACACTGTTCCCAACAAACTATTATCCTGCACACTGTTCCCAACAAACTATTTTCCTGCATAGTGACCAACAAACTATTATCCTGCACACTGTTCCAAACAAATTGTTACCCTGCACACTGTTCCCAACAAACTATTATCCTGCACACTTTTCCCAACAATCTATTATCCTGCATACTGACCCATCAACGTATTATCCTGCACACTGTTCCCAACAAATTATTATCCTGCACACTTTTCCCAACAAACTATTATCCTGCACACTGTTCCCAACAAATTATTACCCTGCACACTGTTCCCAACAAACTATTATCCTGCACACTGACCCAACAATTTATTATCCTGCACACTTTTCCCAACAATCTATTATCCTGCATACTGACCCATCAACCTATTATCCTGCACACTGTTCCCAACAAACTATTATCCTGCACACTGACCCAACAATTTATTATCCTGCACACTTTTCCCAATCATCTATTATCCTGCATACTGACCCATCAACCTATTATCCTGCACACTGTTCCCAACAAACTATTATCCTGCACACTGTTCCCAACAAACTATTATCCTGCACACTGTTCCCAACAAACTATTATCCTGCACACTGACCCAACAATTTATTATCCTGCACACTTTTCCCAATCATCTATTATCCTGCATACTGACCCATCAACCTATTATCCTGCACACTGTTCCCAACAAACTATTACCCTGCACACTGACCCAACAATTTATTATCCTGCACACTTTTCCCAATCATCTATTATCCTGCATACTGACCCATCAACCTATTATCCTGCACACTGTTCCCAACAAACTATTATCCTGCACACTGTTCCCAACAAACTATTATCCTGCACACTGACCCAACAATTTATTATCCTGCACACTTTTCCCAACAATCTATTATCCTGCATACTGACCCATCAACCTATTATCCTGCACACTGTTCCCAACAAACTATTTTCCTGCACACTGTTCCCAACAAACTATTATCCTGCACACTGACCCAACAATTTATTATCCTGCACACTTTTCCCAACAATCTATTATCCCGCATACTGACCCATCAAGCTATTATCCTGCACACTGTTCCCAACAAATTATTGTCCTGCACACTGACCTAACAATTTATTATCCTGCACACTGTTCCCAACAAATTATTATCCTGCATGCTGACCCATCAACCTATTACCCTGCACACTGTTCCCAACAAATTATTATCCTGCACACTGACCCAACAATTTATTATCCTGCACACTTTTCCCAACAAATTATTATCCTGCACACTGACCCAACAATTTATTATCCTGCACACTGACCCAACAATTTATTATCCTGCACACTGTTCCCAACAAACTATCATCCTGCACACAGACCCAACAATTTATTATCCTGCACACTTTTCCCAACAATCTATTATCCTGCATACTGTTCCCAACAAACTATTATCCTGCACACTGACCCAACAATTAATTATCCTGCACACTTTTCCCAATCATCTATTATCCTGCACACTGTTCCCATCAACCTATTATCCTGCACACTTTTCCCATCAACCTATTATCCTGCACACTTTTCCCAACAATCTATTATCCTGCACACTGTTCCCATCAACCTATTATCCTGCACACTGTTCCCAACAAACTATTATCCTGCACACTGTTCCCAACAAACTATTATCCTGCACACTGACCCAACAATTAATTATCCTGCACACTTTTCCCAAACATCTATTATCCTGCACACTGTTCCCATCAACCTATTATCCTGCACACTTTTCCCATCAACCTATTATCCTGCACACTTTTCCCAACAATCTATTATCCTGCATACTGACCCATCAACCTATTATCCTGCACACTGTTCCCAACAAACTATAATCCTGCACACTGACCCAACAATTTATTATCCTGCTCACAGACCCAACAATTAATTATCCTGCACACTTTTCCCAATCATCTATTATCCTGCACACTGTTCCCATCAACCTATTATCCTGCACACTTTTCCCATCAACCTATTATCCTGCACACATTTCCCAACAATCTATTATCGTGCATACTGACCCATCAACGTATTATCCTGCACACTGTTCCCAACAAATTATTATCCTGCACACTGTTCCCAACAAACTATTATCCTGCACACTGACCCAACAATTAATTATCCTGCACACTTTTCCCAATCATCTATTATCCTGCACACTGTTCCCATCAACCTATTATCCTGCACACTTTTCCCATCAACCTATTATCCTGCACACTTTTCCCAACAATCTATTATCCTGCATACTGACCCATCAACGTATTATCCTGCACACTGTTCCCAACAAATTATTATCCTGCACACTGTTCCCAACAAACTATTATCCTGCACACTGTTCCCAACAAACTATTATCCTGCACACTGACCCAACAATTTATTATCCCGCACACTTTTCCCAATCATCTATTATCCTGCACACTGACCCATCAACCTATTATCCTGCACACTGTTCCCAACAAACTATTATCCTGCACACTGACCCAACAATTTATTATCCTGCACACGTTTCCCAACAATCTATTATCCTGCATACTGACCCATCAACCGATTATCCTGCACACTGTTCCCAACAAACTATTATCCTGCACACTGTTCCCAACAAACTATAATCCGGCACACAGACCCAACAATTTATTATCCTGCACACTTTTCCCAACAATCTATTATCCTGCATACTGACCCATCAACGTATTATCCTGCACACTGTTCCCAACAAATTATTATCCTGCACACTGTTCCCAACAAACTATTATCCTGCACACTGTTCCCAACAAACTATTTTCCTGCATAGTGACCAACAAACTATTATCCTGCACACTGTTCCAAACAAATTGTTACCCTGCACACTGTTCCCAACAATCTATTATCCTGCACACTTTTCCCAACAATCTATTATCCTGCATACTGACCCATCAACGTATTATCCTGCACACTGTTCCCAACAAATTATTATCCTGCACACTTTTCCCAACAAACTATTATCCTGCACACTGTTCCCAACAAATTATTACCCTGCACACTGTTCCCAACAAACTATTATCCTGCACACTGACCCAACAATTAATTATCCTGCACACTTTTCCCAATCATCTATTATCCTGCACACTGTTCCCATCAACCTATTATCCTGCACACTTTTCCCATCAACCTATTATCCTGCACACTTTTCCCAACAATCTATTATCCTGCATACTGACCCATCAACGTATTATCCTGCACACTGTTCCCAACAAATTATTATCCTGCACACTGTTCCCAACAAACTATTATCCTGCACACTGTTCCCAACAAACTATTATCCTGCACACTGACCCAACAATTTATTATCCCGCACACTTTTCCCAATCATCTATTATCCTGCACACTGACCCATCAACCTATTATCCTGCACACTGTTCCCAACAAACTATTATCCTGCACACTGACCCAACAATTTATTATCCTGCACACGTTTCCCAACAATCTATTATCCTGCATACTGACCCATCAACCGATTATCCTGCACACTGTTCCCAACAAACTATTATCCTGCACACTGTTCCCAACAAACTATAATCCGGCACACAGACCCAACAATTTATTATCCTGCACACTTTTCCCAACAATCTATTATCCTGCATACTGACCCATCAACGTATTATCCTGCACACTGTTCCCAACAAATTATTATCCTGCACACTGTTCCCAACAAACTATTATCCTGCACACTGTTCCCAACAAACTATTTTCCTGCATAGTGACCAACAAACTATTATCCTGCACACTGTTCCAAACAAATTGTTACCCTGCACACTGTTCCCAACAAATTATTATCCTGCACACTTTTCCCAACAAACTATTATCCTGCACACTGTTCCCAACAAATTATTACCCTGCACACTGTTCCCAACAAACTATTATCCTGCACACTGACCCAACAATTTATTATCCTGCACACTTTTCCCAACAATCTATTATCCTGCATACTGACCCATCAACCTATTATCCTGCACACTGTTCCCAACAAACTATTATCCTGCACACTGACCCAACAATTTATTATCCTGCACACTTTTCCCAATCATCTATTATCCTGCATACTGACCCATCAACCTATTATCCTGCACACTGTTCCCAACAAACTATTATCCTGCACACTGACCCATCAACCTATTATCCTGCACACTGACCCATCAACCTATTATCCTGCACACTGTTCCCAACAAACTATTATCCTGCACACTGACCCAACAATTTATTATCCTGCACACGTTTCCCAACAATCTATTATCCTGCATACTGACCCATCAACCGATTATCCTGCACACTGTTCCCAACAAACTATTATCCTGCACACTGTTCCCAACAAACTATAATCCGGCACACAGACCCAACAATTTATTATCCTGCACACTTTTCCCAACAATCTATTATCCTGCATACTGACCCATCAACGTATTATCCTGCACACTGTTCCCAACAAATTATTATCCTGCACACTGTTCCCAACAAACTATTATCCTGCACACTGTTCCCAACAAACTATTTTCCTGCATAGTGACCAACAAACTATTATCCTGCACACTGTTCCAAACAAATTGTTACCCTGCACACTGTTCCCAACAAACTATTATCCTGCACACTTTTCCCAACAATCTATTATCCTGCATACTGACCCATCAACGTATTATCCTGCACACTGTTCCCAACAAATTATTATCCTGCACACTTTTCCCAACAAACTATTATCCTGCACACTGTTCCCAACAAATTATTACCCTGCACACTGTTCCCAACAAACTATTATCCTGCACACTGACCCAACAATTTATTATCCTGCACACTTTTCCCAACAATCTATTATCCTGCATACTGACCCATCAACCTATTATCCTGCACACTGTTCCCAACAAACTATTATCCTGCACACTGACCCAACAATTTATTATCCTGCACACTTTTCCCAATCATCTATTATCCTGCATACTGACCCATCAACCTATTATCCTGCACACTGTTCCCAACAAACTATTATCCTGCACACTGTTCCCAACAAACTATTATCCTGCACACTGTTCCCAACAAACTATTATCCTGCACACTGACCCAACAATTTATTATCCTGCACACTTTTCCCAATCATCTATTATCCTGCATACTGACCCATCAACCTATTATCCTGCACACTGTTCCCAACAAACTATTACCCTGCACACTGACCCAACAATTTATTATCCTGCACACTTTTCCCAATCATCTATTATCCTGCATACTGACCCATCAACCTATTATCCTGCACACTGTTCCCAACAAACTATTATCCTGCACACTGTTCCCAACAAACTATTATCCTGCATACTGACCCAACAATTTATTATCCTGCACACTTTTCCCAATCATCTATTATCCTGCATACTGACCCATCAACCTATTATCCTGCACACTGTTCCCAACAAACTATTATCCTGCACACTGACCCATCAACCTATTATCCTGCACACAGTTCCCAACAAACTATTATCCTGCACACTGTTCCCAACAAACTATTATCCTGCACACTGACCCAACAATTAATTATCCTGCACACTTTTCCCAATCATCTATTATCCTGCACACTGTTCCCATCAACCTATTATCCTGCACACTTTTCCCATCAACCTATTATCCTGCACACGTTTCCCAACAATCTATTATCCTGCATACTGACCCATCAACCTATTATCCTGCACACTGTTCCCAACAAACTATAATCCGGCACACTGACCCAACAATTTATTATCCTGCACACTTTTCCCAACAATCTATTATCCTGCATACTGACCCATCAACGTATTATCCTGCACACTGTTCCCAACAAATTATTATCCTGCACACTGTTCCCAACAAACTATTATCCTGCACACTGTTCCCAACAAACTATTTTCCTGCATCGTGACCAACAAACTATTATCCTGCACACTGTTCCAAACAAATTGTTACCCTGCACACTGTTCCCAACAAACTATTATCCTGCACACTGACCCAACAATTTATAATCCTGCACACTGTTCCCAACAAATTATTACCCTGCACACTGTTCCCAACAATTTATTATTCTGCACACTGTTCCCAACAAACTATTATCCTGCACACTTTTCCCAACAAACTATTACCCTGCACACTGTTCCCAACAAATTATTATCCTGCACACTGTTCCCAACAAACTATTACCCTGCACACTGTTCCCAACAAATTATTATCCTACACACTTTTACCAACAAACTATTCCCCTGCACACTGTTCCCAACAAATTATTATCCTGCACACTTTTCCCAACAAATTATTACCCTGCACACTGTTCCCAACAAACTATTATCCTGCACACTGACCCAACAATTTATTATCCTGCACACTTTTCCCAATCATCTATTATCCTGCATACTGACCCATCAACCTATTATCCTGCACACTGTTCCCAACAAACTATTATCCTGCACACTGTTCCCAACAAACTATTATCCTGCACACTGACCCAACAATTTATTATCCTGCACACTTTTCCCAACAATCTATTATACTGCATACTGCCCCATCAACCTATTATCCTGCACACTGTTCCCAACAAATTATTATCCTGCACACTGTTCCCAACAAACTATTATCCTGCACACTGACCCAACAATTTATTATCCTGCACTCTTTTCCCAACAATCTATTATCCTGCATACTGACCCAACAATTTATTATCCTGCACTCTTTTCCCAACAATCTATTATCCTGCATACAGACCCATCAACCTATTATCCTGCACACTGTTCCCATCAACCTATTATCCTGCACACTTTTCCCAACAAACTATTATCCTGCACACTGACCCAACAATTTATTATCCTGCACTCTTTTCCCAACAATCTATTATCCTGCATACAGACCCATCAACCTATTATCCTGCACACTGTTCCCATCAAGCTATTATCCTGCACACTGTTCCCAACAAACTATTATCCTGCACACTGACCCAACAATTTATTATCCTGCACACTTTTCCCAAAAATCTATTATCCTGCATACTGACCCATCAACCTATTATCCTGCACACTGTTCCCAACAAATTATTATCCTGCACACTGTTCCCAACAAACTATTATCCTGCACACCTTTCCCAACAAATTATTATCCTGCACACTGTTCCCAACAAACTATTATCCTGCACACTGACCCAACAATTTATTATCCTGCACACTGTTCCCATCAACCTATTATCCTGCACACTGTTCCCATCAACCTATTATCCTGCACACTTTTCCCAACAATCTATTATCCTGCATACTGACCCATCAACCTATTATCCTGCACACTGTTCCCATCAACCTATTATCCTGCACACTGTTCCCATCAATCTATTATCCTGCACACTTTTCCCAACAATCTATTATCCTGCATACTGACCCATCAACCTATTATCCTGCACACTGTTCCCATCAACCTATTATCCTGCACACTGTTCCCAACAAATTGTTATCCTGCATACTGACCCATCAACCTATTATCCTGCACACTGCTCCCAACAAACTATGATCCTGCACACTGTTCCCAACAAATTATTATCCTGCACACTATTCCCAACAAACTATTACCCTGCACACTGTTCCCAACAAATTATTATCCTGCACACTGTTCCCAACAAACTATAACCCTGCACAGTGTTCCCAACAAATTATTATCCTGCACACTTTTCCCAACAAACTATTACCCTGCACACTGTTCCCAACAAATTATTATCCTGCACACTTTTCCCAACAAATTATTACCCTGCCCACTGTTCCCAACAAACTATTACCCTGCACACTGTTCCCAACAAATTATTATCCTACACACTTTTCCCAACAAACTATTACCCTGCACACTGTTCCCAACAAATTATTATCCTACACACTTTTCCCAACAAACTATTACCCTGCACACTGTTCCCAACAAATTATTATCCTGCACACTATTCCCAACAAACTATTACCCTGCACACTGTTCCCAACAAATTATTATCCTGCACACTGTTCCCAACAAACTATTACCCTGCACATTGTTCCCAACAAATTATTATCCTACACACTTTTCCCAACAAACTATTATCCTGCACACTGACCCAACAATTTATTATCCTGCACACTTTTCCCAATCATCTATTATCCTGCACACTGATCCCAACAAACTATTATCCTGCACACTGACCCAACAATTTATTATCCTGCACACGTTTCCCAACAATCTATTATCCTGCACACTGACCCAACAATTTATTATCCTGCACACTTTTCCCAACTATCTATTATCCTGCATACTGACCCATCAACCTATTGTCCTGCACACTGTTCCCAACAAATTATTGTCCTGCACACTGACCTAACAATTTATTATCCTGCACACTGTTCCCAACAAATTATTATCCTGCACACTGTTCCCAACAAACTATTATCCTGCACACTGACCCAACAATTTATTATCCTGCACACTTTTCCCAACAATCTATTATCCTGCATACTGACCCATCAACCGATTATCCTGCACACTGTTCCCAACAAACTATTATCCTGCACACTGTTCCCAACAAACTATTATCCTGCACACTGACCCAACAATTTATTATCCTGCACACTTTTCCCAACAATCTATTATCCTGCATACTGACCCATCAACCTATTATCCTGCACACTGTTCCCAACAAACAATTTTCCTGCACACTGTTCCCAACAAACTATTATCCTGCACACTGACCCAACAATTTATTATCCTGCACACTTTTCCCAACTATCTATTATCCTGCATACTGACCCATCAACCTATTGTCCTGCACACTGTTCCCAACAAATTATTGTCCTGCACACTGACCTAACAATTTATTATCCTGCACACTGTTCCCAACAAATTATTATCCTGCATACTGACCCAACAATTTATTATCCTGCACACTTTTCCCAACAAATTATTATCCTGCACACTGACCCAACAATTTATTATCCTGCACACTTTTCCCAACAAATTATTATCCTGCACACAGACCCAACAATTTATTATCCTGCACACTGACCCAACAATTTATTATCCTGCACACTGTTCCCAACAAACTATTATCCTGCACACAGACCCAACAATTTATTATCCTGCACACTTTTCCCAACAATCTATTAACCTGCATAATGACCCATCAACCGATTATCCTGCACACTGACCCAACAAATTATTATCCTGCACACTTTTCCCAACAACCTATTATCCTGCACACTGTTCCCAACAAATTATTATCCTGTACACTGACCCAACAATTTATTATCCTGCACACTTTTCCCAACAAATTATTATCCTGCACACTGACCCAACAATTTATTATCCTGCACACTGACCCAACAATTTATTATCCTGCACACTGTTCCCAACAAACTATTATCCTGCACACAGACCCAACAATTTATTATCCTGCACACTTTTCCCAACAATCTATTATCCTGCATACTGACCCATCAACCTATTATCCTGCACACTGTTCCCAACAAACTATTATCCTGCACACTGACCCAACAATTTATTATCCTGCACACTTTTCCCAACAATCTATTATCCTGCATACTGACCCATCAACCGATTATCCTGCACACTGACCCAACAAATTATTATCCTGCACACTTTTCCCAACAATCTATTATCCTGCATACTGACCCATCAACCTATTATCCTGCACACTGTTCCCAACAAACTATTATCCTGCACACTGACCCAACAATTTATTATCCTGCACACTTTTCCCAACAATCTATTATCCTGCATACTGACCCATCAACCTATTATCCTGCACACTGTTCCCAACAAACTATTTTCCTGCACACTGTTCCCAACAAACTATTATCCTGCACACTGACCCAACAATTTATTCTCCTGCACACTTTTCCCAACTATCTATTATCCTGCATACTGACCCATCAACCTATTGTCCTGCACACTGTTCCCAACAAATTATTGTCCTGCACACTGACCTAACAATTTATTATCCTGCACACTGTTCCCAACAAATTATTATCCTGCATACTGACCCAACAATTTATTATCCTGCACACTTTTCCCAACAAATTATTATCCTGCACACTGACCCAACAATTTATTATCCTGCACACTTTTCCCAACAAATTATTATCCTGCACACAGACCCAACAATTTATTATCCTGCACACTGACCCAACAATTTATTATCCTGCACACTGTTCCCAACAAACTATTATCCTGCACACAGACCCAACAATTTATTATCCTGCACACTTTTCCCAACAATCTATTAACCTGCATAATGACCCATCAACCGATTATCCTGCACACTGACCCAACAAATTATTATCCTGCACACTTTTCCCAACAACCTATTATCCTGCACACTGTTCCCAACAAATTATTATCCTGTACACTGACCCAACAATTTATTATCCTGCACACTTTTCCCAACAAATTATTATCCTGCACACTGACCCAACAATTTATTATCCTGCACACTGACCCAACAATTTATTATCCTGCACACTGTTCCCAACAATCTATTATCCTGCATACTGACCCATCAACCTATTATCCTGCACACTGTTCCCAACAAACTATTATCCTGCACACTGACCCAACAATTTATTATCCTGCACACTTTTCCCAATCATCTATTATCCTGCATACTGACCCGTCAACCTATTATCCTGCACACTTTTCCCAACAAACTATTATCCTGCACACTGTTCCCAACAAATTATTACCCTGCACACTGTTCCCAACAAACTATTATCCTGCACACTGACCCAACAATTTATTATCCTGCACACTTTTCCCAACAATCTATTATCCTGCATACTGACCCATCAACCTATTATCCTGCACACTGTTCCCAACAAACTATTATCCTGCACACTGACCCAACAATTTATTATCCTGCACACTTTTCCCAACAATCTATTATCCTGCATACTGACCCATCAACCGATTATCCTGCACACTGACCCAACAAATTATTATCCTGCACACTTTTCCCAACAATCTATTATCCTGCATACTGACCCATCAACCTATTATCCTGCACACTTTTCCCAACAAACTATTACCCTGCACACTGTTCCCAACAAATTATTATCCTGCACACTTTTCCCAGCAAACTATTAGCCTGCACACTGTTCCCAACAAATTATTATCCTGCACACTGTTCCCAACAAACTATTACCCTGCACACTGTTCCCAACAAATTATTATCCTGCACACTTTTCCCAACAAACTATTACCCAGCACACTGTTCCCAACAAATTATTATCCAGCACACTTTTCCCAACAAATTATTACCCTGCACACTGTTCCCAACAAATTATTATTCTGCACACTTTTCCCAACAAATTATTATCCTGCACACTGTTCCCAACAAATTATTATCCTGCACACTTTTCCCAAAAAACTATTACCCAGCACACTGTTCCCAACAAATTATTATCCTGCACACTTTTCCCAACAAATTATTACCCTGCACACTGTTCCCAACAAATTATTATTCTGCACACTTTTCCCAACAAATTATTATCCTGCACACTGTTCCCAACAAATTATTATTCTGCACACTTTTCCCAACAAATTATTATCCTGCACACTGTGCCCAACAAACTATTTTCCTGCATAGTGACCAACAAATTATTATCCTGCACATTGTTCCCAACAAACCATTATCCTGCCGAGTTTTCCCAACAATGTATTTTCCTGCACACTGTTCCCAACACACTATTATCCTGCATACTGTTCCCAAGAGACTATTAACCTGCACTGTGTTCCCAACAAACTATTATCCTGTACATTCGTACCAACAAACTGTTTTCCTGCAAAGTGACCAACAAACTATTATCCTGCATCCTGTTCCCAACACACTATTTTCCTGCAAAGTGACCAACAAACTATTGTCCTGCACCCTGTTCCCAACAAACTATCATCCTGCATACTGTTCCCAAGGAACTATTATCCTGCACACTGTTCCCAACAAATTATTATCCTGGACACGCGTACCAACAAATTATTATCTTGCACAGTGATCCCAACAAATTATAAACCTGCACAGGATTCCCAACAAAATATTATCCTTCACATTGTTCGCAACAAATTATTATCCTGCACACTGTTCCCAACAAACTATTATCCTGCACACTGTTCCCAACAAACTATTTTCCTGCATAGTGACCAACAAACTATTATCCTGCAGACTGTTCCCAACAAATTATTATCCTGCACACTGTTCCCAACAAACTATTTTCCTGCACACTGTTCCCAACAAACTATTATCCTGCATACTGACCCATCAACCTATTATCCTGCACACTGTTCCCAACAAATTATTGTCCTGCACACTTTTCCCAACAAATTATTATCCTGCACACTGACCCAACAATTTATTATCCTGCACACTGACCCAACAATTTATTATCCTGCACACTGTTCCCAACAAACTATTATCCTGCACACAGACCCAACAATTTATTATCCTGCACACTTTTCCCAACAATCTATTATCCTGCATACTGACCCATCAACCTATTATCCTGCACACTGTTCCCAACAAACTATTATCCTGCACACTGACCCAACAATTTATTATCCTGCACACTTTTCCCAACAATCTATTATCCTGCATACTGACCCATCAACCGATTATCCTGCACACTGACCCAACAAATTATTATCCTGCACACTTTTCCCAACAATCTATTATCCTGCATACTGACCCATTAACCTATTATCCAGCACACTTTTCCCAACAAACTATTACCCTGCACACTGTTACGAACAAATTATTATTCTGCACACTTTTCCCAGCAAACTATTAGCCTGCACACTGTTCCCAACAAATTATTATCCTGCACACTGTTCCCAACAAACTATTACCCTGCACACTGTTCCCAACAAATTATTATCCTGCACACTTTTCCCAACAAACTATTACCCAGCACACTGTTCCCAACAAATTATTACCCTGCACACTGTTCCCAACAAATTATTATCCTGCACACTGTTCCCAACAAATTATTACCCTGCACACTGTTCCCAACAAATTATTATCCTGCACACTTTTCCCAACAAACTATTACCCTGCACACTGTTCCCAACAAATTATTATTCTGCACACTTTTCCCAACAAATTATTACCCTGCACACTGTTCCCAACAAACTATTACCCTGCACACTTTTCCCAACAAATTATTATCCTGCACACTGTTCCCAACAAATTATTATCCTGCACACTGTTCCCAACAAACTATTATCCTGCACACTGTTCCCAACAAACTATTTTCCTGCATAGTGACCAACAAACTATTATCCTGCAGACTGTTCCCAACAAATTATTATCCTGCACACTGTTCCCAACAAACTATTATCCTGCAGACTGTTCCCAACAAATTATTATCCTGCACACTGTTCCCAACAAACTATTATCCTGCACACTGTTCCCAACAAACTATTTTCCTGCATAGTGACCAACAAACTATTATCCTGCAGACTGTTCCCAACAAATTATTATCCTGCACACTGTTCCCAACAATCTATTATCCTGCACACTGTTCCCAACAAACTATTTTCCTGCATCGTGACCAACAAACTATTATCCTGCAGACTGTTCCCAACAAATTATTATCCTGCACACTGTTCCCAACAATCTATTATCATGCATACTGACCCATCAACCTATTATCCTGCAGACTGTTCCCAACAAATTATTATCCTGCACACTGTTCCCAACAAACTATTATCCTGCACACTGTTCCCAACAAATTATTATCCTGTACACTTTTCCCAACAATCTATTATCCTGCATACTGACCCATCAACCTATTAACCTGCGCACTGTTCCCAACAAATTATTATCCTGCACACTGTTCCCAACAAACTATTATCCTGCACACTGTTCCCAACAAACTATTATCCTGCACACTGTTCCCAACAAACTATTTTCCTGCATAGTGACCAACAAACTATTATCCTGCACACTGTTCCCAACAAATTATTATCCTGCACACTGTTCCCAACAAACTATTATCCTGCACACTGACCCAACAATTTATTATCCTACACACGTTTCCCAACAATCTATTATCCTGCATACTGACGCATCAACCTATTATCCTGCACACTGTTCCCATCAACCTATTATCCTGCACACTTTTCCCAACAAGCTATTATCCTGCATACTGACCCATCAACCTATTATCCTGCACACTGTTCCCAACAAATTGTTATCCTGCATACTGACCCATCAACCTATTATCCTGCACACTGCTCCCAACAAACTATGATCCTGCACACTGTTCCCAACAAACTATTATCCTGCACACTGTTCCCAACAAATTATTATCCTGCACACTTTTCCCAACAAACTATTACCCTGCACACTGTTCCCAACAAATTATTATCCTGCACACTGTTCCCAACAAACTATTATCCTGCACACTGTTCCCAACAAACTATTATCCTGCACACTGACCCAACAATTTATTATCCTGCACTCTTTTCCCAACAATCTATTATCCTGCATACTGACCCATCAACCTATTATCCTGCACACTGTTCCCATCAACCTATTATCCTGCACACTGTTCCCAACAAACTATTATCCTGCACACTGACCCAACAATGTATTATCCTGCATACTGACCCATCAACCTATTATCCTGCACACTGTTCCCATCAACCTATTATCCTGCACACTGTTCCCATCAACCTATTATCCTGCACACTTTTCCCAACAAACTATTATCCTGCACACTGACCCAACAATTTATTATCCTGCACACTTTTCCCAACAATCTATTATCCTGCACACTGTTCCCAACAAATTATTATCCTGCACACTGTTCCCAACAAACTATTATCCTGCACACTTTTCCCAACAATCTATTATCCTGCATACTGACCCATCAACCTATTATCCTGCACACTGTTCCCATCAACCTATTATCCTGCACACTGTTCCCAACAAATTGTTATCCTGCATACTGACCCATCAACCTATTATCCTGCACACTGCTCCCAACAAACTATGATCCTGCACACTGTTCCCAACAAACTATTATCCTGCACACTGTTCCCAACAAATTATTATCCTGCACACTATTCCCAACAAACTATTACCCTGCACACTGTTCCCAACAAATTATTATCCTGCACACTGTTCCCAACAAATTATTATCCTACACACTTTTTCCAACAAACTATTATCCTGCACACTGACCCAAACAATTTATTATTCTGCACACTTTTCCCAACAAATTATTATCCTGCACACTGTGCCCAACAAACTATTTTCCTGCATAGTGACCAGCAAATTATTATCCTGCACATTGTTCCCAACAAACCATTATCCTGCCGAGTTTTCCCAACAATGTATTTTCCTGCACACTGTTCCCAACACACTATTATCCTGCATACTGTTCCCAAGAGACTATTAACCTGCACTATGTTCCCAACAAACTATTATCCTGTACATTCGTACCAACAAACTATTTTCCTGCAAAGTGACCAACAAACTATTATCCTGCATCCTGTTCCCAACACACTATTTTCCTGCAAAGTGACCAACAAACTATTGTCCTGCACCCTGTTCCCAACAAACTATCATCCTGCATACTGTTCCCAAGGAACTATTATCCTGCACACTGTTCCCAACAAATTATTATCCTGGACACGCGTACCAACAAATTATTATCTTGCACAGTGTTCCCAACAAATTATAAACCTGCACAGGATTCCCAACAAACTATTATCCTTCACAGTGTTCGCAACAAATTATTATCCTGCACACTGTTCCCAACAAACTATTATCCTGCACACTGTTCCCAACAAACTATTTTCCTGCATAGTGACCAACAAACTATTATCCTGCAGACTGTTCCCAACAAATTATTATCCTGCACACTGTTCCCAACAAACTATTATCCTGCAGACTGTTCCCAACAAATTATTATCCTGCAGACTGTTCCCAACAAACTATTATCCTGCACACTGTTCCCAACAAACTATTTTCCTGCATAGTGACCAACAAACTATTATCCTGCAGACTGTTCCCAACAAATTATTACCCTGCACACTGTTCCCAACAAATTATTATCCTGCACACTTTTCCCAACAAACTATTACCCTGCACACTGTTCCCAACAAATTATTATTCTGCACACTTTTCCCAACAAATTATTATCCTGCACACTGTTCCCAACAAATTATAATCCTGCACACTTTTCCCAACAAACTATTACCCAGCACACTGTTCCCAACAAATTATTATCCTGCACACTTTTCCCAACAAATTATTACCCTGCACACTGTTCCCAATAAATTATTATTCTGCACACTTTTCCCAACAAATTATTATCCTGCACACTGTTCCCAACAAATTATTATTCTGCACACTTTTCCCAACAAATTATTATCCTGCACACTGTTCCCAACAAATTATTATCCTACACACTTTTTCCAACAAACTATTATCCTGCACACTGTTCCCAACAAATTATTATCCTGCACACTTTTCCCAACAAATTATTACCCTGCCCACTGTTCCCAACAAACTATTATCCTGCACACTGACCCAAACAATTTATTATTCTGCACACTTTTCCCAACAAATTATTATCCTGCACACTGTGCCCAACAAACTATTTTCCTGCATAGTGACCAGCAAATTATTATCCTGCACATTGTTCCCAACAAACCATTATCCTGCCGAGTTTTCCCAACAATGTATTTTCCTGCACACTGTTCCCAACACACTATTATCCTGCATACTGTTCCCAAGAGACTATTAACCTGCACTATGTTCCCAACAAACTATTATCCTGTACATTCGTACCAACAAACTATTTTCCTGCAAAGTGACCAACAAACTATTATCCTGCATCCTGTTCCCAACACACTATTTTCCTGCAAAGTGACCAACAAACTATTGTCCTGCACCCTGTTCCCAACAAACTATCATCCTGCATACTGTTCCCAAGGAACTATTATCCTGCACACTGTTCCCAACAAATTATTATCCTGGACACGCGTACCAACAAATTATTATCTTGCACAGTGTTCCCAACAAATTATAAACCTGCACAGGATTCCCAACAAACTATTATCCTTCACAGTGTTCGCAACAAATTATTATCCTGCACACTGTTCCCAACAAACTATTATCCTGCACACTGTTCCCAACAAACTATTTTCCTGCATAGTGACCAACAAACTATTATCCTGCAGACTGTTCCCAACAAATTATTATCCTGCACACTGTTCCCAACAAACTATTATCCTGCAGACTGTTCCCAACAAATTATTATCCTGCAGACTGTTCCCAACAAACTATTATCCTGCACACTGTTCCCAACAAACTATTTTCCTGCATAGTGACCAACAAACTATTATCCTGCAGACTGTTCCCAACAAATTATTACCCTGCACACTGTTCCCAACAAATTATTATCCTGCACACTTTTCCCAACAAACTATTACCCTGCACACTGTTCCCAACAAATTATTATTCTGCACACTTTTCCCAACAAATTATTATCCTGCACACTGTTCCCAACAAATTATAATCCTGCACACTTTTCCCAACAAACTATTACCCAGCACACTGTTCCCAACAAATTATTATCCTGCACACTTTTCCCAACAAATTATTACCCTGCACACTGTTCCCAATAAATTATTATTCTGCACACTTTTCCCAACAAATTATTATCCTGCACACTGTTCCCAACAAATTATTATTCTGCACACTTTTCCCAACAAATTATTATCCTGCACACTGTGCCCAACAAACTATTTTCCTGCATAGTGACCAACAAATTATTATCCTGCACATTGTTTCCAACAAACCATTATCCTGCCGAGTTTTCCCAACAATGTATTTTCCTGCACACTGTTCCCAACACACTATTATCCTGCATACTGTTCCCAAGAGACTATTAACCTGCACTATGTTCCCAACAAACTATTATCCTGCATCCTGTTCCCAACACACTATTTTCCTGCAAAGTGACCAACAAACTATTGTCCTGCACCCTGTTCCCAACAAACTATCATCCTGCATACTGTTCCCAAGGAACTATTATCCTGCACACTGTTCCCAACAAATTATTATCCTGGACAAGCGTAACAACAAATTATTATCTTGCACAGTGTTCCCAACAAATTATAAACCTGCACAGGATTCCCAACAAACTATTATCCTTCACAGTGTTCGCAACAAATTATTATCCTGCACACTGTTCCCAACAAACTATTATCCTGCACACTGTTCCCAACAAACTATTATCCTGCAGACTGTTGCCAACAAATTATTATCCTGCACACTGTTCCCAACAAACTATTACCCAGCACACTGTTCCCAACAAATTATTATCCTGCACACTTTTCCCAACAAATTATTACCCTGCACACTGTTCCCAACAAATTATTATTCTGCACACTTTTCCCAACAAATTATTATCCTGCACACTGTTCCCAACAAATTATTATTCTGCACACTTTTCACAACAAATTATTATCCTGCACACTGTGCCCAACAAACTATTTTCCTGCATAGTGACCAACAAATTATTATCCTGCACATTGTTCCCAACAAACCATTATCCTGCCGAGTTTTCCCAACAATGTATTTTCCTGCACACTGTTCCCAACACACTATTATCCTGCATACTGCTCCCAAGAGACTATTAACCTGCACTATGTTCCCAACAAACTATTATCCTGTACATTCGTACCAACAAACTATTTTCCTGCAAAGTGACCAACAAACTATTATCCTGCATCCTGTTCCCAACTCACTATTTTCCTGCAAAGTGACCAACAAACTATTGTCCTGCACCCTGTTCCCAACAAACTATCATCCTGCATACTGTTCCCAAGGAACTATTATCCTGCACACTGTTCCCAACAAATTATTATCCTGGACAAGCGTACCAACAAATTATTATCTTGCACAGTGTTCCCAACAAATTATAAACCTGCACAGGATTCCCAACAAACTATTATCCTTCACAGTGTTCGCAACAAATTATTATCCTGCACACTGTTCCCAACAACCTATTATCCTGCACACTGTTCCCAACAAACTATTTTCCTGCATAGTGACCAACAAACTATTATCCTGCAGACAGTTCCCAACAAATTATTATCCTGCACACTGTTCCCAACAAACTATTTTCCTGCACACTGTTCCCAACAAACTATTATCCTGCAGACTGTTGCCAACAAATTATTATCCTGCACACTGTTCCCAACAAACTATTATCCTGCACACTGTTCCCAACAAACTATTTTCCTGCATAGTGACCAACAAACTATTATCCTGCAGACTGTTCCCAACAAATTATTATCCTGCACACTGTTCCCAACAACCTATTATCCTGCACACTGTTCCCAACAAATTATTATCCTGCACACTGTTCCCAACAAACTATTTTCCTGCACACTGTTCCCAACAAACTATTATCCTGCAGACTGTTGCCAACAAATTATTATCCTGCACACTGTTCCCAACAAACTATTATCCTGCACACTGTTCCCAACAAACTATTATCCTGCAGACTGTTCCCAACAAATTATTATCCTGCACACAGTTCCCAACAAGCTATTATCCTGCACACTGTTCCCAACAAACTATTTTCCTGCATAGTGACCAACAAACTATTATCCTGCACACTGTTCCCAACAAATTATTATCCTGGACAAGCGTACCAACAAATTATTATCTTGCACAGTGTTCCCAACAAATTATAAACCTGCACAGGATTCCCAACAAACTATTATCCTTCACAGTGTTCGCAACAAATTATTATCCTGCACACTGTTCCCAACAAACTATTATCCTGCAGATTGTTCCCAACAAATTATTATCCTGCACACAGTTCCCAACAAGCTATTATCCTGCACACTGTTCCCAACAAACTATTTTCCTGCATAGTGACCAACAAACTATTATCCTGCACACTGTTCCCAACAAATTATTATCCTGGACAAGCGTACCAACAAATTATTATCTTGCACAGTGTTCCCAACAAATTATTATCCTGCACACTGTTCCCAACAAACTATTTTCCTGCATAGTGACCAACAAACTATTATCCTGCAGACAGTTCCCAACAAATTATTATCCTGCACACTGTTCCCAACAAACTATTTTCCTGCACACTGTTCCCAACAAACTATTATCCTGCAGACTGTTGCCAACAAATTATTATCCTGCACACTGTTCCCAACAAACTATTATCCTGCACACTGTTCCCAACAAAATATTTTCCTGCACACTGTTCCCAACAAACTATTATCCTGCAGACTGTTGCCAACAAATTATTATCCTGCACACTGTTCCCAACAAACTATTTTCCTGCATAGTGACCAACAAACTATTATCCTGCACACTGTTCCCAACAACCTATTATCCTGCACACTGTTCCCAACAAACTATTTTCCTGCATAGTGACCAACAAACTATTATCCTGCAGACTGTTCCCAACAACCTATTATCCTGCACACTGTTCCCAACAAACTATTTTCCTGCATAGTGACCAACAAACTATTATCCTGCACACTGTTCCCAACAAACTATTTTCCTGCATAGTGACCAACAAATTATTATCCTGCACACTGTTCCCAACAACCTATTATCCTGCACACTGTTCCCAACAAACTATTTTCCTGCATAGTGACCAACAAACTATTATCCTGCACACTGTTCCCAACAACCTATTATCCTGCACACTGTTCCCAACAAATTATTATCCTGCACACTGTTCCCAACAACCTATTATCCTGCACACTGTTCCCAACAAACTATTTTCCTGCATAGTGACCAACAAACTATTATCCTGCAGACAGTTCCCAACAAATTATTATCCTGCACACTGTTCCCAACAAATTATTTTCCTGCACACTGTTCCCAACAAACTATTATCCTGCAGACTGTTGCCAACAAATTATTATCCTGCACACTGTTCCCAACAAACTATTATCCTGCACACTGTTCCTAACAAACTATTTTCCTGCATAGTGACCAACAAACTATTATCCTGCAGACTGTTCCCAACAAATTATTATCCTGCACACAGTTCCCAACAAGCTATTATCCTGCACACTGTTCCCAACAAACTATTTTCCTGCATAGTGACCAACAAACTATTATCCTGCACACTGTTCCCAACAAATTATTATCCTGCACACTGTTCCCAACTATCTATTATCCTGCATACTGACCCATCAACCTATTATCCTGCACACTGTTCCCAACAAACTATTATCCTGCACACTTTTCCCAACAATCTATTATCATGCATACTGACCCATCAACCTATTATCCTGCAGACTGTTCCCAACAAATTATTATCCTGCACACTGTTCCCAACAAACTATTATCCTGCACACCGTTCCCAACAAACTATTTTCCTGCAAAGTGACCAACAAACTATTATCCTGCACACTGTTCCCAACTAATTAATATCCTGCACACTGTTCCCAACAAACTATTATCCTGCACACTGACCCAACAATTTATTATCCTGCACACGTTTCCCAACAATCTATTATCCTGCATACTGACCCATCAACCTATTATCCTGCGCACTGTTCCCAACAACCTATTATCCTGCACACTGTTCCCAACAAACTATTATCCTGCACACTGTTCCCAACAAACTATTATCCTGCACACTGACCCAACAATTTATTATCCTGCACACGTTTCCCAACAATCTATTATCCTGCATACTGACCCATCAACCTATTATCCTGCGCACTGTTCCCATCAACCTATTATCCTGCACACTGTTCCCAACAACCTATTATCCTGCACACTTTTCCCAACAATCTACTATCCTGCATACTGACCCATCAACCTATTATCCTGCACACTGTTCCCAACAAACTATTATCCTGCACACTGACCCAACAATTTATTATCCTGCACAATTTTCCCAACAATCTATTATCCTGCATACAGACCCATCAACCTATTATCCTGCGCACTGTTCCCAACAAATTATTATCCTGCACACTGTTCCCAACAAACTATTATCCTGCACACTGTTCCCAACAAACTATTTTCCTGCATAGTGACCAACAAACTATTATCCTGCACACTGTTCCCAACAAATTATTATCCTGCACACTGTTCCCAACAAACTATTCTCCTGCACACTGACCCAACAATTTATTATCCAGCACTCTTTTTCCAACAATCTATTATCCTGCATACTGACCCATCAACCTATTATCCTGCACACTGTTCCCATCAACCTATTATCCTGCACACTGTTCCCATCAACCTATTATCCTACACACTTTTCCCAACAAACTATTATCCTGCACACTGACCCAACAATTTATTATCCTGCACACTTTTCCCAACAATCTATTATCCTGCACACTGTTCCCAACAAATTATTATCCTGCACACTGTTCCCAACAAACTATTATCCTGCACACTTTTCCCAACAATCTATTATCCTGCATACTGACCCATCAACCTATTATCCTGCACACTGTTCCCATCAACCTATTATCCTGCACACTGTTCCCAACAAATTGTTATCCTGCATACTGACCCATCAACCTATTATCCTGCACACTGCTCCCAACAAACTATGATCCTGCACACTGTTCCCAACAAACTATTATCCTGCACACTGTTCCCAACAAATTATTATCCTGCACACTATTCCCAACAAACTATTACCCTGCACACTGTTCCCAACAAATTATTATCCTGCACACTGTTCCCAACAAATTATTATCCTACACACTTTTTCCAACAAACTATTATCCTGCACACTGTTCCCAACAAATTATTACCCTGCACACTTTTCCCAACAAATTATTACCCTGCCCACTGTTCCCAACAAATTATTATCCTGCACACTGTTCCCAACAAATTATTATTCTGCACACTTTTCACAACAAATTATTATCCTGCACACTGTTCCCAACAAACTATTTTCCTGCACACTGTTCCCAACAAACTATTATCCTGCAGACTGTTGCCAACAAATTATTATCCTGCACACTGTTCCCAACAAACTATTATCCTGCACACTGTTCCCAACAAACTATTTTCCTGCATAGTGACCAACAAACTATTATCCTGCAGACTGTTCCCAACAAATTATTATCCTGCACACTGTTCCCAACAACCTATTATCCTGCACACTGTTCCCAACAAATTATTATCCTGCACACTGTTCCCAACAAACTATTTTCCTGCACACTGTTCCCAACAAACTATTATCCTGCAGACTGTTGCCAACAAATTATTATCCTGCACACTGTTCCCAACAAACTATTATCCTGCACACTGTTCCCAACAAACTATTATCCTGCAGACTGTTCCCAACAAATTATTATCCTGCACACAGTTCCCAACAAGCTATTATCCTGCACACTGTTCCCAACAAACTATTTTCCTGCATAGTGACCAACAAACTATTATCCTGCACACTGTTCCCAACAAATTATTATCCTGGACAAGCGTACCAACAAATTATTATCTTGCACAGTGTTCCCAACAAATTATAAACCTGCACAGGATTCCCAACAAACTATTATCCTTCACAGTGTTCGCAACAAATTATTATCCTGCACACTGTTCCCAACAAACTATTATCCTGCAGATTGTTCCCAACAAATTATTATCCTGCACACAGTTCGCAACAAGCTATTATCCTGCACACTGTTCCCAACAAACTATTTTCCTGCATAGTGACCAACAAACTATTATCCTGCACACTGTTCCCAACAAATTATTATCCTGGACAAGCGTACCAACAAATTATTATCTTGCACAGTGTTCCCAACAAATTATTATCCTGCACACTGTTCCCAACAAACTATTTTCCTGCATAGTGACCAACAAACTATTATCCTGCAGACAGTTCCCAAAAAATTATTATCCTGCACACTGTTCCCAACAAACTATTTTCCTGAACACTGTTCCCAACAAACTATTATCCTGCAGACTGTTGCCAACAAATTATTATCCTGCACACTGTTCCCAACAAACTATTATCCTGCACACTGTTCCCAACAAACTATTTTCCTGCACACTGTTCCCAACAAACTATTATCCTGCAGACTGTTGCCAACAAATTATTATCCTGCACACTGTTCCCAACAAACTATTTTCCTGCATAGTGACCAACAAACTATTATCCTGCACACTGTTCCCAACAACCTATTATCCTGCACACTGTTCCCAACAAACTATTTTCCTGCATAGTGACCAACAAACTATTATCCTGCAGACTGTTCCCAACAACCTATTATCCTGCACACTGTTCCCAACAAACTATTTTCCTGCATAGTGACCAACAAACTATTATCCTGCACACTGTTCCCAACAAACTATTTTCCTGCATAGTGACCAACAAATTATTATCCTGCACACTGTTCCCAACAACCTATTATCCTGCACACTGTTCCCAACAAATTATTATCCTGCACACTGTTCCCAACAACCTATTATCCTGCACACTGTTCCCAACAAACTATTTTCCTGCATAGTGACCAACAAACTATTATCCTGCAGACAGTTCCCAACAAATTATTATCCTGCACACTGTTCCCAACAAACTATTTTCCTGCACACTGTTCCCAACAAACTATTATCCTGCAGACTGTTGCCAACAAATTATTATCCTGCACACTGTTCCCAACAAACTATTATCCTGCACACTGTTCCCAACAAACTATTTTCCTGCATAGTGACCAACAAACTATTATCCTGCAGACAGTTCCCAACAAATTATTATCCTGCACACAGTTCCCAACAAGCTATTATCCTGCACACTGTTCCCAACAAACTATTTTCCTGCATAGTGACCAACAAACTATTATCCTGCACACTGTTCCCAACAAATTATTATCCTGCACACTGTTCCCAACTATCTATTATCCTGCATACTGACCCATCAACCTATTATCCTGCACACTGTTCCCAACAAACTATTATCCTGCACACTTTTCCCAACAATCTATTATCATGCATACTGACCCTTCAACCTATTATCCTGCAGACTGTTCCCAACAAATTATTATCCTGCACACTGTTCCCAACAAACTATTATCCTGCACACCGTTCCCAACAAACTATTTTCCTGCAAAGTGACCAACAAACTATTATCCTGCACACTGTTCCCAACAAATTAATATCCTGCACACTGTTCCCAACAAACTATTATCCTGCACACTGACCCAACAATTTATTATCCTGCACACGTTTCCCAACAATCTATTATCCTGCATACTGACCCATCAACCTATTATCCTGCGCACTGTTCCCAACAACCTATTATCCTGCACACTGTTCCCAACAAACTATTATCCTGCACACTGTTCCCAACAAACTATTATCCTGCACACTGACCCAACAATTTATTATCCTGCACACGTTTCCCAACAATCTATTATCCTGCACACTGTTCCCAACAAACTATTTTCCTGCATAGTGACCAACAAACTATTATCCTGCACACTGTGCCCAACAACCTATTATCCTGCACACTGTTCCCAACAAATTATTATCCTGCACACTGTTCCCAACAACCTATTATCCTGCACACTGTTCCCAACAAACTATTTTCCTGCATAGTGACCAACAAACTATTATCCTGCAGACAGTTCCCAACAAATTATTATCCTGCACACTGTTCCCAACAAACTATTTTCCTGCACACTGTTCCCAACAAACTATTATCCTGCAGACTGTTGCCAACAAATTATTATCCTGCACACTGTTCCCAACAAATTATTATCCTGCACACTGTTCCCAACAAACTATTTTCCTGCATAGTGACCAACAAACTATTATCCTGCAGACTGTTCCCAACAAATTATTATCCTGCACACAGTTACCAACAAGCTATTATCCTGCACACTGTTCCCAACAAACTATTTTCCTGCATAGTGACCAACAAACTATTATCCTGCACACTGTTCCCAACAAACTATTTTCCTGCATAGTGACCAACAAATTATTATCCTGCACACTGTTCCCAACAACCTATTATCCTGCACACTGTTCCCAACAAACTATTTTCCTGCATAGTGACCAACAAACTATTATCCTGCACACTGTTCCCAACAACCTATTATCCTGCACACTGTTCCCAACAAATTATTATCCTGCACACTGTTCCCAACAACCTATTATCCTGCACACTGTTCCCAACAAACTATTTTCCTGCATAGTGACCAACAAACTATTATCCTGCAGACAGTTCCCAACAAATTATTATCCTGCACACTGTTCCCAACAAACTATTATCCTGCACACTGACCCAACAATTTATTATCCTGCACACGTTTCCCAACAATCTATTATCCTGCATACTGACCCATCAACCTATTATCCTGCGCACTGTTCCCAACAACCTATTATCCTGCACACTGTTCCCAACAAACTATTTTCCTGCATAGTGACCAACAAACTATTATCCTGCAGACAGTTCCCAACAAATTATTATCCTGCACACTGTTCCCAACAAACTATTTTCCTGCACACTGTTCCCAACAAACTATTATCCTGCAGACTGTTGCCAACAAATTATTATCCTGCACACTGTTCCCAACAAACTATTATCCTGCACACTGTTCCCAACAAACTATTTTCCTGCATAGTGACCAACAAACTATTATCCTGCAGACTGTTCCCAACAAATTATTATCCTGCACACAGTTCCCAACAAGTTATTATCCTGCACACTGTTCCCAACAAACTATTTTCCTGCATAGTGACCAACAAACTATTATCCTGCACACTGTTCCCAACAAATTATTATCCTGCACACTGTTCCCAACTATCTATTATCCTGCATACTGACCCATCAACCTATTATCCTGCACACTGTTCCCAACAAACTATTATACTGCACACTTTTCCCAACAATCTATTATCATGCATACTGACCCATCAACCTATTATCCTGCAGACTGTTCCCAACAAATTATTATCCTGCACACTGTTCCCAACAAACTATTATCCTGCACACCGTTCCCAACAAACTATTTTCCTGCAAAGTGACCAACAAACTATTATCCTGCACACTGTTCCCAACAAATTAATATCCTGCACACTGTTCCCAACAAACTATTATCCTGCACACTGACCCAACAATTTATTATCCTGCACACGTTTCCCAACAATCTATTATCCTGCATACTGACCCATCAACCTATTATCCTGCACACTGTTCCCAACAACCTATTATCCTGCACACTTTTCCCAACAATCTACTATCCTGCATACTGACCCATCAACCTATTATCCTGCACACTGTTCCCAACAAACGATTATCCTGCACACTGACCCAACAATTTATTATCCTGAACACTTTTCCCAACAATCTATTATCCTGCATACTGACCCATCAACCTATTATCCTGCACACTGTTCCCAACAAACTATTATCCTGCAGACTGTTGCCAACAAATTATTATCCTGCACACTGTTCCCAACAAACTATTATCCTGCACACTGTTCCCAACAAACTATTATCCTGCAGACTGTTCCCAACAAATTATTATCCTGCACACAGTTCCCAACAAGCTATTATCCTGCACACTGTTCCCAACAAACTATTTTCCTGCATAGTGACCAACAAACTATTATCCTGCACACTGTTCCCAACAAATTATTATCCTGGACAAGCGTACCAACAAATTATTATCTTGCACAGTGTTCCCAACAAATTATAAACCTGCACAGGATTCCCAACAAACTATTATCCTTCACAGTGTTCGCAACAAATTATTATCCTGCACACTGTTCCCAACAAACTATTATCCTGCAGATTGTTCCCAACAAATTATTATCCTGCACACAGTTCCCAACAAGCTATTATCCTGCACACTGTTCCCAACAAACTATTTTCCTGCATAGTGACCAACAAACTATTATCCTGCACACTGTTCCCAACAAATTATTATCCTGGACAAGCGTACCAACAAATTATTATCTTGCACAGTGTTCCCAACAAATTATTATCCTGCACACTGTTCCCAACAAACTATTTTCCTGCATAGTGACCAACAAACTATTATCCTGCAGACAGTTCCCAAAGAATTATTATCCTGCACACTGTTCCCAACAAACTATTTTCCTGAACACTGTTCCCAACAAACTATTATCCTGCAGACTGTTGCCAACAAATTATTATCCTGCACACTGTTCCCAACAAACTATTATCCTGCACACTGTTCCCAACAAACTATTTTCCTGCACACTGTTCCCAACAAACTATTATCCTGCAGACTGTTGCCAACAAATTATTATCCTGCACACTGTTCCCAACAAACTATTTTCCTGCATAGTGACCAACAAACTATTATCCTGCACACTGTTCCCAACAACCTATTATCCTGCACACTGTTCCCAACAAACTATTTTCCTGCATAGTGACCAACAAACTATTATCCTGCAGACTGTTCCCAACAACCTATTATCCTGCACACTGTTCCCAACAAACTATTTTCCTGCATAGTGACCAACAAACTATTATCCTGCACACTGTTCCCAACAAACTATTTTCCTGCATAGTGACCAACAAATTATTATCCTGCACACTGTTCCCAACAACCTATTATCCTGCACACTGTTCCCAACAAATTATTATCCTGCACACTGTTCCCAACAACCTATTATCCTGCACACTGTTCCCAACAAACTATTTTCCTGCATAGTGACCAACAAACTATTATCCTGCAGACAGTTCCCAACAAATTATTATCCTGCACACTGTTCCCAACAAACTATTTTCCTGCACACTGTTCCCAACAAACTATTATCCTGCAGACTGTTGCCAACAAATTATTATCCTGCACACTGTTCCCAACAAACTATTATCCTGCACACTGTTCCCAACAAACTATTTTCCTGCATAGTGACCAACAAACTATTATCCTGCAGACAGTTCCCAACAAATTATTATCCTGCACACAGTTCCCAACAAGCTATTATCCTGCACACTGTTCCCAACAAACTATTTTCCTGCATAGTGACCAACAAACTATTATCCTGCACACTGTTCCCAACAAATTATTATCCTGCACACTGTTCCCAACTATCTATTATCCTGCATACTGACCCATCAACCTATTATCCTGCACACTGTTCCCAACAAACTATTATCCTGCACACTTTTCCCAACAATCTATTATCATGCATACTGACCCTTCAACCTATTATCCTGCAGACTGTTCCCAACAAATTATTATCCTGCACACTGTTCCCAACAAACTATTATCCTGCACACCGTTCCCAACAAACTATTTTCCTGCAAAGTGACCAACAAACTATTATCCTGCACACTGTTCCCAACAAATTAATATCCTGCACACTGTTCCCAACAAACTATTATCCTGCACACTGACCCAACAATTTATTATCCTGCACACGTTTCCCAACAATCTATTATCCTGCATACTGACCCATCAACCTATTATCCTGCGCACTGTTCCCAACAACCTATTATCCTGCACACTGTTCCCAACAAACTATTATCCTGCACACTGTTCCCAACAAACTATTATCCTGCACACTGACCCAACAATTTATTATCCTGCACACGTTTCCCAACAATCTATTATCCTGCACACTGTTCCCAACAAACTATTTTCCTGCATAGTGACCAACAAACTATTATCCTGCACACTGTGCCCAACAACCTATTATCCTGCACACTGTTCCCAACAAATTATTATCCTGCACACTGTTCCCAACAACCTATTATCCTGCACACTGTTTCCAACAAACTATTTTCCTGCATAGTGACCAACAAACTATTATCCTGCAGACAGTTCCCAACAAATTATTATCCTGCACACTGTTCCCAACAAACTATTTTCCTGCACACTGTTCCCAACAAACTATTATCCTGCAGACTGTTGCCAACAAATTATTATCCTGCACACTGTTCCCAACAAATTATTATCCTGCACACTGTTCCCAACAAACTATTTTCCTGCATAGTGACCAACAAACTATTATCCTGCAGACTGTTCCCAACAAATTATTATCCTGCACACAGTTACCAACAAGCTATTATCCTGCACACTGTTCCCAACAAACTATTTTCCTGCATAGTGACCAACAAACTATTATCCTGCACACTGTTCCCAACAAACTATTTTCCTGCATAGTGACCAACAAATTATTATCCTGCACACTGTTCCCAACAACCTATTATCCTGCACACTGTTCCCAACAAACTATTTTCCTGCATAGTGACCAACAAACTATTATCCTGCACACTGTTCCCAACAACCTATTATCCTGCACACTGTTCCCAACAAATTATTATCCTGCACACTGTTCCCAACAACCTATTATCCTGCACACTGTTCCCAACAAACTATTTTCCTGCATAGTGACCAACAAACTATTATCCTGCAGACAGTTCCCAACAAATTATTATCCTGCACACTGTTCCCAACAAACTATTATCCTGCACACTGACCCAACAATTTATTATCCTGCACACGTTTCCCAACAATCTATTATCCTGCATACTGACCCATCAACCTATTATCCTGCGCACTGTTCCCAACAACCTATTATCCTGCACACTGTTCCCAACAAACTATTTTCCTGCATAGTGACCAACAAACTATTATCCTGCAGACAGTTCCCAACAAATTATTATCCTGCACACTGTTCCCAACAAACTATTTTCCTGCACACTGTTCCCAACAAACTATTATCCTGCAGACTGTTGCCAACAAATTATTATCCTGCACACTGTTCCCAACAAACTATTATCCTGCACACTGTTCCCAACAAACTATTTTCCTGCATAGTGACCAACAAACTATTATCCTGCAGACTGTTCCCAACAAATTATTATCCTGCACACTGTTCCCAACAAGTTATTATCCTGCACACTGTTCCCAACAAACTATTTTCCTGCATAGTGACCAACAAACTATTATCCTGCACACTGTTCCCAACAAATTATTATCCTGCACACTGTTCCCAACTATCTATTATCCTGCATACTGACCCATCAACCTATTATCCTGCACACTGTTCCCAACAAACTATTATCCTGCACACTTTTCCCAACAATCTATTATCATGCATACTGACCCATCAACCTATTATCCTGCAGACTGTTCCCAACAAATTATTATCCTGCACACTGTTCCCAACAAACTATTATCCTGCACACCGTTCCCAACAAACTATTTTCCTGCAAAGTGACCAACAAACTATTATCCTGCACACTGTTCCCAACAAATTAATATCCTGCACACTGTTCCCAACAAACTATTATCCTGCACACTGACCCAACAATTTATTATCCTGCACACGTTTCCCAACAATCTATTATCCTGCATACTGACCCATCAACCTATTATCCTGCACACTGTTCCCAACAACCTATTATCCTGCACACTTTTCCCAACAATCTACTATCCTGCATACTGACCCATCAACCTATTATCCTGCACACTGTTCCCAACAAACGATTATCCTGCACACTGACCCAACAATTTATTATCCTGAACACTTTTCCCAACAATCTATTATCCTGCTTACTGACCCATCAACCTATTATCCTGCGCACTGGTCCCAACAAATTATTATCCTGCACACTGTTCCCAACAAACTATTATCCTGCACACTGTTCCCAACAAACTATTTTCCTGCATAGTGACCAACAAACTATTATCCTGCACACTGTTCCCAACAAATTATTATCCTGCACACTGTTCCGAACAAACTATTCTCCTGCACACTGACCCAACAATTTATTATCCTGCACTCTTTTCCCAACAATCTATTATCCTGCATACTGACCCATCAACCTATTATCCTGCACACTGTTCCCATCAACCTATTATCCTGCACACTGTTCCCAACAAACTATTATCCTGCACACTGACCCAACAATGTATTATCCTGCATACTGACCCATCAACCTATTATCCTGCACACTGTTCCCATCAACCTATTATCCTGCACACTGTTCCCATCAACCTATTATCCTGCACACTTTTCCCAACAAACTATTATCCTGCACACTGACCCAACATTTTATTATCCTGCACACTTTTCCCAACAATCTATTATCCTGCACACTGTTCCCAACAAATTATTATCCTGCACACTGTTCCCAACAAACTATTATCCTGCACACTTTTCCCAACAATCTATTATCCTGCATACTGACCCATCAACCTATTATCCTGCACACTGTTCCCATCAACCTATTATCCAGCACACTGTTCCCAACAAATTGTTATCCTGCATACTGACCCATCAACCTATTATCCTGCACACTGCTCCCAACAGACTATGATCCTGCACACTGTTCCCAACAAACTATTATCCTGCACACTGTTCCCAACAAATTATTATCCTGCACACTATTCCCAACAAACTATTACCCTGCACACTGTTCCCAACAAATTATTATCCTGCACACTGTTCCCAACAAATTATTATCCTACACACTTTTTCCAACAAACTATTATCCTGCACACTGTTCCCAACAAACTATTATCCTGCACACTTTTCCCAACAAATTATTACCCTGCCCACTGTTCCCAACAAACTATTATCCTGCACACTGACCCAAACAATTTATTATTCTGCACACTTTTCCCAACAAATTATTATCCTGCACACTGTGCCCAACAAACAATTTTCCTGCATAGTGACCAACAAATTATTATCCTGCACATTGTTCCCAACGAACCATTATCCTGCCGAGTTTTCCCAACAATGTATTTTCCTGCACACTGTTCCCAACACACTATTATCCTGCATACTGTTCCCAAGAGACTATTATCCTGCACACTGTTCCCAACAAATTAATATCCTGCACACTGTTCCCAACAAACTATTATCCTGCACACTGACCCAACAATTTATTATCCTGCACACGTTTCCCAACAATCTATTATCCTGCATACTGACCCATCAACCTATTATCCTGCACACTGTTCCCAACAACCTATTATCCTGCACACTTTTCCCAACAATCTACTATCCTGCATACTGACCCATCAACCTATTATCCTGCACACTGTTCCCAACAAACGATTATCCTGCACACTGACCCAACAATTTATTATCCTGAACACTTTTCCCAACAATCTATTATCCTGCATACTGACCCATCAACCTATTATCCTGCGCACTGTTCCCAACAAATTATTATCCTGCACACTGTTCCCAACAAACTATTATCCTGCACACTGTTCCCAACAAACTATTTTCCTGCATAGTGACCAACAAACTATTATCCTGCACACTGTTCCCAACAAATTATTATCCTGCACACTGTTCCCAACAAACTATTCTCCTGCACACTGACCCAACAATTTATTATCCTGCACTCTTTTCCCAACAATCTATTATCCTGCATACTGACCCATCAACCTATTATCCTGCACACTGTTCCCATCAACCTATTATCCTGCACACTGTTCCCAACAAACTATTATCCTGCACACTGACCCAACAATGTATTATCCTGCATACTGACCCATCAACCTATTATCCTGCACACTGTTCCCATCAACCTATTATCCTGCACACTGTTCCCATCAACCTGTTATCCTGCACACTTTTCCCATCAAACTATTATCCTGCACACTGACCCAACATTTTATTATCCTGCACACTTTTCCCAACAATCTATTATCCTGCACACTGTTCCCAACAAATTATTATCCTGCACACTGTTCCCAACAAACTATTATCCTGCACACTTTTCCCAACAATCTATTATCCTGCATACTGACCCATCAACCTATTATCCTGCACACTGTTCCCATCAACCTATTATCCTGCACACTGTTCCCAACAAATTGTTATCCTGCATACTGACCCATCAACCTATTATCCTGCACACTGCTCCCAACAGACTATGATCCTGCACACTGTTCCCAACAAACTATTATCCTGCACACTGTTCCCAACAAATTATTATCCTGCACACTATTCCCAACAAACTATTACCCTGCACACTGTTCCCAACAAATTATTATCCTGCACACTGTTCCCAACAAATTATTATCCTACACACTTTTTCCAACAAACTATTATCCTGCACACTGTTCCCAACAAACTATTATCCTGCACACTTTTCCCAACAAATTATTACCCTGCCCACTGTTCCCAACAAACTATTATCCTGCACACTGACCCAAACAATTTATTATTCTGCACACTTTTCCCAACAAATTATTATCCTGCACACTGTGCCCAACAAACTATTTTCCTGCATAGTGACCAACAAATTATTATCCTACACACTTTTTCCAACACACTATTATCCTGCATACTGTTCCCAAGAGACTATTAACCTGCACTATGTTCCCAACAAACTATTATCCTGTACATTCGTACCAACAAACTATTTTCCTGCAAAGTGACCAACAAACTATTATCCTGCATCCTGTTCCCAACACACTATTTTCCTGCAAAGTGACCAACAAACTATTGTCCTGCACCCTGTTCCCAACAAACTATCATCCTGCATACTGTTCCCAAGGAACTATTATCCTGCACACTGTTCCCAACAAATTATTATCCTGGACACGCGTACCAACAAATTATTATCTTGCACAGTGTTCCCAACAAATTATAAACCTGCACAGGATTCCCAACAAACTATTATCCTTCACAGTGTTCGCAACAAATTATTATCCTGCACACTGTTCCCAACAAACTATTATCCTGCACACTGTTCCCAACAAACTATTTTCCTGCATAGTGACCAACAAACTATTATCCTGCAGACTGTTCCCAACAAATTATTATCCTGCACACTTTTCCCAACAAACTATTATCCTGCAGACTGTTCCCAACAAATTATTATCCTGCAGACTGTTCCCAACAAACTATTATCCTGCACACTGTTCCCAACAAACTATTTTCCTGCATAGTGACCAACAAACTATTATCCTGCAGACTGTTCCCAACAAATTATTACCCTGCACACTGTTCCCAACAAATTATTATCCTGCACACTTTTCCCAACAAACTATTACCCTGCACACTGTTCCCAACAAATTATTATTCTGCACACTTTTCCCAACAAATTATTATCCTGCACACTGTTCCCAACAAATTATAATCCTGCACACTTTTCCCAACAAACTATTACCCAGCACACTGTTCCCAACAAATTATTATCCTGCACACTTTTCCCAACAAATTATTACCCTGCACACTGTTCCCAACAAATTATTATTCTGCACACTTTTCCCAACAAATTATTATCCTGCACACTGTTCCCAACAAATTATTATTCTGCACACTTTTCCCAACAAATTATTATCCTGCACACTGTGCCCAACAAACTATTTTCCTGCATAGTGACCAACAAATTATTATCCTGCACATTGTTCCCAACAAACCATTATCCTGCCGAGTTTTCCCAACAATGTATTTTCCTGCACACTGTTCCCAACACACTATTATCCTGCATACTGTTCCCAAGAGACTATTAACCTGCACTATGTTCCCAACAAACTATTATCCTGCATCCTGTTCCCAACACACTATTTTCCTGCAAAGTGACCAACAAACTATTGTCCTGCACCCTGTTCCCAACAAACTATCATCCTGCATACTGTTCCCAAGGAACTATTATCCTGCACACTGTTCCCAACAAATTATTATCCTGGACAAGCGTAACAACAAATTATTATCTTGCACAGTGTTCCCAACAAATTATAAACCTGCACAGGATTCCCAACAAACTATTATCCTTCACAGTGTTCGCAACAAATTATTATCCTGCACACTGTTCCCAACAAACTATTATCCTGCACACTGTTCCCAACAAACTATTTTCCTGCATAGTGACCAACAAACTATTATCCTGCAGACAGTTCCCAACAAATTATTATCCTGCACACTGTTCCCAACAAACTATTATCCTGCAGACTGTTGCCAACAAATTATTATCCTGCACACTGTTCCCAACAAACTATTACCCAGCACACTGTTCCCAACAAATTATTATCCTGCACACTTTTCCCAACAAATTATTACCCTGCACACTGTTCCCAACAAATTATTATTCTGCACACTTTTCCCAACAAATTATTATCCTGCACACTGTTCCCAACAAATTATTATTCTGCACACTTTTGACAACAAATTATTATCCTGCACACTGTGCCCAACAAACTATTTTCCTGCATAGTGACCAACAAATTATTATCCTGCACATTGTTCCCAACAAACCATTATCCTGCCGAGTTTTCCCAACAATGTATTTTCCTGCACACTGTTCCCAACACACTATTATCCTGCATACTGTTCCCAAGAGACTATTAACCTGCACTATGTTCCCAACAAACTATTATCCTGTACATTCGTACCAACAAACTATTTTCCTGCAAAGTGACCAACAAACTATTATCCTGCATCCTGTTCCCAACACACTATTTTCCTGCAAAGTGACCAACAAACTATTGTCCTGCACCCTGTTCCCAACAAACTATCATCCTGCATACTGTTCCCAAGGAACTATTATCCTGCACACTGTTCCCAACAAATTATTATCCTGGACAAGCGTACCAACAAATTATTATCTTGCACAGTGTTCCCAACAAATTATAAACCTGCACAAGATTCCCAACAAACTATTATCCTTCACAGTGTTCGCAACAAATTATTATCCTGCACACTGTTCCCAACAAACTATTTTCCTGCACACTGTTCCCAACAAACTATTATCCTGCAGACTGTTGCCAACAAATTATTATCCTGCACACTGTTCCCAACAAACTATTATCCTGCACACTGTTCCCAACAAACTATTTTCCTGCATAGTGACCAACAAACTATTATCCTGCAGACTGTTCCCAACAAATTATTATCCTGCACACTGTTCCCAACAACCTATTATCCTGCACACTGTTCCCAACAAATTATTATCCTGCACACTGTTCCCAACAAACTATTTTCCTGCACACTGTTCCCAACAAACTATTATCCTGCAGACTGTTGCCAACAAATTATTATCCTGCACACTGTTCCCAACAAACTATTATCCTGCACACTGTTCCCAACAAACTATTATCCTGCAGACTGTTCCCAACAAATTATTATCCTGCACACAGTTCCCAACAAGCTATTATCCTGCACACTGTTCCCAACAAACTATTTTCCTGCATAGTGACCAACAAACTATTATCCTGCACACTGTTCCCAACAAATTATTATCCTGGACAAGCGTACCAACAAATTATTATCTTGCACAGTGTTCCCAACAAATTATAAACCTGCACAGGATTCCCAACAAACTATTATCCTTCACAGTGTTCGCAACAAATTATTATCCTGCACACTGTTCCCAACAAACTATTATCCTGCAGATTGTTCCCAACAAATTATTATCCTGCACACAGTTCCCAACAAGCTATTATCCTGCACACTGTTCCCAACAAACTATTTTCCTGCATAGTGACCAACAAACTATTATCCTGCACACTGTTCCCAACAAATTATTATCCTGGACAAGCGTACCAACAAATTATTATCTTGCACAGTGTTCCCAACAAATTATTATCCTGCACACTGTTCCCAACAAACTATTTTCCTGCATCGTGACCAACAAACTATTATCCTGCAGACTGTTCCCAACAAATTATTACCCTGCACACTGTTCCCAACAAATTATTATAGTGCACACTTTTCCCAACAAACTATTACCCTGCACACTGTTCCCAACAAATTATTATTCTGCACACTTTTCCCAACAAATTATTATCCTGCACACTGTTCCCAACAAATTATAATCCTGCACACTTTTCCCAACAAACTATTACCCAGCACACTGTTCCCAACAAATTATTATCCTGCACACTTTTCCCAACAAATTATTACCCTGCACACTGTTCCCAACAAATTATTATTCTGCACACTTTTCCCAACAAATTATTATCCTGCACACTGTTCCCAACAAATTATTATTCTGCACACTTTTCCCAACAAATTATTATCCTGCACACTGTGCCCAACAAACTATTTTCCTGCATAGTGACCAACAAATTATTATCCTGCACATTGTTCCCAACAAACCATTATCCTGCCGAGTTTTCCCAACAATGTATTTTCCTGCACACTGTTCCCAACACACTATTATCCTGCATACTGTTCCCAAGAGACTATTAACCTGCACTATGTTCCCAACAAACTATTATCCTGCATCCTGTTCCCAACACACTATTTTCCTGCAAAGTGACCAACAAACTATTGTCCTGCACCCTGTTCCCAACAAACTATCATCCTGCATACTGTTCCCAAGGAACTATTATCCTGCACACTGTTCCCAACAAATTATTATCCTGGACAAGCGTAACAACAAATTATTATCTTGCACAGTGTTCCCAACAAATTATAAACCTGCACAGGATTCCCAACAAACTATTATCCTTCACAGTGTTCGCAACAAATTATTATCCTGCACACTGTTCCCAACAAACTATTATCCTGCACACTGTTCCCAACAAACTATTTTCCTGCATAGTGACCAACAAACTATTATCCTGCAGGCAGTTCCCAACAAATTATTATCCTGCACACTGTTCCCAACAAACTATTATCCTGCAGACTGTTGCCAACAAATTATTATCCTGCACACTGTTCCCAACAAACTATTACCCAGCACACTGTTCCCAACAAATTATTATCCTGCACACTTTTCCCAACAAATTATTACCCTGCACACTGTTCCCAACAAATTATTATTCTGCACACTTTTCCCAACAAATTATTATCCTGCACACTGTTCCCAACAAATTATTATTCTGCACACTTTTCACAACAAATTATTATCCTGCACACTGTGCCCAACAAACTATTTTCCTGCATAGTGACCAACAAATTATTATCCTGCACATTGTTCCCAACAAACCATTATCCTGCCGAGTTTTCCCAACAATGTATTTTCCTGCACACTGTTCCCAACACACTATTATCCTGCATACTGTTCCCAAGAGACTATTAACCTGCACTATGTTCCCAACAAACTATTATCCTGTACATTCGTACCAACAAACTATTTTCCTGCAAAGTGACCAACAAACTATTATCCTGCATCCTGTTCCCAACACACTATTTTCCTGCAAAGTGACCAACAAACTATTGTCCTGCACCCTGTTCCCAACAAACTATCATCCTGCATACTGTTCCCAAGGAACTATTATCCTGCACACTGTTCCCAACAAATTATTATCCTGGACAAGCGTACCAACAAATTATTATCTTGCACAGTGTTCCCAACAAATTATAAACCTGCACAAGATTCCCAACAAACTATTATCCTTCACAGTGTTCGCAACAAATTATTATCCTGCACACTGTTCCCAACAACCTATTATCCTGCACACTGTTCCCAACAAACTATTTTCCTGCATAGTGACCAACAAACTATTATCCTGCAGACAGCTCCCAACAAATTATTATCCTGCACACTGTTCCCAACAAACTATTTTCCTGCACACTGTTCCCAACAAACTATTATCCTGCAGACTGTTGCCAACAAATTATTATCCTGCACACTGTTCCCAACAAACTATTATCCTGCACACTGTTCCCAACAAACTATTTTCCTGCATAGTGACCAACAAACTATTATCCTGCAGACTGTTCCCAACAAATTATTATCCTGCACACTGTTCCCAACAACCTATTATCCTGCACACTGTTCCCAACAAATTATTATCCTGCACACTGTTCCCAACAAACTATTTTCCTGCACACTGTTCCCAACAAACTATTATCCTGCAGACTGTTGCCAACAAATTATTATCCTGCACACTGTTCCCAACAAACTATTACCCAGCACACTGTTCCCAACAAATTATTATCCTGCACACTTTTCCCAACAAATTATTACCCTGCACACTGTTCCCAACAAATTATTATTCTGCACACTTTTCCCAACAAATTATTATCCTGCACACTGTTCCCAACAAATTATTATTCTGCACACTTTTCACAACAAATTATTATCCTGCACACTGTGCCCAACAAACTATTTTCCTGCATAGTGACCAACAAATTATTATCCTGCACATTGTTCCCAACAAACCATTATCCTGCCGAGTTTTCCCAACAATGTATTTTCCTGCACACTGTTCCCAACACACTATTATCCTGCATACTGTTCCCAAGAGACTATTAACCTGCACTATGTTCCCAACAAACTATTATCCTGTACATTCGTACCAACAAACTATTTTCCTGCAAAGTGACCAACAAACTATTATCCTGCATCCTGTTCCCAACACACTATTTTCCTGCAAAGTGACCAACAAACTATTGTCCTGCACCCTGTTCCCAACAAACTATCATCCTGCATACTGTTCCCAAGGAACTATTATCCTGCACACTGTTCCCAACAAATTATTATCCTGGACAAGCGTACCAACAAATTATTATCTTGCACAGTGTTCCCAACAAATTATAAACCTGCACAAGATTCCCAACAAACTATTATCCTTCACAGTGTTCGCAACAAATTATTATCCTGCACACTGTTCCCAACAACCTATTATCCTGCACACTGTTCCCAACAAACTATTTTCCTGCATAGTGACCAACAAACTATTATCCTGCAGACAGCTCCCAACAAATTATTATCCTGCACACTGTTCCCAACAAACTATTTTCCTGCACACTGTTCCCAACAAACTATTATCCTGCAGACTGTTGCCAACAAATTATTATCCTGCACACTGTTCCCAACAAACTATTATCCTGCACACTGTTCCCAACAAACTATTTTCCTGCATAGTGACCAACAAACTATTATCCTGCAGACTGTTCCCAACAAATTATTATCCTGCACACTGTTCCCAACAACCTATTATCCTGCACACTGTTCCCAACAAATTATTATCCTGCACACTGTTCCCAACAAACTATTTTCCTGCACACTGTTCCCAACAAACTATTATCCTGCAGACTGTTGCCAACAAATTATTATCCTGCACACTGTTCCCAACAAACTATTATCCTGCACACAGTTCCCAACAAACTATTATCCTGCAGACTGTTCCCAACAAATTATTATCCTGCACACAGTTCCCAACAAGCTATTATCCTGCACACTGTTCCCAACAAACTATTTTCCTGCATAGTGACCAACAAACTATTATCCTGCACACTGTTCCCAACAAATTATTATCCTGGACAAGCGTACCAACAAATTATTATCTTGCACAGTGTTCCCAACAAATTATAAACCTGCACAGGATTCCCAACAAACTATTATCCTTCACAGTGTTCGCAACAAATTATTATCCTGCACACTGTTCCCAACAAACTATTATCCTGCAGATTGTTCCCAACAAATTATTATCCTGCACACAGTTCCCAACAAGCTATTATCCTGCACACTGTTCCCAACAAACTATTTTCCTGCATAGTGACCAACAAACTATTATCCTGCACACTGTTCCCAACAAATTATTATCCTGGACAAGCGTACCAACAAATTATTATCTTGCACAGTGTTCCCAACAAATTATTATCCTGCACACTGTTCCCAACAAACTATTTTCCTGCATAGTGACCAACAAACTATTATCCTGCAGACAGTTCCCAAAAAATTATTATCCTGCACACTGTTCCCAACAAACTATTTTCCTGCACACTGTTCCCAACAAACTATTATCCTGCAGACTGTTGCCAACAAATTATTATCCTGCACACTGTTCCCAACAAACTATTATCCTGCACACTGTTCCCAACAAACTATTTTCCTGCACACTGTTCCCAACAAACTATTATCCTGCAGACTGTTGCCAACAAATTATTATCCTGCACACTGTTCCCAACAAACTATTTTCCTGCATAGTGACCAACAAACTATTATCCTGCACACTGTTCCCAACAACCTATTATCCTGCACACTGTTCCCAACAAACTATTTTCCTGCATAGTGACCAACAAACTATTATCCTGCAGACTGTTCCCAACAACCTATTATCCTGCACACTGTTCCCAACAAACTATTTTCCTGCATAGTGACCAACAAACTATTATCCTGCACACTGTTCCCAACAAACTATTTTCCTGCATAGTGACCAACAAATTATTATCCTGCACACTGTTCCCAACAACCTATTATCCTGCACACTGTTCCCAACAAACTATTTTCCTGCATAGTGACCAACAAACTATTATCCTGCACACTGTTCCCAACAACCTATTATCCTGCACACTGTTCCCAACAAATTATTATCCTGCACACTGTTCCCAACAACCTATTATCCTGCACACTGTTCCCAACAAACTATTTTCCTGCATAGTGACCAACAAACTATTATCCTGCAGACAGTTCCCAACAAATTATTATCCTGCACACTGTTCCCAACAAACTATTTTCCTGCACACTGTTCCCAACAAACTATTATCCTGCAGACTGTTGCCAACAAATTATTATACTGCACACTGTTCCCAACAAACTATTATCCTGCACACTGTTCCCAACAAACTATTTTCCTGCATAGTGACCAACAAACTATTATCCTGCAGACTGTTCCCAACAAATTATTATCCTGCACACAGTTCCCAACAAGCTATTATCCTGCACACTGTTCCCAACAAACTATTTTCCTGCATAGTGACCAACAAACTATTATCCTGCACACTGTTCCCAACAAATTATTATCCTGCACACTGTTCCCAACTATCTATTATCCTGCATACTGACCCATCAACCTATTATCCTGCACACTGTTCCCAACAAACTATTATCCTGCACACTTTTCCCAACAATCTATTATCATGCATACTGACCCATCAACCTATTATCCTGCAGACTGTTCCCAACAAATTATTATCCTGCACACTGTTCCCAACAAATTATTATCCTGCACACCGTTCCCAACAAACTATTTTCCTGCAAAGTGACCAACAAACTATTATCCTGCACACTGTTCCCAACAAATTAATATCCTGCACACTGTTCCCAACAAACTATTATCCTGCACACTGACCCAACAATTTATTATCCTGCACACGTTTCCCAACAATCTATTATCCTGCATACTGACCCATCAACCTATTATCCTGCGCACTGTTCCCAACAACCTATTATCCTGCACACTGTTCCCAACAAACTATTATCCTGCACACTGTTCCCAACAAACTATTATCCTGCACACTGACCCAACAATTTATTATCCTGCACACGTTTCCCAACAATCTATTATCCTGCATACTGACCCATCAACCTATTATCCTGCGCACTGTTCCCATCAACCTATTATCCTGCACACTGTTCCCAACAACCTATTATCCTGCACACTTTTCCCAACAATCTACTATCCTGCATACTGACCCATCAACCTATTATCCTGCACACTGTTCCCAACAAACTATTATCCTGCACACTGACCCAACAATTTATTATCCTGCACACTTTTCCCAACAATCTATTATCCTGCATACTGACCCATCAACCTATTATCCTGCGCACTGTTACCAACAAATTATTATCCTGCACACTGTTCCCAACAAACTATTATCCTGCACACTGTTCCCAACAAACTATTTTCCTGCATAGTGACCAACAAACTATTATCTTGCACACTGTTCCCAACAAATTATTATCCTGCACACTGTTCCCAACAAACTATTCTCCTGCACACTGACCCAACAATTTATTCTCCTGCACACGTTTCCCAACAATCTATTATCCTGCATACTGACCCATCAACCTATTATCCTGCACACTGTTCCCATCAACCTATTATCCTGCACACTGTTCCCATCAACCTATTATCCTGCACACTTTTCCCAACAATCTATTATCCTGCATACTGACCCATCAACCTATTATCCTGCACACTGTTCCCATCAACCTATTATCCTGCACACTGTTCCCAACAAATTGTTATCCTGCATACTGACCCAACAACCTATAATCCTGCACACTGCTCCCAACAAACTATGATCCTGCACACTGTTCCCAACAAACTATTATCCTGCACACTGTTCCCAACAAATTATTATCCTGCGCACTTTTCCCAACAAACTATTACCCTGCACACTGTTCCCAACAAATTATTATCCTGCACACTGTTCCCAACAAACTATTACCCTGCACACTCTTCCCAACAAACTATTATCCTGCACACTGTTCCGAACAAACTATTATCCTGCACACTGACCCAACAATTTATTATCCTGCACACTTTACCCAACAATCTATTAACCTGCATACTGACCCATCAACCTATTATCCTGCACACTGTTCCCAACAATCTATTATCCTGCATACTGACCCATCAACCTATTATCCTGCACACTGTTCCCAACAAACTATTATCCTGCACACTGACCCAACAATTTATTACCCTGCACACTTTTCCCAACAATCTATTATCCTGCATACTGACCCATCAACCTATTATCCTGCACACTGTTCCCAACAAATTATTATCCTGCACACTGTTCCCAACAAACTATTATCCTGCACACTGTTCCCAACAAACTATTATCCTGCACACTGACCCATAAATGTATTATCCTGCACACTTTTCCCAACAATCTATTATCCTGCATACTGACCCATCAACCTATTATCCTGCACACTGTTCCCAACAAATTATTGTCCTGCACACTGAGCTAACAATTTATTATCCTGCACACTGTTCCCAACAGATTATTATCCTGCACACTGACCCAACAACTTATTATCCTGCACACTTTTCCCAACAAATTATTATCCTGCACACTGACCCAACAAATTATTATCCTGCACACTGACCCAACAATTTATTATCCTGCACACTGTTCCCAACAAACTATTATCCTGCACACAGACCCAACAATTTATTATCCTGCACACTTTTCCCAACAATCTATTATCCTGCATACTGACCCATCAACCGATTATACTGCACACTGTTCCCAACAAATTATTATCCTGCATACTGACCCATCAACCTATTATCCTGCACACTGTTCCCAACAAACTCGCATCCTGCACACTGACCCAACAAATTATTATCCTGCACACTTTTCCCAACAATCTATTAGCCTGCATACTGACCCATCAACCTATTTTCCTGCACACTTTTCCCAACAAACTATTACACTGCACACTGTTCCCAACAAATTATTATCCTGCACACTTTTCCCAGCAAACTATTACCCTGCACACTGTTCCCAAAAAATTATTATCCTGCACACTTTTCCCAACAAACTATTACCCAGCACTCTGTTCCCAACAAATTATTATCCAGCACACTTTTCCCAACAAATTATTACCCTGCACACTGTTCCCAACAAATTATTATTCTGCACACTTTTCCCAACAAATTATTATCCTGCACACTGTTCCCAACAAATTATTATCCTGCACACTTTTCCCAACAAACTATTACCCAGCACACTGTTCCCAACAAATTATTATCCTGCACACTTTTCCCAACAAATTATTACCCTGCACACTGTTCCCAACAAATTATTATTCTGCACACTTTTCCCAACAAATTATTATCCTGCACACTGTTCCCAACAAATTATTATTCTGCAAACTTTGCCCAACAAATTATTATCCTGCACACTGTGCCCAACAAACTATTTTCCTGCATAGTGACCAACAAACCATTATCCTTCCGAGTTTTCCCAACAATGTATTTTCCTGCACACTGTTCCCAACACACTATTATCCTGCATACTGTTCCCAAGAGACTATTAACCTGCACTATGTTCCCAACAAACTATTATCCTGTACATTCGTACCAACAAACTATTTTCCTGCAAAGTGACCAACAAACTATTGTCCTGCACCCTGTTCCCAACAAACTATCATCCTGCATACTGTTCCCAAGGAACTATTATCCTGCACACTGTTCCCAACAAATTATTATCCTGGACAAGCGTACCAACAAATTATTATCTTGCACAGTGTTCCCAACAAATTATAAACCTGCACAGGATTCCCAACAAACTGTTATCCTTCACAGTGTTCGCAACAAATTATTATCCTGCACACTGTTCCCAACAACCTATTATCCTGCACACTGTTCCCAACAAACTATTTTCCTGCATAGTGACCAACAAACTATTATCCTGCAGACAGTTCCCAACAAATTATTATCCTGCACACTGTTCCCAACAAACTATTTTCCTGCACACTGACCCAACAAATTATTATCCTGCACACTTTTCCCAACAAACTATTACCCAGCACACTGTTCCCAACAAATTATTATCCTGCACACTGTTCCCAACAAATTATTATCCTGCACACTTTTCCCAACAAACTATTACCCAGCACACTGTTCCCAACAAATTATTATCCTGCACACTTTTCCCAACAAATTATTACCCTGCACACTGTTCCCAACAAATTATTATTCTGCACACTTTTCCCAACAAATTATTATCCTGCACACTGTTCCCAACAAATTATTATTCTGCACACTTTGCCCAACAAATTATTATCCTGCACACTGTGCCCAACAAACTATTTTCCTGCATAGTGACCAACAAACCATTATCCTTCCGAGTTTTCCCAACAATGTATTTTCCTGCACACTGTTCCCAACACACTATTATCCTGCATACTGTTCCCAAGAGACTATTAACCTGCACTATGTTCCCAACAAACTATTATCCTGTACATTCGTACCAACAAACTATTTTCCTGCAAAGTGACCAACAAACTATTGTCCTGCACCCTGTTCCCAACAAACTATCATCCTGCATACTGTTCCCAAGGAACTATTATCCTGCACACTGTTCCCAACAAATTATTATCCTGGACAAGCGTACCAACAAATTATTATCTTGCACAGTGTTCCCAACAAATTATAAACCTGCACAGGATTCCCAACAAACTGTTATCCTTCACAGTGTTCGCAACAAATTATTATCCTGCACACTGTTCCCAACAACCTATTATCCTGCACACTGTTCCCAACAAACTATTTTCCTGCATAGTGACCAACAAACTATTATCCTGCAGACAGTTCCCAACAAATTATTATCCTGCACACTGTTCCCAACAAACTATTTTCCTGCACACTGTTCCCAACAAACTAATATCCTGCAGACTGTTGCCAACAAATTATTATCCTGCACACTGTTCCCAACAAACTATTATCCTGCACACTGTTCCCAACAAACTATTTTCCTGCATAGTGACCAACAAACTATTATCCTGCAGACTGTTCCCAACAAATTATTATCCTGCACACAGTTCCCAACAAGCTATTATCCTGCACACTGTTCCCAACAAACTATTTTCCTGCATAGTGACCAACAAACTATTATCCTGCACACTGTTCCCAACAAATTATTATCCTGCACACAGTTCCCAACAAGCTATTATCCTGCACACTGTTCCCAACAAACTATTTTCCTGCATAGTGACCAACAAACTATTATCCTGCACACTGTTCCCAACAAATTATTATCCTGCACACTGTTCCCAACTATCTATTATCCTGCATACTGTTCCCATCAACCGATTATCCTGCACACTTTTCCCAACAATCTATTATCATGCATACTGACCCATCAACCTATTATCCTGCAGACTGTTCCCAACAAATTATTATCCTGCACACTGTTCCCAACAAACTATTATCCTGCACACTGTTCCCAACAAAGTATTTTCCTGCAAAGTGACCAACAAACTATTATCCTGCACACTGTTCCCAACAAATTAATATCCTGCACACTGTTCCCAACAAACTATTATCCTGCATACTGACCCATCAACCTATTATCCTGCGCACTGTTCCCATCAACCTATTATCCTGCACACTGTTCCCAACAACCTATTATCCTGCACACTTTTCCCAACAAACTACTATCCTGCATACTGACCCATCAACCTATTATCCTGCACACTGTTCCCAACAAACTATTATCCTGCACACTGACCCAACAATTTATTATCCTGCACACATTTCCCAACAATCTATTATCCTGCATACTGACCCATCAACCTATTATCCTGCGCACTGTTCCCAACAAATTATTATCCTGCACACTGTTCCCAACAAACTATTATCCTGCACACTGTTCCCAACAAACTATTTTCCTGCATAGTGACCAACAAACTATTATCCTGCACACTGTTCCCAACAAATTATTATCCTGCACACTGTTCCCAACAAACTATTCTCCTGCACACTGACCCAACAATTTATTCTCCTGCACACGTTTCCCAACAATCTATTATCCTGCATACTGACCCATCAACCTATTATCCTGCACACTGTTCCCATCAACCTATTATCCTGCACACTGTTCCCATCAACCTATTATCCTGCACACTTTTCCCAACAATCTATTATCCTGCATACTGACCCATCAACCTATTATCCTGCACACTGTTCCCATCAACCTATTATCCTGCACACTGTTCCCATCAACCTATTATCCTGCACACTGTTCCCAACAAATTGTTATCCTGCATACTGACCCAACAACCTATTATCCTGCACACTGCTCCCAACAAACTATGATCCTGTACACTGTTCCCAACAAACTATTATCCTGCACACTGTTCCCAACAAATTATTATCCTGCACACTTTTCCCAACAAACTATTACCCTGCACACTGTTCCCAACAAATTATTATCCTGCACACTGTTCCCAACAAACTATTATCCTGCACACTGTTCCGAACAAACTATTATCCTGCACACTGACCCAACAATTTATTATCCTGCGCACTTTACCCAACAATCTATTAACCTGCATACTGACCCATCAACCTATTATCCTGCACACTGTTCCCAACAAATTATTATCCTGCACACTGTTCCCAACAAACTATTATCCTGCACACTGTTCCCAACAAACTATTATCCTGCACACTGACCCAACAATTTGTTATCCTGCACTCTTTTCCCAACAATCTATTAACCTGCATACTGACCCATCAACCTATTATCCGGCACACTTTTCCCAACAATCTATTATCCTGCATACTGACCCATCAACCTATTATCCTGCACACTGTTCCCAACAAACTATTATCCTGCACACTGACCCAACAATTTATTCCCCTGCACACTTTTCCCAACAATCTATTATCCTGCATACTGACCCATCAACCTATTATCCTGCACACTGTTCCCAACAAATTATTATCCTGCACACTGACCCAACAATTTATTATCCTGCACACGTTTCCCAACAATCTATTATCCTGCATACTGACCCATCAACCTATTATCCTGCGCATTGTTCCCATCAACCTATTATCCTGCACACTGTTCCCAACAACCTATTATCCTGCACACTTTTCCCAACAATCTACTATCCTGCATACTGACCCATCAACCTATTATCCTGCACACTGTTCCCAACAAACTATTATCCTGCACACTGACCCAACAATTTATTATCCTGCACACTTTTCCCAACAATCTATTATCCTGCATACTGACCCATCAACCTATTATCCTGCGCACTGTTCCCAACAAATTATTATCCTGCACACTGTTCCCAACAAACTATTATCCTGCACACTGTTCCCAACAAACTATTTTCCTGCATAGTGACCAACAAACTATTATCCTGCACACTGTTCCCAACAAATTATTATCCTGCACACTGTTCCCAACAAACTATTCTCCTGCACACTGACCCAACAATTTATTCTCCTGCACACGTTTCCCAACAATCTATTATCCTGCATACTGACCCATCAACCTATTATCCTGCACACTGTTCCCATCAACCTATTATCCTGCACACTGACCCAACAAACTATGATCCTGCACACTGTTCCCAACAAACTATTATCCTGCACACTGTTCCCAACAAATTGTTATCCTGCATACTGACCCAACAACCTATTATCCTGCACACTGCTCCCAACAAACTATGATGCTGCACACTGTTCCCAACAAACTATTATCCTGCACACTGTTCCCAACAAATTATTATCCTGCACACTTTTCCCAACAAACTATTACCCTGCACACTGTTCCCAACAAATTATTATCCTGCACACTGTTCCCAACAAACTATTACCCTGCACACTGTTCCCAACAAACTATTATCCTGCACACTGTTCCGAACAAACTATTATCCTGCACACTGACCCAACAATTTATTATCCTGCACACTTTACCCAACAATCTATTAACCTGCATACTGACCCATCAACCTATTATCCTGCACACTGTTCCCAACAAATTATTATCCTGCACACTGTTCCCAACAATCTATTATCCTGCACACTGTTCCCAACAAACTATTATCCTGCACACTGACCCAACAATTTATTATTCTGCACACTTTACCCAACAATCTATTAACCTGCATACTGACCCAACAATTTATTATCCTGCACACTTTACCCAACAATCTATTAACCTGCATACTGACCCATCAACCTATTATCCTGCACACTGTTCCCAACAAATTATTATCCTGCACACTGTTCCCAACAAACTATTATCCTGCACACTGTTCCCAACAAATTGTTATCCTGCATACTGACCCAACAACCTATTATCCTGCACACTGCTCCCAACAAACTATGATCCTGCACACTGTTCCCAACAAACTATTATCCTGCACACTGTTCCCAACAAATTATTATCCTGCACACTTTTCCCAACAAACTATTACCCTGCACACTGTTCCCAACAAATTATTATCCTGCACACTGTTCCCAACAAACTATTACCCTGCACACTGTTCCCAACAAACTATTATCCTGCACACTGACCCAACAATTTATTATCCTGCACTCTTTTCCCAACAATCTATTAACCTGCATACTGACCCATCAACCTATTATCCAGCACACTTTTCCCAACAATCTATTATCCTGCATACTGACCCATCAACCTATTATCCTGCACACTGTTCCCAACAAACTATTATCCTGCACACTGACCCAACAATTTATTACCCTGCACACTTTTCCCAACAATCTATTATCCTGCATACTGACCCATCAACCTATTATCCTGCACACTGTTCCCTACAAACTATTATCCTGCACACTGACCCAACAATTTATTATCCTGCACACTTTTCCCAACAATCTATTATCCTGCATACTGACCCATCAACCTATTATCCTGCACACTGTTCCCAACAAATTATTGTCCTGCACACTGAGCTAACAATTTATTATCCTGCACACTGTTCCCAACAAATTATTATCCTGCATACTGACCCATCGAGCTATTATCCTGCACACTGTTCCCAACAGATTATTATCCTGCACACTGACCCAACAACTTATTATCCTGCACACTTTTCCCAACAAATTATTATCCTGCACACTGACCCAACAAATTATTATCCTGCACACTGACCCAACAATTTATTATCCTGCACACTGTTCCCAACAAACTATTATCCTGCACACAGACCCAACAATTTATTATCCTGCACACTTTTCCCAACAATCTATTATCCTGCATACTGACCCATCAACCTATTATCCTGCACACTGTTCCCAACAAACTATTATCCTGCACACTGACCCAACAATTTATTATCCTGCACACGTTTCCCAACAATCTATTATCCTGCTCACTGACCCATCAACCGATTATCCTGCACACTGTTCCCAACAAACTCTTATCCTGCACACTGACCCAACAAATTATTATCCTGCACACTTTTCCCAACAATCTATTATCCTGCATACTGACCCATCAACCTATTATCCTGCACACTTTTCCCAACAAACTATTGCATTGCACACTGTTCCCAACAAATTATTATCCTGCACACTTTTCCCAGCAAACTATTAACCTGCACACTGTTCCCAACAAATTATTATCCTGCACACTGTTCCCAACAAACTATTACGCTGCACACTGTTCCCAAAAAATTATTATCCTGCACACTTTTCCCAACAAACTATTACCCAGCACACTGTTCCCAACAAATTATTATCCTGCACACTTTTCCCAACAAATTATTACCCTGCACACTGTTCCCAACAAATTATTATTCTGCACACTTTTCCCAACAAATTATTATCCTGCACACTGTTCCCAACAAATTATTATTCTGCACACTTTGCCCAACAAATTATTATCCTGCACACTGTGCCCAACAAACTATTCTCCTGCATAGTGACCAACAAACCATTATCCTGCCGAGTTTTCCCAACAATGTATTTTCCTGCACACTGTTCCCAACACACGATTATCCTGCATCCTGTTCCCAAGAGACTATTAACCTGCACTATATTCCCAACAAACTATTATCCTGTACATTCGTACCAACAAACTATTTTCCTGCAAAGTGACCAACAAACTATTATCCTGCATCCTGTTCCCAACACACTATTTTCCTGCAAAGTGACCAACAAACTATTGTCCTGCACCCTGTTCCCAACAAACTATCATCCTGCATACTGTTCCCAAGGAACTATTATCCTGCACACTGTTCCCAACAAATTATTATCCTGGACACGCGTACCAAGAAATTATTATCTTGCACAGTGATCCCAACAAATTATAAACCTGCACAGGATTCCCAACAAACTATTATCCTTCACACTGTTCCCAACAAACTATTATCCTGCACACTGTTCCCAACAAACTATTTTCCTGCATAGTGACCAACAAACTATTATCCTGCAGACTGTTCCCAACAAATTATTATCCTGCACACTGTTCCCAACAAACTATTATCCTGCACACTGACCCAACAATTTATTATCCTGCACACGTTTCCCAACAATCTATTATCCTGCATACTGACCCATCAACCTATTATCCTGCACACTGTTCCCATCAACCTATTATCCTGCACACTGTTCCCATCAACCTATTTTCCTGCACACTTTTCCCAACAATCTATTATCCTGCATACTGACCCATCAACCTATTATCCTGCACACTGTTCCCAACAAATTAATATCCTGCACACTGTTCCCAACAAACCATTATCCTGCACACTGACCCAACAATTTATTATCCTGCACACGTTTCCCAACAATCTATTACCCAGCATACTGACCCATCAACCTATTATCCTGCACACTGTTCCCATCAACCTATTATCCTGCACACTGTTCCCATCAACCTATTATCCTGCACACTTTTCCCAACAATCTACTATCCTGCATACTGACCCATCAACCTATTATCCTGCACACTGTTCCCAACAAGCTATTATCCTGCACACTGTTCCCAACAAACTATTTTCCTGCATAGTGACCAACAAACTATTATCCTGCACACTGTTCCCAACAAATTATTATCCTGCACACTGTTCCCAACAAACTATTCTCCTGCACACTGACCCAACAATTTATTATCCTGCACACGTTTCCCAACAAACTATTATCCTGCATACTGACCCATCAACTTATTATCCTGCACACTGTTCCCATCAACCTATTATCCTGCACACTTTTAACAACAATCTATTATCCTGCATACTGACCCATCAAAGTATTATCCTGCACACTGTTCCCAACAAACTATTATCCTGCACACTGTTCCCATCAACCTATTATCCTGCACACTTTTAACAACAATCTATTATCCTGCATACTGACCCATCAAAGTATTATCCTGCACACTGTTCCCAACAAACTATTATCCTGCACACTGACCCAACAATTTATTATCCTGCACACTTTTCCCAACAATCTATTATCCTGCATACTGACCCATCAACCTATTATCCTGCACACTGTTCCCAACAAATTATTATCCTGCACACTGTTCCCAACAAACTATTATCCTGCACACTGTTCCCAACAAACTATTTTCCTGCATAGTGACCAACAAACTATTATCCTGCACACTGTTCCCAACAAATTATTATCCTGCACACTGTTCCCAACAAACTATTATCCTGCACACTGACCCAACAATTTATTATCCTGCACACGTTTCCCAACAATCTATTATCCTGCATACTGACCCATCAACCTATTATCCTGCACACTGTTCCCATCAACCTATTATCCTGCACACTGTTCCCATCAACCTATTATCCTGCACACTTTTCCCAACAATCTATTATCCTGCATACTGACCCATCAACCTATTATCCTGCACACTGTTCCCATCAACCTATTATCCTGCACACAGTTCCCAACAAATTGTTATCCTGCATACTGACCCATCAACCTATTATCCTGCACACTGCTCCCAACAAACTATTATCCTGCACACTGTTCCCAACAAACTATTATCCTGCACACTGTTCCCAACAAATTATTATCCTGCACACTATTCCCAACAAACGATTACCCTGCACACTGTTCCCAACAAATTATAATCCTGCACACTGTTCCCAACAAACTATTACCCTGCACACTGTTCCCAACAAATTATTATCCTACACACTTTTCCCAACAAACTATTACCCTGCACACTGTTCCCAACAAATTATAATCCTGCACACTTTTCCCAACAAATTATTCCCCTGCACACTGTTCCCAACAAACTATTATCCTGCACACTGACCCAACAATTTATTATCCTGCACACTTTTCCCAATCATCTATTATCCTGCATACTGACCCATCAACCTATTATCCTGCACACTGTTCCCAACAAACTATTATCCTGCACACTGTTCCCAACAAATTATTATCCTGCACACTGTTCCCAACAAACTATTATCCTGCACACTGACCCAACAAACTATTATCCTGCACACTGACCCAACAATTTATTGTCCTGCACACGTTTCCCAACAATCTATTATCCTGCACACTGTTCCCAACAAATTATTATCCTGCACACTGTTCCCAACACATTATTACCCTGCACACTGTTCCCAACAAATTATTATCCTACACACTTTTCCCAACAAACTATTACCCTGCACACTGTTCCCAACAAATTATTATCCTGCACACTTTTCCCAACAAACTATTATCCTGCACACTGTTCCCAACAAATTATTATCCTACACACTGTTCCCAACAAACTATTACCCTGCACACTGTTCCCAACAAATTATTATCCTACACACTTTTCCCAACAAACTATTACCCTGCACACTGTTCCCAACAAATTATTATCCTGCACACTTTTCCCAACAAACTATTACCCTGCACACTGTTCCCAACAAATTATTATCCTGCACACTGTTCCCAACAAACTATTACCCTGCACACTGTTCCCAACAAATTATTATCCTGCACACGTTTCCCAACAAAATATTACCCTGCACACTGTTCCCAACAAATTATTATCCTGCACACTTTTCCCAACAACTTTATCCCCTGCACACTGTTCCCAACAAACTATTAACCTGCACACTGACCCAACAATTTATTATCCTGCACACTTTTCCCAATCATCTATTATCCTGCATCCTGACCCATCAACCTATTATCCTGCACACTGTTCCCAACAAACTATTTTCCTGCACACTGTTCCCAACAAACTATTATCCTGCACACTGACCTAACAATTTATTATCCTGCACACTGTTCCCAACAAATTATTATCCTACACACTTTTCCCAACAAACTATTACCCTGCACACTGTTCCCAACAAATTATAATCCTGCACACTTTTCCCAACAAATTATTCCCCTGCACACTGTTCCCAACAAACTATTATCCTGCACACTGACCCAACAATTTATTATCCTGCACACTTTTCCCAATCATCTATTATCCTGCATACTGACCCATCAACCTATTATCCTGCACACTGTTCCCAACAAACTATTATCCTGCACACTGTTCCCAACAAATTATTATCCTGCACATTGTTCCCAACAAACTATTATCCTGCACACTGACCCAACAAACTATTATCCTGCACACTGACCCAACAATTTATTGTCCTGCACACGTTTCCCAACAATCTATTATCCTGCACACTGTTCCCAACAAATTATTATCCTGCACACTGTTCCCTACAAACTATTACCCTGCACACTGTTCCCAACAAATTATTATCCTACACACTTTTCCCAACAAACTATTACCCTGCACACTGTTCCCAACAAATTATTATCCTGCACACTTTTCCCAACAAACTATTACCCTGCACACTGTTCCCAACAAATTACTATCCTACACACTGTTCCCAACAAACTATTACCCTGCACACAGTTCCCAACAAATTATTATCCTACACACTTTTCCCAACAAACTATTACCCTGCACACTGTTCCCAACAAATTATTATCCTGCACACTTTTCCCAACAAACTATTACCCTGCACACTGTTCCCAACAAATTATTATCCTGCACACTGTTCCCAACAAACTATTACCCTGCACACTGTTCCCAACAAATTATTATCCTGCACACGTTTCCCAACAAAATATTACCCTGCACACTGTTCCCAACAAATTATTATCCTGCATACTTTTCCCAACAAACTATTATCCTGCACACTGACCCAACAATTTATTATCCTGCACACGTTTCCCAACAATCTATTATCCTGCATACTGACCCATCAACCTATTATCCTGCACACTGTTCCCATCAACCTATTATCCTGCACACTGTTCCCATCAACCTATTATCCTGCACACTTTTCCCAACAATCGATTATCCTGCATACTGACCCATCAACCTATTATCCTGCACACTGTTCCCATCAACCTATTATCCTGCACACAGTTCCCAACAAATTGTTATCCTGCATACTGACCCATCAACCTATTATCCTGCACACTGCTCCCAACAAACTATTATCCTGCACACTGTTCCCAACAAACTATTATCCTGCACACTGTTCCCAACAAATTATTATCCTGCACACTATTCCCAACAAACGATTACCCTGCACACTGTTCCCAACAAATTATAATCCTGCACACTGTTCCCAACAAACTATTACCCTGCACACTGTTCCCAACAAATTATTATCCTACACACTTTTCCCAACAAACTATTACCCTGCACACTGTTCCCAACAAATTATAATCCTGCACACTTTTCCCAACAAATTATTCCCCTGCACACTGTTCCCAACAAACTATTATCCTGCACACTGACCCAACAATTTATTATCCTGCACACTTTTCCCAATCATCTATTATCCTGCATACTGACCCATCAACCTATTATCCTGCACACTGTTCCCAACAAACTATTATCCTGCACACTGTTCCCAACAAATTATTATCCTGCACACTGTTCCCAACAAACTATTATCCTGCACACTGACCCAACAAACTATTATCCTGCACACTGACCCAACAATTTATTGTCCTGCACACGTTTCCCAACAATCTATTATCCTGCACACTGTTCCCAACAAATTATTATCCTGCACACTGTTCCCAACACATTATTACCCTGCACACTGTTCCCAACAAATTATTATCCTACACACTTTTCCCAACAAACTATTACCCTGCACACTGTTCCCAACAAATTATTATCCTGCACACTTTTCCCAACAAACTATTATCCTGCACACTGTTCCCAACAAATTATTATCCTACACACTGTTCCCAACAAACTATTACCCTGCACACTGTTCCCAACAAATTATTATCCTACACACTTTTCCCAACAAACTATTACCCTGCACACTGTTCCCAACAAATTATTATCCTGCACACTTTTCCCAACAAACTATTACCCTGCACACTGTTCCCAACAAATTATTATCCTGCACACTGTTCCCAACAAACTATTACCCTGCACACTGTTCCCAACAAATTATTATCCTGCACACGTTTCCCAACAAAATATTACCCTGCACACTGTTCCCAACAAATTATTATCCTGCACACTTTTCCCAACAACTTTATCCCCTGCACACTGTTCCCAACAAACTATTATCCTGCACACTGTTCCCAACAATTTATTATCCTGCACACTTTTCCCAATCATCTATTATCCTGCATCCTGACCCATCAACCTATTATCCTGCACACTGTTCCCAACAAACTATTTTCCTGCACACTGTTCCCAACAAACTATTATCCTGCACACTGACCCAACAATTTATTATCCTGCACACTTTTCCCAACAATCTATTATCCTGCATACTGACCCATCAACCTATTATCCTGCACACTGTTCCCAACAAATTATTGTCCTGCACACTGACCTAACAATTTATTATCCTGCACACTGTTCCCAACAAATTATTATCCTACACACTTTTCCCAACAAACTATTACCCTGCACACTGTTCCCAACAAATTATAATCCTGCACACTTTTCCCAACAAATTATTCCCCTGCACACTGTTCCCAACAAACTATTACCCTGCACACTGACCCAACAATTTATTATCCTGCACACTTTTCCCAATCATCTATTATCCTGCATACTGACCCATCAACCTATTATCCTGCACACTGTTCCCAACAAACTATTATCCTGCACACTGTTCCCAACAAATTATTATCCTGCACATTGTTCCCAACAATCTATTATCCTGCACACTGTTCCCAACAAATTATTATCCTGCACACTGTTCCCAACAAACTATTACCCTGCACACTGTTCCCAACAAATTATTATCCTACACACTTTTCCCAACAAACTATTACCCTGCACACTGTTCCCAACAAATTATTATCCTGCACACTTTTCCCAACAAACTATTACCCTGCACACTGTTCCCAACAAATTACTATCCTACACACTGTTCCCAACAAACTATTACCCTGCACACTGTTCCCAACAAATTATTATCCTACACACTTTTCCCAACAAACTATTACCCTGCACACTGTTCCCAACAAATTATTATCCTGCACACTTTTCCCAACAAACTATTACCCTGCACACTGTTCCCAACAAATTATTATCCTGCACACTGTTCCCAACAAACTATTACCCTGCACACTGTTCCCAACAAATTATTATCCTGCACACGTTTCCCAACAAAATATTACCCTGCACACTGTTCCCAACAAATTATTATCCTGCACACTTTTCCCAACAACTTTATCCCCTGCACACTGTTCCCAACAAACTATTATCCTGCACACTGACCCAACAATTTATTATCCTGCATACTTTTCCCAATCATCTATTATCCTGCATCCTGACCCATCAACCTATTATCCTGCACACTGTTCCCAACAAACTATTTTCCTGCACACTGTTCCCAACAAACTATTATCCTGCACACTGACCCAACAATTTATTATCCTGCACACTTTTCCCAACAATCTATTATCCTGCATACTGACCCATCAACCTATTATCCTGCACACTGTTCCCAACAAATTATTGTCCTGCACACTGACCTAACAATTTATTATCCTGCACACTGTTCCCAACAAATTATTATCCTGCATACTGACCCATCAACCTATTATCCTGCACACTGTTCCCAACAAATTATTATCCTGCACACTGACCCAACAATTTATTATCCTGCACACTGACCCAACAATTTATTATCCTGCACACTGTTCCCAACAAACTATTATCCTGCACACAGACCCAACAATTTATTATCCTGCACACTTTTCCCAACAATCTATTATCCTGCATACTGACCCATCAACCTATTAGCCTGCACACTGTTCCCAACAAACTATTATCCTGCACACTGACCCAACAATTTATTATCCTGCACACTTTTCCCAACAATCTATTCTCCTGCATACTGACCCATCAACCGATTATCCTGCACACTGTTCCCAACAAACTATTATCCTGCACACTGACCCAACAAATTATTATCCTGCACACTTTTCCCAACAATCTATTATCCAGCATACTGACCCATCAACCTATTATCCTGCACACTTTTCCCAACAAACTATTAGCCTGCACACTGTTCCCAACAAATTATTATCCTGCACACTTTTCCCAGCAACCTATTAGCCTGCACACTGTTCCCAACAAATTATTATCCTGCACACTGTTCCCAACAAACTATTACCCTGCACACTGTTCCCAACAAATTATTATCCTGCACACTTTTCCCAACAAACTATTACCCAGCACACTGTTCCCAACAAATTATTATCCAGCACACTTTTCCCAACAAATTATTATCCTGCACACTGTTCCCAACAAATTATTATCCTGCACACTTTTCCCAACAAACTATTACCCAGCACACTGTTCCCAACAAATTATTATCCTGCACACTTTTCCCAACAAATTATTACCCTGCACACTGTTCCCAACAAATTATTATTCTGCACACTTTTCCCAACAAATTATTATCCTGCACACTGTGCCCAACAAACTATTTTCCTGCATAGTGACCAACAAATTATTATCCTGCACATTGTTCCCAACAAACCATTATCCTGCCGAGTTTTCCCAACAATGTATTTTCCTGCACACTGTTCCCAACACACTATTATCCTGCATACTGTTCCCAAGAGACTGTTAACCTGCACTATGTTCCCAACAAACTGTTATGCTGCACAGTTTTGTCAACAAATTATTTTCCTGCACACTGTTCCCAACAAATTATTTTCTTGCAGATTGAGCAACAAACTATTTTCCTGCACACTGTTCCCAACAAATTATTATCCTGCACACTTTTCCCAACAAATTATTACCCTGCACACTGTTCCCAACAAATTATTATTCTGCACACTTTTCCCAACAAATTATTATCCTGCACACTGTTCCCAACAAATTATTATCCTGCACACTGACCACAACAAACTATTTTCCTGAACACTTTTCCCAACAACTATTATCCTGCTCATTGTTCCCAACAAACTATTATCCTGTACATTCGTACCAACAAACTATTTTCCTGCAAAGTGACCAACAAACTATTGTCCTGCACCCTGTTCCCAACAAACTATCATTCTGCATACTGTTCCCAAGGAACTATTATCCTGCACACTGTTCCCAAGAAATTATTATCCTGGACACGCGTACCAACAAATTATTATCTTGCACAGTGTTCCCAACAAATTATAAACCTGCACAGGATTCCCAACAAACTATTATCCTTCACAGTGTTCGCAACAAATTATTATCCAGCACACTGTTCCCAACAAACTATTATCCTGCATAGTGACCAACAAACTATTATCCTGCACACTGTTCCCAACAAACTATTTTCATGCATAGTGACCAACAAACTATTATCCTGCACACTGTTCCCAACAAATTATTATCCTGCACACTGTTCCCATCAACCTATTATCCTGCACACTGTTCCCATCAACCTATTATCCAGCACACTTTTCCCAACAATCAATTATCCTGCATACTGACCCATCAACCTATTATCCTGCAGACAGTTCCCAACAAATTATTATCCTGCACACTGTTCCCAACAAACTATTATCCTGCACACTGTTCCCAACAAATTAATATCCTGCACACTGTTCCCATCAACCTATTATCCTGCACACTTTTCCCAACAATCTATTATCCTGCATACTGACCCATCAACCTATTATCCTGCACACTGTTCCCAACAAACTATTATCCTGCACACTGTTCCCAACAAACTATTATCCTGCACACTGACCCAACAATTTATTATCCTGCACACTTTTCCCAATCATCAATTATCCTGCACACTGTTCCCATCAACCTATTATCCTGCACACTTTTCCCATCAACCTATTATCCTGCACACTTTTCCCAACAATCTATTATCCTGCATACTGACCCATCAACCTATTATCCTGCACACTGTTCCCAACAAACTATTATCCTGCACACTGACCCAACAATTTATTACCCTGCACACTTTTCCCAACAATCTATTATCCTGCATACTGACCCATCAACCTATTATCCTGCACACTGTTCCCAACAAATTGTTATCCTGCACACTGTTCCCAACAAACTATTATCCTGCACACTGTTCCCAACAAACTATTTTCCTGCATAGTGACCAACAAACTATTATCCTGCACACGTTTCCCAACAAATTATTATCCTGCACACTGTTCCCAACAAACTATTATCCTGCACACTGTTCCCAACAAACTATTTTCCTGCATAGTGACCAACAAACTATTATCCTGCACACTGTTCCCAACAAATTATTATCCTGCACACTGTTCCCAACAAACTATTTTCCTGCATAGTGACCAACAAACTAATATCCTGCACACTGTTCCCAACAATTTATTATCCTGCACACGTTTCCCAACAAACTATTATCCTGCACACTGACCCATCAACCTATTATCCTGCACACTGTTCCCATCAACCTATTATCCTGCACACTGTTCCCAACAAATTGTTATCCTGCATACTGACCCATCAACCTATTATCCTGCACACTGCTCCCATCAACCTATTATCCTGCACACTTTTCCCAACAATCTATTATCCTGCATACTGACCCATCAACCTATTATCCTGCACACTGTTCCCATCAACCTATTATCCTGCACACTGTTCCCAACAAATTGTTATCCTGCATACTGACCCATCAACCTATTATCCTGCACACTGCTCCCAACAAACTATGATCCTGCACACTGTTCCCAACAAACTATTATCCTGCACACTGTTCCCAACAAATTATTATCCTGCACACTTTTCCCAACAAACTATTACCCTGCACACTGTTCCCAACAAATTATTATCCTGCACACTGTTCCCAACAAACTATTACCCTGCACACTGTTCCCAACAAATTATTATCCTGCACACTTTTCCCAACAAACTATTACCCTGCACACTGTTCCTAACAAACTATTATCCTGCACACTTTTCCCAACAAATTATTACCCTGCACACTGTTCCCAACAAACTATTATCCTGCACACTGTTCCCAACAAATTATTATCCTACACACTTTTCCCAACAAACTATTACCCTGCACACTGTTCCCAACAAATTATTATCCTGCACACTGTTCCCAACAAACTATTACACTGCACACTGTTCCCAACAAATTATTATCCTACACACTTTTCCCAACAAACTATTACCCAGCACACTGTTCCCAACAAATTATTATCCTACACACTTTTCCCAACAAACTATTACCCTGCACACTGTTCCCAACAAACTATTATCCTGCACACTGTTCCCAACAAACTATTATCCTGCACACTGTTCCCAACAAATTATTATCCTACACACTTTTCCTAACAAACTATTATCCTGCACACTGTTCCCAACAAATTATTATCCTACTCACTTTTCACAACAAACTATTATCCTGCACACTGACCCAACAATTTATTATCCTGCACACTTTTCCCAATCATCTATTATCCTGCATACTGACCCATCAACCTATTATCCTGCACTCTGTTCCCAACAAACTATTATCCTGCACACTGTTCCCAACAAACTATTATCCTGCACACTGACCCAACAATTTATTATCCAGCACACTTTTCCCAACAATCTATTATCCTGCATACTGACCAATCAACCTATTATCCTGCACACTGTTCCCAACAAATTATTATCCTGCACACTGTTCCCAACAAACTATTATCCTGCACACTGTTCCCAACAAACTATTTTCCTGCAAAGTGACCAACAATCTATTATCCTGCACACTTTTCCCAACAATCTATTATCCTGCATACTGACCCATCAACCTATTATCCTGCACACTGTTCCCAACAAACTATTATCCTGCACACTGACTCAACAATTTATTATCCTGCACACTGTTCCCAACAAATTATTATCCTGCACACTTTTCCAAACAAACTATTACCCTGCACACTGTTCCCAACAAATTATTATCCTGCACCCTGTTCCCAGCAAACTATTGCCCTGCACACTGTTCCCAACAAATTATTATCCTGCACACTTTTCCCAACAAACTATTATCCTGCACACTGTTCCCAACAAATTATTATCCTGCACACTTTTCCCAACAAATTATTAAACTGCACACTGTTCCCAACAAACTATTATCCTGCACACTGACCCAACAATTTATTATCCTGCACACTGTTCCCAACAAATTATTATCCTGCACACTGTTCCCAGCAAACTATTGCCCTGCACACTGTTCCCAACAAATTATTATCCTGCACACTTTTCCCAACAAACTATTACCCTGCACACTGTTCCCAACAAATTATTATCCTGCACACTGTTCCCAGCAAACTATTGCCCTGCACACTGTTCCCAACAAATTATTATCCTGCACACTTTTCCCAACAAACTATTACCCTGCACACTGTTCCCAACAAATTATTATCCTGAACACTTTTCCCAACAAACTGTTACCCTGCACACTGTTCCCAACAAATTATTATCCTGCACACTTTTCCCAACAAATTATTACCCTGCACACTGTTCCCAACAAACTATTATCCTGCACACTGACCCAACAAATTATTACCCTGCACACTGTTCCCAACAAACTATTATCCTGCATACTGACCCATCAACCTATTATCCTGCACACTGTTCCCAACAAACTATTATCCTGCACACTGACCCAACAATTTATTATCCTGCACACTTTTCCCAATCATCTATTATCCTGCATACTGACCCATCAACCTATTATCCTGCACACTGCTCCCAACAAACTATTATCCTGCACACTGTTCCCAACAAACTATTATCCTGCACACTGACCCAACAATTTATTATCCTGCACACTTTTCCCAACAATCTATTCTCCTGCATACTGACCCATCAACTTATTATCCTGCAGACTGTTCCCAACAAATTATTATCCTGCACACTGTTCCCAACAAACTATTATCCTGCACACTGTTCCCAACAAACTATTTTCCTGCAAAGTGACCAACAATATATTATCCTGCTCACTGTTCCCAACAAATTGTTATCCTGCACACTGTTCCCAACAAACTATTATCCTGCACACTGACCCAACAATTTATTGTCCTGCACACGTTTCCCAACAATCTATTTTCCTGCATACTGACCCATCAACATATTATCCTGCACACTGTTCCCAACAAACTATTATCCTGCACACTGACCCAACAATTTATTATCCTGCACACTGTTCCCAACAAATTATTATCCTGCACACTTTTCCCAACAAACTATTACCCTGCACACTGTTCCCAACAAATTATTATCCTGCACACTTTTCCCAACAAACTATTACCCTGCACACTGTTCCTAACAATCTATTATCCTGCACACTTTTCCAAACAAATTATTACCCTGCACACTGTTCCCAACAAACTATTATCCTGCACACTGTTCCCAACAAATTATTATCCTACACACTTTTCCCAACAAACTATTACCCTGCACACTGTTCCCAACAAATTATTATCCTGCACATTGTTCCCAACAAACTATTATCCTGCACACTGTTCCCAACAAATTATTATCCTACACACTTTTCCCAACAAACTATTATCCGGCACACTGTTCCCAACAAATTATTATCCTACACACTTTTCACAACAAACTATTATCCTGCACACTGCCCAACAATTTATTATCCTGCACACTTTTCCCAATCATCTATTATCCTGCATACTGACCCATCAACCTATTATCCTGCACTCTGTTCCCAACAAACTATTATCCTGCACACTGTTCCCAACAAACTATTATCCTGCACACTGACCCAACAATTTATTATCCTGCACACTTTTCCCAACAATCTATTTTCCTGCATACTGACCCATCAACCTATTATCCTGCACACTGTTCCCATCAACCTATTATCCTGCACACTGTTCCCATCAACCTATTATCCTGCACACTTTTCCCAACAATCTATTATCCTGCATACTGACCCATCAACCTATTATCCTGCACACTGTTCCCAACAAACTATTATCCTGCACACTGACCCAACAATTTATTATCCTGCACACTGTTCCCAACAAATTATTATCCTGCACACTTTTCCCAACAAACTATTACCCTGCACACTGTTCCCAACAAATTATTATCCTGCACACTTTTCCCAACAAACTATTGCCCTGCACACTGTTCCCAACAAATTATTATCCTGCACACTTTTCCCAACAAACTATTACCCTGCACACTGTTCCCAACAAATTATTATCCTGCACACTTTTCCCAACAAACTATTACCCTGCACACTGTTCCCAACAAATTATTATCCTGCACACTTTTCCCTACAAATTATTACCCTGCACACTGTTCCCAACAAACTATTATCCTGCACACTGACCCAACAAATTATTATCCTGCACACTGTTCCCAATCATCTATTATCCTGCATACTGACCCATCAACCTATTATCCTGCACACTGTTCCAAACAAACTATTATCCTGCACACTGACCCAACAATTTATTATCCTGCACACTTTTCCCAATCATCTATTATCCTGCATACTGACCCATCAACCTATTAGCCTGCACACTGTTCCCAACAAACTATTATCCTGCACACTGTTCCAAACAAAATATTATCCTGCACACTGACCCAACAAATTATTACCCTGCACACTGTTCCCAACAAATTATTATCCTGCACACTGACCCAACAATCTATTATCCTGCATACTGACCCATCAACCTGTTATCCTGCACACTGTTCCCAACAAACTATTATCCTGCACACTGACCGAAAAATTTATTATCCTGCACACTTTTCCCAACAATCTACTATCCTGCATACTGACCCATCAACTTATTATCCTGCAGACTGTTCCCAACAAACTATTTTCCTGCAAAGTGACCAACAATCTATTATCCTGCACACTGTTCCCAACAAATTATTATCCTGCACACTGTTCCCAACAAATTATTATCCTGCACACTGACCCAACAATTTATTATCCTGCACACTGTTCCCATCAACCTATTATCCAGCACACTGTTCCCATCAACCTATTATCCTGCACACTTTTCCCAACAATCTATTATCCTGCATACTGACCCATCAACCTATTATCCTGCACACTGTTCCAACAAACTATTATCCTGCACACTGACCCAACAATTTATTATCCCGCACACTGTTCCCAACAAATTATTATCCTGCACACTTTTCCCCACAAACTATTACCCTGCACACTGTTCCCAACAAATTATTATCCTGCACACTGTTCCCAGCAAACTATTGCCCTGCACACTGTTCCCAACAAATTATTATCCTGCACACTGTTCCCAACAAATTATTATCCTGCACACTTTTCCCAATCATCTATTATCCTGCATACTGACCCATCAACCTATTATCCTGCACACTGTTCCCAACAAACTATTATCCTGCACACTGTTCCCAACAAACTATTATCCTGCACACTGACCCAACAATTTATTATCCTGCACACTTTTCCCAACAATCTATTATCCTGCATACTGACCCATCAACCTATTATCCTGCACACTGTTCCCAACAAATTATTACCTTGCACACTGTTCCCAACAAATTATTATCCTGCACACTGACCCAACAATTTATTATCCTGCACACTTTTCCCAACAATCTATTATCCTGCATACTGACCCATCAACCAATTATCCTGCACACTGTTCCCAACAAACTATTATCCTGCATGCTGACCCAACAATTTATTATCCTGCACACTTTTCCCAACAATCTATTATCCTGCATACTGACCCATCAACCTATTATCCTGCACACTGTTCCCAACAAATTATTATCCTGCACACTGACCCAACAAATTATTATCCTGCACACTGACCCAACAATTTATTATCCTGCACACTGTTCCCAACAAATTATAATCCTGCACACTGTTCCCAACAAACTATTACCCTGCACACTGTTCCCAACAAATTATTTTCCTGGAAAGTGACAAACAAACTATTATCCTGCACAATGTTCCCAACAAATTATTATCCTGCATACTGACCCAACAATTTATTATCCTGCACACGTTTCCCAACAATCTATTATCCTGCATACTGTTCCCAACAACCTATTATCCTGCACACTGTTCCCAACAAACTATTTTCCTGCAAAGTGACCATCAAACTATTATCCTGCATAATGTTCACAACAAATTATTATCCTGCATACTGACCCAACAATTTATTATCCTGCACACGTTTCCCAACAATCTATTATCCTGCATACTGACCCATCAAGCTATTATCCTGCACACTGTTCCCATCAAGCGATTATCCTGCACACTGTTCCCATCAACCTATTAACCTGCACACTTTTCCCAACAAACTATTTTCCTGCAAAGTGACCAACAAACTGTTATCCTGCACACGTTTCCCATCAAGCTATTATCCTGCACACTGTTCCCATCAAGCTATTATCCTGCATACTGTTCCCAACAAACTATTATCCTGCACACTGTTCCCAACAAACTATTTTCCTGCAAAGTGACCAACAAACTATTATCCTGCACACTGTTCCCAACAAATTATTATCCTGCATACTGACCCAACAATTTATTATCCTGCACACGTTTCCCAACAATCTATTATCCTGCATACTGACCCATCAAGCTATTATCCTGCACATTGTTCCCATCAACCTATTAACCTGCACACTTTTCCCAACAATCTATTATCCTGCATACTGACCCATCAACCTATTATCCTGCACACTGTTCCCAACAAATTATTATCCTGCATACTGTTCCCAACAAACTATTATCCTGCACACTGTTCCCAACAAACTATTTTCCTGCATAGTGACCAACAAACTATTATCCTGCACGCTGTTCCCAACAAATTATTATCCTGCACACTGTTCCCAACAAATTATTATCCTGCACACGTTTCCCAACAATCTATTATCCTGCATACTGACCCATCAACCTATTATCCTGCACACTGTTCCCATCAACCTATTATCCTGCACACTGTTCCCATCAACCTATTATCCTATTAACCTATTAACACAAAAGTCCGAGTGTATCAGGCCTGTGTCCTCAGTACCTTGCTCTACGGCAGCGAGGCCTGGACAACGTATGCCAGCCAAGAGCGACGTCTCAATTCATTCCATCTTCGCTGCCTTCGGAGAATACTTGGCATCAGGTGGCAGGACTATATCTCCAACACAGAAGTCCTTGAAGCGGCCAACACCCCCAGCTTATACACACTACTGAGTCAGCGACGCTTGAGATGGCTTGGCCATGTGAGCCGCATGGAAGATGGCAGGATCCCCAAAGACACATTGTACAGCGAGCTCGCCACTGGTATCAGACCCACCGGCCGTCCATGTCTCCGTTATAAAGACGTCTGCAAACGCGACATGAAATCGTGTGACATTGATCACAAGTCGTGGGAGTCAGTTGCCAGCATTCGCCCGAGCTGGCGGGCAGCCATAAAGACAGGGCTAAATTGTGGCGAGTCGAAGAGACTTAGTAGTTGGCAGGAAAAAAGACAGAGGCGCAAGGGGAGAGCCAACTGTGCAACAGCCCCAACAAACAAATTTCTCTGCAGCACCTGTGGAAGAGCCTGTCACTCCAGAATTGGCCTTTATAGCCACTCCAGGCGCTGCTTCACAAACCACTGACCACCTTCAGGCGCGTATCCATTGTCTCTCGAGATAAGCAGGCGCAAAAGAAAGAAGAAGAATTATCCTGCACACTTTTACCAACAATCTATTATCCTGCACACTGTTCCCATCAACCTATTATCCTGCACACTGCTCCCAACAAACTATGATCCTGCACACTGTTCCCAACAAACTATTATCCTGCACACTGTTCCCAACAAATTATTATCCTGCACACTTTTCCCAACAAACTATTCCCCTGCACACTGTTCCCAACAAATTATTATCCTGCACACTGTTCCCAACAAACTATTACCCTGCACACTGTTCCCAACAAATTATTATCCTACACACTTTTCCCAACAAATTATTACCCTGCACACTGTTCCCAACAAACTATTACCCTGCACACTGACCCAACAATTTATTATCCTGCACACTTTTCCCAATCATCTATTATCCAGCATACTGAGCCATCATCCTATTATCCTGCACACTGTTCCCAACAAACTATTATCCTGCACACTGTTCCCAACAAACTATTATCCTGCACACTGACCCAACAATTTATTATCCTGCACACTTTTCCCAATCATCTATTATCCTGCATACTGACCCATCAACCTATTATCCTGCACACTGTTCCCAACAATTTATTATCCTGCACACTGTTCCCAACAAATTATTATCCTGCATACTGACCCATCAACCTATTATCCTGCACACTGTTCCCAACAAACTATTACCCTGCACACTGTTCCCAACAAATTATTATCCTGCACACTGACCCAACAATTTATTATCCTGCACACTTTTCCCAACAAATTATTATCCTGCACATGACCCAACAATTTATTATCCTGCACACTGAGCCAACAATTTATTATCCTGCACTCTGTTCCCAACAAACTATTATCCTGCACACAGACCCTACAATTTATTATTCTGCACACTGACCCAACAATTTATTACCCTGCACACTGTTCCCAACAAATTATTATCCTGCATACTGACCCATCAACCTATTATCCTGCACACTGTTCCCAACAAATTATTACCCTGCACACTGTTCCCAACAAACTATTATCCTGCACACTGACCCAACAATTTATTATCCTGCACACTGTTCCCAACAAACTATTATCCTGCACACAGACCCAACAATTTATTGTCCTGCACACTTTTCCCAACAATCTATTATCCTGCATACTGACCCATCAACCTATTATCCTGCACACTGTTCCTAACAAATTATTATCCAGCACACTTTTCCCAACAAATTATTACCCTGCACACTGTTCCCAACAAATTATTATTCTGCACACTTTTCCCAACAAATTATTATCCTGCACACTGTTCCCAACAAATTATTATCCTGCACACTTTTCCCAGCAAACTATTAGCCTGCACACTGTTCCCAACAAATTATTATCCTGCACACTGTTCCCAACAAACTATTACCCTGCACACTGTTCCCAACAAATTATTATCCTGCACAATTTTCCCAACAAACTATTACCCAGCACACTGTTCCCAACAAATTATTTTCCAGCACACTTTTCCCAACAAATTATTACCCTGCACACTGTTCCCAACAAATTATTATTCTGCACACTTTTCCCAACAAATTATTATCCTGCACACTGTTCCCAACAAATTATTATCCTGCACACTTTTCCCAACAAACTATTACCCTGCACACTGTTCCCAACAAATTATTATTCTGCACACTTTTCCCAACAAATTATTATCCTGCACACTGTTCCCAACAAATTATTATTCTGCACACTTTTCCCAACAAATTATTATCCTGCACACTGTGCCCAACAAACTATTTTCCTGCATAGTGACCAACAAATTATTATCCTGCACATTGTTCCCAACAAACCATTATCCTGCCGAGTTTTCCCAACAATGTATTTTCCTGCACACTGTTCCCAACTGACTATTATCCTGCATACTGTTCCCAAGAGACTATTAACCTGCACTATGTTCCCAACAAACTGTTTTGCTGCACAGTTTTGTCAACAAATTATTATCCTGCACACTGTTCCCAACAAATTATTTTCTTGCAGAGTGAGCAACAAACTATTTTCCTGCACACTGTTCCCAACAAATTATTTTCCTGAACACTTTTCCCAACAACTATTATCCTGCTCATTATTCCCAACAAACTATTATCCTGTACATTCGTACCAACAAACTATTTTCCTGCAAAGTGACCAACAAACTATTATCCTGCATCTTGTTCCCAACACACTATTTTCCTACAAAGTGACCAACAAACTATTGTCCTGCACCCTGTTCCCAACAAGCTATTATCCTGCATACTGTTCCCAAGGAACTATTATCCTGCACACTGTTCCCAACAAATTATTATCCTGGACACGCGTACCAACAAATTATTATCTTGCACAGTGTTCCCAACAAATTATAAACCTGCACAGCATTCCCAACAAACTATTATCCTTCACAGTGTTCGCAACAAATTATTATCCTGCACAATTTTCCCAACCACTATTATCCTGCTCACTGTTCCCAACAATCTATTATCCTGCCCACCGATTTTCCTGCACACTGTTCCCAACAAACTATTATCCTGCACACTGTTCCCAACAAATTATTATCCTGCATACTGACCCATCAAGCTATTATCCTGCACATTGTTCCCAACAACCTATTAACCTGCACACTTTTCCCAACAATCTATTATCCTGCATACTGACCGATCAACCTATTATCCTGCACACTGTTCCCAACAAATTATTATCCTGCAAACTGTTCCCCACAAACTATTATACTGCACACTGTTCCCAACAAACTATTTTCCTGCATAGTGACCAACAAACTATTATCCTGCACACTGTTCCCAACAAATTATTATCCTGCACACTGTTCCCAACAAATTATTATCCTGCACACGTTTCCCAACAATCTATTATCCTGCATACTGACCCATCAACCTATTATCCTGCACACTGTTCCCATCAAGCTATTATCCTGCACACTGTTCCCATCAACCTATTAACCTGCACACTTTTCCCAACAATCTATTATCCTGCATACTGACCCATCAACCTATTATCCTGCACACTGTTCCCAACAAATTATTATCCTGCATACTGTTCCCAACAAACTATTATCCTGCACACTGTTCCCAACAAACTATTTTCCTGCATAGTGACCAACAAACTATTATCCTGCACACTGTTCCCAACAAATTATTATCCTGCACACTGTTCCCAACAAATTATTATCCTGCACACGTTTCCCAACAATCTATTATCCTGCATACTGACCCATCAACCTATTATCCTGCACACTGTTCCCATCAACCTATTATCCTGCACACTGTTCCCATCAACCTATTATCCTATTAACCTATTAACACAAAAGTCCGAGTGTATCAGGCCTGTGTCCTCAGTACCTTGCTCTACGGCAGCGAGGCCTGGACAACGTATGCCAGCCAAGAGCGACGTCTCAATTCATTCCATCTTCGCTGCCTTCGGAGAATACTTGGCATCAGGTGGCAGGACTATATCTCCAACACAGAAGTCCTTGAAGCGGCCAACACCCCCAGCTTATACACACTACTGAGTCAGCGGCGCTTGAGATGGCTTGGCCATGTGAGCCGCATGGAAGATGGCAGGATCCCCAAAGACACATTGTACAGCGAGCTCGCCACTGGTATCAGACCCACCGGCCGTCCATGTCTCCGTTATAAAGACGTCTGCAAACGCGACATGAAATCGTGTGACATTGATCACAAGTCGTGGGAGTCAGTTGCCAGCATTCGCCCGAGCTGGCGGGCAGCCATAAAGACAGGGCTAAATTGTGGCGAGTCGAAGAGACTTAGTAGTTGGCAGGAAAAAAGACAGAGGCGCAAGGGGAGAGCCAACTGTGCAACAGCCCCAACAAACAAATTTCTCTGCAGCACCTGTGGAAGAGCCTGTCACTCCAGAATTGGCCTTTATAGCCACTCCAGGCGCTGCTTCACAAACCACTGACCACCTCCAGGCGCGTATCCATTGTCTCTCGAGATAAGGAGGCGCAAAAGAAAGAAGAAGAATTATCCTGCACACTTTTACCAACAATCTATTATCCTGCACACTGTTCCCATCAACCTATTATCCTGCACACTGCTCCCAACAAACTATGATCCTGCACACTGTTCCCAACAAACTATTATCCTGCACACTGTTCCCAACAAATTATTATCCTGCACACTTTTCCCAACAAACTATTCCCCTGCACACTGTTCCCAACAAATTATTATCCTGCACACTGTTCCCAACAAACTATTACCCTGCACACTGTTCCCAACAAATTATTATCCTACACACTTTTCCCAACAAACTATTATCCTGCACACTGTTCCCAACAAACTATTATCCTGCACACTGACCCAACAATTTATTATCCTGCACACTTTTCCCAATCATCTATTATCCTGCATACTGACCCATCAACCTATTATCCTGCACACTGTTCCCAACAATTTATTATCCTGCACACTGTTCCCAACAAATTATTATCCTGCATACTGACCCATCAACCTATTATCCTGCACACTGTTCCCAACAAACTATTACCCTGCACACTTTTCCCAACAAATTATTATCCTGCACATGACCCAACAATTTATTATCCTGCACACTGACCCAACAATTTATTATCCTGCACTCTGTTCCCAACAAACTATTATCCTGCACACAGACCCTACAATTTATTATTCTGCACACTGACCCAACAATTTATTACCCTGCACACTGTTCCCAACAAATTATTATCCTGCATACTGACCCATCAACCTATTATCCTGCACACTGTTCCCAACAAATTATTACCCTGCACACTGTTCCCAACAAACTATTATCCTGCACACTGACCCAACAATTTATTATCCTGCACACTGTTCCCAACAAACTATTATCCTGCACACAGACCCAACAATTTATTGTCCTGCACACTTTTCCCAACAATCTATTATCCTGCATACTGACCCATCAACCTATTATCCTGCACACTGTTCCTAACAAATTATTATCCAGCACACTTTTCCCAACAAATTATTACCCTGCACACTGTTCCCAACAAATTATTATTCTGCACACTTTTCCCAACAAATTATTATCCCGCACACTTTTCCCAACAAATTATTATCCTGCACACTGTTCCCAACAAATTATTATCCGGCACACTTTTCCCAGCAAACTATTAGCCTGCACACTGTTCCCAACAAATTATTATCCTGCACACTGTTCCCAACAAACTATTACCCTGCACACTGTTCCCAACAAATTATTATCCTGCACAATTTTCCCAACAAACTATTACCCAGCACACTGTTCCCAACAAATTATTTTCCAGCACACTTTTCCCAACAAATTATTACCCTGCACACTGTTCCCAACAAATTATTATTCTGCACACTTTTCCCAACAAATTATTATCCTGCACACTGTTCCCAACAAATTATTATCCTGCACACTTTTCCCAACAAACTATTACCCTGCACACTGTTCCCAACAAATTATTATTCTGCACACTTTTCCCAACAAATTATTATCCTGCACACTGTTCCCAACAAATTATTATTCTGCACACTTTTCCCAACAAATTATTATCCTGCACACTGTGCCCAACAAACTATTTTCCTGCATAGTGACCAACAAATTATTATCCTGCACATTGTTCCCAACAAACCATTATCCTGCCGAGTTTTCCCAACAATGTATTTTCCAGCACACTGTTCCCAACTGACTATTATCCTGCATACTGTTCCCAAGAGACTATTAACCTGCACTATGTTCCCAACAAACTGTTTTGCTGCACAGTTTTGTCAACAAATTATTATCCTGCACACTGTTCCCAACAAATTATTTTCTTGCAGAGTGAGCAACAAACTATTTTCCTGCACACTGTTCCCAACAAATTATTTTCCTGAACACTTTTCCCAACAACTATTATCCTGCTCATTATTCCCAACAAACTATTATCCTGTACATTCGTACCAACAAACTATTTTCCTGCAAAGTGACCAACAAACTATTATCCTGCATCTTGTTCCCAACACACTATTTTCCTGCAAAGTGACCAACAAACTATTGTCCTGCACCCTGTTCCCAACAAGCTATTATCCTGCATACTGTTCCCAAGGAACTATTATCCTGCACACTGTTCCCAACAAATTATTATCCTGGACACGCGTACCAACAAATTATTATCTTGCACAGTGTTCCCAACAAATTATAAACCTGCACAGCATTCCCAACAAACTATTATCCTTCACAGTGTTCGCAACAAATTATTATCCTGCACAATTTTCCCAACCACTATTATCCTGCTCACTGTTCCCAACAATCTATTATCCTGCCCACCGATTTTCCTGCACACTGTTCCCAACAAACTATTATCCTGCACATTGTTCCCAACAAATTATTATCCTGCACAGTGTTCCCAACAAATTATTATCCTGCACACTGTTCCCAACAAACTATTGTCCTGCACACTGTTCCCAACAAACTAACATCCTGCACACTGTTCCCAACAAATTATTATCCTGCACATTGTTCCCAACAAACAATTATGCTGCACACTGTTCCCAACAAACTAACATCCTGCACACTGTTCCCAACAAACTATTATCCTGCACACTGTGCCCAACAGACTATTATCCTGCATACTGACCCATCAACCTGTTATCCTGCACACTGTTCCCAACAAACTATTATCCTGCACACTGTGCCCAACAAACTATTATCCTGCACACTTTTCCCAACAATCTATTATCCTGCATACTGACCCATCAACCTATTATCCTGCACACTGTTCCCAACAAATTATTACCCAGCACACTGTTCCCAACAAATTATTATCCTGCACACTGTTCCCAACAATCTATTATCCTGCATACTGACCCATCAACTTATTATCCTGCACACTTTTCCCAACAATCTATTATCCTGCATACTGACCCATCAACCTATTGTCCTGCACACTGTTCCCAACAAATTATTATCCTGCACACTGTTCCCAACAAACTATTACCCTGCACACTGTTCCCAACAAATTATTATCCTGCACACTGTTCCCAACAAACTATTATCCTGCACACTGTTCCCAACAAACTATTTTCCTGCAAAGTGACCAACAAGCTATTATCCTGCACACTGTTCCCAACAAATTATTATCCTGCACACTGACCCAACAAATTATTATCCTGCACACTGACCCAACAATTTATTATCCTGCACACTGTTCCCAACAAATTATTATCCTGCACACTGTTCCCAACAAACTATTATCCTGCACACTGACCCAACAATTTATTATCCTGCACACGTTTCCCAACAATCTATTATCCTGCATACTGACCCATCAACCTATTAACCTGCACACTTTTCCCATCAACCTATTATCCTGCACACTGTTCCCATCAAACTATTAAACTGCACACTTTTCCCAACAATCTATTATCCTGCATACTGACCCATCAACCTATTATCCTGCACACTGTTCCCATCAACCTATTATCCTGCACACTGTTCCCAACAAATTATTATCCTGCACACTGTTCCCAACAAACTATTATCCTGCACACTGTTCCCAACAAACTATTTTCCTGCATAGTGACCAACAAACTATTATCCTGCACACTGTTCCCAACAAATTATTATCCTGCACACTGTTCCCAACAAACTATTATCCTGCACACTGTTCCCATCAACCTATTATCCTGCACACTTTTCCCAACAATCTATTATCCTGCACACTGTTCCCATCAACCTATTATCCTGCACACTGTTCCCATCAAACTATTATCCTGCACACTGACCCAACAATTTATTATCCTGCACACTGTTCCCAACAAACTATTATCCTGCACACTGACCCAACAATTTTTAATCCTGCACACTTTTCCCAACAATCTATTATCCTGCATACTGACCCATCAACCTATTATCCTGCACACTGTTCCCATCAACCTATTATCCTGCACACTGTTCCCATCAAACTATTATCCTGCACACTGACCCAACAATTTATTATCCTGCACACTGTTCCCAACAAACTATTATCCTGCACACTGACCCAACAATTTTTAATCCTGCACACTTTTCCCAACAATCTATTATCCTGCATACTGACCCATCAACCTATTATCGTGCACACTGCTCCCAACAAACTATGATCCTGCACACTGTTCCCAACAAACTATTATCCTGCACACGGTTCCCAACAAATTATTATCCTGCACACTATTCCCAACAAACTATTACCCTGCGCACTGTTCCCAACAAATTATTATCCTGCACACTGTTCCCAACAAACTATTACCCTGCACACTGTTCCCAACAAATTATTATCCGACACATTTTTCCCAACAAACTATTACCCTGCACACTGTTCCCAACAAATTATTGTCCTGCACTCTTTTCCCAACAAATTATTACCCTGCACACTGTTCCCAACAAACTATTACCCTGCACACTGACCCAACAATTTATTATCCTGCACACTTTTCCCAACCATCTATTATCCTGCATACTGACCCATCAACCTATTATCCTGCACACTGTTCCCAACAAACTATTATCCTGCACACTGTTCCCAACAAGCTATTATCCTGCAGACTGTTCCCAAGGAACTATTATCCTGCACACTGTTCCCAACAAATTATTATCCTGGACACGCGTACCAACAAATTATTATCTTGCACAGTGTTCCCAACAAATTATAAACCTGCACAGCATTCCCAACAAACTATTATCCTTCACAGTGTTCGCAACAAATTATTATCCTGCACAATTTTCCCAACCACTATTATCCTGCTCACTGTTCCCAACAATCTATTACCCTGCCCACCGATTTTCCTGCACACTGTTCCCAACAAACTATTATCCTGCACATTGTTCCCAACAAATTATTATCCTGCACAGTGTTCCCAACAAATTATTATCCTGCACACTGTTCCCAACAAACTATTGTCCTGCACACTGTTCCCAACAAACTAACATCCTGCACACTGTTCCCAACAAATTATTATCCTGCACATTGTTCCCAACAAACTATTATGCTGCACACTGTTCCCAACAAACTAACATCCTGCACACTGTGCCCAACAGACTATTATCCTGCATACTGACCCATCAACCTGTTATCCTGCACACTGTTCCCAACAAACTATTATCCTGCACACTTTTCCCAACAATCTATTATCCTGCATACTGACCCAACAACCTATTATCCTGCACACTGTTCCCAACAAATTATTACCCTGCACACTGTTCCCAACAAATTATTATCCTGCACACTGTGCCCAACAAACTATTATCCTGCACACTTTTCCCAACAATCTATTATCCTGCATACTGACCCATCAACCTATTATCCTGCACACTGTTCCCAACAAATTATTACCCTGCACACTGTTCCCAACAAATTATTATCCTGCACACTGTTCCCAACAATCTATTATCCTGCATACTGACCCATCAACTTATTATCCTGCACACTTTTCCCAACAATCTATTATCCTGCATACTGACCCATCAACCTATTGTCCTGCACACTGTTCCCAACAAATTATTATCCTGCACACTGTTCCCAACAAACTATTACCCTGCACACTGTTCCCAACAAATTATTATCCTGCACACTGTTCCCAACAAACTATTATCCTGCACACTGTTCCCAACAAACTATTTTCCTGCAAAGTGACCAACAAACTATTATCCTGCACACTGTTCCCAACAAATTATTATCCTGCACACTGACCCAACAAATTATTATCCTGCACACTGACCCAACAATTTATTATCCTGCACACTGTTCCCAACAAATTATTATCCTGCACACTGTTCCCAACAAACTATTATCCTGCACACTGACCCAACAATTTATTATCCTGCACACGTTTCCCAACAATCTATTATCCTGCATACTGACCCATCAACCTATTAACCTGCACACTTTTCCCATCAACCTATTATCCTGCACACTGTTCCCATCAACCTATTAAACTGCACACTTTTCCCAACAATCTATTATCCTGCATACTGACCCATCAACCTATTATCCTGCACACTGTTCCCATCAACCTATTATCCTGCACACTGTTCCCAACAAATTATTATCCTGCACACTGTTCCCAACAAACTATTATCCTGCACACTGTTCCCAACAAACTATTTTCCTGCATAGTGACCAACAAACTATTATCCTGCACACTGTTCCCAACAAATTATTATCCTGCACACTGTTCCCAACAAACTATTATCCTGCACACTGTTCCCATCAACCTATTATCCTGCACACTTTTCCCAACAATCTATTATCCTGCATACTGACCCATCAACCTATTATCCTGCACACTGTTCCCATCAAACTATTATCCTGCACACTGACCCAACAATTTATTATCCTGCACACTGTTCCCAACAAACTATTATCCTGCACACTGACCCAACAATTTATTATCCTGCACACTTTTCCCAACAATCTATTATCCTGCATACTGACCCATCAACCTATTATCCTGCACACTGTTCCCAACAAACTATTATCCTGCATACTGACCCATCAACCTATTATCGTGCACACTGCTCCCAACAAACTATGATCCTGCACACTGTTCCCAACAAACTATTATCCTGCACACGGTTCCCAACAAATTATTATCCTGCACACTATTCCCAACAAACTATTACCCTGCGCACTGTTCCCAACAAATTATTATCCTGCACACTGTTCCCAACAAACTATTACCCTGCACACTGTTCCCAACAAATTATTATCCGACACATTTTTCCCAACAAACTATTACCCTGCACACTGTTCCCAACAAATTATTGTCCTGCACTCTTTTCCCAACAAATTATTACCCTGCACACTGTTCCCAACAAACTATTACCCTGCACACTGACCCAACAATTTATTATCCTGCACACTTTTCCCAACCATCTATTATCCTGCATACTGACCCATCAACCTATTATCCTGCACACTGTTCCCAACAAACTATTATCCTGCACACTGTTCCCAACAAGCTATTATCCTGCAGACTGTTCCCAAGGAACTATTATCCTGCACACTGTTCCCAACAAATTATTATCCTGGACACGCGTACCAACAAATTATTATCTTGCACAGTGTTCCCAACAAATTATAAACCTGCACAGCATTCCCAACAAACTATTATCCTTCACAGTGTTCGCAACAAATTATTATCCTGCACAATTTTCCCAACCACTATTATCCTGCTCACTGTTCCCAACAATCTATTATCCTGCCCACCGATTTTCCTGCACACTGTTCCCAACATACTATTATCCTGCACATTGTTCCCAACAAATTATTATCCTGCACAGTGTTCCCAACAAATTATTATCCTGCACACTGTTCCCAACAAACTATTGTCCTGCACACTGTTCCCAACAAACTAACATCCTGCACACTGTTCCCAACAAATTATTATCCTGCACATTGTTCCCAACAAACTATTATGCTGCACACTGTTCCCAACAAACTAACATCCTGCACACTGTGCCCAACAGACTATTATCCTGCATACTGACCCATCAACCTGTTATCCTGCACACTGTTCCCAACAAACTATTATCCTGCACACTTTTCCCAACAATCTATTATCCTGCATACTGACCCAACAACCTATTATCCTGCACAATGTTCCCAACAAATTATTACCCTGCACACTGTTCCCAACAAATTATTATCCTGCACACTGTGCCCAACAAACTATTATCCTGCACACTTTTCCCAACAATCTATTATCCTGCATACTGACCCATCAACCTATTATCCTGCACACTGTTCCCAACAAATTATTACCCTGCACACTGTTCCCAACAAATTATTATCCTGCACACTGTTCCCAACAATCTATTATCCTGCATACTGACCCATCAACTTATTATCCTGCGCACTTTTCCCAACAATCTATTATCCTGCATACTGACCCATCAACCTATTGTCCTGCACACTGTTCCCAACAAATTATTATCCTGCACACTGTTCCCAACAAACTATTACCCTGCACACTGTTCCCAACAAATTATTATCCTGCACACTGTTCCCAACAAACTATTATCCTGCACACTGTTCCCAACAAACTATTTTCCTGCAAAGTGACCAACAAACTATTATCCTGCACACTGTTCCCAACAAATTATTATCCTGCACACTGACCCAACAAATTATTATCCTGCACACTGACCCAACAATTTATTATCCTGCACACTGTTCCCAACAAATTATTATCCTGCACACTGTTCCCAACAAACTATTATCCTGCACACTGACCCAACAATTTATTATCCTGCACACGTTTCCCAACAATCTATTATCCTGCATACTGACCCATCAACCTATTAACTTGCACACTTTTCCCATCAACCTATTATCCTGCACACTGTTCCCATCAACCTATTAAACTGCACACTTTTCCCAACAATCTATTATCCTGCATACTGACCCATCAACCTATTATCCTGCACACTGTTCCCATCAACCTATTATCCTGCACACTGTTCCCAACAAATTATTATCCTGCACACTGTTCCCAACAAACTATTATCCTGCACACTGTTCCCAACAAACTATTTTCCTGCATAGTGACCAACAAACTATTATCCTGCACACTGTTCCCAACAAATTATTATCCTGCACACTGTTCCCAACAAACTATTATCCTGCACACTGTTCCCAGCAACCTATTATCCTGCACACTTTTCCCAACAATCTATTATCCTGCATACTGACCCATCAACCTATTATCCTGCACACTGTTCCCATCAAACTATTATCCTGCACACTGACCCAACAATTTATTATCCTGCACACTGTTCCCAACAAACTATTATCCTGCACACTGACCCAACAATTTATTATCCTGCACACGTTTCCCAACAAACTATGATCCTGCACACTGTTCCCAACAAACTATTATCCTGCACACGGTTCCCAACAAATTATTATCCTGCACACTATTCCCAACAAACTATTACCCTGCGCACTGTTCCCAACAAATTATTATCCTGCACACTGTTCCCAACAAACTATTACCCTGCACACTGTTCCCAACAAATTATTATCCGACACATTTTTCCCAACAAACTATTACCCTGCACACTGTTCCCAACAAATTATTGTCCTGCACTCTTTTCCCAACAAATTATTACCCTGCACACTGTTCCCAACAAACTATTACCCTGCACACTGACCCAACAATTTATTATCCTGCACACTTTTCCCAACCATCTATTATCCTGAATACTGACCCATCAACCTATTATCCTGCACACTGTTCCCAACAAACTATTATCCTGCACACTGTTCCCAACAAACTATTACCCTGCACACTGACCCAACAATTTATTATCCTGCACACTTTTCCCAACCATCTATTATCCTGCATACTGACCCATCAACCTATTATCCTGCACACTTTTCCCAACAATCTATTATCCTGCATACTGACCCATCAACCTATTATCCTGCACACTGTTCCCAACAAACTATTATCCTGCATACTGACCCATCAACCTATTATCGTGCACACTGCTCCCAACAAACTATGATCCTGCACACTGTTCCCAACAAACTATTATCCTGCACACGGTTCCCAACAAATTATTATCCTGCACACTATTCCCAACAAACTATTACCCTGCGCACTGTTCCCAACAAATTATTATCCTGCACACTGTTCCCAACAAACTATTACCCTGCACACTGTTCCCAACAAATTATTATCCGACACATTTTTCCCAACAAACTATTACCCTGCACACTGTTCCCAACAAATTATTGTCCTGCACTCTTTTCCCAACAAATTATTACCCTGCACACTGTTCCCAACAAACTATTACCCTGCACACTGACCCAACAATTTATTATCCTGCACACTTTTCCCAACCATCTATTATCCTGCATACTGACCCATCAACCTATTATCCTGCACACTGTTCCCAACAAACTATTATCCTGCACACTGTTCCCAACAAGCTATTATCCTGCAGACTGTTCCCAAGGAACTATTATCCTGCACACTGTTCCCAACAAATTATTATCCTGGACACGCGTACCAACAAATTATTATCTTGCACAGTGTTCCCAACAAATTATAAACCTGCACAGCATTCCCAACAAACTATTATCCTTCACAGTGTTCGCAACAAATTATTATCCTGCACAATTTTCCCAACCACTATTATCCTGCTCACTGTTCCCAACAATCTATTACCCTGCCCACCGATTTTCCTGCACACTGTTCCCAACAAACTATTATCCTGCACATTGTTCCCAACAAATTATTATCCTGCACAGTGTTCCCAACAAATTATTATCCTGCACACTGTTCCCAACAAACTATTGTCCTGCACACTGTTCCCAACAAACTAACATCCTGCACACTGTTCCCAACAAATTATTATCCTGCACATTGTTCCCAACAAACTATTATGCTGCACACTGTTCCCAACAAACTAACATCCTGCACACTGTGCCCAACAGACTATTATCCTGCATACTGACCCATCAACCTGTTATCCTGCACACTGTTCCCAACAAACTATTATCCTGCACACTTTTCCCAACAATCTATTATCCTGCATACTGACCCAACAACCTATTATCCTGCACACTGTTCCCAACAAATTATTACCCTGCACACTGTTCCCAACAAATTATTATCCTGCACACTGTGCCCAACAAACTATTATCCTGCACACTTTTCCCAACAATCTATTATCCTGCATACTGACCCAACAACCTATTATCCTGCACACTGTTCCCAACAAATTATTACCCTGCACACTGTTCCCAACAAATTATTATCCTGCACACTGTGCCCAACAAACTATTATCCTGCACACTTTTCCCAACAATCTATTATCCTGCATACTGACCCAACAACCTATTATCCTGCACACTGTTCCCAACAAATTATTACCCTGCACACTGTTCCCAACAAATTATTATCCTGCACACTGTGCCCAACAAACTATTATCCTGCACACTTTTCCCAACAATCTATTATCCTGCATACTGACCCATCAACCTATTATCCTGCACACTGTTCCCAACAAATTATTACCCTGCACACTGTTCCCAACAAATTATTATCCTGCACACTGTTCCCAACAATCTATTATCCTGCATACTGACCCATCAACTTATTATCCTGCACACTGTTCCCAACAATCTATTATCCTGCATACTGACCCATCAACCTATTGTCCTGCACACTGTTCCCAACAAATTATTATCCTGCACACTGTTCCCAACAAACTATTACCCTGCACACTGTTCCCAACAAATTATTATCCTGCACACTGTTCCCAACAAACTATTATCCTGCACACTGTTCCCAACAAACTATTTTCCTGCAAAGTGACCAACAAACTATTATCCTGCACACTGTTCCCAACAAATTATTATCCTGCACACTGACCCAACAAATTATTATCCTGCACACTGACCCAACAATTTATTATCCTGCACACTGTTCCCAACAAATTATTATCCTGCACACTGTTCCCAACAAACTATTATCCTGCACACTGACCCAACAATTTATTATCCTGCACACGTTTCCCAACAATCTATTATCCTGCATACTGACCCATCAACCTATTAACCTGCACACTTTTCCCATCAACCTATTATCCTGCACACTGTTCCCATCAAACTATTAAACTGCACACTTTTCCCAACAATCTATTATCCTGCATACTGACCCATCAACCTATTATCCTGCACACTGTTCCCATCAACCTATTATCCTGCACACTGTTCCCAACAAATTATTATCCTGCACACTGTTCCCAACAAACTATTATCCTGCACACTGTTCCCAACAAACTATTTTCCTGCATAGTGACCAACAAACTATTATCCTGCACACTGTTCCCAACAAATTATTATCCTGCACACTGTTCCCAACAAACTATTATCCTGCACACTGTTCCCATCAACCTATTATCCTGCACACTTTTCCCAACAATCTATTATCCTGCATACTGACCCATCAACCTATTATCCTGCACACTGTTCCCATCAAACTATTATCCTGCACACTGACCCAACAATTTATTATCCTGCACACTGTTTCCAACAAACTATTATCCTGCACACTGACCCATCAACCTATTATCGTGCACACTGCTCCCAACAAACTATGATCCTGCACACTGTTCCCAACAAACTATTATCCTGCACACGGTTCCCAACAAATTATTATCCTGCACACTATTCCCAACAAACTATTACCCTGCGCACTGTTCCCAACAAATTATTATCCTGCACACTGTTCCCAACAAACTATTACCCTGCACACTGTTCCCAACAAATTATTATCCGACACATTTTTCCCAACAAACTATTACCCTGCACACTGTTCCCAACAAATTATTGTCCTGCACTCTTTTCCCAACAAATTATTACCCTGCACACTGTTCCCAACAAACTATTACCCTGCACACTGACCCAACAATTTATTATCCTGCACACTTTTCCCAACCATCTATTATCCTGCATACTGACCCATCAACCTATTATCCTGCACACTGTTCCCAACAAACTATTATCCTGCACACTGTTCCCAACAAGCTATTATCCTGCAGACTGTTCCCAAGGAACTATTATCCTGCACACTGTTCCCAACAAATTATTATCCTGGACACGCGTACCAACAAATTATTATCTTGCACAGTGTTCCCAACAAATTATAAACCTGCACAGCATTCCCAACAAACTATTATCCTTCACAGTGTTCGCAACAAATTATTATCCTGCACAATTTTCCCAACCACTATTATCCTGCTCACTGTTCCCAACAATCTATTATCCTGCCCACCGATTTTCCTGCACACTGTTCCCAACATACTATTATCCTGCACATTGTTCCCAACAAATTATTATCCTGCACAGTGTTCCCAACAAATTATTATCCTGCACACTGTTCCCAACAAACTATTGTCCTGCACACTGTTCCCAACAAACTAACATCCTGCACACTGTTCCCAACAAATTATTATCCTGCACATTGTTCCCAACAAACTATTATGCTGCACACTGTTCCCAACAAACTAACATCCTGCACACTGTGCCCAACAGACTATTATCCTGCATACTGACCCATCAACCTGTTATCCTGCACACTGTTCCCAACAAACTATTATCCTGCACACTTTTCCCAACAATCTATTATCCTGCATACTGACCCAACAACCTATTATCCTGCACAATGTTCCCAACAAATTATTACCCTGCACACTGTTCCCAACAAATTATTATCCTGCACACTGTGCCCAACAAACTATTATCCTGCACACTTTTCCCAACAATCTATTATCCTGCATACTGACCCAACAACCTATTATCCTGCACACTGTTCCCAACAAATTATTACCCTGCACACTGTTCCCAACAAATTATTATCCTGCACACTGTTCCCAACAATCTATTATCCTGCATACTGACCCATCAACTTATTATCCTGCACACTTTTCCCAACAATCTATTATCCTGCATACTGACCCATCAACCTATTGTCCTGCACACTGTTCCCAACAAATTATTATCCTGCACACTGTTCCCAACAAACTATTACCCTGCACACTGTTCCCAACAAATTATTATCCTGCACACTGTTCCCAACAAACTATTATCCTGCACACTGTTCCCAACAAACTATTTTCCTGCAAAGTGACCAACAAACTATTATCCTGCACACTGTTCCCAACAAATTATTATCCTGCACACTGACCCAACAAATTATTATCCTGCACACTGACCCAACAATTTATTATCCTGCACACTGTTCCCAACAAATTATTATCCTGCACACTGTTCCCAACAAACTATTATCCTGCACACTGACCCAACAATTTATTATCCTGCACACGTTTCCCAACAATCTATTATCCTGCATACTGACCCATCAACCTATTAACTTGCACACTTTTCCCATCAACCTATTATCCTGCACACTGTTCCCATCAACCTATTAAACTGCACACTTTTCCCAACAATCTATTATCCTGCATACTGACCCATCAACCTATTATCCTGCACACTGTTCCCATCAACCTATTATCCTGCACACTGTTCCCAACAAATTATTATCCTGCACACTGTTCCCAACAAACTGTTATCCTGCACACTGTTCCCAACAAACTGTTTTCCTGCATAGTGACCAACAAACTATTATCCTGCACACTGTTCCCAACAAATTATTATCCTGCACACTGTTCCCAACAAACTATTATCCTGCACACTGTTCCCAACAACCTATTATCCTGCACACTTTTCCCAACAATCTATTATCCTGCATACTGACCCATCAACCTATTATCCTGCACACTGTTCCCATCAAACTATTATCCTGCACACTGACCCAACAATTTATTATCCTGCACACGTTTCCCAACAAACTATGATCCTGCACACTGTTCCCAACAAACTATTATCCTGCACACGGTTCCCAACAAATTATTATCCTGCACACTATTCCCAACAAACTATTACCCTGCGCACTGTTCCCAACAAATTATTACCCTGCACACTGACCCAACAATTTATTATCCTGCACACTGTTCCCAACAAACTATTATCCTGCACACTGACCCAACAATTTATTATCCTGCACACGTTTCCCAACAAACTATGATCCTGCACACTGTTCCCAACAAACTATTATCCTGCACACGGTTCCCAACAAATTATTATCCTGCACACTATTCCCAACAAACTATTACCCTGCGCACTGTTCCCAACAAATTATTATCCTGCACACTGTTCCCAACAAACTATTACCCTGCACACTGTTCCCAACAAATTATTATCCGACACATTTTTCCCAACAAACTATTACCCTGCACACTGTTCCCAACAAATTATTGTCCTGCACTCTTTTCCCAACAAATTATTACCCTGCACACTGTTCCCAACAAACTATTACCCTGCACACTGACCCAACAATTTATTATCCTGCACACTTTTCCCAACCATCTATTATCCTGAATACTGACCCATCAACCTATTATCCTGCACACTGTTCCCAACAAACTATTATCCTGCACACTGTTCCCAACAAACTATTATCCTGCACACCGACCCAACAATTTATTATCCTGCACACTTTTCCCAACAATCTATTATCCTGCATACTGACCCATCAACCTATTATCCTGCACACTGTTCCCAACAAATTATTATCCTGCACACTGACCCAACAACTTATTATCCTGCACACTTTTCCCAACAAATTATTATCCTGCACACTGACCCAACAACTTATTATCCTGCACACTTTTCCCAATCATCTATTATCCTGCATACTGACCCATCAACCTATTATCCTGCACACTGTTCCCAACAAACGATTATCCTGCATACTGACCCATCAACCTATTATCCCGCACACTGTTCCCAACAAATTATTATCCTGCACACTGACCCAACAATTTATTATCCTGCACACTGTTCCCAACAAATTATTATCCTGCACACTGACCCAACAATTTATTATCCTGCACACTGTTCCCAACAAATTATTATCCTGCACACTGACCCAACAATTTATTATCCTGCACACTTTTCCCAACAATCTATTATCCTGCATACTGACCCATCAACCTATTATCCTGCACACTGTTCCCAACAAATTATTATCCTGCACACTGACCCAACAATTTATTATCCTGCACACTGTTCCCAACAAATTATTATCCTGCACACTGACCCAACAATTTATTATCCTGCACACTTTTCCCAATCATCTATTATCCTGCATACTGACCCATCAACCTATTATCCTGCACACTGTTCCCAACAAACTATTATCCTGCACACTGACCCAACAATTTATTATCCTGCACACTTTTCCCAACAATCTATTATCCTGCATACTGACCCATCAACCTATTATCCTGCACACTGTTCCCAACAAATTATTATCCTGCACTCTGTTCCCAACAAATTATTATCCTGCATACTGACCCATCAACCTATTATCCTGCACACTGTTCCCAACAAATTATTACCCTGCACACTGTTCCCAACAAATTATTATCCTGCACACTGACCCAACAATTTATTATCCTGCACACTTTTCCCAACAAATTATTATCCTGCACACTTTTCCCAACAATCTATTATCCTGCATACTGACCCATCAACCCATTATCCTGCACACTGTTGCCAACAAACTATTATCCTGCACACTGACCCAACAATTTATTATCCTGCACACTGTTCCCAACACACTATTATCCTGCACACTGACCCAACAAATTATTATCCTGCACACTTTTCCCAACAATCTATTATCCTGCATACTGACCCATCAACCTATTATCCTGCACACTTTTCCCAACAAACTATTACCCTGCACACTGTTCCCAACAAATTATTATCCTGCACACTTTTCCCAGCAAACTATTAGCCTGCACACTGTTCCCAACAAATTATTATCCTGCACACTGTTCTCAACAAACTATTACCCTGCACACTGTTCCCAACAAATTATTATCCTGCACACTTTTCCCAACAAACTATTACCCAGCACACTGTTCCCAACAAATTATTATCCAGCACACATTTCCCAACAAATTATTACCCTGCACACTGTTCCCAACAAATTATTATCCTGCACACTGTTCCCAACAAACTATTATCCTGCACACTGACCCAACAATTTATTATCCTGCACACGTTTCCCAACAATCTATTATCCTGCATACTGACCCATCAACCTATTAACCTGCACACTTTTCCCAACAATCTATTATCCTGCACACTGTTCCCATCAACCTATTATCCTGCACACTGTTCCCATCAACCTATTAAACTGCACACTTTTCCCAACAATCTATTATCCTGCATACTGACCCATCAACCTATTATCCTGCACACTGTTCCCATCAACCTATTATCCTGCACACTGTTCCCAACAAATTATTATCCTGCACACTGTTCCCAACAAACTATTATCCTGCACACTGTTCCCAACAAACTATTTTCCTGCATAGTGACCAACAAACTATTATCCTGCACACTGTTCCCAACAAATTATTATCCTGCACACTGTTCCCAACAAACTATTATCCTGCACACTGTTCCCATCAACTTATTATCCTGCACACTTTTCCCAACAATCTATTATCCTGCATACTGACCCATCAACCTATTATCCTGCACACTGTTCCCATCAACTTATTATCCTGCACACTTTTCCCAACAATCTATTATCCTGCATACTGACCCATCAACCTATTATCCTGCACACTGTTCCCATCAAACTATTATCCTGCACACTGTTCCCATCAAACTATTATCCTGCACACTGACCCAACAATTTATTATCCTGCACACTGTTCCCAACAAACTATTATCCTGCACACTGACCCAACAATTTATTATCCTGCACACTTTTCCCAACAATCTATTATCCTGCATACTGACCCATCAACCTATTATCCTGCACACTGTTCCCAACAAACTATTATCCTGCATACTGACCCATCAACCTATTATCGTGCACACTGCTCCCAACAAACTATGATCCAATACACTGTTCCCAACAAACTATTATCCTGCACACGGTTCCCAACAAGTTATTATCCTGCACACTTTTCCCAACAATCTATTACCCTGCACACTGTTCCCAACAAATTATTATCCTGCACACTGTTCCCAACAAACTATTACCCTGCACACTGTTCCCAACAAATTATTATCCTACACACTTTTCCCAACAAACTATTACCCTGCACACTGTTCCCAACAAATTATTTTCCTGCACTCTTTTCCCAACACATTATTACCCTGCACACTGTTCCCAACAAACTATTACCCTGCACACTGACCCAACAATTTATTATCCTGCACACTTTTCCCAATCATCTATTATCCTGCATACTGACCCATCAACCTATTATCCTGCACACTGTTCCCAACAAACTATTATCCTGCACACTGTTCCCAACAAACTATTATCCTGCACACTGACCCAACAATTTATTATCCTGCACACTGTTCCCAACAAATTATTAACCTGCACACTGACCCAACAATTTATTATCCTGCACACTGTTCCCAACAAATTATTATCCTGCACACTGACCCAACAACTTATTATCCTGCACACTTTTCCCAATCATCTATTATCCAGCATACTGACCCATCAACCGATTATCCTGCACACTGTTCCCAACAAACTATTATCCTGCACACTGACCCAACAAATTATTATCCTGCACACTTTTCCCAACAATCTATTATCCTGCATACTGATCCATCAACCTATTATCCTGCACACTTTTCCCAACAAACTATTACCCTGCACACTGTTCCCAACAAATTATTATCCTGCACACTTTTCCCAACAAACTATTATCCTGCATACTGACCCATCAACCTATTATCCTGCACACTGTTCCCAACAAACTATTACCCTGCACACTGTTCCCAACAAATTATTATCCTGCACACTGTTCTCAACAAACTATTACCCTGCACACTGTTCCCAACAAATTATTATCCTGCACACTTTTCCCAACAAACTATTACCCAGCACACTGTTCCCAACAAATTATTATCCAGCGCACTTTTCCCAACAAATTATTACCCTGCACACTGTTCCCAACAAATTATTATCCTGCACACTGTTCCCAACAAACTATTATCCTGCACACTGACCCAACAATTTATTATCCTGCACACGTTTCCCCACAATCTATTATCCTGCATACTGACCCATCAACCTATTAACCTGCACACTTTTCCCAACAATCTATTATCCTGCACACTGTTCCCATCAACCTATTATCCTGCACACTGTTCCCATCAACCTATTAAACTGCACACTTTTCCCAACAATCTATTATCCTGCATACTGACCCATCAACCTATTATCCTGCACACTGTTCCCATCAACCTATTATCCTGCACACTGTTCCCAACAAATTATTATCCTGCACACTGTTCCCAACAAACTATTATCCTGCACACTGTTCCCAACAAACTATTTTCCTGCATAGTGACCAACAAACTATTATCCTGCACACTGTTCCCAACAAATTATTATCCTGCACACTGTTCCCAACAAACTATTATCCTGCACACTGTTCCCATCAACCTATTATCCTGCACACTTTTCCCAACAGTCTATTGTCCTGCATACTGACCCATCAACCTATTATCCTGCACACTGTTCCCAACAAACTATTATCCTGCACACTGTTCCCAACAAACTATTATCCTGCACACTGTTCCCAACAATCTATTATCCTGCACACTGTTCCCAACAAACTATTATCCTGCACACTGTTCCCAACAAACTATTATCCTGCACACTGTTCCCAACAAACTATGATCCTGCACACTGTTCCCAACAAACTATTATCCTGCACACGGTTCCCAACAAATTATTATCCTGCACACTTTTCCCAACAAACTATTACCCTGCACACTGTTCCCAACAAATTATTATCCTGCACACTGTTCCCAACAAACTATTACCCTGCACAATGTTCCCAACAAATTATTATCCTACACACATTTCCCAACAAACTATTACCCTGCACACTGTTCCCAACAAATTATTGTCCTGCACTCTTTTCCCAACACATTATTACCCTGCACACTGTTCCCAACAAACTATTACCCTGCACACTGACCGAACAATTTATTATCCTGCACACTTTTCCCAATCATCTATTATCCTGCATACTGACCCATCAACCTATTATCCTGCACACTGCTCCCAACAAACTATTATCCTGCACACTGTTCCCAACAAACTATTATCCTGCACACTGACCCAACAATTTATTATCCTGCACACTTTTCCCAACAATCTATTATCCTGCATACTGACCCATCAACCTATTATCCTGCACACTGTTCCCAACAAATTATTATCCTGCACACTGACCCAACAATTTATTATCCTGCACACTGTTCCCAACAAATTATTATCCTGCACACTGACCCAACAACTTATTATCCTGCACACTTTTCCCAATCATCTATTATCCTGCATACTGACCCATCAACCTATTATCCTGCACACTGTTCCCAACAAATTATTATCCTGCACACTGACCCAACAAATTATTATCCTGCACACTGACCCAACAATTTATTATCCTGCACACGTTTCCCAACAATCTATTATCCTGCATACTGACCCATCAACCTATTAACCTGCACACTTTTCCCAACAATCTATTATCCTGCACACTGTTCCCATCAACCTATTAAACTGCACACTTTTCCCAACAATCTATTATCCTGCATACTGACCCATCAACCTATTATCCTGCACACTGTTCCCATCAACCTATTATGCTGCACACTGTTCCCAACAAATTATTATCCTGCACACTGTTCCCAACAAACTATTATCCTGCACACTGTTCCCAACAAACTATTTTCCTGCATAGTGACCAACAAACTATTATCCTGCACACTGTTCCCAACAAATTATTATCCTGCACACTGTTCCCAAAAAACTATTATCCTGCACACTGTTCCCATCAACCTATTATCCTGCACACTTTTCCCAACAATCTATTATCCTGCATACTGACCCAACAATTTATTATCCTGCACACGTTTCCCAACAATCTATTATCCTGCATACTGACCCATCAACCTATTAACCTGCACACTTTTCCCAACAATCTATTATCCTGCACACTGTTCCCATCAACCTATTATCCTGCACACTGTTCCCATCAACCTATTAAACTGCACACTTTTCCCAACAATCTATTATCCTGCATACTGACCCATCAACCTATTATCCTGCACACTGTTCCCATCAACCTATTATGCTGCACACTGTTCCCAACAAATTATTATCCTGCACACTGTTCCCAACAAACTATTATCCTGCACACTGTTCCCAACAAACTATTTTCCTGCATAGTGACCAACAAACTATTATCCTGCACACTGTTCCCAACAAATTATTATCCTGCACACTGTTCCCAAAAAACTATTATCCTGCACACTGTTCCCATCAACCTATTATCCTGCACACTTTTCCCAACAATCTATTATCCTGCATACTGACCCATCAACCTATTATCCTGCACACTGTTCCCAACAAACTATTATCCTGCACACTGTTCCCAACAAACTATTATCCTGCACACTGTTCCCAACAATCTATTATCCTGCATACTGACCCATCAACCTATTATCGTGCACACTGCTCCCAACAAACTATGATCCTGCACACTGTTCCCAACAAACTATTATCCTGCACACGGTTCCCAACAAATTATTATCCTGCACACTTTTCCCAACAAACTATTACCCTGCACACTGTTCCCAACAAATTATTATCCTGCACACTGTTCCCAACAAACTATTACCCTGCACACTGTTCCCAACAAATTATTATCCTACACACTTTTCCCAACAAACTATTACCCTGCACACTGTTCCCAACAAATTATTGTCCTGCACTCTTTTCCCAACACATTATTACCCTGCACACTGTTCCCAACAAACTATTACCCTGCACACTGACCGAACAATTTATTATCCTGCACACTTTTCCCAATCATCTATTATCCTGCATACTGACCCATCAACCTATTATCCTGCACACTGTTCCCAACAAACTATTATCCTGCACACTGTTCCCAACAAACTATTATCCTGCACACTGACCCAACAATTTATTATCCTGCACACTTTTCCCAACAATCTATTATCCTGCATACTGACCCATCAACCTATTATCCTGCACACTGTTCCCAACAAATTATTATCCTGCACACTGACCCAACAATTTATTATCCTGCACACTGTTCCCAACAAATTATTATCCTGCACACTGACCCAACAACTTATTTTCCTGCACACTTTTCCCAATCATCTATTATCCTGCATACTGACCCATCAACCTATTATCCTGCACACTGTTCCCAACAAACGATTATCCTGCACACTGTTCCCAACAAACTATTATCCTGCACACTGACCCAACAATTTATGATCCTGCACACTTTTCCCAACAATCTATTATCCTGCATACTGACCCATCAACCTATTATCCTGCACACTGTTCCCAACAAATTATTATCCTGCACACTGACCCAACAATTTATTATCCTGCACACTGTTCCCAACAAATTATTATCCTGCACACTGACCCAACAATTTATTATCCTGCACACTTTTCCCAATCATCTATTATCCTGCATACTGACCCATCAACCTATTATCCTGCACACTGTTCCCAACAAACTATTATCCTGCACACTGCTCCCAACAAACTATTATCCTGCACACTGACCCAACAATTTATTATCCTGCACACTTTTCCCAACAATCTATTATCCTGCATACTGACCCATCAACCTATTATCCTGCACACTGTTCCCAACAAATTATTATCCTGCACACTGACCCAACAATTTATTATCCTGCACACTGTTCCCAACAAATTATTATCCTGCATACTGACCCATCAACCGATTATCCTGCACACTGTTCCCAACAAATTATTACCCTGCACACTGTTCCCAACAAATTATTTTCTTGCAGAGTGAGCAACAAACTATTTTCCTGCACACTGTTCCCAACAAATTATTATCCTGCACACTTTTCCCAACAAACTATTACCCTGCACACTGCTCCCAACAAACTATGATCCTGCACACTGTTCCCAACAAACTATTATCCTGCACACGGTTCCCAACAAATTATTATCCTGCACACTTTTCCCAACAAACTATTACCCTGCACACTGTTCCCAACAAATTATTATCCTGCACACTGTTCCCAACAAACTATTACCCTGCACACGGTTCCCAACAAATTATTATCCTACACACTTTTCCCAACAAACTATTACCCTGCACACTGTTCCCAACAAATTATTATCCTGCACTCTTTTCCCAACAAATTATTACCCTGCACACTGTTCCCAACAAACTATTACCCAGCACACTGTTCCCAACAAATTATTATCCTGCACACTTTTCCCAACAAATTATTACCCTGCACACTGTTCCCAACAAATTATTATTCTGCACACTTTTCCCAACAAATTATTATCCTGCACACTGTTCCCAACAAATTATTATCCTGCACACTGACCCAACAATTTATTATCCTGCACACTGTTCCCAACAAATTATTATCCTGCATACTGACCCAACAATTTATTATCCTGCACACTTTTCCCAATCATCTATTATCCTGCATACTGACCCATCAACCTATTATCCTGCACACTGTTCCCAACAAACTATTATCCTGCACACTGTTCCCAACAAACTATTATCCGGCACACTGACCCAACAATTTATTATCCTGCACACTTTTCCCAACAATCTATTATCCTGCATACTGACCCATCAACCTATTATCCTGCACACTGACCCAACAATTTATTATCCTGCACACTGTTCCCAACAAATTATTATCCTGCATACTGACCCATCAACCTATTATCCTGCACACTGTTCCCAACAAATTATTACCCTGCACACTGTTCCCAACAAATTATTTTCTTGCAGAGTGAGCAACAAACTATTTTCCTGCACACTGTTCCCAACAAATTATTATCCTGCACACTTTTCCCAACAAACTATTACCCTGCACACTGCTCCCAACAAACTATGACCCTGCACACTGTTCCCAACAAACTATTATCCTGCACACGGTTCCCAACAAATTATTATCCTGCACACTTTTCCCAACAAACTATTACCCTGCACACTGTTCCCAACAAATTATTATCCTGCACACTGTTCCCAACAAACTATTACCCTGCACACTGTTCCCAACAAATTATTATCCTACACACTTTTCCCAACAAACTATTACCCTGCACACTGTTCCCAACAAATTATTGTCCTGCACTCTTTTCCCAACAAATTATTACCCTGCACACTGTTCCCAACAAACTATTATCCTGCACACTGACCCAACAATTTATTATCCTGCACACTTTTCCCAACAATCTATTATCCTGCATACTGACCCATCAACCGATTATCCTGCACACTGTTCCCAACAAACTATTATCCTGCACACTGACCCAACAAATTATTATCCTGCACACTTTTCCCAACAATCTATTATCCTGCATACTGACCCATCAACCTATTATCCTGCACACCTTTCCCAACATACTATTACCCTGCACACTGTTCCCAACAAATTATTATCCTGCACACTTTTCCCAGCAAACTATTAGCCTGCACACTGTTCCCAACAAATTATTATCCTGCACACTGTTCTCAACAAACTATTACCCTGCACACTGTTCCCAACAAATTATTATCCTGCACACTTTTCCCAACAAACTATTACCCAGCACACTGTTACCAACAAATTATTATCCTGCACACTTTTCCCAACAATCTATTATCCTGCATACTGACCCATCAACCTATTATCCTGCACACTGTTCCCAACAAACTATTATCCTGCACACTGACCCAACAATTTATTATCCTGCACACTTTTCCCAACAATCTATTATCCTGCATACTGACCCATCAACCGATTATCCTGCACACTGTTCCCAACAAACTATTATCCTGCACACTGACCCAACAAATTATTATCCTGCACACTTTTCCCAACAATCTATTATCCTGCATACTGACCCATCAACCTATTATCCTGCACACTTTTCCCAACATAATATTACCCTGCACACTGTTCCCAACAAATTATTATCCTGCACACTTTTCCCAGCAAACTATTAGCCTGCACACTGTTCCCAACAAATTATTATCCTGCACACTGTTCCCAACAAATTATTATCCTGCACACTGTTCTCAACAAACTATTACCCTGCACACTGTTCCCAACAAATTATTATCCTGCACACTTTTCCCAACAAACTATTACCCAGCTCACTGTTCCCAACAAATTATTATCCAGCACACTTTTCCCAACAAATTATTACCCTGCACACTGTTCCCAACAAATAATTGTTCTGCACACTTTTCCCAACAAATTATTATCCTGCACACTGTTCCCAACAAATTATTATCCTGCACACTTTTCCCAACAAACTATTACCCAGCACACTGTTCCCAACAAATTATTATCCTGCACACTTTTCCCAACAAATTATTACCCTGCACACTGTTCCCAACAAATTATTATTCTGCACACTTTTCCCAACAAATTATTATCCTGCACACTGTTCCCAACAAATTATTATCCTGCACACTGACCCAACAATTTATTATCCTGCACACTGTTCCCAACAAATTATTATCCTGCATACTGACCCAACAATTTATTATCCTGCACACTTTTCCCAATCATCTATTATCCTGCATACTGACCCATCAACCTATTATCCTGCACACTGTTCCCAACAAACTATTATCCTGCACACTGTTCCCAACAAACTATTATCCTGCACACTGACCCAACAATTTATTATCCTGCACACTTTTCCCAACAATCTATTATCCTGCATACTGACCCATCAACCTATTATCCTGCACACTGACCCAACAATTTATTATCCTGCACACTGTTCCCAACAAATTATTATCCTGCATACTGACCCATCAACCTATTATCCTGCACACTGTTCCCAACAAATTATTACCCTGCACACTGTTCCCAACAAATTATTTTCTTGCAGAGTGAGCAACAAACTATTTTCCTGCACACTGTTCCCAACAAATTATTATCCTGCACACTTTTCCCAACAAACTATTACCCTGCACACTGCTCCCAACAAACTATGACCCTGCACACTGTTCCCAACAAACTATTATCCTGCACACGGTTCCCAACAAATTATTATCCTGCACACTTTTCCCAACAAACTATTACCCTGCACACTGTTCCCAACAAATTATTATCCTGCACACTGTTCCCAACAAACTATTACCCTGCACACTGTTCCCAACAAATTATTATCCTACACACTTTTCCCAACAAACTATTACCCTGCACACTGTTCCCAACAAATTATTGTCCTGCACTCTTTTCCCAACAAATTATTACCCTGCACACTGTTCCCAACAAACTATTACCCTGCACACTGACCCAACAATTTATTATCCTGCACACTTTTCCCAATCATCTATTATCCTGCATACTGACCCATCAACCTATTATCCTGCACACTGTTCCCAACAAACTATTATCCTGCACACTGTTCCCAACAAACTATTATCCTGCACACTGACCCAACAATTTATTACCCTGCACACTTTTCCCAACAATCTATTATCCTGCATACTGACCCAACAAGTTATTATCCTGCACACTGACCCAACAATTTATTATCCTGCACACTGTTCCCAACAAATTATTATCCTGCATACTGACCCATCAACCTATTATCCTGCACACTGTTCCGAACAAATTATTACCCTGCACACTGTTCCCAACAAATTATTATCCTGCACACTGACCCACCAATTTATTATCCTGCACACATTTCCCAACAAATTATTATCCTGCACACTTTTCCCAACAATCTATTATCCTGCATACTGACCCATCAACCTATTATCCTGCACACTGTTCCCAACAAATTATTATCCTGCACACTGACCCAACAATTTATTATCCTGCACACTTTTCCCAACAATCTATTATCCTGCATACTGACCCATCAACCGATTATCCTGCACACTGTTCCCAACAAACCATTATCCTGCACACTGACCCAACAAATTATTATCCTGCACACTTTTCCCAACAATCTATTATCCTGCATACTGACCCATCAACCTATTATCCTGCACACTTTTCCCAACATACTATTACCCTGCACACTGTTCCCAACAAATTATTATCCTGCACACTTTTCCCAGCAAACTATTAGCCTGCACACTGTTCCCAACAAATTATTATCCTGCACACTGTTCTCAACAAACTATTACCCTGCACACTGTTCCCAACAAATTATTATCCTGCACACTTTTCCCAACAAACTATTACCCAGCACACTGTTACCAACAAATTATTATCCAGCACACTTTTCCCAACAAATTATTACCCTGCACACTGTTCCCAACAAATTATTATTCTGCACACTTTTCCCAACAAATTATTATCCTGCACACTGTTCCCAACAAATTATTATCCTGCACACTTTTCCCAACAAACTATTACCCAGCACACTGTTCCCAACAAATTATTATCCTGCACACTTTTCCCAACAAATTATTACCCTGCACACTGTTCCCAACAAATTATTATTCTGCACACTTTTCCCAACAAATTATTATCCTGCACACTGTTCCCAACAAATTATTATTCTGCACACTTTTCCCAACAAATTATTATCCTGCACACTGTGCCCAACAAACTATTTTCCTGCATAGTGACCAACAAATTATTATCCTGCACATTGTTCCCAACAAACCATTATCCTGCCGAGTTTTCCCAACAATGTATTTTCCTGCACACTGTTCCCAACACACTATTATCCTGCACACTGTTCCCAAGAGACTATTAACCTGCACGATGTTCCCAACAAACTGTTATGCTGCACAGTTTTGTCAACAAATTATTATCCTGCACACTGTTCCCAACAAATTATTTTCTTGCAGAGTGAGCAACAAACTATTATCCTGCACACTGTTCCCAACAAATTATTATCCTGCACACTTTTCCCAACAAACTATTACCCTGCACACTGCTCCCAACAAACTATGATCCTGCACACTGTTCCCAACAAACTATTATCCTGCACACGGTTCCCAACAAATTATTATCCTGCACACTTTTCCCAACAAACTATTACCCTGCACACTGTTCCCAACAAATTATTATCCTGCACACTGTTCCCAACAAACTATTACCCTGCACACTGTTCCCAACAAATTATTATCCGACACACTTTTCCCAACAAACTATTACCCTGCACACTGTTCCCAACAAATTATTGTCCTGCACTCTTTTCCCAACAAATTATTACCCTGCACACTGTTCCCAACAAACTATTAGCCTGCACACTGACCCAACAATTTATTACCCTGCAACCTTTCCCAATCATCTATTATCCTGCATACTGACCCATCAACCTATTGTCCTGCACACTGTTCCCAACAAACTATTATCCTGCACACTGTTCCCAACAAACTATTATCCTGCACACTGACCCAACAATTTATTATCCTGCACACTTTTCCCAACAATCCATTATCCTGCATACTGACCCATCAACCTATTATCCTGCACACTGTTCCCAACAAATTATTATCCTGCACACTGACCCAAAAAATTATTATCCTGCACACTGACCCAACAATTTATTATCCTGCACACTGTTCCCAACAAATGATTATCCTGCACACTGACCCAACAATTTATTATCCAGCACACTTTTCCCAATCATCTATTATCCTGCATACTGACCCATCAACCTATTATCCTGCACACTGTTCCCAACAAACTATTATCCTGCACACTGCTCCCAACAAACTATTATCCTGCACACTGACCCAACAATTTATTATCCTGCACACTTTTCCCAACAATCTATTATCCTGCATACTGACCCATCAACCTATTATCCTGCACACTGTTCCCAACAAATTATTATCCTGCACACTGACCCAACAATTTATTATCCTGCACACTGTTCCCAACAAATTATTATCCTGCATACTGACCCATCAACCTATTATCCTGCACACTGTTCCCAACAAATTATTACCCTGCACACTGTTCCCAACAAATTATTATCCTGCACACTGACCCACCAATTTATTATCCTGCACACATTTCCCAACAAATTATTATCCTGCACACTTTTCCCAACAATCTATTATCCTGCATACTGACCCATCAACCTATTATCCTGCACACTGTTCCCAACAAACTATTATCCTGCACACTGACCCAACAATTTATTATCCTGCACACTTTTCCCAACAATCTATTATCCTGCATACTGACCCATCAACCGATTATCCTGCACACTGTTCCCAACAAACCATTATCCTGCACACTGACCCAACAAATTATTATCCTGCACACTTTTCCCAACAATCTATTATCCTGCATACTGACCCATCAACCTATTATCCTGCACACTTTTCCCAACATACTATTACCCTGCACACTGTTCCCAACAAATTATTATCCTGCACACTTTTCCCAGCAAACTATTAGCCTGCACACTGTTCCCAACAAATTATTATCCTGCACACTGTTCTCAACAAACTATTACCCTGCACACTGTTCCCAACAAATTATTATCCTGCACACTTTTCCCAACAAACTATTACCCAGCACACTGTTACCAACAAATTATTATCCAGCACACTTTTCCCAACAAATTATTACCCTGCACACTGTTCCCAACAAATTATTATTCTGCACACTTTTCCCAACAAATTATTATCCTGCACACTGTTCCCAACAAATTATTATCCTGCACACTTTTCCCAACAAACTATTACCCAGCACACTGTTCCCAACAAATTATTATCCTGCACACTTTTCCCAACAAATTATTACCCTGCACACTGTTCCCAACAAATTATTATTCTGCACACTTTTCCCAACAAATTATTATCCTGCACACTGTTCCCAACAAATTATTATTCTGCACACTTTTCCCAACAAATTATTATCCTGCACACTGTGCCCAACAAACTATTTTCCTGCATAGTGACCAACAAATTATTATCCTGCACATTGTTCCCAACAAACCATTATCCTGCCGAGTTTTCCCAACAATGTATTTTCCTGCACACTGTTCCCAACACACTATTATCCTGCACACTGTTCCCAAGAGACTATTAACCTGCACGATGTTCCCAACAAACTGTTATGCTGCACAGTTTTGTCAACAAATTATTATCCTGCACACTGTTCCCAACAAATTATTTTCTTGCAGAGTGAGCAACAAACTATTATCCTGCACACTGTTCCCAACAAATTATTATCCTGCACACTTTTCCCAACAAACTATTACCCTGCACACTGCTCCCAACAAACTATGATCCTGCACACTGTTCCCAACAAACTATTATCCTGCACACGGTTCCCAACAAATTATTATCCTGCACACTTTTCCCAACAAACTATTACCCTGCACACTGTTCCCAACAAATTATTATCCTGCACACTGTTCCCAACAAACTATTACCCTGCACACTGTTCCCAACAAATTATTATCCGACACACTTTTCCCAACAAACTATTACCCTGCACACTGTTCCCAACAAATTATTGTCCTGCACTCTTTTCCCAACAAATTATTACCCTGCACACTGTTCCCAACAAACTATTACCCTGCACACTGACCCAACAATTTATTACCCTGCAACCTTTCCCAATCATCTATTATCCTGCATACTGACCCATCAACCTATTGTCCTGCACACTGTTCCCAACAAACTATTATCCTGCACACTGTTCCCAACAAACTATTATCCTGCACACTGACCCAACAATTTATTATCCTGCACACTTTTCCCAACAATCCATTATCCTGCATACTGACCCATCAACCTATTATCCTGCACACTGTTCCCAACAAATTATTATCCTGCACACTGACCCAAAAAATTATTATCCTGCACACTGACCCAACAATTTATTATCCTGCACACTGTTCCCAACAAATGATTATCCTGCACACTGACCCAACAATTTATTATCCAGCACACTTTTCCCAATCATCTATTATCCTGCATACTGACCCATCAACCTATTATCCTGCACACTGTTCCCAACAAACTATTATCCTGCACACTGCTCCCAACAAACTATTATCCTGCACACTGACCCAACAATTTATTATCCTGCACACTTTTCCCAACAATCTATTATCCTGCATACTGACCCATCAACCTATTATCCTGCACACTGTTCCCAACAAATTATTATCCTGCACACTGACCCAACAATTTATTATCCTGCACACTGTTCCCAACAAATTATTATCCTGCATACTGACCCATCAACCTATTATCCTGCACACTGTTCCCAACAAATTATTACCCTGCACACTGTTCCCAACAAATTATTATCCTGCACACTGACCCAGCAATTTATTATCCTGCACACTTTTCCCAACAAATTATTATCCAGCACACTTTTCCCAACAATCTATTATCCTGCATACTGACCCATCAACCTATTATCCTGCACACTGTTCCCAACAAACTATTATCCTGCACACTGACCCAACAATTTATTATCCTGCACACTTTTCCCAACAATCTATTATCCTGCATACTGACCCATCAACCGATTATCCTGCACACTGTTCCCAACAAACTATTATCCTGCACACTGACCCAACAAATTATTATCCTGCACACTTTTCCCAACAATCTATTATCCTGCATACTGACCCATCAACCTATTATCCTGCACACTTTTCCCAACATACTATTACCCTGCACACTGTTCCCAACAAATTATTATCCTGCACACTTTTCCCAGCAAACTATTAGCCTGCACACTGTTCTCAACAAACTATTACCCTGCACACTGTTCCCAACAAATTATTATCCTGCACACTTTTCCCAACAAACTGTTACCCAGCACACTGTTCTTAACAAATTATTATCCAGCACACTTTTCCCAACAAATTATTACCCTGCACACTGTTCCCAACAAATTATTATTCTGCACAATTTTCCCAACAAATTATTATCCTGCACACTGTTCCCAACAAATTATTATCCTGCACACTTTTCCCAACAAACTATTACCCAGCACACTGTTCCCAACAAATTATTATCCTGCACACTTTTCCCAACAAATTATTACCCTGCACACTGTTCCCAACAAATTATTATTCTGCACACTTTTCCCAACAAATTATTATCCTGCACACTGTTCCCAACAAATTATTATTCTACACACTTTTCCCAACAAATTATTATCCTGCACATTGTTCCCAGCAAACCATTATCCTGCCGAGTTTTCCCAACAATGTATTTTCCTGCACACTGTTCCCAACAAACTATTATCCTGCACACGGTTCCCAACAAATTATTATCCTGCACACTTTTCCCAACAAACTATTACCCTGCACACTGTTCCCAACAAATTATTATCCTGCACACTGTTCCCAACAAACTATTACCCTGCACACTGTTCCCAACAAATTATTATCCTACACACTTTTCCCAACAAACTATTACCCTGCACACTGTTCCCAACAAATTATTGTCCTGCACTCTTTTCCCAACAAATTATTACCCTGCACACTGTTCCCAACAAACTATTACCCTGCACACTGACCCAACAATTTATTATCCTGCACACTTTTCCCAATCATCTATTATCCTGCATACTGACCCATCAACCTATTATCCTGCACACTGTTCCCAACAAACTATTATCCTGCACACTGTTCCCAACAAACTATTATCCTGCACACTGACCCAACAATTTATTATCCTGCACACTTTTCCCAACAATCTATTATCCTGCATACTGACCCATCAACCTATTATCCTGCACACTGTTCCCAACAAATTATTATCCTGCACACTGACCCAACAAATTATTATCCTGCACACTGACCCAACAATTTATTATCCTGCACACTGTTCCCAACAAATTATTATCCTGCACACTGTTCCCAACAAACTATTATCCTGCACACTGACCCAACAATTTATTATCCTGCACACGTTTCCCAACAATCTATTATCCTGCACACTGTTCCCATCAACCTATTATCCTGCACACTGTTCCCATCAACCTATTAAACTGCACACTTTTCCCAACAATCTATTATCCTGCATACTGACCCATCAACCTATTATCCTGCACACTGTTCCCATCAACCTATTATCCTGCACACTGTTCCCAACAAATTATTATCCTGCACACTGTTCCCAACAAACTATTATCCTGCACACTGTTCCCAACAAACTATTTTCCTGCATAGTGACCAACAAACTATTATCCTGCACACTGTTCCCAACAAATTATTATCCTGCACACTGTTCCCAACAAACTATTATCCTGCACACTGTTCCCATCAACCTATTATCCTGCACACTTTTCCCAACAATCTATTATCCTGCATACTGACCCATCAACCTATTATCCTGCACACTGTTCCCATCAAACTATTATCCTGCACACTGACCCAACAATTTATTATCCTGCACACTGTTCCCAACAAACTATTATCCTGCACACTGACCCAACAATTTATTATCCTGCACACTTTTCCCAACAATCTATTATCCTGCATACTGACCCATCAACCTATTATCCTGCACAATGTTCCCAACAAACTATTATCCTGCATACTGACCCATCAACCTATTATCGTGCACACTGCTCCCAACAAACTATGATCCTGCACACTGTTCCCAACAAACTATGATCCTGCACACGGTTCCCAACAAATTATTATCCTGCACACTTTTCCCAACAAACTATTACCCTGCACACTGTTCCCAACAAATTATTATCCTGCACACTGTTCCCAACAAACTATTACCCTGCACACTGTTCCCAACAAATTATTATCCGACACATTTTTCCCAACAAACTATTACCCTGCACACTGTTCCCAACAAATTATTGTCCTGCACTCTTTTCCCAACAAATTATTACCCTGCACACTGTTCCCAACAAACTATTACCCTGCACACTGACCCAACAATTTATTATCCTGCACACTTTTCCCAATCATCTATTATCCTGCATACTGACCCATCAACCTATTATCCTGCACACTGTTCCCAACAAACTATTATCCTGCACACTGTTCCCAACAAACTATTATCCTGCACACTGACCCAACAATTTATTATCCTGCACACTTTTCCCAACAATCTATTATCCTGCATACTGACCCATCAACCTATTATCCTGCACACTGTTCCCAACAAATTATTATCCTGCACACTGACCCAACAATTTATTATCCTGCACACTGTTCCCAACAAATTATTATCCTGCACACTGACCCAACAATTTATGATCCTGCACACTTTTCCCAATCATCTATTATCCTGCATACTGACCCATCAACCTATTATCCTGCACACTGTTCCCAACAAACGATTATCCTGCATACTGACCCATCAACCTATTATCCTGCACACTGTTCCCAACAAATTATTATCCTGCACACTGACCCAACAATTTATTATCCAGCACACTGTTCCCAACAAATTATTATCCTGCACACTGACCCAACAATTTATTATCCTGCACACTTTTCCCAATCATCTATTATCCTGCATACTGACCCATCAACCTATTATCCTGCACACTGTTCCCAACAAATTATTATCCTGCACACTGACCCAACAATTTATTATCCTGCACACCTTTCCCAACAATCTATTATCCTGCATACTGACCCATCAACCTACTATCCTGCACACTGTACCCAACAAATTATTATCCTGCACACTGACCCAACAATTTATTATCCTGCACACTGTTCCCAACAAATTATTATCCTGCACACTGACCCAACAATTTATTATCCTGCACACTTTTCCCAATCATCTATTATCCTGCATACTGACCCATCAACCCATTATCCTGCACACTGTTCCCAACAAACTATTATCCTGCACACTGACCCAACAATTTATTATCCTGCACACTTTTCCCAACAATCTATTATCCTGCATACTGACCCATCAACCTATTATCCTGCACACTGTTCCCAACAAATTATTATCCTGCACACTGACCCAACAATTTATTATCCTGCACACTGTTCCCAACAAATTATTATCCTGCATACTGACCCATCAATCTATTATCCTGCACACTGTTCCCAACAAATTATTACCCTGCACACTGTTCCCAACAAATTATTATCCTGCACAATGACCCAACAATTTATTATCCTGCACACTTTTCCCAACAAATTATTATCCTGCACACTTTTCCCAACAATCTATTATCCTGCATACTGACCCATCAACCTATTATCCTGCACACTGTTCCCAACAAACTATTATCCTGCACACTGACCCAACAATTTATTATCCTGCACACTTTTCCCAACAATCTATTATCCTGCATACTGACCCATCAACCGATTCTCCTGCACACTGTTCCCAACAAACTATTATCCTGCACACTGACCCAACAAATTATTATCCTGCACACTTTTCCCAACAATCTATTATCCTGCATACTGACCCATCAACCTATTATCCTGCACACTTTTCCCAACAAACTATTACCCTGCACACTGTTCCCAACAAATTATTATCCTGCACACTTTTCCCAGCAAACTATTAGCCTGCACACTGTTCCCAACAAATTATTATCCTGCACACTGTTCTCAACAAACTATTACCCTGCACACTGTTCCCAACAAATTATTATCCTGCACACTTTTCCCAACAAACTATTACCCAGCACACTGTCCCAACAAATTATTATCCAGCACACTTTTCCCAACAAATTATTACCCTGCACACTGTTCCCAACAAATTATTATCCTGCACACTGTTCCCAACAAACTATTATCCTGCACACTGACCCAACAATTTATTATCCTGCACACGTTTCCCAACAATCTATTATCCTGCATACTGACCCATCAAAATATTAACCTGCACACTTTTCCAACAATCTATTATCCTGCACACTGTTCCCATCAACCTATTATCCTGCACACTGTTCCCATCAACCTATTAAACTGCACACTTTTCCCAACAATCTATTATCCTGCATACTGACCCATCAACCTATTATCCTGCACACTGTTCCCATCAACCTATTATCCTGCACACTGTTCGCAACAAATTATTATCCTGCACACTGTTCCCAACAAACTATTATCCTGCACACTGTTCCCAACTAACTATTTTCCTGCATAGTGACCAACAAACTATTATCCTGCACACTGTTCCCAACAAATTATTATCCTGCACACTGTTCCCAACAAACTATTATCCTGCACACTGTTCCCATCAACCTATTATCCTGCACACTTTTCCCAACAATCTATTATCCTGCATACTGACCCATCAACCTATTATCCTGCACACTGTTCCCATCAAACTATTATCCTGCACGCTGACCCAACAATCTATTATCCTGCACACTGTTCCCAACAAACTATTATCCTGCACACTGACCCAACAATTTATTATCCTGCACACTTTTCCCAACAATCTATTATCCTGCATACTGACCCATCAACCTATTATCCTGCACACTGTTCCCAACAAACTATATTCCTGCATACTGACCCATCAATCTATTGTCGTGCACACTGCTCCCAACAAACTATGATCCTGCACACTGTTCCCAACAAACTATTATCCTGCACACAGTTCCCAACAAATTATTATCCTGCACACTTTTCCCAACAAACTATTACCCTGCACACTGTTCCCAACAAATTATTATCCTGCACACTGTTCCCAACAAACTATTACCCTGCACACTGTTCCCAACAAATTATTATCCTACACACTTTTCCCAACAAACTATTACCCTGCACACTGTTCCCAACAAATTATTGTCCTGCACTCTTTTCCCAACACATTATTACCCTGCACACTGTTCCCAACAAACTATTACCCTGCACTTTGACCCAACAATTTATTATCCTGCACACTTTTCCCAATCATCTATTATCCTGCATACTGACCCATCAACCTATTATCCTGCACACTGTTCCCAACAAACTATTATCCTGCACACTGTTCCCAACAAACTATTATCCTGCACACTGACCCAACAATTTATTATCCTGCACACTTTTCCCAACAATCTATTATCCTGCATACTGACCCATCAACCTATTATCCTGCACACTGTTCCTAACAAATTATTATCCTGCACACTGACCCAACAATTTATTATCCTGCACACTGTTCCCAACAAATTATTATCCAGCACACTGACCCAACAACTTATTATCCTGCACACTTTTCCCAATCATCTATTATCCTGCATACTGACCCATCAACCTATTATCCTGCACACTGTTCCCAACAAACGATTATCCTGCACACTGTTCCCAACAAACTATTATCCTGCACACTGACCCAACAATTTATTATCCTGCACACTTTTCCCAATCATCTATTATCCTGCATACTGACCCATCAACCTATTATCCTGCACACTGTTCCCAACAAACTATTATCCTGCACACTGTTCCCAACAAACTATTATCCTGCACACTGACCCAACAATTTATTATCCTGCACACTTTTCCCAACAATCTATTATCCTGCATACTGACCCATCAACCTATTATCCTGCACACTGTTCCCAACAAATTATTATCCTGCACACTGACCCAACAAATTATTATCCTGCACACTGAACCAACAATTTATTATCCTGCACACTGTTCCCAACAAATTATTATCCTGCACACTGTTCCCAACAAACTATTATCCTGCACACTGACCCAACAATTTATTATCCTGCACACGTTTCCCAACAATCTATTATCCTGCATACTGACCCATCAACCTATTAACCTGCACACTTTTCCCAACAATCTATTATCCTGCACACTGTTCCCATCAACCTATTAAACTGCACACTTTTCCCAACAATCTATTATCCTGCACACTGTTCCCAACAAACTATTATCCTGCACACTGTTCCCAACAAACTATTTTCCTGCATAGTGACCAACAAACTATTATCCTGCACACTGTTCCCAACAAATTATTATCCTGCACACTGTTCCCAACAAACTATTATCCTGCACACTGTACCCATCAACCTATTATCCTGCACACTTTTCCCAACAATCTATTATCCTGCATACTGACCCATCAACCTATTATCCTGCACACTGTTCCCATCAAACTATTATCCTGCACGCTGACCCAACAATTTATTATCCTGCACACTGTTCCCAACAAACTATTATCCTGCACACTGACCCAACAATTTATTATCCTGCACACTGTTCCCAACAATCTATTATCCTGCATACTGACCCATCAACCTATTATCCTGCACACTGTTCCCAACAAACTATAATCCTGCATACTGACCCATCAACCTATTGTCGTGCACACTGCTCCCAACAAACTATGATCCTGCACACTGTTCCCAACAAACTATTATCCTGCACGCTGACCCAACAATTTATTATCCTGCACACTGTTCCCAACAAACTATTATCCTGCACACTGACCCAACAATTTATTATCCTGCACACTGTTCCCAACAATCTATTATCCTGCATACTGACCCATCAACCTATTATCCTGCACACTGTTCCCAACAAACTATAATCCTGCATACTGACCCATCAACCTATTGTCGTGCACACTGCTCCCAACAAACTATGATCCTGCACACTGTTCCCAACAAACTATTATCCTGCACACGGTTCCCAACAAATTATTATCCTGCACACTTTTCCCAACAAACTATTACCCTGCACACTGTTCCCAACAAATTATTATCCTGCACACTGTTCCCAACAATCTATTACCCTGCACACTGTTCCCAACAAATTATTATCCTACACACTTTTCCCAACAAACTATTACCCTGCACACTGTTCCCAACAAATTATTGTCCTGCACTCTTTTCCCAACACATTATTACCCTGCACACTGTTCCCAACAAACTATTACCCTGCACTTTGACCAAACAATTTATTATCCTGCACACTTTTCCCAATCATCTATTATCCTGCATACTGACCCATCAACCTATTATCCTGCACACTGTTCCCAACAAACTATTATCCTGCACACTGTTCCCAACAAACTATTATCCTGCACACTGACCCAACAATTTATTATCCTGCACACTTTTCCCAACAATCTATTATCCTGCATACTGACCCATCAACCTATTATCCTGCACACTGTTCCTAACAAATTATTATCCTGCACACTGACCCAACAATTTATTATCCTGCACACTGTTCCCAACAAATTATTATCCTGCACACTGACCCAACAACTTATTATCCTGCACACTTTTCCCAATCATCTATTATCCTGCATACTGACCCATCAACCTATTATCCTGCACACTGTTCCCAACAAACGATTATCCTGCACACTGTTCCCAACAAACTATTATCCTGCACACTGACCCAACAATTTATTATCCTGCACACTTTTCCCAATCATCTATTATCCTGCATACTGACCCATCAACCTATTATCCTGCACACTGTTCCCAACAAACTATTATCCTGCACACTGTTCCCAACAAACTATTATCCTGCACACTGACCCAACAATTTATTATCCTGCACACTTTTCCCAACAATCTATTATCCTGCATACTGACCCATCAACCTATTATCCTGCACACTGTTCCCAACAAATTATTATCCTGCACACTGACCCAACAAATTATTATCCTGCACACTGACCCAACAATTTATTATCCTGCACACTGTTCCCAACAAATTATTATCCTGCACACTGTTCCCAACAAACTATTATCCTGCACACTGACCCAACAATTTATTATCCTGCACACGTTTCCCAACAATCTATTATCCTGCATACTGACCCATCAACCTATTAACCTGCACACTTTTCCCAACAATCTATTATCCTGCATACTGACCCATCAACCTATTATCCTGCACACTGTTCCCATCAACCTATTAACCTGCACACTGTTCCCATCAACCTATTATCCTGCACACTGTTCCCAACATATTATTATCCTGCACACTGTTCCCAACAAACTATTTTCCTGCATAGTGACCAACAAACTATTATCCTGCACACTGTTCCCAACAAATTATTATCCTGCACACTGTTCCCAACAAACTATTATCCTGCACACTGTTCCCATCAACCTATTATCCTGCACACTTTTCCCAACAATCTATTATCCTGCATACTGACCCATCAACCTATTATCCTGCACACTGTTCCCATCAAACTATTATCCTGCACACTGACCCAACAATTTATTATCCTGCACACTGTTCCCAACAAACTATTACCCTGCACACTGACCCAACTATTTATTATCCTGCACACTTTTCCCAACAATCTATTATCCTGCATACTGACCCATCAAACTATTATCCTGCACACTTTTCCCAACAATCTATTATCCTGCATACTGACCCATCAACCTATTATCCTGCACACTGTTCCCATCAAACTATTATCCTGCACACTGACCCAACAATTTATTATCCTGCACACTTTTCCCATCAACCTATTATCCTGCACACTGTTCCCAACAAACTATTATCCTGCATACTGACCCATCAACCTATTATCGTGCACACTGCTCCCAACAAACTATGATCCTGCACACTGTTCCCAACAAATTATTTTCCTGCACACGGTTCCCAACAAATTATTATCCTGCACACTTTTCCCAACAAACTATTACCCTGCACACTGTTCCCAACAAATTATTATCCTGCACACTGTTCCCAACAAACTATTACCCTGCACACTGTTCCCAACAAATTATTATTCTGCACACTTTTCCCTATCATCTATTATCCTGCATACTGACCCATCAACCTATTATCCTGCACACTGTTCCCAACAAACTATTATCCTGCACACTGTTCCCAACAAACTATTATCCTGCACACTGACCCAACAATTTATTATCCTGCACACCTTTCCCAACAATCTATTATCCTGCATACTGACCCATCAACCTATTATCCTGCACACTGTTCCCAACAAATTATTATCCTGCACACTGACCCAACAAATTATTATCCTGCACACTGACCCAACAATTTATTATCCTGCACACTGTTCCCAACAAATTATTATCCTGCACACTGTTCCCAACAAACTATTATCCTGCACACTGACCCAACAATTTATTATCCTGCACACGTTTCCCAACAATCTATTATCCTGCATACTGACCCATCAACCTATTAACCTGCACACTTTTCCCAACAATCTATTATCCTGCACACTGTTCCCATCAACCTATTATCCTGCACACTGTTCCCATCAACCTATTAAACTGCACACTTTTCCCAACAATCTATTATCCTGCATACTGACCCATCAACCTATTATCCTGCACACTGTTCCCATCAACCTATTATCCTGCACACTGTTCCCAACAAATTATTATCCTGCACACTGTTCCCAACAAACTATTATCCTGCACACTGTTCCCAACAAACTATTTTCCTGCATAGTGACCAACAAACTATTATCCTGCACACTGTTCCCAACAAATTATTATCCTGCACACTGTTCCCAACAAACTATTATCCTGCACACTGTTCCCATCAACCTATTATCCTGCACACTTTTCCCATCAACCTATTATCCTGCACACTGTTCCCATCAACCTATTAAACTGCACACTTTTCCCAACAATCTATTATCCTGCATACTGACCCATCAACCTATTATCCTGCACACTCTTCCCATCAAACTATTATCCTGCAAACTGACCCAACAATTTATTATCCTGCACACTGTTCCCAACAAACTATTACCCTGCACACTGTTCCCAACAAATTATTATCCTGCACACTTTTCCCAATCATCTATTATCCTGCATACTGACCCATCAACCTATTATCCTGCACACTGTTCCCAACAAACTATTATCCTGCACACTGTTCCCAACAAACTATTATCCTGCACACTGACCCAACAATTTATTATCCTGCACACCTTTCCCAACAATCTATTATCCTGCATACTGACCCATCAACCTATTATCCTGCACACTGTTCCCAACAAATTATTATCCTGCACACTGACCCAACAAATTATTATCCTGCACACTGACCCAACAATTTATTATCCTGCACACTGTTCCCAACAAATTATTATCCTGCACACTGTTCCCAACAAACTATTATCCTGCACACTGACCCAACAATTTATTATCCTGCACACGTTTCCCAACAATCTATTATCCTGCATACTGACTCATCAACCTATTAACCTGCACACTTTTCCCAACAATCTATTATCCTGCACACTGTTCCCATCAACCTATTATCCTGCACACTGTTCCCATCAACCTATTAAACTGCACACTTTTCCCAACAATCTATTATCCTGCATACTGACCCATCAACCTATTATCCTGCACACTGTTCCCATCAACCTATTATCCTGCACACTGTTCCCAACAAATTATTATCCTGCACACTGTTCCCAACAAACTATTATCCTGCACACTGTTCCCAACAAACTATTTTCCTGCATAGTGACCAACAAACTATTATCCTGCACACTGTTCCCAACAAATTATTATCCTGCACACTGTTCCCAACAAACTATTATCCTGCACACTGTTCCCATCAACCTATTATCCTGCACACTTTTCCCAACAATCTATTATCCTGCATACTGACCCATCAACCTATTATCCTGCACACTGTTCCCATCAAACTATTATCCTGCAAACTGACCCAACAATTTATTATCCTGCACACTGTTCCCAACAAACTATTATCCTGCACACTGACCCAACAATTTATTATCCTGCACACTTTTCCCAACAATCTATTATCCTGCATACTGACCCATCAACCTATTATCCTGCACACTGTTCCCAACAAACTATTATCCTGCATACTGACCCATCAACCTATTATCCTGCACACTGCTCCCAACAAACTATGATCCTGCACACTGTTCCCAACAAACTATTATCCTGCACACGGTTCCCAACAAATTATTATCCTTCACACTTTTCCCAACAAACTATTACCCTGCACACTGTTCCCAACAAATTATTATCCTGCACACTGTTCCCAAGAAACTATTACCCTGCACACTGTTCCCAACAAATTATTATCCGACACATTTTTCCCAACAAACTATTACCCTGCACACTGTTCCCAACAAATTATTGTCCTGCACTCTTTTCCCAACAAATTATTACCCTGCACACTGTTCCCAACAAACTATTACCCTGCACACTGACCCAACAATTTATTATCCTGCACACTTTTCCCAACAATCTATTATCCTGCATACTGACCCATCAACCTATTATCCTGCACACTGTTCCCAAGAAACTATTACCCTGCACACTGTTCCCAACAAACTATTATCCTGCACACTGACCCAACAATTTATTATCCTGCACACTTTTCCCAACAATCTATTATCCTGCATACTGACCCATCAACCTATTATCCTGCAAACTGTTCCCAAGAAACTATTACCCTGCACACTGTTCCCAACAAACTATTATCCTGCACACTGACCCAACAATTTATTATCCTGCACACTTTTCCCAACAATCTATTATCCTGCATACTGACCCATCAACCTATTATCCTGCACACTGTTCCCAACAAACGATTATCCTGCATACTGACCCATCAACCTATTATCCTGCACACTGTTCCCAACAAATTATTATCCTGCACACTGACCCAACAATTTATTATCCTGCACACTTTTCCCAACAATCTATTATCCTGCATACAGACCCATCAACCTATTATCCTGCACACTGTTCCCAACAAACGATTATCCTGCATACTGACCCATCAACCTATTATCCTGCACACTGTTCCCAACAAATTATTATCCTGCACACTGACCCAACAATTTATTATCCTGCACACTTTTCCCAATCATCTATTATCCTGCATACTGACCCATCAACCTATTATCCTGCACACTGTTCCCAACAAATTATTATCCTGCACACTGACCCAACAATTTATTATCCTGCACACTTTTCCCAACAATCTATTATCCTGCATACTGACCCATCAACCTATTATCCTGCATACTGTTCCCAACAAATTATTATCCTGCACACTGACCCAACAATTTATTATCCTGCACACTGTTCCCAACAAATTATTATCCTGCACACTGACCCAACAATTTATTATCCTGCACACTTTTCCCAATCATCTATTATCCTGCATACTGACCCATCAACCTATTATCCTGCACACTGTTCCCAACAAACTATTATCCTGCACACTGACCCAACAATTTATTATCCTGCACACTTTTCCCAACAATCTATTATCCTGCATACTGACCCATCAACCTATTATCCTGCATACTGTTCCCAACAAATTATTATCCTGCACACTGACCCAACAATTTATTATCCTGCACACTGTTCCCAAGAAACTATTACCCTGCACACTGTTCCCAACAAACTATTATCCTGCACACTGACCCAACAATTTATTATCCTGCACACTTTTCCCAACAATCTATTATCCTGCATACTGACCCATCAACCTATTATCCTGCAAACTGTTCCCAAGAAACTATTACCCTGCACACTGTTCCCAACAAACTATTATCCTGCACACTGACCCAACAATTTATTATCCTGCACACTTCTCCCAACAATCTATTATCCTGCATACTGACCCATCAACCTATTATCCTGCACACTGTTCCCAACAAACGATTATCCTGCATACTGACCCATCAACCTATTATCCTGCACACTGTTCCCAACAAATTATTATCCTGCACACTGACCCAACAATTTATTATCCTGCACACTTCTCCCAATCATCTATTATCCTGCATACTGACCCATCAACCTATTATCCTGCACACTGTTCCCAACAAACGATTATCCTGCATACTGACCCATCAACCTATTATCCTGCACACTGTTCCCAACAAATTATTATCCTGCACACTGACCCAACAATTTATTATCCTGCACACTTTTCCCAATCATCTATTATCCTGCATACTGACCCATCAACCTATTATCCTGCACACTGTTCCCAACAAATTATTATCCTGCACACTGACCCAACAATTTATTATCCTGCACACTTTTCCCAACAATCTATTATCCTGCATACTGACCCATCAACCTATTATCCTGCATACTGTTCCCAACAAATTATTATCCTGCACACTGACCCAACAATTTATTATCCTGCACACTGTTCCCAACAAATTATTATCCTGCACACTGACCCAACAATTTATTATCCTGCACACTTTTCCCAATCATCTATTATCCTGCATACTGACCCATCAACCTATTATCCTGCACACTGTTCCCAACAAACTATTATCCTGCACACTGACCCAACAATTTATTATCCTGCACACTTTTCCCAACAATCTATTATCCTGCATACTGACCCATCAACCTATTATCCTGCACACTGTTCCCAACAAATTATTATCCTGCACACTGACCCAACAATTTATTATCCTGCACACTGTTCCCAACAAATTATTATCCTGCATACTGACCCATCAATCTATTATCCTGCACAATGTTCCCAACAAATTATTACCCTGCACACTGTTCCCAACAAATTATTATCCTGCACACTGACCCAACAATTTATTATCCTGCACACTTTTCCCAACAAATTATTACCCTGCACACTGTTCCCAACAAATTATTATCCTGCACACTGACCCAACAATTTATTATCCTGCACACTTTTCCCAATCATCTATTATCCTGCATACTGACCCATCAACCTATTATCCTGCACACTGTTCCCAACAAACTATTATCCTGCACACTGACCCAACAATTTATTATCCTGCACACTTTTCCCAACAATCTATTATCCTGCATACTGACCCATCAACCTATTATCCTGCATACTGTTCCCAACAAATTATTATCCTGCACACTGACCCAACAATTTATTATCCTGCACACTGTTCCCAAGAAACTATTACCCTGCACACTGTTCCCAACAAACTATTATCCTGCACACTGACCCAACAATTTATTATCCTGCACACTTTTCCCAACAATCTATTATCCTGCATACTGACCCATCAACCTATTATCCTGCAAACTGTTCCCAAGAAACTATTACCCTGCACACTGTTCCCAACAAACTATTATCCTGCACACTGACCCAACAATTTATTATCCTGCACACTTTTCCCAACAATCTATTATCCTGCATACTGACCCATCAACCTATTATCCTGCACACTGTTCCCAACAAACGATTATCCTGCATACTGACCCATCAACCTATTATCCTGCACACTGTTCCCAACAAATTATTATCCTGCACACTGACCCAACAATTTATTATCCTGCACACTTCTCCCAATCATCTATTATCCTGCATACTGACCCATCAACCTATTATCCTGCACACTGTTCCCAACAAATTATTATCCTGCACACTGACCCAACAATTTATTATCCTGCACACTTTTCCCAACAATCTATTATCCTGCATACAGACCCATCAACCTATTATCCTGCACACTGTTCCCAACAAACGATTATCCTGCATACTGACCCATCAACCTATTATCCTGCACACTGTTCCCAACAAATTATTATCCTGCACACTGACCCAACAATTTATTCTCCTGCACACTTTTCCCAATCATCTATTATCCTGCATACTGACCCATCAACCTATTATCCTGCACACTGTTCCCAACAAATTATTATCCTGCACACTGACCCAACAATTTATTATCCTGCACACTTTTCCCAACAATCTATTATCCTGCATACTGACCCATCAACCTATTATCCTGCATACTGTTCCCAACAAATTATTATCCTGCACACTGACCCAACAATTTATTATCCTGCACACTGTTCCCAACAAATTATTATCCTGCACACTGACCCAACAATTTATTATCCTGCACACTTTTCCCAATCATCTATTATCCTGCATACTGACCCATCAACCTATTATCCTGCACACTGTTCCCAACAAACTATTATCCTGCACACTGACCCAACAATTTATTATCCTGCACACTTTTCCCAACAATCTATTATCCTGCATACTGACCCATCAACCTATTATCCTGCATACTGTTCCCAACAAATTATTATCCTGCACACTGACCCAACAATTTATTATCCTGCACACTGTTCCCAACAAATTATTATCCTGCACACTGACCCAACAATTTATTATCCTGCACACTTTTCCCAATCATCTATTATCCTGCATACTGACCCATCAACCTATTATCCTGCACACTGTTCCCAACAAACTATTATCCTGCACACTGACCCAACAATTTATTATCCTGCACACTTTTCCCAACAATCTATTATCCTGCATACTGACCCATCAACCTATTATCCTGCACACTGTTCCCAACAAATTATTATCCTGCACACTGACCCAACAATTTATTATCCTGCACACTGTTCCCAACAAATTATTATCCTGCATACTGACCCATCAATCTATTATCCTGCACACTGTTCCCAACAAATTATTACCCTGCACACTGTTCCCAACAAATTATTATCCTGCACACTGACCCAACAATTTATTATCCTGCACACTTTTCCCAACAAATTATTATCCTGCACACTGTTCCCAACAAACTATTATCCTGCACACTGACCCAACAATTTATTATCCTGCACACTTTTCCCAACAATCTATTATCCTGCATACTGACCCATCAACCGATTATCCTGCACCCTGTTCCCAACAAACTATTATCCTGCACACTGACCCAACAAATTACTATCCTGCACACTTTTCCCAACAATCTATTATCCTGCATACTGACCCATCAACCTATTATCCTGCACACTTTTCCCAACAAACTATTACCCTGCACACTGTTCCCAACAAATTATTATCCTGCACACTTTTCCCAGCAAACTATTAGCCTGCACACTGTTCCCAACAAATTATTATCCTGCACACTGTTCTCAACAAACTATTACCCTGCACACTGTTCCCAACAAATTATTATCCTGCACACTTTTCCCAACAAACTATTACCCAGCACACTGTTCCCAACAAATTATTATCCAGCACACTTTTCCCAACAAATTATTACCCTGCACACTGTTCCCAACAAATTATTATCCTGCACACTGTTCCCAACAAACTATTATCCTGCACACTGACCCAACAATTTATTATCCTGCACACGTTTCCCAACAATCTATTATCCTGCATACTGACCCATCAACCTATTAACCTGCACACTTTTCCAACAATCTATTATCCTGCACACTGTTCCCATCAACCTATTATCCTGCACACTGTTCACATCAACCTATTAAACTGCACACTTTTCCCAACAATCTATTATCCTGCATACTGACCCATCAACCTATTATCCTGCACACTGTTCCCATCAACCTATTATCCTGCACACTGTTCCCAACAAATTATTATCCTGCACACTGTTCCCAACAAACTATTATCCTGCACACTGTTCCCAACAAACTATTTTCCTGCATAGTGACCAACAAACTATTATCCTGCACACTGTTCCCAACAAATTATTATCCTGCACACTGTTCCCAACAAACTATTATCCTGCATACTGACCCATCAACCGATTATCCTGCACACTGTTCCCAACAAACTATTATCCTGCACACTGACCCAACAAATTATTATCCTGCACACTTTTCCCAACAATCTATTATCCTGCATACTGACCCATCAACCTATTATCCGGCACACTGTTCCCAACAAACTATTATCCTGCATACTGACCCATCAACCTATTATCCTGCACACTGCTCCCAACAAACTATGATCCTGCACACTGTTCCCAACAAACTATTATCCTGCACACGGATCCCAACAAATTATTATCCTGCACACTTTTCCCAACAAACTAATACCCTGCACACTGTTCCCAACAAATTATTATCCTGCACACTGTTCCCAACAAACTATTACCCTGCACACTGTTCCCAACAAATTATTATCCGACACATTTTTCCCAACAAACTATCACCCTGCACACTGTTCCCAACAAATTATTGTCCTGCACTCTTTTCCCAACAAATTATTACCCTGCACACTGTTCCCAACAAACTATTACCCTGCACACTGACCCAACAATTTATTATCCTGCACACTTTTCCCAATCATCTATTATCCTGCATACTGACCCATCAACCTATTATCCTGCACACTGTTCCCAACAAACTATTACCCTGCACACTGTTCCCAACAAATTATTATCCTGCACACTTTTCCCAGCAAACTATTAGCCTGCACACTGTTCCCAACAAATTATTATCCTGCACACTGTTCTCAACAAACTATTACCCTGCACACTGGTCCCAACAAATTATTATCCTGCACACTTTTCCCAACAAACTATTACCCAGCACACTGTTCCCAACAAATTATTATCCAGCACACTTTTCCCAACAAATTATTACCCTGCACACTGTTCCCAACAAATTATTATCCTGCACACTGTTCCCAACAAACTATTATCCTGCACACTGACCCAACAATTTATTATCCTGCACACGTTTCCCAACAATCTATTATCCTGCATACTGACCCATCAACCTATTAACCTGCACACTTTTCCAACAATCTATTATCCTGCACACTGTTCCCATCAACCTATTATCCTGCACACTGTTCCCATCAACCTATTAAACTGCACACTTTTCCCAACAATCTATTATCCTGCATACTGACCCATCAACCTATTATCCTGCACACTGTTCCCATCAACCTATTATCCTGCACACTGTTCCCAACAAATTATTAACCTGCACACTGTTCCCAACAAACTATTATCCTGCACACTGTTCCCAACAAACTATTTTCCTGCATAGTGACCAACAAACTATTACCCTGCACACTGTTCCCAACAAATTATTATCCGACACATTTTTCCCAACAAACTATTACCCTGCACACTGTTCCCAACAAATTATTGTCCTGCACTCTTTTCCCAACAAATTATTACCCTGCACACTGTTCCCAACAAACTATTACCCTGCACACTGACCCAACAATTTATTATCCTGCACACTTTTCCCAATCATCTATTATCCTGCATACTGACCCATCAACCTATTATCCTGCACACTGTTCCCAACAAACTATTATCCTGCACACTGTTCCCAACAAACTATTATCCTGCACACTGACCCAACAATTTATTATCCTGCACACTGTTCCCAACAAATTATTATCCTGCACACTGACCCAACAATTTATTATCCTTCACACTGTTCCCAACAAATTATTATCCTGCACACTGACCCAACAATTTATTATCCTGCACACTTTTCCCAATCATCTATTATCCTGCATACTGACCCATCAACCTATTATCCTGCACACTGTTCCCAACAAACGATTATCCTGCATACTGACCCATCAACCTATTATCCTGCACACTGTTCCCAACAAATTATTATCCTGCACACTGACACAACAATTTATTATCCTGCACACTTTTCCCAATCATCTATTATCCTGCATACTGACCCATCAACCTATTATCCTGCACACTGTTCCCAACAAATTATTATCCTGCACACTGACCCAACAATTTATTATCCTGCACACTTTTCCCAACAATCTATTATCCTGCATACTGACCCATCAACCTATTATCCTGCATACTGTTCCCAACAAATTATTATCCTGCACACTGACCCAACAATTTATTATCCTGCACACTGTTCCCAACAAATTATTATCCTGCACACTGACCCAACAATTTATTATCCTGCACACTTTTCCCAATCATCTATTATCCTGCATACTGACCCATCAACCTATTATCCTGCACACTGTTCCCAACAAACTATTATCCTGCACACTGACCCAACAATTTATTATCCTGCACACTTTTCCCAACAATCTATTATCCTGCATACTGACCCATCAACCTATTATCCTGCATACTGTTCCCAACAAATTATTATCCTGCACACTGACCCAACAATTTATTATCCTGCACACTGTTCCCAACAAATTATTATCCTGCACACTGACCCAACAATTTATTATCCTGCACACTTTTCCCAATCATCTATTATCCTGCATACTGACCCATCAACCTATTATCCTGCACACTGTTCCCAACAAACTATTATCCTGCACACTGACCCAACAATTTATTATCCTGCACACTTTTCCCAACAATCTATTATCCTGCATACTGACCCATCAACCTATTATCCTGCACACTGTTCCCAACAAATTATTATCCTGCACACTGACCCAACAATTTATTATCCTGCACACTGTTCCCAACAAATTATTATCCTGCATACTGACCCATCAATCTATTATCCTGCACACTGTTCCCAACAAATTATTACCCTGCACACTGTTCCCAACAAATTATTATCCTGCACACTGACCCAACAATTTATTATCCTGCACACTTTTCCCAACAAATTATTATCCTGCACACTGTTCCCAACAAACTATTATCCTGCACACTGACCCAACAATTTATTATCCTGCACACTTTTCCCAACAATCTATTATCCTGCATACTGACCCATCAACCGATTATCCTGCACACTGTTCCCAACAAACTATTATCCTGCACACTGACCCAACAAATTATTATCCTGCACACTTTTCCCAACAATCTATTATCCTGCATACTGACCCATCAACCTATTATCCTGCACACTTTTCCCAACAAACTATTACCCTGCACACTGTTCCCAACAAATTATTATCCTGCACACTTTTCCCAGCAAACTATTAGCCTGCACACTGTTCCCAACAAATTATTATCCTGCACACTGTTCTCAACAAACTATTACCCTGCACACTGTTCCCAACAAATTATTATCCTGCACACTTTTCCCAACAAACTATTGCCCAGCACACTGTTCCCAACAAATTATTATCCAGCACACTTTTCCCAACAAATTATTACCCTGCACACTGTTCCCAACAAATTATTATCCTGCACACTGTTCCCAACAAACTATTATCCTGCACACTGACCCAACAATTTATTATCCTGCACACGTTTCCCAACAATCTATTATCCTGCATACTGACCCATCAACCTATTAACCTGCACACTTTTCCAACAATCTATTATCCTGCACACTGTTCCCATCAACCTATTATCCTGCACACTGTTCCCATCAACCTATTAAACTGCACACTTTTCCCAACAATCTATTATCCTGCATACTGACCCATCAACCTATTATCCTGCACACTGTTCCCATCAACCTATTATCCTGCACACTGTTCCCAACAAATTATTATCCTGCACACTGTTCCCAACAAACTATTATCCTGCACACTGTTCCCAACAAACTATTTTCCTGCATAGGGACCAACAAACTATTATCCTGCACACTGTTCCCAACAAATTATTATCCTGCACACTGTTCCCAACAAACTATTATCCTGCATACTGACCCATCAACCGATTATCCTGCACACTGTTCCCAACAAACTATTATCCTGCACACTGACCCAACAAATTATTATCCTGCACACTTTTCCCAACAATCTATTATCCTGCATACTGACCCATCAACCTATTATCCGGCACACTGTTCCCAACAAACTATTATCCTGCATACTGACCCATCAACCTATTATCCTGCACATTGCTCCCAACAAACTATGATCCTGCACACTGTTCCCAACAAACTATTATCCTGCACACGGATCCCAACAAATTATTATCCTGCACACTTTTCCCAACAAACTAATACCCTGCACACTGTTCCCAACAAATTATTATCCTGCACACTGTTCCCAACAAACTATTACCCTGCACACTGTTCCCAACAAATTATTATCCGACACATTTTTCCCAACAAACTATTACCCTGCACACTGTTCCCAACAAATTATTGTCCTGCACTCTTTTCCCAACAAATTATTACCCTGCACACTGTTCCCAACAAACTATTACCCTGCACACTGACCCAACAATTTATTATCCTGCACACTTTTCCCAATCATCTATTATCCTGTATACTGACCCATCAACCTATTATCCTGCACACTGTTCCCAACAAACTATTATCCTGCACACTGTTCCCAACAAACTATTATCCTGCACACTGACCCATCAATTTATTATCCTGCACACTGTTCCCAACAAATTATTATCCTGCACACTGACCCAACAATTTATTATCCTGCACACTGTTCCCTACAAATTATTATCCTGCACACTTTTCCCAACAACTATTATCCTGCTCACTGTTCCCAACAAATTATTTTCTTGCAGAGTGACCAACAAACTATTTTCCTGCACACTGTTCCCAACAAATTATTATTATGCTGCACACTGACCCCAACAAACTATTATCCTGCACACTGTTCCCAACAAACTATTATCCTGCATACTGTTCCCAAGAGACTATTAACCTGCACTATGTTCCCAACAAACTGTTATACTGCACAGTTTTGTCAACGAATTATTATCCTGCACACTGTTCCCAACAAACTATTATCCTGCACACTGTTCCCAAGAGACTATTAACCTGCACTATGTTCCCAACAAACTGTTATACTGCACAGTTTTGTCAACGAATTATTATCCTGCACACTGTTCCCTACGAATTATTATCCTGCACACTTTTCCCAACAACTATTATCCTGCTCACTGTTCCCAACAAATTATTTTCTTGCAGAGTGACCAACAAACTATTTTCCTGCACACTGTTCCCAACAAATTATTATTATGCTGCACACTGACCCCAACAAACTATTATCCTGCACACTCGTACCAACAAACTATTATCCTGCACACTCGTACCAACAAACTATTATCCTGTACACTCGTACCAACAAACTATTATCCTGCACATTGTTCCCAACAAACTATTATCCTGCACACTCGTACCAACAAACTATTATCCTGTACACTCGTACCAACAAACTATTATCCTGCACTTTGTTCCCAACAAACTATTATCCTGTGCACTCATACCAACAAACTATTATCCTGCACATTGTTCCCAACAAACTATTATCCTGCACATTGTTCCCAACAAACTATTATCCTGCACACTCGTACCAACAAATTATTATCCTGTGCACTCGTACCAACAAACTATTATCCTGCACATTGTTCCCAACAAACTATTATCCTGTACACTCGTACCAACAAACTATTATCCTGCACACTCGTACCAACAAACTATTATCCTGAACACTTTTCCCAACAACCTATTATCCTTCACACTGTTCACAACAAATTCTTATCCTTCACACCATTGCCAACAAATTATTATCCAGCACACTGTCACCAACAAATTATTTTCCTGCAGAGTGCCCAACATCCTATTATCTGGCACATTGTTCCCAACAAACCATTGTCGTGAACAGTTTTCCCAACAAACTATTGTCCTGCACACTGTTCCCAACACACTATTATCCTGCGTACTGTTCCCAAGAAACTATTGTCCTGCACACTGTTCCCAAGAAACTATTATCAAAGAACAAAGAACAAAGAACAGTACAGCACAGGAACAGGCCATTCGGCCCTCCAAGCCTGCGCTGATCTTGATGCCTGCCTAAACTAACACCTTCTGCACTTCCGGGGCCCAAATCCCTCTATTCCCTTCCTATTCATATATTTGTCAAGATGTCTCTGAAACGTTGCTATCGTATCTGCTTCCACCACCTCCCCTGGCAGCAAGTTCCAGGCACTCACCACCCTCTGTGTAATAACCTTGCCTCGCACATCCTGCGTACTGTTCCCAAGAAGGGCCACCCGCGCATAAACATGAGCAGTATTTCTCACCCACAGCTGTTACAAAAATTTCTAAATTCACTTGTAACAGCCCTTCAAAACACTCCCACAGGGGATGCTGAGACCAAGTGGGCCCACATCAGAGACACCATCTATGAGTCAGCTTTGACCACCTACGGCAAAAGTGCGAAGAGAAATGCAGACTGGTTTCAATCTCATATTGAGGAGCTGGAACCTGTCATAGCCGCTAAGCGCATTGCACTGTTGAACTACAAGAAAGCCCCCAGCAATTTAACATCCGCAGCACTGAAAGCAGCCAGAAGCACTGCACAAAGAACAGCCAGGCGCTGCGCAAACGACTACTGACAACACCTATGCAATCATATTCAGCTGGCCTCAGACACCGGAAACATCAGAGGAATGTATGATGGCATGAAGAGAGCTCTTGGGCCAACCATCAAGAAGATCGCCCCCCTCAAATCTAAATCAGGGGACATAATCACTGACCAACACAAACAAATGGACCGATGGGTTGAGCACTACCTAGAACTGTACTCCAGGGAGAATGCTGTCACTGAGACTGCCCTCAATGCAGCCCAGCCTCTGCCAGTCATGGTTGAGCTGGACATACAGCCAACCAAATCGGAACTCAGTGATGCCATTGATTCTCTAGCCAGCGGAAAAGCCCCTGGGAAGGACAGCATTACCCCTGAAATAATCAAGAGTGCCAAGCCTGCTATACTCTCAGCACTACATGAACTGCTATGCCTGTGCTGGGACGAGGGAGCAGTACCTCAGGACATGCACGATGTCAATATCATCACCCTCTCTAAAAACAAAGGTGACTGCGGTGACTGCAACAACTACCGTGGAATCTCCCTGCTCAGCATAGTGGGGAAAGTCTTTGCTCGAGTCACTCTGAACAAGCTCCAGAAGCTGGCCGAGCGTGTCTACCCTGAGGCACAGTGCGGCTTTCGTGCAGAGAGACCGACCGTTGACATGCTGTTCTCCCTTCGTCAGATACAGGAGAAATGCCGTGAACAACAGATGCCCCTCTACATTGCTTTCATTGATCTCACCAAAGCCTTTGACCTCGTCAGCAGACGTGGTCTCTTCAGACTACTAGAAAAGATTGGATGCCCACCAAAGCTACTAAGTATCATCACCTCATTCCATGACAATATGAAAGGCACAATTCAACATGGTGGCTCCTCATCAGAGCCCTTTCCTATCCTGAGTGGCATGAAACAGGGCTGTGTTCTCGCACCCACACTTTTTGGGATTTTCTTCTCCCTGCTGCTTTCACATGCGTTCAAGTCCTCTGAAGAAGGAATTTTCCTCCACACAAGATCAGGGGACAGGTTGTTCAACCTTGCCCGTCTAAGAGCGAAGTCCAAAGTACGGAAAGTCCTCATCAGGGAACTCCGCTTTGCTGACGATGCTGCTTTAACATCTCACACTGAAGAGTGCCTGCAGAGTCTCATCGACAGCTTTGCGGCTGCCTGCAATGAATTTGGCCTAACCATCAGCCTCAAGAAAACGAATATCATGGGGCAGGACGTCAGAAATGCTCCATCCATCAATATTGGCGACCACGCTCTGGAAGTGGTTCAAGAGTTCACCTACCTCGGCTCAACTATCACCAGTAACCTGTCTCTAGATGCAGAAATCAACAAGCGCATGGGAAAGGCTTCCACTGCTATGTCCAGACTGGCCAAGAGAGTGTGGGAAAATGGCGCACTGACACGGAACACAAAAGTCCGACTGTATCAGGCTTGTGTCCTCAGTACCTTGCTCTATGGCAGCGAGGCCTGGACAACGCATGTCTGCCAAGAGCGACGTCTCAATTCATTCCATCTTCGCTGCCTCCGGAGAATACTTGGCATCAGGTGGCAGGACCGTATCTCCAACACAGAAGTCCTCGAGGCGGCCAACATCCCCAGCTTGTACACACGACTGAGTCAGCGGCGCTTGAGATGGCTTGGCCATGTGAGCCGCATGGAAGATGGCAGGATCCCCAAAGACACATTGTACAGCGAGCTCGCCACTGGTATCAGACCCACCGGCCGTCCATGTCTCCGCTTTAAAGACGTCTGCAAACGCGACATGAAATCCTGTGACATTGATCACAAGTCGTGGGAGTCAGTTGCCAGCGTTCGCCAGAGCTGGCGGGCAGCCATAAAGACGGGGCTAAAATGTGGCGAGTCGAAGAGACTTAGTAGTTGGCTGGAAAAAAGAGAGGCGCAAGGGGAGAGCCAACTGTGTAACAGCCCAGACAAACAAATTTCTCTGCAGCACTTGTGGAAGAGCCTGTCACTCTAGAATTGGCCTTTATAGCCACTCCAGGCGCTGCTTCACAAACCACTGACCACCTCCAGGCGCTTATCCATTGTCTCTCGAGATAAGGAGGCCAAAGAGATTATCCTGCACAGTGTTCGCAACAAATTATTATCCTGCACAATTTTCCCAATCACTATTATCCTGCACACTGTTTTCAACCAACTATTTTCCTGTATACCGTCCCAACAATCTCTTCTCCCGCACGCTGCTGACAACACAATGTTCTCCGCGTCTCTGCAAATTTTAACTCAAGTCTTCTCATAGTTAGTTTGGCGACATGTAGTTGTGCGCACATTTTTGGCCAGCAACACTTCCGCACCGTTCTCTGCCCGTTTGAATGGGGAAAATTGCCCTGGTTACGCCAGAGTTTCCTTTGAGTATACTCTGTAAAGTTTAAAAGTTTGAATTCTGTGGTCTGGCTGCATGTTCAAGTTCTTATTATTTGCCGCGCACACAGCCCCACACTGCATTCCATTGTAATGATTAGCTTCAATTGTATGTTTCAATCCAGTTTCTCCGCCCCCCCACCCCCGACCCGCAAAACCAGAGCTAGTTTGATAAATCAGAGCAAGAATCAGCAACAAGTATTTTCCCATGGATGATATTTGTTGAATTGGTCACTTACGTGTGCAGTTGCTGCTTATCCAAGGTGCTGAATTGAACTGCATGCTCTGTGTTCAGTTACCCATTTACATCTTGAAACAAAACTTTGAGGAAATTCGCACCCCTACAGAGATCCTGTTCGATTGATTTTATTTAATAGAGAATCTCCTGCGCCTTTGCCAACTGTCAATGTTCTGGTGTAACTTCCTCTTTTGACAAATATGTGACAAACTCCCCCTCCCCGCTTGGCCCCTGCCAACGCCCCGTCTTCCCACACCCACCTCCTCAACCCACACATTCCTCTACATCCCTGGCAGCAGGCAGATAAGTCTCCCTCAATGAAAAATGCTGTTTTGGATCTTAAGGTTTTAATGAAGGACCCACAGTTCCAAACTGTGTGGTACACAAACACGGATGTGGGACCTGAATTGCATAAAGACATAAGAATGTGCACTTTTGTCAATCCTGCCTGACTCGAAGTTCACAAGATGCCATACAAGTTTTCGCCCAGTCCTTTTGTGTCTGTGGGATATACTGTAGAACACCAGGGCCAAATATAACATTTGCACCAATGTCTCTATTCATAATAGAATCATAGAATGATACAGCACAGAATGAGACCATTCAGACCATCATGCTTGTGCTGGCTCTTTGGAAGAGCTGTCCAATTTGTCCCACTCTGCTGTTCTTTCTCCATAGCCCTATAAATTTTCCTTTTCAATTAATTATCCAATTCCCTTTCGAAAGTTATAATTGAATCTACTTCCACCACCGACTAATATTGTTAGTGGCTCTCTCTTTTCAGGTGTTGTCCCTCTCTCCTTTAAATCTGCTGTGATGAAGATCACTCCTGCCAAGAATGAGGCATATTAATTTCATCATATGCAACATTAATGTTTAAACTCTTACTGAACTGAAAACATGGCTGCACCTGCATTCTAACAGGTCAGTGGCTGGAAATATTTGCATTCTAAAAGACAGTTGCCAGGAGAAGACAATGGAACTGCTCCCTGATTCAATTAACCAAATGGATTTTGATCACCAGACATTGAATGTGTGAAAGTCAGCATTCCAGCCCCCTAATGAGGATGTCTACTAAGATTGAAAGAATCCACAAAAGCTCGCCGGGCAGGTGGTCCCAAAAAAAAAGCTAGTCACATGACTGGCCTGCTGCCCCTGGCTTGGTTTGAATTGTGTTCACAGAACATTTTGAGTTAGACTGCAATTGAGCTTGAACAGAGAACATCTCTCCCTCTCTGTCTCACACAAAAAGAAGAAACTGCAATTGGATTTCAAGAAGACAGAAAACCATCAAAACAAGTTTGAAAGTGTGTCATGGACCCAACGAGATGGCAAGATCGAACTGCAATTAAAGACTTTACATCAAACTCAAAAGACAGTAAATGAACGTCAGTTATTGCTTCAAACCTTTCCCCTTGATTTTTTCTCCTTTTCTGCCTCTATCTGCGTGTGAGTTTATCGCGTATGCGTGCTAACGCGGTCGCGTCGAGTATTTTAGTAGTTTTAACTGAATTGGAGTTTTCAGGTTAATAAACTTACACATTTTTTGTTTAAATCTAAGAAAACTTGTCTGGTTGATTTCTTTGCCATTACAATTGGAGAGCAGTGAACAAAGATTCACTGAGAGGAAGCTAAAAGCACGGTAACTTTAAAAATTAACCCTGTTACGGCCAAACCAGGGAAAAGCTGAGAGGGAATCCCTAAACCCCTTTCTCACATGATCGTAACACTGCCGTTACCCCACCACTCTCAAACAACTAACCCTTGATCCCTCCATTCTTACAAACTTCCTCCCCATCTCCAATCTTTCTTTCCTCTCCAAAGTCCTTGAATGTTTTGTTGTCTCTCAAAATTCATGCCTATCTTTTCTGGAAATCCATGTTTGAATCACTTGTTATGACCGACCACTCCAGTCAAAGCCCCCAATCAAAATATATGATTCTGATTGTGGTGGGAGAAAGGCACTGTTTATTCAATCCCGTCCCTCCACAGATCGCCTAACATATCACTTTAAACTTTCCAAATTAAAGAAAGACCCAGCCAAATTGTACTATCTATTCACCCCCGAATAAGGCTAATCAAATCAGGTGTCTTTAAATCAACAAATTAATTGTTTAATTAGAAAAACTAAATTCTTAAACACTATTAAGATATAAACAAAATTTGAAATAGAAAAAATTAGAGTCCTTGCAAATTTACAGTTCAATGTTGCTTGAAGTCCTCACAGCTGTCTGATGGGGAAAAAAGGTTCTTCCACAGTAGAACAGTCCGTGCTCTAATTCCAGCAGTAAGTGATGCTTTCCTTCCTTTAGCGAATTTTAATAATTAACAACTTGCAAACACTTTCAATAGAATCAATCTGATTTTATAGTTTTTGTGGGATAAAAGATTGTCACAGTCGAACTTCCCTTCCTTCAGTTTAAATTACCAGAGATCTCCGTTTTGGCTTGACATTTTTTAGAATTTTGAGAGAGAATAATAATTAAACAGACAAAATTCTCTTCCTTCAATTTAAATGGCAGACAGCTCTTCTTTCAGGTGCTAACACCAGCTGTCTGTTTGTGTTCTGTTAGAACAGACTGTCTTCAACTAAAAAGCCAATTCAAAATTGAATTGTAACAAATGTTTTGCGTGATGCTCAGTCCAAGTGGCTGTATCCAACCTAACAAGGATTCACCTTCTGAATTGCAGTCTCCGAATGGCTGTATCCAACAGCAACCAAAAATGCATTTTCTCTAACTCCTGAGGCTTGCTGGTTCTTAAAGCAGTACGTCTCCTTTTCCAGCCTTAAAGAGACACCACATATTCTCCAGAGAAAAAAACCTACAGAACCATGATACTTCCGCCCCTAGCAGAATGAAACCCCATTCCTGGAATGCGTTTCATTACAATGGGTAAAAAAAGCACAAATTGAAAAAATGCTAATACATTTTTCCCCCCGCATTGACAGATGTACACTTTTCTAAAAAAAATGTTAAGACTACAGCAACAAGTTCCACCAGAACATTTCGGCTTTAAATTTTCAAAAGGTTGTTCCAATTAACCCATTTTAAATTTCCAAGCATAGTCTTCCAATTGTTTTGTGTTTTCCTTCCAAGTGTCCCTATTGTCCATCACCTCAGAAAGGTGAATTACACAGTAGGATCACTGACCACTACTGGGTTCACTATTCCCTGAGAAGTTTCTCAAGTACCCCTTAACCTATGTGGCATCACTTGACACTGGAAAACCCAGTCTGCTGTACCAGAAGCTGATTTTTTCTTACCCTGGGGTGACAACGGAATTTGACAATATCCCTCCAACACATCTGTCTCTTTAAGACACATTGTGTTGCCCACTTTGTCCTTACAGTCCTTTAAATGAGAATTTGGGTAGGTGTCAGCCTTCTTTACCACAGTGACATTTCTAGAGTCTATGCAAGTATGAGCCGTCCCACCAGGTTTAGTCATCAAGACCATCTGCGAATTCCAGCTGTCCCGACTGGGTTCATCTAAGCTGCCCTTCAGCATGCATTGTACCTCTGCTTCCACTTGGGCCTCTCTGTCTGGACCTAAACAACAAGGTTGTCGTTTTAAAGGAATGGTTCCCCCTATACCCACATCACGTGTGACTAAGGTTGTACATCCTGGCTTATCCCTACAAACTTTTTGAAACGTTGTGAAAACCCTGGTTAGGACTTCACGCTGTTTTGCCTCTAAGTGTAAAAGCCTATTGTTTAATTTTCCTAGCCATTCTGTATTTGCTAACTGGATAGTTGGAGGTGCAATCTGAGAATTTCATAGGCCTACTTCTGTCCCATTCCTACTATCGTTTTCCTTCTCCACAGTCCCGATAACCTGACATACCTGTACTGGCTTATCCTCCTCCCTGCGGTAATATGGTTTGAGCATATTAATGTGACACAACCGGTTCTTCTTCCAGCTATCAGGGGTATCAATCAAGTAATCTTCCTTTTGATCACTCTATATGGGCCACTGAACCGTGCTTTTAATTGTTCTCCCTGTGACAGTAACAACACTAATACTTCATCCCCTGGTTTTTTGCTAGGTTGTAGTTTTCCCACCATTTGACGGGTCTCACATCCTTTGTAAGACCTGGCCAGTAACAATGTTTGCTTATGTGTGATTTGGTCTTCCGAATTCCCCTATGTCCTGCAAAAAGGAATGTCATGTGCTAACCTTAATAATCCTAGTCGATATTTAGATGGTACCACTATCTTTTCAACAACTGTCCAGTCTTCGTAGGCAGACCTATGAGGCGGTCTTCATTTCCTCCTCAAAACCCCGTTTTCCATATAATAGCCTTCCGGAACTCCTCTTGCCTCAGCTTCTGTGAGAGCCATCTGTGCTTTTCGGTATATCTCTGGATCAGCTTGCTGTGCTGCAATGATAGACGATCTGTTAAACATCTCATTTGGATTAACTAAATCCCTAAATAAGGTTTCAGATGCCTGACTATCTATTTGTGATCCCCCTTTTACCTCCGACAATGGATCTTGTTTAGCCATTGCTTGGGTAACTACACACGCACAAAATATTCCAGGAACTTGCTCCTGTAATTGCTCCGTTTCCTTAATTTCACATGGTTCCTCTGTAATTATAGGAGAAACTGATACTTTTGATCCAGCCAAATCATTTCCGAGGAGTAGATCAGTTCCCTTTACTGGTAAACTGTGGACAACACCCACAGTTACTATCCCAGATCTTAAGTCACTCTCTAGTCATACTTTATACAAAGGTACAGATATGCACACCCCGCCAATTCCATTAACTAAAACGGTAGCATTCAAGGTGCTCTCTGGTGGAAACCTTATATCTTTCCCCAGCAAGAGTGTCTGGGTTACTCCTGTGTCCCTGAGTATAATGATAGCTTTTCCTGCCTCACTAACAGGATACAAGTTACTCTCCCCTTTGACAAAAAAATCATTACAACTCTCAAGTATTTTATTCTTAACCTCTACACTCCTTTTAGTTTTAGCATCTGGTTTCACATTCACAGCTTTCATTAAAGCTATAGCCTGGTCTGCTATACTCTCAGTCAGTATTTTCCTCTGCACTAACTTTGCGTACTCCAACAAGTCCTATGGGTTTACCTCGCAATTTCCAGCACTCTGAATGAAGATGACCTGTTTTGTTGCAATGATAACACTTCGGCTTGTGAACCTCACTTCTACCCTCAGCACCTTCCTTTCTGACCTGAGGAGGTGATCCTGGGGCATACCCAGCTCTTCCTTCTTGTCCCCGGCTACTTGCCTTCCTTTCACTCTCCCACTTTCTATCCTTCTCGGGTTTATGGGGGTGACGGACAAAATAGGTTGGCTTATTCACAAGCTCAAAATCATCAGCAATCTCTGCTGTTTGCCGAGCTTTCAAAACTTTCAGGTTATCTATAAGAGTTCTCACTACTGAAGGAATGGAGTTTTTAAACTCTTCTAAGAAAATCAATTCTCGAAGGTTCTCATACGTGGTTTCTATCTTTAATGCCCGTATCCAACAGTCAAAATTCATTTGCTTCACCCTCTCAAATTCTAAATATGTCTGCCCAGCCAATCTCTGTAAATTCCTAAACTTTTGACGGTAAGCTTCAGGGACTAACTCATGCACGGCGAGAATAGCCTTTTTTGCCATCTCAAGATCTGCAGAAGCCTCTTCAGAAAGCATGGCATAAGCTTCATGAGCTCTGCCTACCAGCCTGCCCTGAATAAGCAGTGTCCAGCTTTCTTTCGGCCATTTCATCAGTTTGGCTATTTTTTCAAAAGATATGAAAAATGCCTCTGCATCCCTTTCCTCGAACTTAGGAAGAGCCTGTATAAATTTAAATAACTTCTCGCTGGGTCCTGATCTAAATTCAGATTCTGCCTGACCCGAATTTTCCCTGAATTCAAGGCTACCCTTTTGTCTTAGTTTCATCTCTTTTAACTTAAATTCCCTCTCTTCTCTTTCACTTTCTCTCTGAAATTACTGAGCCTGTGCTAACATACCCTCACCTGGCAATTTATAATTCTCACAAGAAATGCTGGAACCACTCAGCAGGTCTGGCAGCATCTGTGGAAAGAGAAGCAGAGTTAACGTTTCGGGTCACTGACCCGAAACGTTAACTCTGCTTCTCTTTCCACAGATGCTGCCAGACCTGCTGAGTGGTTCCAGCATTTCTTGTTTTTATTTCAGATTTCCAGCATCCACAGTATTTTGCTTTTATTTTAATGTATAATTCTCCTTCTGTTCACTTTAAAAGGAGGTTGTTGTGTGGAAAAGTGGAAAGACTCCACCCACTATAACCTTATTCATCTGTGTTTTGTGTAAAAGGCTGAGAGAGATAACAGCACCACACCTGAGAGAGTAAGAAAACAGGTGCTCCAGCTTTTTGTTTTATTGGGGGTTACAGCGCCATTATCTGGAAGAGGCAAGAATAACAGGCACTAGCATTGCCTATTTTGATTTGTGTCAGCCAGCCATTTCAATGGATTGGTTGTGACATGCCAATGAAAGCTCAAGGATCTTAATAGATAATATAGGTACATTTCTAACTTCACACTTATATGAATCATATTCCTATAATATTGGGATAACAAAATCTTGTCTATATAATTATCCCAAATACAATTCCAAATATACTGCTCAATAATCTAAAACAGCTTAGAATGCAAGGGAAAACTGTGGGTAATTTATTTCAATTAAAATATATGCAAAACAGATTTTTGTTTAAAAATAAAAACCATCTTCTTAACTGCCTTGTGAATAGTCATATTTGAAATGTAGGCCTTCGCATGTTAGCTGCACCCTCTGATGAATCACCCTTCCTTTTCAACATACTGGAAATATATAAAAGTTTACAATTTCCCAAAAACATTTGCTTTGTATGTCATGCATCGTGTTTTGTCAGTTTCATAATGCTTCACTGTAAATCCCTCACAAGTTCATGTCTATCATTGAACTCCTATTTACGTTCCTACCAGATATCTGTGGCTCATTAAATATCTTCTTCATTGCAGTATTACAATATCAAAGGGCTCGTTACTCGTAGTGGAGAAAATTAATCGGAAATCTTTAGGCTTGTTAAGGAAGATTGATAGTGTGCAAGTTCTGAATGTTGCTGACATTTTTAAAGGGATGTTATCTTCATGTAAAAGCTGTTGGCAATTTTTTTTCCTCTCTGGATGGGTCCAGAAGGGCCCAGTGCTACTTTTTCATGATGGTGTTATGCATGAGTCAGCACAATGAAGTGTTGCTGCCCAAGTTTACATTCCTGTGTTGAATGCTTGCAAAAGGAGGCGTGCCAAACACTTTCCATGCCCTCTTTAACACAGTCCTAGCCCCAGTCCTGTAGCTACAAAGCAAAACAACAACAAAAGCAACTTGCATTTTCTCAGTGTCCCTCATGGAGGGGAATGCCTCTGAGCAGCTATTGCTGGAAGACTGTATTTGCATCTGGTGGCATTGACCCCATGCCATGCATGGAAAAGGTCACAGTCTGTCCAATTGGGCTAACAAGTTGTATGCTATGATGCTGAGCAATACTATTAAATGCATGATTTCATTGTTGTCTTAGTGGATAGCGCTGTCTTGATGGTCTCTCGAAGGGGAGGGGGGTAGCTCAAATCCCACTCCAGAGACTTGGGTACAAAATTCATTTTGATACTCCTGGTACAGTACTGAGGGATCGTTGCACTGTCAGAGGATGCTGTCTTTTGGATGCAATGTTGAACCAAGACCCCATCTGCCCTCTCATGTGGACGCAAAAGATTCCATGGCACTATTTCAAGGAAGAGCAAGGGAGTTATTCCCGGTGACCTGGCCAATATTTATCCCTCAAACAACATGACTAAAACCAATTTTTTAGTTATTGTGGGACATTATGAGACTTTGCTGTGTGCAAATTGACTTCTGTATTTTCTACATTACAACAGTGACTCTGCTTCAAAAGTACTTAATTGGCTGTGGTGTTGTGAAAGGCACAATATAAATGCAAGTCTTTCTTTTATATTTCAAATAGTTTACTTCTATGGAGATGGAGTAGAATCTGACACAATTCAGTGTTGCAGTTCAATGATCTCTATTGCTCTAACTTTGGTAATGCATTTTAATTACCAAAATAATATAATAAAACTTCCAAATTTGCACCAGTATCATTTTGCAATGAAATGATAGCTTCAGCAGTTGAAGTTTTGGAAATTCATCTGGACCACATCTTTCTTACCCTTGATCTCACTCCAGGGCAATTATTCTGGCCCAGATGCTGTGACCATTTCCCTAGTTAGAATTTAAGATTCCTCTTTCTGGGGCTTTTGTTCTGACTTGTAGGGAAAGCTGCTGTTAAGGCTTGTTTGGAAAGGTTATACTTCTGTTGATTTTTGCAGTTTGAAAATTATATGGAAGAGAAAAGTGTAATCATCAAATAATCCAAAAAATATTGGCGTCTTCAAGAAGCTAATGACTAGCTGTTGCAATATAACTGCCTAGAAAATGAAAAAGTATCATACTATCAGTAGTGTAAGTACAATTTTTTTATAAGCATCAACTGTGTGGAATATAGGAGTGTGATGGCGAAGTTACTGGCCTAGGAATCCAGTGGTTTGTCAGTAATAATTGTGTAGAACATGAGTTCAAACCTCACTGTGGCAGTTGGAAAAATTCCATTAAGTTTTTGCCGTGAAATAATAGAATGGCAGAGGAGGCCTGAGCAGCTGAGTGACCTAAGCCTGTTCCTATATTTTGGCAGGGTGTGCCTCACACAATTTAAAAGCATGAGGTTAACCTATTCAAAAAACCGAGGGTCAGTCATTTTAGATTTTTGTCTCATTCTAAGTGTTTCAAACTACAATACCATTTTGTCAACGGGATCCAAATATATTAAAAATTCAACCTAATTCTTTTTGAAAGAATAAATTCTGTTTCCTCAAAGTCCCAGCTAATATTTCCATATTCGTTTCAATATCTGAGAAGCAGCTCACGAGTCTGAACATGAATTATGTCGGTGATTTTTGTGGGCTATTGCAACCATTACCTGCCTAAATGTGTATTAAATAAGCTCAAACATTCTGGGAAGGCTTGACTCAAGAAAATCTCACACTATGAAAATCTGTTACTTTCACACTTTGGAGCAAACTTGTCACTATATTCCACACACCACTTAACTCAAAAAATATGGACCCTCAATCAAGGATAAATTGAGTGGCAACTGATTATTTTTCTCACCAAATATCAGTGAAATTGTTCTCAGAAGATATTCTTCCTCCAATTAATATTTACTTTCTTTTGTCACAGAGTCATAGACCTTTTTTAAGATTCTAAAAAGAAATGAGAAATTCTGGTTATTTTTTGGCATGCAATTTTTGCAGTCACACATAGATAAAGCAATCAATTGCCTCATTATAATTGATAAAATAAATCCACAGAACATAAAATAAAATCAAAAATTCAAACGCAAGTTCTGAAGTAATGTGAAATAAAGCTGAAGAAATCGCCTTCATTCACATTTTCAGAGTTCTCAATCATCCTCTCAGTTCTGTTCTTTAGTTCCACACTTTAGACGTTTGCTTGAGCTATATATTGGCTTGCATCGCCAGTCATCGAATAGACGGCACGCTTTGAAAACAGTGTGTAGCTTGAATGCAAAAAGGGCTGCACAAGAAAATGTGTGTTCAGAAAATAATTTTCAAACCATGTTCCCTTCAAAATCGTGTAATGACTTGATCCAATTAACTCAAATCTCTGTGCATATTCAGTTGAAGGTTTGTGCAATAACTGTGAAAGCAAATTCTACAGTTCGGAAACTGCAGAGCTCAAATAGGATTAAATGCACCGCATGCTCTTTAAAAGATCCCCTAATTTAACAATGCAGGCTTTTTTGTGTTATAAACATTTAAGGTTTTAGAAACATGAAAGAACGCTAGGATTTCGGTTCTTTTGAAGTTTATGCCTCAGTCTGTGTCTTTTAGTGCAAATTAACAGCAAACCTCTTTGTACTTAGTCCATCTTTACAGTGCCTGGGCCACCCAACAGCTTGAAGCCAATATTTAGGTAGCAATTCTATATGGAAACAGAGTACGGAACACAAGAAATGGAGCTGGCCGTATCTTTTTTTTACTTGGGTTACGGAACAACAATATGTCCTGTCCTTGTCCCAAGAGCCCTATTAGAAGGTACTAGAGTCTGGTGCAGGTGAAAATAAAAGACCAAAATACCCTTAGGTCATTCTGTTTGTTTTACTCAAAGGAGATTATATTGTTTATCATTTTTTAATTCAAAAACGTCCACTCCCTTCCCCCGAAAACAAAATAGCTTTTATCAAGCAGGAGCATCAAAGCTTGCAAATTCTGTCACCCACACACAAAAAAGGGAGGTTTAAAATATGTTTGGAAACAAATAGATTGTGGACAGCTGTCACTATCTGAAGTAAAATGATGACTCAATGTTGATTAAGCAAGAAAGCCTTTGAAGTGACGGTGTCAGGAGCCCACAGTATTATGTCTGAATTGATCGCTATCAGTCTCTCTCTAATGGGCCACTTGGTGCCATGGGCTTTTCTTCCAAGCCAGTTAAGGTAGATACGGGAATAATTTTAAAAAGGCTTTCCCATTCAAAGGCCTTAGATGTCTTTTCCTTTACTGAGTTTGATATCTGAGAATACGCAGATGCAGATACCTCTTTTTGGAGTTTAACTACAAAGGGTTTGCATTTTCTCTTTCTCCATCGCAGTAATATTTATTTTCAGAAAAGAAAGAGAACGGTTGTATTATCTCACCGGGCCTTAAAAAGGGAAACCGAGCTTTCATTTCTCTCAGCAATTGGATTTTAACTGAAAGAAATTAAATAATTGCTGGTATTGTTTTATTTAATAGGATAATCGGTCAGGAGCGCAAAGCAGCGTCTTCCTCACTTCTTCTGGCATGACCGTAATTATTCGAGTTGCTTGATGCAAAAATCTGTAACACGCTCAGCTCCATTGGTCGCCGCAGCTTTCAATGTCTGCAGCCTAAAACACAATCTGGAGCTAATCCTCCACACACACACACACACACACACACAAAAAAACCCACAAATCATTTCAGGGCAAAAAGACGCATTTTACACAGAATATGACGAACGTTCTTCTGAAGTAGAATATTCCAGAATAAAGTCAAGAATTCTCTTTAAACTTGCCGCAGTTAACAGCTGTTAACAGCAGTCAACAGCTCAACTTGCCGCAGTCAACAATGCATTTCTAAATCGATTAATAATTGGATAGTGTTTGGATAATTGTGCAAGCCTCAACATTCGTGACAGTGAAACTCAGTTTTATCGTCCCTAATTTTACCTTTCAATGTCAGCTCGCTGCCCATTTACTCCTGCTCCCCCAAGGTTGAATATTGCGCTGTGATACCTAGAACTGTGTTGCAGTAATCTAGGAACACATTTCCAGTAGATTGAATTTGACTCCTGTGGCAGTGGGACTTCTATTTCTGAATTTCAGCATTTCAGATGTTCTGGAGTGATGCTAAATGACGACTCCCATTGTCCAAGCTTTTGCTTTCGAGGGATGAGGGCTAGTAATATTCAGGTTGTCATTTTCTGGCGAAAGAATTAATAGATTTTCTTTGCCCAGTTTCTGTTCTCTTTGCCCATTTTCTCCAATTTCCCATCACTCCAAGCGCTGCTATATTTAGTTCAAAGGGCACTTCATTGATTATAACGTTTTTGTGGTGAAATTGATAAATGATGTTTTAGCACTGAAACATTTGCAGCAAAGTTACTTTTCCGGTTAAGTTCATATTTACTTGAAAAAAATTGGACGTGAACGTGGACAGATTCATCGAAGAAACATTATACATTGAAAAGCAGATCTCAGCTGGTATCATGAACACACATCGGTATTGAACAAAACTATAAGAAAACTATAAGGCATGAAAGTCTACTCAATTTATTGATCACAATCGAATTTAACCAATTTATGGCTTACTTGGCCCATTGTCAAAGATACTGCAGTGAATAAGATACACTTAATGGCAGAGAGTATTTTAAACTATTGCCTCGATTCAAATACTGGACAACGTAATGTCATAAGAAATTAATTATAGTTAATAGTCATATTCACAGAATCACAGAATCACACAGAATAATACAGTGCAGAAGAGGCCCTTCGGCCCATCGAGTCTGCACCGATGCATTAAAACACCTGACCTGTCTACCTAATCCCATTTGCCAGCACTTGGCATTAAGGTTTAATATTATAATCATATTATGAATAAGTATAAATTGTTAGGTGGTTGTCTACTCCTTAAGCTCAGTTTGAAGATATTGGCATCTGTTCAAGAGATCTAAGCGTCTGAAGTTAATAAGAAGATGGTTTTAAAATGCAGCCGACCTTTTAGATCTTTGGGGTATAGTCAGTGAAGTGCATGCATGGATCCTTGATATTTGACTTGATTTGATTTAGAGATACAGCACTGAAACAGGCCCTTTGGCCCACCGAGTCTGTGCCGACCATTAACCACCCATTTATACTAATCCAACAGTAATCCCATATTCCTACCACATCTTCACCTGTCCCTATATTCCCCTACCACCTACCTATACTAGTGACAATTTATAATGGCCAATTTATCTATCAACCTGCAAGTCTTTTGGCTGTGGGAGGAAACCGGAGCACCCGGAGGAAACCCACGCAGACACAGGGAGAACATGCAAACTCCACACAGGCAGTACCCAGAATTGAACCCGGGTCGCTGGAGCTGTGAGGCTGCGGTGCTAACCACTGCCGCACTGTGCCGCCCTTGTCATGCAGGCCCCCACCTGCCAAGTATGAGGTATATTAATTTTGCCACATGGACATTAAATTTCAAACTGTTGCTGAAGTGAAAAAAGTACTTGCTTTAAAAAATTGCCAGATCTTGGCTCGAAAGGCATTTGCATATTAACAGACAGTGTTTGGAAGGACAAAGCAGCCATTCCCTGACACATTAAATCCACAATGGACCCTTGGCTGGAAAGATATTTGCATATTAACAGACAGTGCTGGGAAAGGACAAAGAACGATTCCCTGATACAGTCAACCCACAATGGACTTTTGATCACCAGACATTGAAGGTGGGGGAGCTCGCATTCCAGGTTGATTGCTAAGATGGCTAAATACACAACCTGACATGGTCAAACCAGCTAGTCACATGATTGGGCAACCTGAGTTTTTTTGAATTTGTACAAACAGTTTGGGTAGAAAGCAGAATGCTCCTGGACTGAGAAGATCTCTTCTAGCTGGCTCACCACAGTCTCTCTTGTCTGCATGCTCCCATCTCTTTCTCACAAGCCTCTGAATCCACTGAAGAACCATGAACCCCAAGAGAGAACAGTCTCCTACAGTGAACAAGGTTCAATAAGAAATAAAAATAAGAAATGCTGGAAATACTCAGCAGGTCTGGCAACAACTGTGGAGAGAGAAGCAGAGTTAACATTTCAGGTCAGTGACCCTTCTTCAGAGACCTTTACTTTAAGGTTTAATAAGAATACTAGGTCCCAACAAAAAGCAAGATCTACTTACAATCAAGGACTCTACAGTGAGCTCGAAGAACTGTAACAGCAACTCTTCAGATATTGACTCAAACTTTTCCACTTTATTTCTTCTGCTCTTTCTGTGCCTATCTGCATGTGTGTATGGTGTATGCATGCTGGCGTGGGCGCATCGTGTATCCGTAGGTGTTCACCGAATTAGAGTTTAAGTTTAATAAATTTCAACTTTTCTTCTTTAAACCCAAGAAATCCTGTTTGTGCTGGTTTCTTTGCCTTATAATTGGAAAAAACAAGAATTCACCGAAGAGAAAGCTAAAAACACTGTATGGTTGAAATTAAACCCTGTTACGGTAAGACCAGGTGAATGCTGAGAGGGACCCTAGACACTTTTCTCACCTGGTCGTAATAATATATTTATTCTGATCTCCGCTGTGTTATATTTCTAGGCAGACATCAATGGTTCATTTTAAATGGGTTAACAACTGCCTAACACTGACAGATGAAGGCAGTCGGGGTGTCAAGTATTCGAGTTTTAGCCGCTCCAATTGAAAATATGGCCCTTGGAATTATTCACTCACTGACCATTGCTCAGAACTGAGTGCCTTGAAATGCCTTCATTTTTAATGATTATTGGTTTCGTCCCCAGCAAGGAGCTCAAGAGTGAACCCGAGCATCGTGCATTCATGTCAAACAGATAACCAGAAACTCTCAGCATCACAGCAGTGTCTTTTATAAATGAAATAGGTACAAAACTTCATTTTTTCTTCTTAAAAAAACGTTTTGCCTTTTTCAGTTAATAAGTTGGATATTTCTGAGCAACGTTGACAGTTGTTGCTGAATGGGTGTGGGTAGGCGCCTAAACTGGAGGAGCAAACTCGAGAGATGCTTCATCATATCTGGGCCCATTAACAGCAATTCACTTGCCTAATAGTCAGGGTTCAGCTATTTCCGGGGGACAGTGTCTCAATTCCATCGGTAATGGACAGAATAGAGGGGCACAAATGAATAAAAAGGATGACGAAAGCACAAGTGGAAATCATTCATAAAAGCAGAACTTTGGAAACTCTGGAAAGAAAAAAAAACAGGTTAACATGGCAGATGGCGAACAAATCTCCAGATACTGACAGTCCTGCTGTGCATTTCTAGTTCTACTTGAAAGACGTTCATGTTCCCCATAATTTACTGAACTGTTTGATTTTGACTTTATGCGATGTTTATTTCCATAGAAGTCCCCGAGAATAAAAATTATAAAACGGAATGCCGATTCTTCATTACCTGTCGAACACAAGAGTCAAAATTACTCCTTTAACTATTTTTTTTAAAAGTCTCTTTAAATCAGAAATGACCCTTTTTTGTACCATGGCCGTATTTCTCGCAATTCTGACACGTAGGGATAAACTTCCTCCACACGATATCTGTGTCAGGGATCTGGGAGATCTGCCAGTCATAACATGGCAACTTTCTAAAAAGCAGGATCGCCAATAGCAAGTCGGCAGCTAACTTCCAGGCCACTGTAATCTTCCTCCTTTTGTTGCAAATCAGTGAAACTGTGGGAAGGCACGGGACAGAATTAGCTCGGGGTCCTGCTGTGAATTTATAGAGTGAAATTGCTCCCAGTTATGGCTCAGTAAACGACACGTTGCAGCGTTTGTGTGAAAATCCTACGCTTGCTATTTAATTGCATTCATGAGCCTATTTAAAACCTTCAGTCTTAAACCAGTGCACTGCTCGGCTGCACTGTATGAGGAGCAGTTTAAGATGAGTGTGAGAAGATTAATTAGCGCAAGTTTTTTTTCTTTAATACCATCTGTTAGTTACAGATATAATTGGGGGCAATTTCACTCCGTGACTCACAGAAATGATAGGATGGAGGAAACTTAACTGAAAAGGTTTATTCATCTCCCTCAATACAAGAATATTAATATTTGGTAGGCATCCTTCCATCTATGAAAGATAATGGGCATGCAGTAAACAATCCATTTAGGTGGGGTGTCTTCTCTTGGTGCATCTTTGTAGGTGGCTGTGAAAGGCAATCCCTGAGAGGCAGGTTCTGCCACAATGGCCGCACGTGATGCTGCCAAGTGACACTGAGTTGTCGTTTTTAATGTTGGCGCTTGTTGCCAAGCTGCTGTAGCAACTAGTCGTCATGGTTCCAGAGATGAAGAACTTCAGTTATAAAGATAGATTGGAGAAGTTAGGACTGTTTTCCTTAAAGAGAAGGCTGAGAGGTGATTTGATAGAGGCATTCAAAATCATGAGGTGTCTGGACAGAGTAGATAGAGAGAAACTGTTCCCACTCATGAAAGGATCGAGAACGAGAGGGCACAGATTTAAAGCATTTGGTCAGAGAAGCAAAAGTGACATGAGGAAAAACTTTTTCATGCATAGAGTGGTTAAGGTCTGGAATGCACTGCTTCAGTGTGTGGTGGAGGCAGGTTCAATTGAAGCACACCAGTCCACAGAATGTGTCGCCATTTCCCTCTTTCACCAGCTAGTCACTCCCAAGTGTGATAGTTGACATTTAAGGCCTTTATGTCATGCTTACAAGCATCCTTGAAGCAGAGCTTTGGATGCCCTACTGGTCATCTGGCCCTGGCTACCTCACCATACAGAAGGTCCTTGGGTATCACTGAATCACAGAATTGTTACAGTGCAGAAGGAGGCCATTCGGCCCATCGTGTCTGCACCCACTCTCCGAAAGAGCAATTCCCTCAGTCCCATCCCCCTGCCTTCTCCCGTAACCCTGCACATTCTTCCTTTTCATGAAACAGCCTAATTCGCATTTGAATGCTTCCTTGGTAAAGACAGTTGCAAAGTATGCATTTAATACCTCAGCAATGCCCTCTGCCTCCATGTGTAAATCCCCTTTATGGTCCCTAATTGGCCCCACTCCTCCTTTTACCACCCTTTTACTGTTTATATGTCTATAGAAAACTTTGGGATTTCCTTTAATACTAGCTGCCAGTCTCTTCTCATGCTCTGTCTTTCCATCTCATTTGTTTTTTCACTTCCCCTCTGGAACTTCTCAAGTCAGCCTGGTTCTCAATAATATTTTCTACCTTTATCTTAATCTCTACCTCTTTTGTCATCCAGGGAGCTCTGGATTTGTTTGCCCTACCTTTCCCCTTCGAGGGAACATACCTTGACTGTGCCTGAACTATCTCTTCTTTCAAGGTAGCTCATTATTCATCTACAGGTTTTCCTGCCAACTTTTGACTCCAATTTGTTCGCCCCAGCTCCATTGTTACCCCATTGAAGTTAGTTTTCCCCAAGTTTATTATTCTTACTCTGGATTGTTCTTTGTCCTTATCTATAGTCAGCCGAAACCTTATGATACAATGATCACTGTCCCCTAAATGCTCTCCGACTGATACTTGATCCACTTGGCCCACCTCATTCCCAAGAACCAGGTCTAGAGTGCCTCATTTCTCATTGGACTAGAAACATACTGCTGTAGAAACTTTTCCTGAACGTACTCTCGGAACTCTTGTCCCTTACTGCCCTTTACACTGCTACTGTCCCAGTCTATGTTTGGATGATTAAAGTCCCCATTATAACTACCCTATAATTTTTTACATCTATCTGTAAGCTCTGCAGAGCTTGTCATCTCACCTAGTGTGCAAGTAGACTCCTTTCCATATCTGCAGGGAAGCCGAAGGTCAGAAGCATGGAGAAGAATACAACCATCTTCCATCCTGCGGACGTATCCGATCCACTGATACTGCCTCTGTTTGATTAGTGCCAACACACTTGGGAGCACTGCCTTTGAGAGGACTGCTGCATTTGTGATTTTGTCCTGCCAGGATATACGCGTAATGCGCCACAGAGAGCGAAGATGGAAATTATTGAGCTTCTTTTCCTGGTAGCTGTAAGTCGTTCATGTTTCACGGCCATACACCAAGGTGATGAGGACACAGGCCATATAAACCATGAGCTTGGTCCTAAGGTTCAGCTTGGTGTTATTCGATGCATGTTTCGTAAGTCAGCTAAAGGTGGTAGCTGCTTTCCTAATGCGTGTATTGAGCTCTGCATCAAGGGACAGATTATTTGTCACCATGGACCCAAGGTAGCAGAATCTGCTAACCACTTGCAGTAAGGTGTTATCAGGGGCGGAGATGCAACACTTTGTCCCATGACTACTGTTTTCTTGATGCTTATAGTCAAAGAGAACAAATTACAGGCACGGGAGAGACAGTCCATGAGTCTTTGTAGTTGAGTTTCTGTGTGAGCTACTAGTATGGTATCATCAGCATAGAGGAGTTCTCTGATCAGGACGTGATGTGCTTTTGTCTTTGATTTCAGCCTTGATAGATTGTAGAACTTGCCGTCTAACCTAGTGTGCAAATAGAATCCTTCCATAACTGCAGGGAAGGCAAAGGTCAGGAGCATGGAGAATAAGATGCCCAACAGAGTGGGGACTAGGACACAACCCTGTTTCACTGCATTCTTCACTCCAAAACTGTTGGAAGTGGAGCCATCAAACTGTACAGGGCAGTGCATGTTGTCATGGAAGGAATGGATGAGACTGAGACTGAGAATATTGAGGTTATTGTGTTTCATAAGGCAAGAATTGACTGGATAATGCTAGTTAAACTCTGTAACAGCAGACATTGGAAGTCACAGATATTTTATAAACCTTTGGAACAAATTAAGTTGCATTTAATACAAATATGTTGTTGTTTCACAACCTCCCTTGAAATCGAGGTCTTAGAATTAGTTCTCACCTCAGTAGTACATAAAAGGCAATGAGGCATTATATCGCTTCTTTCTGTTTCCACAGACTCAACGTGGTGCTAAATATACTGGCAAAAGACTCTCGCAAAGTGGAAGGCTTTTTTTCCTAAGTCAATTATTCCAGCTGGGTGTTCAAAAAAAGGAGAGTATTTGTTGGATCAGGTCACTGGCACTGGTCAGCCAACCAAATTATTTCAATTGGACAGCACTATTTAGAAGATGAACCTGGAATCTTTCTTAGCCCATCAAAGGGCTTGGAGGATTGGTGAAAACCTGCTTATCATTAACAGCTGTGGTATCAAACTCATTGGCATCTTTATCCTCTTCCCTATATTTAGAAACTTACAAACATAGGAACAAGGGATAGGCCATTCAGCCCCTCGAGCCTGCTCCACCATTAGAGCTGATCAGCTGCAGCTCAGTGGGTAGCACTATCAACTCTGAATCAGAAGTCTGTGGGTTTAAGTCCCACTCCAGAAACCTGAGAACAAAATCTAGGCTGTCAATTCAGTCCAGTACTGAGGGAATACTGTAATGTTAGATGTGCCATTTTTGGAAGGGATGTTAAACTGTTTGTCCTTTCAAGTGATATTAAAGATCTCTTGTGTCCTGGCCAATATTTATTTTTGAATCAGTACCACTAAAACACATTATCTGGTCATTATCAAATTGATGTTTTTGGGAGCTTGCTGTGCACTTCATTGGCTGCAAAATACTTTGGCACGTCCTGAGGTTATGCAAGATACTTTATAAGTCTTATGCAAGTCTTGATTTTCTTACTCTAGGCTCAAATGAAGGCTCTGTTTGATTCAATATACCAAATTCCCCACCCCATCGCCAATCTCCACCATCTTCCCATTATAGCCTAAACATCCAACACCTCTATTTTAGCAGCTCAACCAAATGACAGCACCTTTGATAGTGCACCACTCCCTCCCCACTATACTGGAATGTCGGTTTAGATTATACAATCAAGTCCTGACGCAGGAGCTGAAGAATCCCAGCACCTTGGGACCCAGAGGTGTGAGCACTATCATCTCAGCAGAGCCGACACTCCTGTGGGGCTTGTCCACTTGTGTAGTGACCTTTTAGGTTTTGGATTGCAAATTTCAGAAATAGTCTGATGTACTAAATGAGTGAACCCATTTTACAGCTACAAAGCAAATTCTTCATTGCATGGCCATGTACATTTTATGAGCACATCGTGATGTTTGCAGTTGTCTATTATATATAAGGGTTCTCATGTAAGTAGAATGATGGCACTTAGACAAAATGTGCTCAGTTTTTTGCTGAATTGTATTCCGGCCCATTCTCTGATAGTGTATTATCAGTACCAGCTTTCTCACACCCATATGGGGACCTCATGACCTTCAGCGATAGTCTGGAATTTAAGTGTTTAGGTTAATCCTTGGATAGTTTGAGAATAGCACAGCCAGTCATCACTTGTATTTGTCAAAATGGATTTCTTACACACAGATCAAGAAAAGTTTAGTTTTTGATGAACATATTGTTGGTAGTAACACTGGTAATCCGCTGGTAGGCAGCAGAATCAATCATAAAATCATAGAATCTTGCAGCACAGAAGGAAGGCATTCCGTTTATTGTGCCTGTGCCAGCTCTTTGAAACAGCTATCCAAATTAATCCCATTCACCAGTTGTAACCTTGCAAATTAGTCCTCTTCAAGTACATGTCCAATTGCCTTTTGAAAATTTCTGTCAAATATAATTCCACCATCCTTTCAGGTAGTGCATTCCAGATTTTCACAATCCTCTGTGTGAAGAAATTTCCTCTCTAGATCATTTTCCAATTATTATTGACTCGGTGACCTTTGGTTACCAACGCATTTGCCAGAGGAAACAGTTTTTCCCTACCTGCTCTATCAAAAGCTGTCATAATTTTGAATACCTCTATTAAGTCTCCCCCTAAGCTTCTCTTCTCCAAGGGGAACAATCCCAGCTACTAACAGCATCAGTAATTTGAACAGAGGCTGCCATCCCATTTTTCCACTTGTGTTCTGTTCACAGTGGGTGAAGATTGCCTCTAGTTTCTAAGTGATGGTGATGCTGTAAGCATGGTGGGAAGGTTTTATTATTATGACAGTTATATAGCGTCTTTCAAAACATCCCAAAGTGCTCCCCAAGGCTATGAGGTCAAATGGACACCAAATAAAACGTTAGGAGAAGTGACTAAAAGCTTGGTCAAAGAGTTAGGTTCTAAAAAGGGTCCTAAGTGGAAGAGACAGAGATGGTGAGGGTGAGGGGTTTAGGGAGGAGATTCCAGAGAATGGGGCCTAGGCAGCTGATGACACAGTTTGCCAGTGTAAGAAGCATGCACAAGAGATCAGAGTCGGTGAAATGGAGAGTTCTCTAAATGTAAGTTTATGATTTTAGTAGAAATAGCAACCAAAGGAAATCTTCTTGGTGTGTTTACAGTGTCACTGCACTTAACATATTTCGACTGGCAGGAGAGGGCAGTCAGTAGCCAGAAGACACAGGTTTAAGATAATTGGCAAAAGATTTCTTTATGCAGCCAGTTGTTGTGATCTCGAATGCACTGCCTGAAAGGACAGTGGAAGCTGATTAAGTAGTAACTTTCTGAAGGGATTTTGATATATGCATTAAAAGGAAAAAATTGCAGGGCTATGGGTGAGGAATGGGTGAATTGAGACTAATTAGAAAGCTCATCAAAGAACCAGCACAGGTACAATGGGCCAAAGGGACTCCTTTTGCCCTATAATATTCTATGACATCATACTTCATTAGTTCCTGTTTATTTACTTTTTTATTTAGAGATACAGCACTGAAACAGGCCCTTCGGCCCACCAAGTCTGTGCCGACCAAGAACCACCCATTTATACTAACCCTCCAGTAATCCCATATTCCCTACCACCTACCTACGGTAGGGGCAATTTACAATGGCCAATTTACCTATCACCTGCAAGTCTTTGGCAGTGGGAGGAAACCAGAGCACCCGGTGAAAACCCACACTGTCACAGGGAGAACTTGCAAACTCCGCACAGGCAGTACCCAGAATTGAACCTGGGTCCCTAGAGCTGTGAGACTGCGGTGCTAACCACTGCGCCACAGTGCTGCCTTGCCAATGGAGCTGTAAGGGTAAGTTAATATTAAACTATATTATTAAAAAGCAGCTGCAGAGCATGACAGATGATCAAATATGAGAATTCTTTTCACATGTGCAACCTTTAAGTTGGGTTGGAAAGTACTGTGACTTGTTATTGTTGTATTTACAACTGTATTTGCACAGCCCATTGAAACAACTTGATATCTCATACAAATTGGCAACTGCACCAAGTCATCTTCCTGTTTTTCGTACCTCCATTTTGATTTACTCATGAAGTACTAGATGACGGGATTTTTTTTGAAGTGAAGCAGAGCATTTAGTCAATTAAATATAATTTCATCATTATAGCTGCTGCTATTTGCCATTCGTGACATCATTTTCCTCCAGTCTGAGGAATGGTGTTTGGAGCCAAGTCAGGGTTTTGGGGGAAGATTCTGTTGACAACACAGGGAGGGTGGCTGAGGCTTGAGAAGAAGTTAGCAAAGTAGGGGGTTGGCATGTTGAAAAGTTGAAGAGGGGTGGCTTTGGGCGAATGTTTGGGCAATGGCAGGTGGAACATGAGGTGTCCGTAACATCGCCTGTCTCTGCCTCTGCCTCAGCCGATCTGCTTCTGGAACCTATGTCCATGCTTTTATTACCATCCTGACTTGACTGTCCCAATGCTCCACTGGGACATCTTGCACTTTCCATAAACTTGAATTCATTCAAGCCTGTGCAGCCTGTACCTTAGCTCGCACTGACTCCTGCTCACCTGTGCCCCTGTGCTCACCGACATACATTGGTTCCCTGTCCGATTTTAGAGTTCTCATCCTTGTGTTCAAATCTAGCCATAACCTCTTCCCTCCTTATCTCTGTAACCTTCTTCAGGTCTAAAACTATTGAAGATCTCTACCCTCCTCCAATTCTGGCCTCTTGCGCATTCCTGATTCTCTTCATTTCAACATTGCTGGCCATGCCTTCAGCTGCCCAGGCCTTTAACTCCAGAATTTCCTCCCTCAAGCTCGCCAGTTCTCTCTTCCTCCCCTTTATCCTTTAAGATGTCCCTTGAAGTCTACCTCTCTGACCAAGCTTTTTGTCACCTCCTTATGTGGCTCAGTGTCAAATTTTGCCCAATGACACTCTTGTGAAATGACCTGAGATGTTTTACTATGTTAAAGGTGCAATAAATGCAAGTTGTTGTTGTAGTAAGGGTGTCTGGGAGGAAGATGCACAGGAAGGACAGGAGGAGCGGGCATAATATTCACTTATATTGTGCTGTGGTTATACTGCCTGTGGAATCTAGTGATGCTCGGTCCATCACAGTTCCATCTGAACCAGTCTATATAGTTCACAGCTGTTAAATACCTTTTTCTAAATTTGGTGTTGGGTTGTGGGCTGCACTGGCATTTATTGCCCAACCCTAGTTACCCTGAGGAGGTGATGGTGAACCTTTCCCTTTAACTGCTGCAGTCCTTGAGGTGCTGGTTAGGTAAGGGTTTTCCAGGATTTTCATTTCTCTTACCAGCGATGATGAAGGAATGATGGTGTAAGTCCAGGTCAGGGAAGTGTGTGACTTGCAGGAGAACTTGGAGGTGATGGTGTCACCATGAGTTTGATGCTCTGGTCCTTTGCAGTGGAAGAGACTGCAAAGTAGGGAGGTGCTTTTGAAGGTTTCTTGGTGATTTGTTGCAGTGTGCCCGGTAAACCAACCAAATAAACTGCCTAACAACTCCAAGCTCACATCTTATACAGATGATCATCATAAGAGCACCAGGGCAATGTATGTAGTCGTCTTCTTTACACCATTTTGCTCAGTCATAAAAACTTAAATAAACTCAGTGACGTCTGATGGTGTCACCCATGGATTAGCAATATGGCTATCGTGCTCCCTGATCCCACTCACTGACTATCTATGTCTCTCCAGATGCCATTAAAAATAAATAGGTAGCAGTCTCAATAAAATGGCCACAAGAGCACACAAAGAAGGTCCTCCACCCAATTGGTCTCATCCTCCCGCATTACCAACCTACGTTTTCCCATTATGACATCCAGCTGTTTCATAAATGAGTCCAATGTTCTGTCCTCTACCACCTTTTCTGGCAACTCATTCCAGCTGTTGATCATCCTCTTTGTGAAGGAACGTTGCCTGCTGTTTCTCCTCAATTTGTCCTTCACAACCCTGGACCTGTATGCTCTTGTCTTCCTGCAGCCACTCTATTCAACCATGAAAAGAACTTAATCTCCTCCTTCCAACATAAGACAAATGGATAGATGTGCCCAGGACCCCTTCCCTATCACTGTCTGCATTCCTCTCAGCCACTTCAACATGAAGCAAGATGTCTAAGGTGATATGTGAACTCAGGAAACACTTCTTCACACAAAGGATAATGGAAATCCTGGAATTTACTCCTCCGAAAAGACTGCGTCAATTGAAATTTTCAAGTCTGAGATTCATAGATTTGGGTAAGGGAAACGATGACAGGTAAAAGGAGTTGAGGTACACATTTGCCGTAATCTAATTGAATGGCGGAACAGGCTCAAGGGGCTTAATGGCCAACTCCTATTCCTCAGCCCTAACAGTCAGCTGGGAAAACTCCTTATAACAGCCAGTAAAGCACATTTACAAAAATCCCAGGGATCTGGCAGGCACAGAAAAATAGGCTCTACTGCTTCTAAGTAGCTGGAGCATAGAAAAGGAGATCCCCTACTTCACAGTGACCATCCATATCACTCAAACTCTGATCACATCCTCCAAGAACATCCATGCACCAACTATAGCAGCAGTCTTCCCCTTTCAAAGAACAATACCAAACATTCCATTTGCAACGCATGAGGATCTATCACCCACCCAGGATCCAAACATCACTGACATTCATATATCTCCAGTGTACAGACTTGAGGGTTATCCCTGAATACTCAATATAGTCTGTTGACACCAATGAACAGCTGATCTTTACTGACCTTGCCCTCTCTCCACTCAGATTGATGTCCTGTTACAGCAGTGAAATGGCCTTAATGAAAGCTCTGTGGATACTATACAGTATCTCTTTGACATGTGCATATTATAGGAAGTATGTTAGGCCTTTCTTCTTCCTGTTTAGATCAGGAAAATCAGCTTTAACTACTCCTGCATATGTAGGAACGTAGAAACAGCAGTAGGTCATTCAGCTACTCAGGCCTGTTCTACCGTTCAGTTAGATCATGACTGATCTGTAACTTAACTCCATTTAGGCCCATTGTCCTATTGTGTGGTAGTCTAGTGGTAATGTTACTGTGTGCGTAATCCAGAAGTATTAAGCTAGTGATTCTGAATATTTGAGTTCAAATCCCTTTACAGCTGGAGGACTTAACTTCAACTAGTTAAACAAAAATCTGCAATTAAAAAACTTGTATCAGTGATAATGACTGTGTAACTATTAGATTGCCATAAAAATCCAACTGGTTCACTTATCTCTTTCACAGAGGAAATCTGCTATCCTTGCCAGGTCAGTCTTACATGTAACTCCAGATTCACATCAATGTGGTTGATTCTTAACTACCCCTGAAATGGCCTAGCAAGCCAAAAAAATGTATCATGAATGTGATAGTTCATCAAGGGCAATTTGGGATAGGCAATCAATGCTGGCCTTATCAGTGACACCCACATCCTGTGAATGAATATAAAAATGATTTCATAATCCTTAAAGCCTTTGCTTAGCAAAAATTTATCACGCTCAGTTTTGAAATTTTCAATTGGCCTGGCCTCAACAGCTTTTTGGGGGAGAGTTCTGCAGAATTACATGGAATTTACAAAATGCCAATGGGTCATTCAGCCAAACAGATGTATGCCAACATTTATACTCCACTACAGCCTCCTCCAATCCCTCTTCATCTAAGCCTATCAGCATAACCTTCTATTCCTTTCTCCCTCATGTGTTTATCCAGCTTCCCCTTAAATGCATCAATGCCATTTTTCCCAACTTCTCCATGTGTTCCACATTCTCACCATTCTCTGGGTGAAGAAATTTCTCTTGAATTCCCTATTGATTTAATGGTGAACATCTTATATTAATGGAGTGTTACAGAGCATGCTGCATTTGCATGTGTTATGGACTGAATACTACTATCAATATATTACTATCGGCGGACAAAAGGTTCGGCGTGTTAAATTTATGCCATTGAGATTTAAATTCACACACAGGATGTATAGACTGAATTTGTACAGTGTAATATAAGTATCCAATGCATGTGTTCTTAAGCAATTTTTTAATTTGATATTTTTACAAGGGTACGAACTTGTTTAAAATCAATGAGTCCATTGGTGGACAAAGAGATTTCACATGAGCGAACCACTTAACACAATTTCAGTGCAAACCTTTTTTTTAAAGCATGGGGTATTGGGCCTGATTGGATAGTTCTTTCAAAGAGCTGACATAGGCATGATGGGCTGAATGGCCTCCTTCTGTGTTGTATGATTCTACAATTCTATAAATCCAACTTAACTCCTTCAAGAGCTTTTAAACTGTATTTGCAATCTGTAGGGGAAAATTTTGATTGCAGGATTTACCCAAACCTCTAAGGGCAAATGCTATTACACCAGTGTGGCATAGCCCTTCCCCACACTGGCCCATCTTATTTATGGCCTCTCTTTGCCCAATTAGTGCCACATTATGGGTAGTTTTGTGCTCTTGACCTGTTTCCATTGGGAATGGTGATCAGACTGCCTAAATGAATTGAACATAGAATCTTTGACAGCTGTTGAAGAGTGAGTAGAATTTCATCACATTGCTCCCAGCCAGTTTTGCATCCTCACCCCCTTAGAGACAGAGGACAGTATGGTTACACATTGTGTTGCCCTAGTCAGTCTCACCAGGTAAATCCCCCATTAGTGCACGGACAATAATTCCAAACAACGCACACTGGAAGTAGATTGATGGAGCAGCTAAATTCAAGTTGGAACCAGGACAAATGACGTGAGCAAGAAGATGGAAGTATCACCTGTAAAAGGATGAATGGCATGGTATAAGGATCTCTGAAGTTGTGAACTAACATACGAGTGGGTGAAATCATGGGCCGGAATTTTACACCCCCCCAAAGAGCGGGATGGGCATTGGGGGGGGGGGGAAGGGGGCTTAACATGGAGTGGGAGTGACCTGCACCCACCTCCACCGCCATTTTACACGGGGCGGCGGTGGCGGTGAAAAACGGACCGCCCACCCCAGATCAATCAAGACCCTTAAGTGGCCAGTTAACAGCCATTTAAGGGCCTCCACCCACCCCCACGGGGATTTTACTGTTGGCAAGCGGGTGGCCCTGGCCTGTGAAAAGCCGCTTGTAAAATATAGGCGGCCTTCTGACAGCCTGGGGCGGGCACCAAAGGCCGCCCCCCCCCCCCCAATGCCCATCCGCCCCCAATACCCAACATGCCTTCTGCCCCCAAATTGACCCCCTTACCCCACTGGGGCCTGACCGATCACCCAGGGCAAGGCCCCAGAAACTCACCTCTTTTCCGGGGACGTTCTTCCTCTTCATCTTGAAGCTGGGTTGCAGTCCCAGCAGTGGCCACCGCACCTAGTGGCACTGCTGGGACTAAGAGCTGCCGGCCTGCTGATTGGCTGGCAGCTTTATTAGACCAGACCTCCTGCCTCAATGAGGTGGAAGTCTCGCCTCAGACCAGTTCGGGGCCTGGGGACTGTAAAATGCGGTCTGGAAACGCCAGGCCCGGAAGAGGCTGGATTGCCACCAACTTTTCGGTCGGTGGACGGCTCCCTTCTGACGAGAGTAAAATTCTGACCATGTTAATATTGAGCAGTACAATCTCACCTCAATAATAACTGGAGAGCAACTGTTTTCCCCACTCCAGAAAATAATCCTTGCTGCGTACTGGTGTGTTGAACTGGCTCAATTACATTGAGGCTCGTGGCCCAATAGCTGAGAGCTATGGGCCTCACCATTCTCTCACAGAATGTAAAGCCCATGACTCCCAACCTTGCAGCCAAAATATGCGTGCCTGAATTTCTGGCCCATGTATGGTTCAAGTCTCAGATAAATTATTAATTAATTGAGTTTAAATTCCTCTGTGCTGGGTTATAAACTCAAAAGTCCGGAATTTAAATTCCTCTGTGGTGGGATGTGAACTCATATCTATAGAATATCAGGCCAGGCCTCTGGATTACTAGTCCAGTAACATTACCACTATTCGACCATCCCCTATGAGACTTGATGAAGTAGGAGTGATGAGAATACTTGTAGACATCGGATGCTGAAATGGGCAGGTGGAGAACTGTACGGTGATGCACATTGGGAGGACTAATATAGAAAGATAGTATCTCAGATTCGCACTCCTGGAGAACGAGATCACACCTACATTTGTGGCGATCTGGGCCCTGCTGGTTGATGCCTTCAACAGTAACAACAACATCAAGAGCGAATAACTAAGGGAGTAAACCCGGCGGTTAGTGTTCTCTCAAGTTAGCATCTTCTGGCAACTCCTGAAACCAAATAGACCCCAGATGTATAGGCTTTTGTCTTTCCTCTGGACACCAGCCTTCATGGGGGGTTGGAGGTGACAAGTCTGCACCTCCTAAAACCATGCCTAGGCTATGCAGCAAACATAGAAAGGTAACCTTTTGGCTTGGAAGCTGGAATGTGAGGACTATGTGTCCTGGGATGAATAACGACCCACACTTCACATTAAGTGGATGCAACTCAGCCCTGATTGACGGTGAGCGACACATCCTGTGGACTGGCATGCACTACCATGATCACCAGTGGCTACAGCATCTTGGCAACATGCATAAAGGTCAAAAACAACAAGTCACAGCGTCACTTGGCAGCTTCATGTATGGCACTTGTGGCAGAACCTGCCGCTCAAGGACTGGCCTTCACAGCCATCAGTAAAGAGAAGACACCCCACCTGAATGGATTGTTTGCTGTATGTCTGTGATCTTTTGTAAATGGAAGGTTGGCAATAGTTTTAACAGTGTGGTTCAGTACACAACTTGCAGTGCAATTGTATGAGGTGAAACTGGCACAAGAGTGAATTATTTGCAACCTGCGTAAGCCTAAAGATTCTCACAAGTGGAAGTTGTGGCATCTATAACTTTCTTTCTTTCTTCTTTCTTTCTTTTCTTTGGCCTCCTTGTCTCGACAGTCAATGGGTAAGCACCTAGAGGTGGTCAGTGGTTTGTGAAGCAGTGCCTGGAGCGGCTATAAAAACCAATTCTAGAGTGATAGACTCTTCCACAGGTGCTGCAGATAAAATTGGTTGTTGGGGCTGTTACACAGTTGGCTCTCCCCTTGCGCTTCTGTCTTTTTTCCTGCCAACTGCTAACTCTTTAGCCCCGCCTTTATGGCTGTCCGCCAGCTCTGGCGATCACTGGCAACTGACTCCCACAACTTGTCAATGTCACAGGACTTCATGTTGCGTTTGCAGACGTCTTTAAAGTGGAGGCATGGACTGCCAGTGGGTCTGATACCAGTGACGGGCTCGCTGTACAATGCGTCCCTGGGGATCCTGCCATCTTCCATGCGGCTCACATGACCAAGCCATCTCAAGCGTCGCTGGCTCAGTATGGTGTATATGCTGGGGGTGTTGGCTGCCTCGAGGACTTGTATGTTGGAGATACGGTCCTGCCACCTGCTGCCAAGGATTTTCCGGAGGCAGCGAAGATGGAATGAGTTGAGACGTCGCTCTTGGTTGACATACGTTGTCCAGGCCTCGCTGCCGTAGAGCAAGGTACTGAGGACAGAGGCTTGATACACTCGGACTTTTGTGTTCCGTGTCAGTGCGCCATTTTACCATACCCTCTTGGCCAGTCTGGACATAGCAGCGGACACCTTTCCCATACGCTTGTTGATTTCTGCATCGAAAGACAGGTTACTGGTGATAGTTGAGCCTAGGTAGATGAACTCTTGAACCACTTCCAGAACGTGGTCGCCGATATTGATGGATGGAGCATTTCTGATGTCCTGCCCCATGATGTTCATTTTATTAAGGCTGATGGTTAGGCTAAATTCGTTGCAGGCAGCCACAATCCTGTCGATGAGACTCTGCAGACACGCTTCTGTGTGGGATGTTAATGCAGCATCGTAAGCAAAGAGGAGTTCCCTGATGAGGACCTTCCATACTTTGGTCTTCGCTCTAAGACGGTCAAGGTTGAACAACCTGCCATCTGATCTTGTGTGGAGGAAAATTCCTTCTTCAGAAGACTTGAATGCATGTGAGAGCAGCAGGGAGAAGAAGATCCCAAACAGTGTCGGTGCAAGAACACAGCCCTGTTTCACGCCACTCAGGATAGGAAAGGGGTCTGATGAGGTGCCGCTTTGCTGAATTGTGCCTTTCATATTGTCATGGAATGAGGTGATAATACTTGGTAGCTTTGGTGGACATCCGATCTTTGCTAGTCGTCTGAAGAGACCACGTCTGCTGACGAGGGCAAAGGCATCTATAACAATAGTGTTTAAATCCTCATCACTTGAGGGGGAATCGCAGAGCTGGACCTCTGACTCCCTTGTTTCCATGTGACCAAAAGAAAGAGAAAAGAAAGAATTTGCATCTATATAGCACCTTTCACAACCTCAGGAAACCCAAATCATTCTACAGTTAATGAAGTACTTTTTGAAGTGTAGTTACTGTTGTAACGTAGTTGCTAAAGAGGCTGAGATGCATTAAGAAACTATGTTGGCAGCTATTCTGCTGGAGGCATCAATGAATCTTTCATTTCATGTTATAGTAAGGTAAGTGGAGAGAACTCACAGCTAATTAACAATTTTACAAATAAACAACATTAAGAATAGATTTATCATGAGTTTGTACATGTGGATTGAAAAGTGCCCTTGACTTCCACTGGACATTGTGCTCTGCACTCCTCTTTCTGCATCCTTCAGAAACCTGTTGGCATTCCAGTCTCACGTCTCCATTCCTAAATCTTTGTAAATGGCCAGCTTTCAGAGAGCGGGCCAGCTGACAGACCCAGAGGTCCTATATTGCAGCTGATCAGGGTAATGAACAGCATCAGCTCTCTGTGAGTGACAGCAGGCTGAGAGGCCCTGCCCTAAGGGTCACATCTGTCCCTGTGTTGCTTTGCTTCTGGTAGAGCTGTAAAAGCCAGATACAGGACAAGGTGGTGCCCAATAACCCAGTTCAAGTGGAAAATCAGTGGGAACACAAGGAGAGATCAAAATGTAAATATCCAAAAAGAATGCTCATGGTGAGTTTCATTGTGATTTACACTCAAGGTGGACATTCAACAGTATCCAGCTGTGTTACCTCTCAGTACTACATAAATCTCAGTGATGATCAAGGATTACATGATGGCATTATTAGAAGCTCATTGAAAGGTATAAAAGTAAGAAAGGAAAACTTCCATTTAAATAATGCAGCGTCAGCCATGGATCAGATTGTCTGATCATTATCACATTGCTGTTTGTGGGATCTTGCTGGGCACAAATTGGCTGCTGTCTTCCCCGCATTACAACAGTGACTCCACTTCAAAAATACTTTATTGACCGTAAAGCGCTTTGTGATATAAATGCAAGTCTTTCTTTCATGACCTCAGGTTGTCCCACAGTGCTTTACAACTAACAAAGGTACGTTTGAAGTGTAGTCACAATTGTAATGTAGCAAATGTGGCAGCGAATTTGTGCACAGCAAGTTCCCACAAACGGAAATGTAATAATGACTAGATATTTTGTTTTCAGATGTTGGTTGAGGGATAAATATTGGCCAAGACACCAGAGGGAGCTCCCCTGCTCTTCTTCGAAATGGTGCTGTGGAATCTTTGAAGTTAACCTGAGGGGGAGACAGGGCCTTGGTTTAATGTCTTAACCGAGTAGCAGCCCCTCTGACAGTGCAGTATTCCCTCAGTACAGCACTGGAGTGTCAACCTCAATTATGTGCTCACATCTCTGGAGTGGGTCTCAGACTCCAAGGTAAATGTGCCATCTACTGAGTCACAGCCGATGCACTGATGGGCATCAGTTTGGGATTCAAGTCCCTGTACAGCTTATATCAGTGAAATATTACCAGAAAAGAAATTACAAAATCCAAGAGAAACCTAACTGACACAACTCGAAGTCCTCGGGTGTTGCTAGACAACATTGCAACCTTAGCTGGAGACCACCTTTTAAAGGAAGTGACACTATAGTAGTATACTAGAAATTTATTCTGACTCACTTGATCACAGAAGAGTTTGTTCCAAAAATTTGTGCATGATTGCACCTATGGTGAGAGTTATATTGCTCTTCGTCATTGTGATTTTTCTTTTGGCATTAATATTGCATCACTACGATTGGGATGGCCACCATGGTAATTCAGGGCCTCATCGTTCAAGTTCACACATGAATTGGTTTGATCGACATCCTGAAGAGTGACCAACAACTCTGAAACTTGTATCCAAAAAGGAGTTAGAGCCAACATCATTGATATACAGGAGATACTGGCAATTTTTTAACTTTGAGGATTATATGGTTAATTCTGTGATCCCATACTCCAGTGGGAAAGCCACAATTGCGGGGAGCTAGAGGCTAAGGTAGAACCATGAGATTGTTGTCCTGATTTTGCAACCCACCTGGGTGACTTGCGATTGCGATTCTCCACTGGGAGTGTGGGATCACAGAATTATAATCCAACGATTGGTATTTTTGTTCTCAAGGTGTGACAAAGCCATTTCCCATCCCAAGTTGCACTGAGAAGGTGATTGTGGGGCTTCATAAAACGCTGGAAATACTCAGCAAGTCTGGCAGCATCTGTGGAAAGAGAAACAGAATTAATGTTTCAGGTCGATGACTTTTTATCAGTGGGCCTCTTCCTTGAACCGCTGGAGTCCTTGTGCTGTTATTGCCCCCAGGATGGTGTTGCCTTGGGAATTGCAGGATTTTCCAGGATCATAAAGGAATGGCAATATACCTTCCAAGTCTGGATGGTGTGTGACTTGGAGGGCAACTTGGAGATGATAGTGTTCCTGTGAGCTTGTTGCCTAGTGATGGCAGAGGTTGCTAGTATTTTATAGCGAATGGATAGGTCAAATTCTTTTTTTATTACATGGAAGTTTGAAATCTTTACCAGTGTTTTCAGGATCAAATCTGCAATCCATTTTTTTTCCCCCAAGTGATCAGTGGTCCTGCTGTGAGCTCCTAACCTTGGCTGGACCACCTAGCAAGGTGACAAGCAGTTGGAGGTGATTATCTACCGAGGGTCCAAGGAAGATGGAGAGCAGGGGTGACCTGGGCTACCTCCTACACTTAAGTGTCTGGTATAAAGATGACACCTGGGTCACCTGCCTGTCCCTTCAATCAGAAGGCAATGTCCCGGGAGAGGGAACCTAAACAAAGGGAAATGGGAGGCAAAAATAGATGGAAATGGGGCCAAAAGGAAGTATAATTTGTGATAGAAAAGAAAGTCTTGCCTTTAAATAGCAGCTCGAGACATCGCAAAGCACTTTACAGCCAATGAAGTATAGTCACTGACATAATGTAGGAAATGTGGCAGTCAATTTGTGCACAGCAAGGTCCCACAAACAGCAATGTGATAATGACCAGAAAATCTGTTTTTCTTGTTGTTAACCGAGTGATAAATATTGGCCAACACACTGGGGATAACTCTACTCTTCTTCAAAATAGTGCCCTGGGAGGGACTTGGTTTAATGCCCTTCCAACAGTACAGCAATCCCTCAGTTCTGTAGTGGAGCGTCAGCCTAGATTTTTGTGCTCAAGTTCCAAAGTGGGACTTAAAACCCACAACTTCCCTGACTGAGGGGTGAGTGCTTTCAAGTGAGTCACAGCTGACACAAGCAGTCAGCAAACACAAGCATCTTAATAGAACAAGCCAGATCCCACTTTGCCTCAAGGAATTATTGCAATCAAAGTTCACTTTATTATTGTTATTGCCACGCGTGGCTCCCTGAGTCCAATTACTTTGGTTAATTTATTCATAGTGGATGAGTAGGATTTTTGAGTTGATTTCATTGTTTAGGAAGATACCTTCTCAATGACAATATGAAAATACCCACAAAAAAAAACTCCACGTTGCCAAGGTCTGTACCTAAATTGAAGTCCTCACTCGTAAGTCCTCACTTGGATGATCTGGTTGTATGCAGGGAGGACCATCTAAAATTTGTATCCAAAAACTCAGGTTTATTTGGTGTGCGTTGAGATAGAACAATATTTCTGACAAAAGAATGTGCTCAGTGGGTACTGGGAGGAAGGTCACTACTTCAACAAAGTGGGAAATGCAAAGGTCACCTTTTAGGAGTCAGCTGTGGCTCAGTGATGGTGCTTGCATCTGTAAATTGGAAGGTTATGTGTTCAAGTACCATGGCAGAGACTTAACTATAATTCCTAAGCTAGCACTTCAGTGCAGTAATGAGGGTGGTGCTGCCTTTTAGATGAGACATGAAACCAAAAGCTTGCCCTTTTCAGAGGACATAAAGCTCCCATGCTACTATTTCAAACAAGAGCTGGATTGTTCTCCATCATGTTCCAGCCAGTATTTATGACTCAACTTCCCTGCACTTCTTCATATAATGCCATGTGACCTTTTATGTTCGCCTGAGAGTGCAGAAGGGATGTTGGTTTAATATCTCATCGGAAAGGTGGCACCACCAACATCGCTGCACTACCTCAGTACTACACTGGACTGTCAGCCTTGATTTTGAGCTCATATCTCTGGAGTGGCATTTGAACCTACAACCTACCAACTCCGCCACAGCTGACACGGTGGGCCAGATTTTATTCCGGCGACGGGGGTCACAATGGCGGGCAGGAAGGCGGAGGGAGAACCTGTCTCGGCACTCTGTCGAACCCCATTTGAAATTTAATGGCAGGCACCCAATTAGCTGCCTGCCATCGATGACGCTGTCCCTTTAAGGGACAAGCTTCTGCCTCCATAGCTGCCGACCAGTCGGAGGGCCGACAGCTCTGCAGTACCAGCAGCTCCACCGGGAGTGGTGGCCACTGCGGTATTGCAGGAGGCCTTCAGAAGTAAAGAATTCGGAGCGCCCAGGACAGGCAAGTGGGGTCAGGGTCGCTGGGGCCAGTTAGGCAGGCCCTGGCAATGGGGTTGAGAGGGGAGGGTAGGTTGGTGAGGATGGAGGGGGGAATCTTGGTGGAATGGCAAGGTGTGTAATAGGGTAGAGAGCAGGAGAGATTTCACTGAAGGAGGAGATGTGGCTGTGAAAACGAGTTTTGGTTGACACCTTTTTTTTCACAGCCACATCTCCTTCCTCAGTGAAATCTTTCCTGCCCTCTGCCCCATCACACACCTTCCCTTTTGCTCTCTTCCCCCCCCCCCCGCCCCCACAAACCCCTTCACTTGCTTAAAACCTATTACATTTCTAACCTTTACCAGTTCTGATGAAAGGTCACAGACCTGAAACGCTAACTCTGCTTCTCTCTCCACAGATGCTGCCTGACCTGCTGAGTATTTTCAGCACTTTCTGTTTTCATTCTTCCGAGTTGTATATGTTTCAATAAGATGACCTCTCATTCTTCAAAACTCCAATGAGTACAGGCCCAACCTGCTCAAATTTTCTTCATAAGACCATCCCATTATCCCTTTACATTCGCTGTTATTCTCTCTCATGCTCTCTCTTTGCCTCTGTAATTTCCATTTTCCGTTCTCTTCTGAACTTTCTATATTCCGTCTGGCTCTCACTTGTATTGCCAAACTGATATCTGCCATACGTGGACTTTTTCTACTTACTCTCTATCTCTTTTGTCATCCAGGGAGCTCTGGTTTTGGCTGCCCTATTTTATCCCCTCGTGGGAATTGTACCTCAACAGTACTTGAACCATATCCTCTTTAAATGCAGCCCATTACATTTACAGTTTTGCCTGTCAATCATCGATTCTAATGTACCTGGGATAGATCTGTTCTCAACCCACTGAAATTGGCTCTCCTCCAATTAAGTAATTTTACTGAAATCCACATTGTATTGATGTGAAGATGGTGCCACAATTGAAGCCTCAATAGTTTTTTTATGTTATTTTATTGTATAACTACTTATTAAGTATCCCAAAAATGTACCTAGTAACCAGAAAAGAAACTGGTGATGGTTAATGGTGCCACTGATACTTTTGTCACCATAGTTTGTACTAATATTCTTCCTGTGATGATACCAGCATTACAACAGAAACAGCCTACAAATAGGCCATGTTGTATAGATAATGAAAAAAATAACAGGTAGTTGGGTATGTATTTAAAGATGGCAATACAACTTAGGAGTTCACATGACATTTGTAAATCACTTCCGCCTCACTCATAGGATTTATGGCATTATCGTTACATTTGGTGATGTCACAACCTTGTGGTTCACCTCCAGCCCATGTTATTCTATATCAGTGGAATTCACAATGATAACATTATCTTCCTCCTGCTCTCCCTTTCAAAGCTTTCCTCCCAATAGTATAGAAATTCCTAAATTATCCAAGTGAAAACAAAGAACTTGCATTTATATAACAGCCTTCACAACCTCAGGATGTCCCAAATTGCTTTACAACCAATGATGTAATTTTGAAGTATAGTCACTGTTGTGATGTAGGAAATGCGACAGCCAATTTGTGCATCGCAAGCTCCCATAACCAGCAATGAAATAACTGGCCAGACGATCTGTTTCAGATTTTGATTGAGGGATAAATTTTGGCCACAAAACTGGGAGAACTATCCTGTTCTTGTTTGAATAAGAGCCATGGGATCATTACGCCAACCTGAAAGGGCAGACAGGGCCTTGATTTAACGTCTCAGCTGAAAGATGGCACTTCCGATAGTGCAGCATCAACAATAAAGGCAGATATACAATTCAAAGTGCTTCAAATTCAATGAATTAATTTAGAAATGTTTTGTCTTATTGAGTAGGTAAACAAACCATCCGGTTTTCACACAGCAAGGTCCCGCAAACACAATGATTGGTAAACCTACTTTTGGTGCTCGTGTTTGAGGGAGGGATGGTAGCCAGTCCATCGGGAGAATTCCCCTCATGCAAAGTGTCTCCCACATTTCAGCACTCCCTCAGCAACGCATTTAGATTATCATCTGAAATCCTGGAGCAGGGCCCAAAGTTACAACCATTTACCTCATAGGCCAAGAGTGCTAGCAATAGAGCCAAGCAGACACTCAGAGGTGATCAGGCACACAAAACTCATGGAAAATCGTTTTGTATTTCGGTTTTACAAATGTGAGGGGAAAATGATGCAAACAGGAGGAATGGACAAAAGTTAATTCAGCAATGAAGGTGTGTAAAAGTCATTATTGAATGTGTGACCGAGTTGATACCAATTCTAATATATTTCTGTGAATAACATGTCTTATCTTGGGAAGGATCAGCTAGCTCCTGCTCAAGATCTAGTGTTTACACTGTTTGGATTAACACTGACACTCATTTCACAATCTGTGTTACACGGATTGACATGCACATAGTTAACAGTGTCATCCTCTGCTACTCTTCACTGATATTAGAGACATCGCACATGCAAGGGTTTGCTACCTGCCAGAAGTTTTCAGCAGGTTGTGAATTGTTACATCTATCTGTTGTAAGTCAAGCTTTCATGGCATTTAAAGGGGAATGCTGCTTCAGAGGGAGCTGTTAGCAGTTTGAAATGCTTCTCACTTTTATTGGCTAGTGTTGGAGTTTCTGCTCATTATTTTTGATTGTCATTATTTATGTACATGCCTGCTCTTGCTCCTGTGTGGCTCGCTGGGGTGGTTTTTCCTGTCAAAAACAATCAACACAACACAGAGAAAGTTAAAACAGGCGTTAAGCAGAAAAGTGTGTCTCACCAGAGCCAGGTTCGGTGTCATTTAGCTTCATATATATTTTAATGTTATCCAGTTCATCAGGCGAATTCTCTTACATCAAAGTTCAGCCTCTCTCACAGTGCAGTAGCTCCTCAGCTATGCACTGGAATTGTGTATTTCTTTCTCACTGGCAGCAGAATCAGCCACCACAAGTCACAGATTTAAGTTAATTGACATTTGAACAAGAGGCGAGATAAGGCGAAAGTTGTTGTGAACTGGGATGCGCTGCCTAAAAGAGAAGTAATTTCAATAATGACTTTCAAAGGGAATTAGATACGTACTTGAAAAGGAAAGATTTGCAGGGAAACGGGGGACGATGCAGGTCAGTGGGACACATTGCATAGCTCTTTCAAAGAGCTGGCACGAGCACGATGGGCCAAATGGTCTCATTCTGTGCTGTATGTATCTATGATTCTATGAATTTTGGATATGCCATTTGTTTAACGCACCCATTTTAGACCAAAGTTATCCTGCACTACCCTGTTGAGGACCGGCAGCCGCGGAGTGCGGACCCTGGCCGAAAGGCCAAGAATTGCACAGCGCCCGTCAGGAGAAAGTTCTGTGTCCATGTGTGTGCGTGCTCATACCCCACACGCAGGGCTCCACCCACCCCATCCTACATGGGGCCCAGCATGCTCAAATGCTTTTTAAACGTGGCATCACACAGCACTGGACATGTGCTCTGCACAGTGCCAGCTTTGAGTGATGCGCAGGGGTTTCCTGAAAGAGCCTCATATCACTTGGCTTTACTTAGTTTCCTTGGAAGATGTGGGTGTGGCTGCAAGGCCAGCATTTATTGCCCAATCCTAGTTTATCTGAGAGAAGCTGGTGGTGAGCGGCCTTTTGGACCTCTGCTAGCACATGGAAATGTAGATATACCCACAATGCTGCTCGGTAGGGAGTTCCAGGATTTTGACCCAGCAACAATGAAAGAACACGATCTCTGCCCGAGTAGGATGATGTGTGACTTGAAGGGGAACTTGCTCCTTCTGCTGTTGTCCTTCTTGGTGGTAGAGTGCCTGGGTTTGGGAGGTGAAGCCTTGATGAGTTGCTGCAGTGCATCCTGTGGATAGCAAACACTGCAGCCACTGTATGCTGATGGTGGAGGAAGTGGATGGTTAAAGTGGTGGATGGACCGCTGATCAAGTGGACTCCAATACGTCACCTTTAAACACCATTGCCCTCCAACACTGGCTGGGAGGCTGAGGAATCCGCTTGACTCAAACAGAAACCTCATGAATTGATGCAAATTGGGTATCTATGCCGATTCTCCTCTCAGTAGGAGCCGCCGGCCAACCAGTGGAAGCACCAAGAACTAGGTTCGAAACTAATTTTTCGTGAGGCCCAGAGGATCAGGAGCTGGACTTATAAATGTAGTTTGGTCTGCTGACACCCTGGGCTTCCTCTCTTCTTCACTTCCTGGCCCCAAGCTGGGTGCCCCGGAGGCAGCCTGATACTGCAGCAGCCCCAACGAGCCAAACTGCTATTGGATGCCCATTGAGAGCTGGATCCTTGACAGCAGCCTTTAAACGAGGCCCAGCTGTTAATGTGGACCAGGGCTCCCACCTCACATCCTGACTGATCAGCCCGTGTATTCCACCTCCCACGGATAAAATCACTCCCTTTCATTTTGACATTTTAATGTGCCTTCTTGGTAAATGCACTTCGAAATTCCAGGCCACATTACAATGCAAAGCTCTTCAATAACAATCAATCATTATATACCATGTCGGACATAAATAATCTTGAATAACTAACGTTTCAACATTTAAGCAGTGACAACTGTTTTGGAGTGACAGACTCGGTGGAGTTATGAATTACAGCAGTGAAGGATGCCATTCAGCTCATTCTGTCTGTGCCAGCTCTTGTTTAATTTTTTTAAAATTTATTTTTGACACAACGTGACTTGGGGATGGGAAATTAAGGGAGAAATGGGCTTGAGTCTGGATTCTTTGGAAATATTTCATCTCTTTTTAAAAAATTTCCAAAATATACTTTATTCATAAAAATCTGTAAAAAAAATACATTACAAAACAGTTCCAAACAGCACCAAGTCAAACAATACAAAGAGTGCAAAGGAGATCAGTTTCCTTCAATGCAGGAGTGAGATGCCTCACAACCCTCCCATTTCATTTTACATGCCATGTACATTTTACAGCAAACAAATATTTTCCGGATACAGTTCGAGGGGTTTTCCATGGATCCAGCCCCTCAGTTCAGCTTGGTGGGGGGACCTTACACTGTGGTCATTCCCCATCGAGCCTTTGCTGCGGCAGCCCCAAGCTTTAGTGCATCCCTCAGCACGTAGTCCTGGACCTTGAAATGTGCCTGTCTGCAACATTCGGTCGTGGACAACTCTTTGCGCTGGAAGGCCAGCAAGTTTCGGGCAGACCAAAGGGCGTCTTTCACCGAATTGATAGTCCTCCAGCAGCAGTTGATGTTTATCTTGGTGTGTGTCCCTAGGAAAAGCCCACAGAGCACAGACTCCTGTGTTACAGAGCTGCTTGGGATGAACCTCGACAAAAACCACTGCATCTCTTTCCACACCTGCTTTGCAAATACATATTCCAGAAGGAGGTGGGCAACCATCTCTTCCCCACCACAGCCACCTCGAGGGCATTGTGCAGAGGGGGTGAGACTTCGGGCGTGCAGGAAGGATCTGACAGGGAGGGCTCTTCTCACCACCAGCCAAGCTGCATCTTGGTGCTTGTTTGAAAGTTCTGGTGATGAGGCATTCCGCCGAATGACTTTGGCAGTCTGCTCAGGGAACCATCCGACAGGATCCACCATCTCCTTTTCCCGTAGGGCCTTGAGGACATTCCGTGCAGACCACTGCCTGATGGATTGGTGGTCAAAGGTGTGTCCTGCGAAAGAAACTTTCCCACGAAGGATAGGTGGTACGGCACGGTCCAACTGGATGGAACGTTCCACGGCAATGTGACCAGGCCCATCCTTCTCAACACCGGGGACAGATAGAACCTCAGCACGTAGTGACAATTGGTGCTTGCGTACTGGGGTTCTGCACACAGCTTGTTTCATCTCATCTTGCTGCTCTTCACCCATATTCTCTGATATCAAAAGTCTTCAGAGCCTGATGATGTGATAGGGCTGAATCACCAAGCACAGTACAGTACAAGTAGGTAGAGTAGAGACAAAGCAACTGGCATATCACAAACTATTTTCACCTCCTTCCCAGTTCACCATTGTGAGCATATTCATTCATTGTTTATGAAATTAAATATCTGTACTAGCCCGAGGCTGGGGCATCGCCAACAATCATTTGTCTTCCTATGGCATTCAGCTCATCAAAGTGAGTTCTCCAGGCAATTTTATTACACTTAGGTTGAACGACTTGGTTGCAGCATCTGATTTTTCGTCGCCTAAATCTTGTCAGAAACCATCATTTTCACAGCCACGCGACTTCCTTTTGTGCAAAACTGTGGTACTTGAGCAGCGACATGCAGGAAGTGTGTAATATCTGAGCAATTTGATATTGGATATCTCATCACAAGGTATCACTTGGCCTCATCATACTCATCATTTATACTAGCATATTTCATAGAAGTGGCAAATAAAGTCGTATTGCACTTAAAGGGAATTATTTACAGTCAGGTCAGACAGCATTCGTGGAGAGAGAAACAATTAACATTTCAAATGAATGATCTTTCTTTAGTTTTAACTTGGATAATTAACTTTTTTCACTTTCTGCCGAGGCTTCCTGAGTGTAGTCCAGCATTTCTTTGTTTTGATTTCAAATTTCCAGCATCTGCTATGTTTTGTTTCGTTCATTAAAGCGTTGTTATTTTTGACAGCAACTTGTCTCGAACGTAATGGAGACATCATGTAACCAAAATGCTGAACCTAACAAACAATCGATTAATGAAGAGCCTAAATAATATGTCTGGGCAGTAATGATGCAAATCCACCACAAAGAGGTGGCTCACCACTAAGAGAGAATTGGGACAATCTCCCTCAGACCTTTTCAAGGTGGCCGCTTTGAATGATGCAGATAACAGCCAGGTGCAATGGTGAAATTTGGTCAATTTCTGTCCCCAGCCAACAACACTAACATAGATGGTCTGGTCATTTATCTCATTGTTGTTAGTGGGAGCTTGCTGTGCACCAGCGGCTGCTGCATTTCAACAACAACAACTTATATTTCTATAGCGCCTTTAAATAACAAACATTCCAAGGTGCTTCACGGGAGCATTATAAAACAAAATAGGACTTCAAGCCACATCAGGAGATATTAGGTCGAATGACCAAAAGCTTGGTCAACGAGGTAGATTTTAAGGAGTGTCTTGGCGGAGGAAAGCAAGGTAGAGAGGCGGAGAGTTTTAGGGAGGGAATAACCAGAGCTTAGGGCTTAGGCAACGGAAGGCTCGGCCACCAATGGTGCAGCGATTAAAATCAGGAATGCTCAAGAGGCCGGAATTGCTTATATTACAATAGTGACTACACTTCAAAATCCCTTTGAGATGTTCTGAGGTTGGGAAAGGCACTATATAAATGCAAGTTCTTTCTTTATTTGGAGATAAGAGCCATACCGGGGCAGGTTTATCTTTCTCCTTGGAAAACCACAGCACACCTCTTGCTGGTGGCATTACTGTAAATCTCTGCATCTGCCCAAATCCTGCCACTTACCTGTCACAGCTGGTGGCATAGTACCACACACAGTTTAAAAGTATAATCCAGGCTCATCCAGTCGACACTACACACCACGGTCTTTTCTTCTTGATTGCAGTGACTTGCAACACCCAGACAAGCCCAGGTAAGCGGCTAGTGGTTTTTTAAATTTTAAGGGGGAGATTCCAGGCGCCAAACGACTTGCATTTTAATTGCAGAACACTCCTTCAATATCTAGGCCCTCGCACTAATTAATTTTTTATAATTTCCTGTGTGCTGCAAAAACCAGTTCTGAAGTGGAGATTTTTCCACTCACTGAGCTGAGTGATTGGCGACTGTGGATAAATGATTAGCAGCCCTTTTGTCACTGATTCATGATGGTACACTGCTGGCTGAGGGTGGCATGGAAATATAATTTGTTTGTGTTGTACTTTTTAAGTGCTTTTATTTTCTTCCTTCGCCAGAGTATGAAATGGCCATTAACACAGGGAAAGTTGCTCTTCTGTTTAATAACCAGCAAAGCTGTTGAAACCCGTGCAATCTACTAATTAAAAGGAAGGCCTCCTATGTTGATGTTTACAGCTTCTTTGTGTACCTTAGGCGGTAACAGCCAAAAAACAGCATGAAATCTTCATCTGGTGGCAGCATAGAGAAAGGAGATTTCAGCAATGTAGTCAGTCCTCTGTTGGTCATGCTTCCAATTGCAGTGAACATTTGGGAAAATATTACCGACTTGCTGCTTTTCAGAGCTTAGTTCTGGGGTCTCGCTGGTGCAAAAACAAAGAAAGAAAGTTTCCTGTGGGCTTCTACTGTTGATGGAAAGTTGAAATGTTTCATTGTAATTGCGTAGAATTATGTATAATTTTACAGGACAGAAACAGGCCTTATGCTCTTAAAAAGGTCAATAGATTTTTGGGTGCTAAGAGAATTAAGGGATATGGGGACAGTGTAGAAAGGTGGAGTTGATATAGTATATCAGCCATGATCTTGTTGAATAGCACAGCAGGCTCAAAGGGCCAAGTGGCCTGCACCAGCTCCTGTTTCTTATGCTCTTATGTTCTTATAGAGGCTATTCGGCCCAACCGGTCCGTGCCAGTGTTTATGCTCTATATGAGCCTCTTCCTGCCCCCCTTCATCTAACCCTATCCTTGTTTTCTTTTCTCTCTCATGTGCTTATCTAGCTTCTCCTTAACTGCATCTATGCTAGCGGCTTCAAACATGTGGTGGCAAGTTCCACATTCTCACTATGGTATAATATAATGATTAATAATAATAATATAATCTTTTACAACCAGCAGGATAATATAGCCCATTTATGGAAATGCTTAGATGTGTTATGGCCAGGTGGGAAGGGGGTCTCAGGCTCCCCTTTCACCCTTTCTCTGGTTCGACCGCAATGGGGTTTATCCTTTTTTTAACACAGTGATTGAACGTAGCAGCTCAATGAGCGCTTGCTCCTGTTTCTCTAATATAATTGCCGAAGAACCAATCACACAGTTTTTCTTAGGTTTAAATAAGAAAGATGTAAGTTTATTATCCTTAACACTTTAAACCGGTTAATATTACTAAAATACGCTGCACATCCATGCTCACATTCACATGAGAGATGCACACACACACAAATAGATTTCAGAGGGAAACAGAGTGGGTGGTTGGAGTACAGTCTGTAATAAATGGAATTTAAATACACTTCATCAGTCCCGGAGTCTTTAATTGAAATTGTAGTCCTGAAGTCCTTGCTGAGCCATGTGCATGGTTTGAGCTTACTTCTCAGGCTCTGGAAAGCAGAAGAGGGGGTTTTGACCCCTGTATCCTAGTTCTGATGAAAGGTCACTGACCTGAAACATTAACTCTGCTTCTCTCTCCACAGAGGCTGCCAGACCTGCTGAGTATTTCCAGCACTTACTGTTTTTATTATTTGTATCCTAGTTGTTGGTTGTAGTGGTCTGTAGACTTGGCTTTACCAGCTGCAGCTGAGGCTTCTCTGGATCTTTACTGAAGAGAGGGGGAGAGAGAGAGCTGCTCACTTGATGGCTTCCAGTTACTGCTCTCCTGCTGACTGACAAAACCTAGCCTCTCCAAAGCGGCACAGTAGTCACATGACATTCCCCAAACCTCTTTGTTGGGTTAATGACGCTCTTCTGGAAAATCCTCTGAGATTCATCCTTAAACTGCTCAGTCACACTTGGAGTGGGTTGGCTCTTTCAAAGTCAATAGGCTCTTGACGACTACATTGATGACGTTACCTCGGGTAATTGAATCAGAGAGCACCCCATTGTTCTGGCGAGGTTGAGTCAATCACGTTTGTCTCCAGTCTACTCTGTTGATGATTCACATGCAAATTACCATGGCCATCTTGACTGCTAGCTTTACTTTTTAAAAAGTTATTTGTAACAATTCTCATCAAAAGTCTTAGGTAAAGTTCCAATTGATGAAATGAATATTCACCATTTGGCATGTGCGGTTTTCATAACAGATGCTTTAGCCTCGATCAGATCAATATGATGGTGCCTGGTGCTCGCATTGTGTGTAAGAGGTTGAAGGTGGTCCAAGTGCAAATGCCATCATTCTTTCATGAGTGCAAACTTCTCTCTAATTCTTGCCTTGGTAAGACAGTTTTTTTTTTAGAGAGATACAGCACTGAAATAGGCCCTTCAGCCCACTGAGTCTGTGCTGACCATCAACCACCCTTTTATACTAATCCTACATTTATCCCATATTCCCTACCACCTATCTACACTAGGGGCAATTTACCCTGGCCAATTTACCTATCAACCTGCAAGTCTTTGGCGGCGGGAGGAAACCAGAGCACCCGACAGAAACCCACATGCTCACAGGGAGAACTTGCAAACTCCACACAGGCAGTACCCAGAACTGAACTTGGGTCGCTGGAGCTGTGAGGCTGCGGTGCTAACCACTGTGCCACTATGCCGCCCATCTTTCATAAGGACATAAGAATTAGGATTAGGAGTAGACCAAATAGCCCATCAATCCGACCCCACCTTTCAATGAAATCATGGTTAAACTTCTACCTCAACTCCACCTTCCCACCCTATCCCCACATCTCTTGATTCCCTTAGTATCCAAAAATCTATATCTGTCTTAAATATACGCAATGGCTGAGCATCCACATTTGGGTAGAGAATTTCAAAGATGCACAACCCTCTGTGTGATGAAATTTCTCTTCATCTCAATTGTCATGCTCAAACAAGGAGCAATTATGAACTATAAAATCAACTGATGAATTGAACTCAAAACAGATATATTTTGCTGCAAAACAAGATAGAGTAAGAGGTCAGGTGACCTCTCCTGAACTGTGAATACACATGTTAACTGCGGAAACCCTGAGCCAATTGTTATGTCTGGTCAAGTGTTGAAGAAAGCATGAGAAATGTAAATGTCCCATTCAATGTTAATGTCTACCCTCTTCAACAAGATGGGCTAACAATGACTTGGCAGACATGGGGACTCCAGACTCAAACTCAGGATGTAATGCTCTCAGGTTCTTATAGAGGCCATTCGGCCCATCTAACAATGTCCAAACCATCAAACACCATTTATGAAAACACAATGGGAGAGAGACTTTGGTCACCTGACAGAAACCAAGTCTCTGATAAGGAATTTTAATAAGAGCCATTTTCTGTGCAGAAAAAGACAGAAAGACAGATGCCAGAAGGAAGGGACAGACCCATCCCAGCAAGAAGAAGGACCCTGCCCGAATTGCAGAGATAAAAGGTGATCTTTGAAACTCCCTACCCGAGAAATGGTAACAGAATCTTTGCCGTTGAACTGTGACTGAGATTTGACCAAAGAAGTTTGCAACCAAAGCATCCGTCCACCTGGGACTTTCCAAAGTTTGTTGTCAGTGAACCAGGAAAAATGAAAAAACAGGTCTGCACCGTTTTAAAATCGGCGTCCTGGGGAAAAAAACAAGATTTCACAACTAACTCCTTTTAAAACCTTCAGACCTAAATGCATGCTATCTTTTAATCCGTATCTTTTCTTGTATGTGTGCACGTGTGTACCCGAACTGCGCTCCCCCCAGCCTTCAATCTTTTGCGCTTCAACCCCTTCCCACCATCCCCACATCCAATCAACATTGTTTTCTCCGCTCCGCCACCCCTTCTGCCCTGAAAATTTTATTTCTGCCCCCTCCCCACCAGGTTCTCGCCTCAGAACTCCATACGGAGATCTGAAGTCGCGCGGAGAACGAACGGCGGCCGTAAAATCGGCGTGGGACAGCCACCGCCTGTGGGTAAGTTTATTTGCATCTCTTTAGTGTTAATTTGCATATGCTGATGAAGGGCCCGCTGCCAGGTGGCAGGGTGGGGGGCCACACTGAGGTCCCCCCACCACTGGTAAAATGTAGTGGGCCCTTCTCGACGTCGCGGGTCGAGGCGGGCCTCTCCCTGCAGAATTTTACTGGTCCCCGCACCGCGACCTGAAAAGTCGAGGGGCCAGTAAAATTCAGCCCACTGTCTTCGATCAGTTGAGAGGTGAAAATGGAAACCACCCCTATAATTTCTCACCTAGTCATAGAGAGATACAGCACCGAAACAGGCCCTTCGGCCCAACGAGTCTGTGCCGACCATCTACCACCCATTTATACTAATCCTACATTAATCCCATTTCCTTCTCAGATCCCCACCTTCCCTCAATTCTCATACCACCTACCTACACTAGGTGCAATTTACAATGGCCAATTTACATATCAAACCGCAAGTCTTTGGCATGTCCATAACACAATCCCCAATGGTCAACCCCTTATCCTGTTACTATGACCCCTAGTTCTAAACTTTCTAGCCAGGGGAAACAGTATCTCTGCCTCCAGTCTGTCAAACCCTCTAAGAATTTATACATTTCAATTCTATCATCTCTTATTCTTTTAAACTCCAGAATGTATAGGCGCATTCTACTTCATCAGCTCTGAAAGGCTAAAAGAGAGTGACCATCATTAATAGCAGTGCCTGAACTAATGAAACAAATAGTGCGAGCAAGTTACTGAGCACAGGTAAGTTCTAGTTCAGGGTCATTCCCAGTATATTCTACTGGCACTCATTCCAAAGCTTCCATGAGTGGGTCCACACGTTCCATGAATCAATTGTCGAGCTATTAAGGATTTTAAAGCTATGTAAATAGGCAGGTGCATGACTGACAGCAGGATTCATGATTTTATCACTGTTGGGTTGTGAGGCCCTTTTTAGGTTTATCGGGTTCTGTTATAATAAATAAAAGTTACAGAGGTGACAGGGACAAAGGTCCAGAGTAGTTGTTGTGTCCAATGGAGAATGATTCAGACTGCCTAAGATTATTGGGTAGGTCATCAGTGAAAAAAAAACTTAGAGTGGAGAAACCACTCAAATAATTGTTGAAATAATCTACAGGTACAGGAAAAGTATTGGGATCAATCTGCACAACACTAACTTATACGAAATAAAAACAAGAAATGTTGGAAATACTCAGCAGGTCTGGCAGCATCTGTGCAGAGAGAAGCAGAATTAACATTTCAGGTCAGTGACCCTTCTTCAGAACTGACAAATATTAGAAATGTAAAAGGTTTTAAGCAAGTAAAGCGGGGGTGGGGCAAGAGATAACAAAGGTGAAGGTGCTAATAGGACAGGGTCACAGAGAATAACTGGCCTGAAACGTTAACTCTGCTTCTCTCTGCACAGATGCTGCCAGACCTGCTGAGTATTTCCAGCATTTCTTGTTTTTATTTCAGATTTCCAGCATCTGCAGTATTTTGCTTTTGTACTAACTTATACGATCCTTTTGCTGAAGCAAAACTATGCCTAAGTGCTTCACAGATGTGTAATCAGACAAAAATGAACTCTGAGCTAAGCAGGGAGATGTTGGTAAGGGTGAGAAAAATCTTGGTTAAAATGATGGGTTTGAAGGAGCCTGTTAATGGAGAAAAGGGAGATAAGAGAGGCTGAGGGATTGAGAGGGAATTCCAGAGTGTGACTGCTGCAAACCTGGTTCTGTTCTTACTCGTACATTTTTCCCAAAAGCCAGAGAATGGCAATCATTAGCAGGAAGACTGGCTGATTTATTTCCGTTCCTTATGCTCCCGCTGCACTGACTGAGGGCAGGTAAGTCAGCACAGATCGAACATCGAACCTGCAACCTGTTGGTCTGCAGGGTTTACAACCACACAATAGTTTTACCAGCTGAGACATTAAGTCAGCTTAATATTACTGCATCCAATTCCAGGAGTAAGATAGGCTCCTGGGCCTGACACCATGCTGTGAGTGATAGCTTATGAACACCTTAGTATAAAATTCTTTGGTCCATTATATTAATGCAGGTGTTAATCTGTTTCAAATTGAGTGGTTAACGCCTCTGCTATAATAATGTACAAAAGTATTTCATATGAATGCGTTTTACATTTTGGTGGTCTAATCACACAGCATGATTTCTACTAGTGAGTCCCCTCTGGTGATGAAAGTTTTTCACCCAGAAGATGGTGGTGTTCTGGATGTTACTCCCTAAAAGGGTGGGAGAGGTAGAAACTATCATTGCATTTAAAAATCACTTGGATTACCACTTAAAGTGCTGTAACTTAAAGGGCTACGGACCAAGAGCTGCAAAGTGGGATTAGGAGGGATAGCTTTATTTTGGCTGGCACAGATATAATGGACTGAATGGACTCCCTCTGTGCTGTAAATTTCCAAGATTCAGGGGGAGTCAAGACCAAGAGCAGTACTCAGGTGAAGTGAGGCTAGAGGGGCGGGGGAGTGGGAGGATGGAATAATCAGATCAGTGTAATTTGGTCCCCATTTTAAAAGCCATGCTTTTTGTCCTTTGGTTTAATGTTATTCCTTAGAGTTAAATGGCAAAACCTAACAGCAATTATTGGGGGGGGGGGGGGGGGGGCAGAGGTGTTTGGGGCACAGGAGTTTCCCTGCAGGACAGATTAAGAAGCTGGGAGGCACAAAACTGCAGTGTTATCCTCGATTTTACCGTGCCCAAGAAAAAGGTAGGTGTGTTTATTTTATTTTTCTTGTGCTTATACTTTACAAACTTTAACATAGAGCAGTACTTAATGGATCATTATTCAATGGATCATCCTCCATCATCACCAGCACTGGTTGGATGGTATAACTACAGTCTAACAAATTTACATTATAACTGTGGACATCGGAATTTATAAGGGGAAAAGTTCTTTAAAACTTAGCTTAAATCTGTGTTCTCTAGTTACTGATCCTCCTGTCAGTGGAAACAGTTGATTCTGATTTACTCTATTAAAACCCATCATAATTTTGAACACCTCTCTTATATGTCCCCTTAACCTTCTCTGCTCTAAAGAATACAATCCCACCTTCCCCAGAATAAAAAAAAACAGCTACACTACAAAATACAGCTGCCCCCTTTGAGCAAAATTTAACTGTAGTTCAACATATGGGAATGCTACATAAAAATACCTCATAAATAACAAACCTGCTGCCTATGAAATGTTTGCACACTATGAACATTGAGCTACAATTACTGGGAGGCTAGCCAAATCAACACATACAATGCTCTATTATACCGTGCCCAAGAAAAAGATAGGTGTGTTTATTTTATTTTTCTTGTGCTTATACTTTTCAAACTTTAACAATCAGCGTTACGTAATGGATTATTGCTCAATGGATCATTCTCCACCATCTCCAGCGTGATGTCACCACCAAACATATTATCTCCTCCCCTCCACTTTCAGCGTTCCCAAGGGACCGTTCCCTCTGCAACACCCTGGTCCACTCCTCAGTCACCGCCAACACCCTCCCCTTTCCACAGCAACTTCCCATGCAAGCGCAGGAGGTGGAACACTTTCCCTTTTCTCTTCCAAACACTCCTTCCAGGTGAAACAACGATTTACTTGTACTTCTTTCAATTTAGCATCTTGTATTTGCTGCTGACGATGCGTTCTCCTCTGCACTGGGGAGACCAAATGCACATTAGGTGACCATTCTGCCGAACACTTCTGTCCAGTCCACAAGTGTGACCCTGAGCTTCCATTCACTTGTTTTTTTAATTCTCCCGCACTGACCCCCTCTGTCCTCGGCCTCCTACATCATTCTAATGAAGCTCAATATAAGCTTGAGGAACAACACCTCATCTTTTGATGATACACTTTACAACCTTCCGGACTCAACATTGAGTTCAATAATTTTAGACCATAACTACTGCTCCCATTTTTTCGTACAGCAGGTTCTGGTAATAATTATGTCGTTGCTACTTACAACTCCTCTAGACTCATCTTCTGTTTCTTTATTTGTCCCATTGCCACCCACTTTTGTCTTGCACCATCATTTTTTAAAATTTGTTCATGGGATGTGAGCTGGCCAGGCCAGCATTTATTGCCCATCGCTAATTACCCTTGATAAGTTGATGGTGAGCTTCCTTCTTGAACTACTGCAGTCCATGTGGTGCAGGTACACCCACAGTGCTGTTAGGAAGGGAATTCCAGGATATTGACCCAACGACAGTGAAGGAACAGTGATATAGTTCCAAGTCAGGATGGTGTGTGGCTTTGAGGGGAAATTGGAGGTGGTGGTGTTCCCATGTATTTGCTGCCCTTGTCCTTCTAGCTGGTAGAGGTTGTGGGTTTGGAAGGAGCTGTCTAAGGAGCCTTGGTGCGTTGCTGCAGTGCATCTTGTAGATGGCACACATTGCTGCCACTGTGCGTTGGTGGTGGAGGAGTGAATGTTTGTGGATGGGGTGCCAACCAAGCGGGCTGGATGGTGCCGAGCTTCTTGAGTGTTGTTGGAGCTGCACCCATCCAGGCAAGTGGAGAGTATTCCAACACAATCCTGACTTGTGCCCTTATAGATGGTGGACAGGCTTTGGGGAGTCAGGAGGTGAGTTACTCGCCGCAGGATTCCTAGCCTCTGACCTGCTCTTTTAGCCATGGTATTTATATGGTTACTCCAGTTCTATTTCTGGTCAATGGTAACTCCCGGACTTGATAGTGGGGGATTCAACGATGGTAATGCTGTTGAATGTCAAGGGGAGATGGTCAGATTCTCTCTTGTTGGAGATGGTCATTGCCTGGCACTTGTGTGGTGTGAATGTTACTTGCCACTTATCAGCCCTAGCCTGGATGTTGTCCAAGTCTAGCTGCATTTCTACACGGACTGCTTCAGTATCTGAGGAGTTGCGAATGGTGCTGAACATTATGCAATCATCAGCGAACATCCCTAATTCTGACCTTATGATTGAAGGAATCTCATTGATGAAGCAGCCGAAGATGGTTGGGCCGAAGACACTACCCTGAGGAACTCCTGCAGTGATGTCCTGGAGCTGAGATAATTGACCTCCAACAACCACAACCATCCTTTGCGCTCGGTACGACTCCAACCAGTGGAGAGTTTTAGCCCTGATTTCCATTGACTCCAGTTTTGCTAGGGCTGCTTGATGCCATACTAGGTCAAATGCTGCTTTGATGTCACGGGCAGTCACTCTCATCACATCTCTTTTGTCATTTAACCTTTCCTGCCAGTTATTCTGATCTTAGTATTATGGTTGAGGGAGGAATTTTAGTCAAGATAATGGGAAGATTCCCAGCTTTACTTCAAGTAATGCTACAGAATGTTTTAAATCCAACTGACTGAGCAGTTTGGAACACACAACCAGAAGAAAGAGGAGACCATTAATTAATCAATCCAAGCTGAACTCTAATTCAAGTTTCAGTGGTGAAAGGACATGGAGTTTGCCCATTGCATCACTCAGCATTCCAAAAGTTATCCTTAAGTATTTGTTGGCAAAGATATCTTGTCTCATTAATACCCGCTGTGGTCATATGGTTTGTTCTGATTGGCTGCTTGCAGCAATTGGCATATTTTACGATCCTATCTCAGAGTGAAGCTGGATCGCACACTATCCTTTCACAACTATTGAAGAAGCTGACTGCAAAAATGAAGACAGGGGTCAACCTGGTCCAGAAACTGGCAAGCACCAGCTGGGGAGCATCAGCATCAGTGCATTGGGCATCAGCAATGGCCTTTGAGTACTGTATAGCTGGCTATTGTGCCCTGGTATAGACCAGAGGTAGCCAAAATTGACATTGATGGCCAACTGATCACTGCAATGCATTGTATTCCTGAAGCCCTCTAGACAACACCAACAATCTGCCTGCCCGTGCTGTCATACATCACTCCCCCATCCATTCACTGTGATGTTGCAACCCTCTGGGAAGGTGAGTGAATTGAGGAAAACAAATGTCTCCCCATTCCCTAGGACTGCAACAACATCCCTGAACACCATTTGATGTCGCGCAAACCCTTTTGGTCACAGACGCTTAAGCTACAACAATGCGACTTCAGCCCTGATGAAGCTTGGAAAGCAGAATGAAGTTCACACAGTCACAAACGGCTCATGAAAGACCCAATGCAGAAGATCCCTAGAGTTGATTTGCGTGTGGGCAACCCTAAACCACATCTGCAAAACCATGGAAGATGCGGATACTTGATGCACAAATGGAAAATGAAAAACTCTCCAGTGTGTGACTGTGGTCACCTAGGACAGACCATGGAACACATAAAAACTCAATGTCTGATTCACCAATACAAAAAAAATCATCACAGTGATACACTCCACTACTCCTGAAGCAATTATCTGGCTTTGGCAACGAACCAGGCCAGGTGGCAGATCTCTCGGTGGGAGAGCATTTCGGTGATAGTGATCACAACTCCCTGACCTTTACTATAGTCATGGAGAGGGGTAGGAGCAGACGGGATGGGAAAATATTTAATTTGGGGAGGGGAAATTACAATGCTATTAGGCAGGAACTGGGGAGCTTAAATTGGGAACAGATGTTCTCAGGGAATATACTCTTTTCTTTCTTTTGGGCCTCCTTATCTCGAGAGACAATGGATACGCGCCTGGAGGTGGTCAGTGGTTTGTGAAGCAGCGCCTGGAGTGGCTATAAAGGCCAATTCTGGAGTGACAGGCTCTTCCACAGGTGCTGCAGAGAAATTTGTTTGTTGGGGCTGTTGCACAGTTGGCTCTCCCCTTGCGCCTCTGTCTTTTTTCCTGCCAACTACTAAGTCTCTTCGACTCGCCACAATTTAGCCCTGTCTTTATGGCTGCCCGCCAGCTCTGGCGAATGCTGGCAACTGACTCCCACGACTTGTGATCAATGTCACACGATTTCATGTCGCGTTTGCAGACGTCTTTATAACGGAGACATGGACGGCCGGTGGGTCTGATACCAACGGGACATTGACAGGAACAGAGGGATCTTGGGGTCCACGTCCATAGATCCCTCAAAGTTGCCACCCAAGTTGATAGGATTGTTAAGAAGGCGTATGGTGTGTTGGCTTTCATTAACAGGGGGATTGAGTTTAAGAGCCGCGAGGTTATGCTGCAGCTCTATAAAGCCCTGGTTCGACCACACTTGGAATATTGTGTTCAGTTCTGGTCGCCACATTATAGGAAGAATGTGGAAGCTTTAGAGAGGGTGCAGAGGAGATTTACCAGGATGCTGCCTGGACTGGAGGGCATGTCTTATGAAGAAAGGTTGAGGGAGCTAGGGCTTTTCTCATTGGAACGAAGAAGGATGAGAGGTGACTTGATAGAGGGGTACAAGATGATGAGAGGCATAGATAGAGTGGATAGCCAGAGACTTTTTCCCAGGGCGGAAAGGTCTATCACCAGGGGGCATAATTTTAAGGTGATTGGAGGAAGGTTTCGGGGAGATGTCAGAGGTAGGTTCTTTACACAGAGAGTGGTGGGTGCGTGGAATGCACTGCCAGCGGTGGTGGTAGAAGCAGATACATTAGGGACATTTAAGTGACTCTTGGATAGGTACATGGATGATAGTAGAATGAATGGTATGTAGGTAGTTTGATCTTAGAGTAGGTTAAAGGGTCGGCTCAACATCGTGGGCCTAAGGGCTTGTACTGAGCTGTACTGTTCTATGTTCTATGTTTAACCATCTGAATTTTTTTTTATTCATTCATGGGATGTGGGCATCACTGGCCAGGCCAGCCTTTATTGCCCATCCCTAATTGCCCTTGAGAAGGTGGTGGTGAACTGCCTTCTTGAACCGCTGCAGTCCATGTTGGGTAGGTACACCCACAGTGCTGTTAGGAAGGGAGTTCCAGGATTTTGACCCAGTGACAGCGAAGGAATGGCGATATCGTTCCAAGTCAGGATGGTGTGTGACTTGGAGGGAAACTTGCAGATGGTGGTGTTCCCATGTATTTGCTGCCCTTATCCTTCTAGTTGGTAGAGTTTGCGGGTTTGGAAGGTGCTGTCTAAGGAGCCTTGGTGCATTGCTGCAGTGCATCTTGTAGATGGTACACACTGCTGCCACTGTGCGTCGGTGGTGGAGGGAGTGAATGTTTGTAGATGGGGTGCCAATCAAGTGGGCTGCTTTGTCCTGGATGGTGTCGAGCTTCTTGAGTGTTGTTGGAGCTGCACCCATCCAGGCAAGTGGAGAGTATTCCATCACGCTCCTGACCTGTGCCTTGTAGATGGTGGACAGGCTTTGGGGAGTCAGGGGGTGAGTTACTCACCTCAGGATTCCTAACGTCTGACCTGCTCTTGTAGCCACGGTATTTATATGGCTACTCCAGTTCAATTTTCGGTCAATGGTAGCCCCTAGGATGTTGATAGTGGGGGATTCAACGATGGTAATGCCGTTGAATGTCAAGGGGAGATGGTTAGATTCTCTCTTGTTTACATCTGAATATAAAATTATAGTTGTTACTCTACATCTAGGTCAGCGATAAGAAAGAAAGAGAGAGAGAGAATTCTATCATATACAATCATGCAGCACAGTAAGTAGCTCTTAAGCCCATCATGCCTGTGTGGGCTCTGTGCGAGCTATTCATTTAGTCTCATTCCCCTGATCTTTCCTCTATTGGGCAGCTCAACATTGCCTCGCAACTGCCTCAAAAAGTCCCTTATATAAAGATTGCTACCCTCCTTGTTTGTAATCTGACACACAGTGATCTGAGGGGAATGGAAAGTGTGAATTCAGCAAGTTAAGAGCAAAAGGTGAGAATAAATCAATGTAGGAGGCCATATGCACATTACAGATTGAAAATAATAAAGTTGAGCGTTGGCTATTGAAATTTTGTTGTCCAACTATCAATTTGCAAAACTTGAAACAGGCACATGAAGTTTCTTTGACTGCTATTTCAAACGTGTTAGGCAGCCTCCTAAAATATTGGACAAAAAGTTTTCCAACGAATGTGCAAAGAGCTTGGATGTACAGCATAATTGTGAGGTCTTACAGCTTAAAATTTCCCAAATGAATTAAACCGTACTATTCTTATTTATTGGGAAGAGTTGTGTCTTTTTGGGTTACAATAATCCTATTCCACTAGCAGTCAGTTATCTGGTACACAAAACTAGAATGATGCAAATGAAATATTGTTAATGAGTATGCTCGTCTGCTTACCGGACTACCCCCCTATGGGCAATTTCCTAATTGCTGAAGGAAGCATTAATGTATGCTTAAATAAATATTGTTCAGGCTGTTCCCTTGATAGCTGCCAGTGATAAGAAGATGGTTTGGAATTGATGTGCATACAGTACCACGGTTAAAGAGCAGCAATGAAACAGGAAACAATAAATCACAAGTTGGAGCACTGATTGTCGTAACTAATTAGATCACACAGCTCTTTCATTGCTCATTGTCTCGCTGTAACCCGATTTGCCAGCTCCCAGCCTCCGTTAATTACTGGCATTACATAGTTCTAGCAAATGGTCAACTTCAGTCAAGACTGCTGGCAAACAAGTCGGACAAGGAGCGTAGTATATTATTCAGTATTTGTAGATGAACAGTGACGTTCTCCAGATACCTGCTCATGCGCCTTAATGAAGTTACCTTGATGTACTTTGAGATTAGGCTGGCAAAACGGGATGGGGTTGCAAATTATGGCCCCAACAATTGGATTTGAAAGTAGACTGTCTTAAGCTGGAAAAGTGACACAAGAGCAGAGAAAGATACATGAAAAAAAAGCAAAACAGGAACATCTGCCCCTTTCTTGTATAAATATTGAGATCTCTGAGAAAGAAAATGAGCATCTCCAGTGGCCAGTTGTAAATGAGTCTTTGGCTCTGCTGGGATTTCTCTTTGATGCTCAGTAAGATTTGTATGGTTTGTCTCTTGTGGTTATGTATTCTGTACAAACAATAAGTTAAAATTAAGATAGATTTTCATTATGGAAAAGAATCCCTCTGATAATGCATCATTTTCTCATGGGACTGAATGAGGCCATTATCAAATTCACCGGGTTGAAATTTGCTCAAGATAAATATTGTGAACACCAAAGCCATTCTCTTCAGGTCCCCCGACAAATTTGGTTCCCTGGCCACTGTCTACGGCTGAGTCAGACCGTTCACGACTTTGGTGTCCTGTTTGACCCTGAGCTGAGCTTCCGACCACGTACCCTTCTCCGTCACCAAAAATGCATACTTCCAACTCGATAACTTCATCCATCTCTGCCCCTGGCTCAGCTTATCTGCTGCTGAAACCCTCATTGGTGCCTTTGATATCTCTGGACCTGACTTCCAATTCTGTTCTGGAGCATCTTAAAAGAGTCAAGAGAGGCAGAGATGTTTAGGGAGGGAATTCCAAAGTTTAGGGCCTAGCACCTTCCATAAACTTGAGCTCATTCCAAAACTCTGCTGACTGTATCCTAATTTGCACCTAGTCCCGTTCGCCTAACATTGCTCTACATTAGCTGTGGTTAATAATGCGATAATGTTAAAATTCTCACTCTGTTTTCAAATCCTTCCACGACCTCATGCTTCCTTATCTCAGTGGCCTCCTCCAATTGTGGCCTCTTGCACTTGCCTGATTTTCATCACCACCATTCGTGGCAATGCCTTCAGCTGGCTAGGCCCTAAGCTTTGGAATTCCCTCGCTAAACATCTCTGCCTCTCTTGACTCTTTTAAGGTGCTCTTTAAAGTCTATCTCTTTAATCAAGCTTTTGGTCTCCTTATGTAGCTCAATGTCAAAATTACTTTGATAGCACTCCTGCTAAGCACCTTGGGAGGTTTAACTATGTTAAAGGTGCTATATAAATGCAAGGTGTTGATAGTGTAAAGCGGATGATAGTGAGTTGGAATGGATATTGTCATGTTCATGGGAAGTGCAGTGACGGAAATACGAAATAAACTGAAGAGTTTTAAAAAATAGAACAATTTAAAAAGACTGGTACATTCGCCTTCAACAAGATGGAGGACAAAGTCACATGAAACATATCTTCTCCTGCAATGAAATACCCATCCATGTCCGCTAGAACTGAAACCCGTTTGCATTGAAATTAAAGAGCTCATCACACATGGATATGAGCTATCCACAAAGTCACCTAAAAGAAAGGCATTAGCAGGCGTTCCATCTCCAGCTACAATCACTACAATAAAATGTGAACATCGCTCATCTTATCAAAATGAGATCCGAAGCCATTGTATAGCCACTCAGAAACTGAAAGACTGAAGTCACATGGGCGAAATTAACACTTTATGAATTTACCTTTAAAGGTAATCTTTTTGGAGAACAAAGAGAACAAAGTCACCAAGTCACCAGGACAGCAGTCTGGGATCTCCAGCCACAGAGAGAACATCAAAAACCGTCTTGAATTTCAGCGCAAGGTTGAGAGAGAGAGATCAATTCCAACTAAGACATTTGAACCTGCTGAGATGAGCTGGCAACCAACTGCAGCAGAGAAATAAGAGAGTGCCTTCTGAGCAACTCCTCTACCTGTGAAAATTGAACTAAGAAATACCAGAACCATCTTCAAACTGAAGTGTTGACTGCCAGAAACTTTCAGCAACCCAGCAAGTGCAAGACAATCAGCAAACAGGCCTGCAACTTTTAAACTTATCTTCCAAGAGGATCCCATAGGTTTTTCCTGTAAACAGCAGACTTTTACACCTTGAACTCTTAACTCCTCTTACCCTTTACCTTCTATCTATCTTTTCTTAAGTGTGCATGTGAGAGTGAATGTGTGTCTGGGTGGTGTTGCGACCTTTTGCGTGATTATTGTTTAATAAATATTTGATCTTCTGTTTAAACTCATTAGAAAGCCAGTCACTGTCTGTTTATTTGGCCAACAAAACACAGGGGCTGCAAGATTAATTTAAACAAAACCCTACCTGTGGTCAGTTGGGAGGTGACCAGTGGAAACCAGCCATGCCATTTCCACCGGTCCATAACAATTTGGGGGCTCTGAGCCAGGATTTTGGAACATTAAGGTTAAATAATAGATTTGGAATTGGGAGGAAAATTGACCTCTAAAACTGGAAAATTAAACAAACAGATTTTCTTATGTTCTTTTCTTCTCTGTGGTGCTAGAAACAAAAGACATAGCAGCATTTAATGCTAAGGAGTTTGTAGAGCAGGGAGATATATCCCATGATAAATTAAATCAATTAAATATTAAAGATTTAAAAATCCCTAGTTACTTTCAAGCAAAAGGCAAAGAGACCGAAAATAGTGAAGAATTTAGCTAACTATTTTAATCTTACCCTGAACAAGAAGAAGCAAGCATGGAATCTGAGGCTGAGAAAATAACCCTAGCTAGAATAGAAACATAGAAACATAGAAAATAGGAGCAGGAGTAGGCCATTCCGCTCTTCGAGCCTGCTCCACCATTCATCATGATCATGGCTGATCATCCAACTCAGTAACCTGTTCCTGCTTTCCCCCCATATCCTTTGATCCCTTTTGCCCCAAGAGCTCTATCTAACTCCTTCTTGAAAACATACAATGTTTTGGCCTCAACTGCTTTCTGTGGTAGTGAATTCCACAGGCTCACCACTCTCTGGGTGAAGTAATTTCTCCTCATCTCAGTCCTGAAAGGTTTACCCCGTATTCTTAGACTATGACTCCAGGTTCTGGACTCCCCCACCATCAGGAACATCCTTCCTGCATCTACCCTGTCAAGTTCTATTAGAATTTTATAGGTTTCTATGAGATCTCCTCTCACTCTTCTGAACTCCAGTGAATATAATCCTAACTGACTCAATCTCTCCTCATACGTCAGACCCGTTATCCCAGGAATCAGTCTGATAAACATTCGCTGCACTCCCTCTATAGCAAGAACATCCTTCCTCAGATAAGGAGACCAAAACTGCACGTAATATTCCAGGTGTGGCCTCACTAAGGCCCTGTATAATTGCAGCAAGATATCCCTGCTCCTGTACTCGAATCCTCTCGCTGTGAAGGCCAACATACCATACCATACTTTTTTACTGCCTGTTGCACCTGCATGCTTACCTTCAGCGACTGGTGTACAAGAACACCCAGGTCTCGCTGCATATTCCCCTCTCTCAGTTTATAGCCGTTCAGATAATAATCTGCCTTCCTGTTTGTGCTACCAAAGTGGATAATCTCACATTTATCCACATTATACTGCATCTGCCATGCATTAGCTCACTCACTCAACTTGTCCAAATCACCCTGAAGCCTCTCTGCATCCTCCTCACAACTCACACTCCCACGCAATTTTGTGCTACCTGCAAATTTGGAGATATTACATTTAGTTCCCATATCTAAATCATTAATGTGTATTGTGAATAGCTAGGGTCCTAGCACTGATCCCTGCGGTACCCCACTTGTCATTGCCTGCCATTAGGAAAAAGACCCATTTATCCCTACTCTTTGTTTCCTGTCTGCCAACTAATTTTCTATCCATCGCAATACATTACCCCCAATCCCATGCGCTTTAATTTTACACGCTAATCTCTTATGTGGGACTTTGTCGAAAGCCTTCTGAAAGCCCAAATAAACCACATCCACTGGCTCTCCCTCATGAACTCTACTAGTTATATCCGTGAAGAATTCTTTTAGATTTGTCAAGCATGATTTCCCTTTCATAAATCCATGCTGACTCTGCCTGATTCTACCACTGTTCTCTAACTGCTCTGCTGTAAAATCTTTGATAATGGACTCTAGAATTTTCCCCACTACCAACGTCAGGCTGACTGGTCTATAATTCCCTGCTTTCTCTCTACCTCCCTTTTTAAATAGTTAGCTACCCTCCAATCTGTAGGAACTGTTCCAGAGTCTATAGAATCTTGGAAGATGACCACCAATGCATCCACTATTTCTACGGCCACTTCCTTAAGTACTCTGGGATGCATACCATCAGGCCCTGGGGATTTATCGGCCTTCAATCCCATCAATTTCCCCAACACCATTTCTCTACGAATACTGATTTCCTTCAGTTCCTCTCTGTCACTAAACTCTGTGTTTCCCAACATTTCTGATATGATATTTGTGTCCTCCTTTGTGAAGACAGAACCAAAGTATGCATTTAGTTGGTCAGCCATTTCTTTGTTCCCCATAATAAATTCCCCTGTTTCTGACTGTAAGGGACCGACATTTGTCTTCACCAATCTTTTTCTCTTCACATACCTATAGAAACTTTTACAGTCAGTTTTTATGTTACCCGCAAGCTTGCTCTTGTACTCAGTTTCCCCTTCTTAATCAATCCCTTGGTCAATCCAATCAATCCTTCCATAATAATAATTCCCAGAGGTTTTGAAAGGATAGAAAATGAGAAAATTAGAATTAGAATTAGAATTAGAATATTACAGCGCAGTACAGGCCCTTCGGCCCTCGATGTTGCGCCGATCATCTGACCTACACTATTCCATTTACATCCATATGTCTATCCAATGACCACTTAAATGCCCTTAAAGTTGGCGAGTCTACTACTGTTGCAGGCAGGGCGTTCCACGCCCCTACTACTCTCTGCGTAAAGAAACTACCTCTGACATCTGTCCTATATCTTTCACCCCTCAACTTAAAGCTATGTCCCCTCGTGTTTGCCATCCTCATCCGAGGAAAAAGACTCTCACTATCCACCCTATCTAACCCTCTGATTATCTTGTATGTCTCTATTAAGTCACCTCTCCTCCTCCTTCTGTCTAACGAAAACAACCCCAAGTCCCTCAGCCTTTCCTCGTAAGACCTTCCTTCCATACCAGGCAACATCCTAGTAAATCTCCTCTGCACCCTTTCCAAAGCTTCCACATCCTTCCTATAATGTGGTGACCAGAACTGCACGCAATACTCCAGGTGCGGCCTCACCAGAGTTTTGTACAGCTGCATCATGACCTCGTGGCTCCGAAACTCGATCCCCCTACTAATAAAGGCTAACACACCATATGCCTTCTTAACAGCCCTATTAACCTGGGTAGCAACTTTCAGGGATTTATGTACCTGGATACCAAGATCTCTCTGCTCATCTACACTACCAAGAATCTTCCCATTAGCCCAGTACTCTGCATTGCTGTTACTCCTTCCAAAGTGAATCACCTCACACTTCTCCGCATTAAACTCCATTTGCCATCTCTCAGCCCAGCTCTGCAGCCTATCTATGTCCCTCTGTACCCTACAACACCCTTCGACACTATCCACAACTCCACCGACCTTCGTGTCATCCGCAAATTTACTAACCCACCCTTCTACACCCTCATCCAGGTCGTTTATAAAAATGACAAACAGCAGTGGCCCCAAAACAGAACCTTGCGGTACACCACTAGTAACTAAACTCCAGGATGAACATTTGCCATCAACCACCACCCTCTGTCTTCTTTCAGCTAGCCAATTTCTGATCCAAAGCTCTAAATCACCTTCAACCCCATACTTCCGTATTTTCTGCAATAGCCTACCGTGGGGAACCTTATCAAACGCCTTACTGAAATCCATATACACCACATCCACGGCTTTACCCTCATCCACCTGTTTGGTCACCTTCTCGAAAAACTCAATAAGGTTTGTGAGGCACGACCTACCTTTCACAAAACCGTGCTGACTATCGCAAATGAACTTATTCTTTTCAAGATGATTATAAATCCTGTCTCTTATAACCTTTTCCAACATTTTACCCACAACCGAAGTAAGGCTCACAGGTCTATAATTACCAGGGCTGTCTCTACTCCCCTTCTTGAACAAGGGGACAACATTTGCTATCCTCCAGTCCTCCGGCACTCCTCCTGTCGACAATGACGACATAAAGATCAACAACAACGGCTCTGCAATCTCCTCCCTGGCTTCCCAGAGAATCCTAGGATAAATCCCATCTGGCCCAGGGGACTTATCTATTTTCACTCTTTCCAAAATTGCTAACACCTCCTCCTTGTGAATCTCAATCCCATCTAGCCTAGTAGGCTGTATCTCAGTAATCTCCTCGGCAACATTTTCTTTTTCTACTGTAAATACTGACGAAAAATATTCATTTAACGCTTCCCCTATCTCCTCTGATTCCGCACACAACTTCCCACTACTATCCTTGATTGGCCCTGTTCTAACTCTTATCATTCGTTTATTCCTGATATACCTATAGAAAGCCTTAGGGTTTTCTTTGATCCTATCCGCCAATGACTTCTCGTGTCCTCTCCTTGCTCTTCTTAGCCCTCCCTTTAGATCCTTCCTGGCTAGCTTGTAACTCTCAAGCGCCCTAACTGAGCCTTCACGTCTCATCCTAACATAAGCCGCCCTCTTCCTCTTGACAAGCGCTTCAACTTCTTGAGTAAACCACGGCTCCCTCGCTCGACAACTTCCTCCCTGCCTGACAGGTACATACTTATCAAGGACACGCATTAGCTGCTCCTTGAATAAGCTCCACATTTCGTTTGTGCCCATCCCCTGCAGTTTCCTTCCCCATCCTACACATCCTAAATCTTGCCTAATCGCGTCATAATTTCCTTTCCCCCAGCTATAATTCTTGCCCTGCGGTATATACCTGTCCCTGCCCATCGCTAAGGCAAACCTAACCGAATTGTGATCACTATCGCCAAAGTGCTCACCTACATCTAAATCGAACACCTGTCCGGGTTCATTACCCAGTACCAAATCCAATGTGGCATCGCCCCTGGTTGGCCTGTCCACATACTGTGTCAGAAAACCCTCCTGCACACACTGGACAAAAACAGACCCATCTAAAGTACTCGAACTATAGTATTTCCAGTCAATATTTGGAAAGTTAAAGTCCCCCATAACCACTACCCTGTTTCTCTCGCTCCTGTCGAGAATCATCTTCGCTATCCTTTCCTCTACATCTCTGGAACTATTCGGAGGTCTATAGAAAACTCCCAACAGGGTGACCTCTCCTCTCCTCTTTCTAACCTCGGCCCATACTACCTCAGTAGACGAGTCCTCAAACGTCCTTTCTGCCGCTGTAATACTTTCCTTGATTAACAATGCCACACCCCCCCCTCTTTTACCCTCTTCTCTGTTCTTACTGAAACATCTAAATCCCGGAACCTGCAACATCCATTCCTGCCCCTGCTCTACCCATGTCTCTGAAATGGCCACAACATCAGGATCCCAGGTACCAACCCATGCTGCAAGCTCACCCACCTTATTCCGGATGCTCCTGGCGTTGAAGTAGACACACTTTAAACCAAGTTCTTGCTTGCCAGTGCCCTCTTGCGTCCCTGTAACCTTATCCTCTACCTCACTACTCTCAACAGCCTGTACACTGGAACTACAATTTAGGTTCCCATTCCCCTGCTGATTTAGTTTAAACCCCCCCGAAGAGCACTAACAAATCTCCCCCCCAGGATATTGGTACCCCTCTGGTTCAGGTGAAGACCATCCTGTTTGTAGAGGTCCCACCTACCCCAGAAAGAGCCCCAATTATCCAGGAAACCAAAACCCTCCCTCCTACACCATCCCTGCAGCCACGTGTTCAACTCCTCTCTCTCCCTATTCCTCTCTTCGCTAGCACGTGGCACAGGCAACAACCCAGAGATAACAACTCTGGTTGTTCTCGCTCTAAGCTTCCACCCTAGCTCCCTGAATTTCTGCCTTAAATCCCCATCTCTCTTCCTACCTATGTCGTTGGTGCCTATGTGGACCACGACTTGGGGGTGCTCCCCCTCCCCCTTAAGGATCCCAAAAACACGATCGGAGACATCACGTACCCTGGCACCTGGGAGGCAACACACCAACCGTGAGTCTCTCTCGTTCCCACAGAACCTCCTATCTGTTCCCCTAACTATGGAGTCCCCAATGACTAATGCTCTGCTCCTCTTCCCTTTTCCCTTCTGAGCAACAGGGACAGACTCTGTGCCAGAGACCTGCACCCCATTGCTTACCCCTGGTAAGTCATCCCCCCCAACAGTATCCAAAACGGTATACCTGTTGTTGAGGGAAAATGATAAGAAATGGATTGTTAGTGACATGGAAACAAAAGGTGAGCATGCAAGAAGCCTCCCCACCAGTAAGGAAAGAAAATGCAGAGGGCAAGAATGTTTTCTACAGACCTGTGTGTTACCATTGCAGTTAAACAGGGCATGTGAAAACTGACTGCTAGAAGTTAAAGGGAAAGTCAGTTAAATTTGAAGATATGCACAAAACTAGCCAAGAAAAGTGTGCCCAAGCAGGTAACCAGGCAGACAGGCTTGTGGCCCTAACCCCGGCAATGAACTCCTTTAAGAATACCACTGTAGGTGCAGCATTTTAAAAGGAAAAGTGTCCCCATACTCCTCTAGAGAGACAGGCAAACACATTGTCCTGCTTTGAGACATAGGGGCCTCATGCTGGGTAAAGGAATGACCTTCCCACCAGAGAGCTCACTAAAAGTGAAGGTCCTGATCGAGGGAGGATACATGGTCTGTACCCCTGCAGTCTGACCTCATTTCAGGACCAGTTACTGTAGGGATTGTCCCTAGTCTACCTGTGGCCGGAATAGACTTACTACTCGACAATGATTTGGCTGGGGGGAAAGGTGGTAGCAGCCCCAGTCATCTTGGACCAACCATGTGAGGTCAGGAAACAGGATAAATACAGGAGGAAGTCCATGGAATCGTTCCTGCCTGTGTAGTAACCAGGTCCATGGCCATGCAAACTCCCCCAGAGACAGCTGAACCAGTAATCCAGTCAGATGGCTCAGAGGCCTGGCTGGTTGAAACATTTTTTGGAGATTTAGGGGAGGTATACAGTAGACCCTACTTAATTGAAGCTCAGCAGGCAGACCCTTTCTTTTTTTCTTTTGGGCCTCCTTATCTTGAGAGACAATGGATACGCGCCTGGAGGTGGTCAGTGGTTTGTGAAGCAGCGCCTGGAGTGGCTATAAAGGCCAATTCTAGAGTGACAGGCTCTTCCACAGGTGCTGCAGAGAAATTTGTTTGTCGGGGCTGTTGCACAGTTGGCTCTCCCCTTGCGCCTCTGTCTTTTTTCCTGCCAACTACTAAGTCTCTTCGACTCGCCACATTTTAGCCCCGTCTTTATGGCTGCCCGCCAGCTCTGGCGAACGCTGGCAACTGACTCCCACGACTTGTGATCAATGTCACAGGATTTCATGTCGCGTTTGCAGACGTCTTTAAAGCGGAGACATGGACGGCCGGTGGGTCTGATACCAGTGGCGAGCTCGCTGTACAATGTGTCTTTGGGGATCCTGCCATCTTCCATGCGGCTCACATGGCCAAGCCATCTCAAGCGCCGCTGACTCAGTAGTGTGTACAAGCTGGGAATGTTGGCCTCCTCGAGGACTTCTGTGTTGGAGATACGGTCCTGCCACCTGATGCCAAGTATTCTCCGGAGGCAGCGAAGATGGAATGAATTGAGACGTTGCTCTTGGCTGGCATACGTTGTCCAGGCCTCGCTGCCATAGAGCAAGGTACTGAGGACACAGGCTTGATACACTCGGACTTTTGTGTTCCGTGTCAGTGCGCCATTTTCCCACACTCTCTTGGCCAGTCTGGACATAGCAGTGGAAGCCTTACCCATGCGCTTGTTGATTTCTGCATCTAGAGACAGTTTACTGGTGATAGTTGAGCCTAGGTAGGTGAACCCTGATTTATAAAAAACAGTACAGACAGCATATTCTGAGCAGAGGCAGAGAAACTGTCTGAGTGTTACTATTTTAAAAATGAAATCTTAATCAGGAAGTGGAGACCCCCACTGGGATCTGGAGAGGAAGGGTAGACAGTGGTTTCCCAAACTGTAATTCCCCCTAAATATCAGAGGGAGATTCTGCGAATTTCTCATGAAATCCCTATGGTTGTTGACGTGGGTATCAGAAAGACCAAGGCCTGGGTCAGCCAACACTTTTACTGGCCACAAATCCACAAAGATGTGGGTACATTTTGCCAGACCTGCCAAATCTGCCAAGTTGTTGGGAAATCGCAACCTACAATCAAACCTGCTCCACTGATCCTCATTCCTGCTTTTGAGGATCCTTTCAGTAGAGTTCTAATCGATTGCATGGGGCCCCTACCTAAAACCAGGACAGGTTATCAATACCTTTTAATCGTCATGGATACGGCCACCCGATTCCCAGAGCCATACCCTTGAGGAAGATTACTGCCAAAGCTGTAGGCGAGGGGTTAGCCCAGTTTTTCACCAAATACAGACTCCCCAGAGAAATACAGCTCGATCAGGGAACTAATTTCATGTCCCGAATGTTCCAGGAAGTCATACAAAACCTCAGTATTGACCAGCTGAAATCCTCAGCGTATCACCCACAATCACAAGGGGCCCTGGAAGCTAGCTCTGAGCATATTGTAGTGAATACCCTACGACTGGGACAAAGGAGTAATTTTCTTGCTGTTCGCAACCAGGGATTTCTCCCAATGAATCCACAAGTTTTAGCCCCTTCGAATTGATTTTCGGAAATAAGGTGAGAGGTCCCCTAAAATTAAACAAAGAAAAGTTCCTGGATCAAAGGAGGAGACCTCATTACTAAATTATGTGTCCACCTTCCGGGAAAGACTTTTCCAAGCCTGTGCGGTAGCAAAGGAACACCTCAAAACCTTTCAGGAAGAAAGGAAAAGGCAGATAAGAAAGCTGCAGTCCATGAGTTTAAACCAGGAGACCAAGTTCTGGTGCTGTTACCTTTGCAGGCCAAACCTCTAAAAAACAGGTTTAGTGGCCCATATAGAAAAGGGAAGAGGTGACTGATGTAAACCACTTAATTAATACACCAGAGAGGAGGAAAAAACAAAGATCCTGCCACATTAATATGTTAAAAAGAGACCACAGTTGGGAACCGGCAGACCAGTAAATATGTGCCAAGCAGTGAAAGCAGTAGAGGAGCAGAGCAGTAGAGGGGATGAACTGGACAAGGGAGAGAACCCCCTAATGTCAATTTGGAAAACATTGACATTTCTAAAGAGATTAGACAGAATGCTTCACTACTTCTCTGAACAGCAAGGACAGGATCTAACCACATTATGAAAGGAGTTCAAGGAAGTCTGGAGGGGGAAAACCAGGTTTCACACCCTTAACAATATATGATGTAGATGTAGGAGAGACCACACCAATAAAACAGAATCCCTATAGATTGAACGCCAATTAGCTAGTTTAGGCCTGCAAGGAAGTCCAGTACATGCTGGAAAATGATTTAATTGAACCCAGTCAAAGCAGCTGGAGCTCTCCATAGAACCATAGAAAAGTTACAGAACAGAAACAGCCAATCAGCCCATCGTATCGGGGCCAGCTGAAAAAACTAGCCGCTCATTCTAATCCCATCTTCCAGCACCTGTTCTATAGCCTTGCAGGTTACAGCACTTCAGGTGCAGGTCCAGGTACATTTAAAAGAGATGAGGGTTTTTGCTTCCACCACCAATCCGGGTGGCAAATTCCAGACACCCACCACTCTCTGGGTGAAAATGTTTTTCCTCATGTCCCCTCTAATCCTTCTACCAGTCATCTTAAATCAGTGCCCCTGGTAATTGACCTCTCCACTTGGGGAAACAGGTCCTTCCTGTCTGCTCTATCTAGGCCCCTCATAATTTTTTACACCTCAATTAAGTCATCCCTCAGCCTCCCCTGTTCTCAGGAAAACAACCCTAGCCTATCCGATCTTTCCTCATAACTTCAATTTTCAAGCCCTGGCAACATTCTTGTAAATCTCCTCTGTACTCTCTCCAGAGCAATTATGTCCTTCCTGTAATGTGGTGACCAGAACTGTATGTAATACACCAGCTGTGGCCGAACCAGTATTTTATACAGTTCCATCATTACATCCCTACTTTTGTATTTATACCTCGGCCAATAAAAGAAAGCATTCCATATGCCTTATTCACCACTTTATCTACCTGTCTTGCCACCTTGGGACCTGTGGACATGCACTTCAAGGTCTCTCACTTACTCTACCCCTCCCAATATCCTCCTGTTGGTTGTATATTCCCTTGCTTTATTATCCCTCCCCAAACGCACTACCTCACACTTCTCTGGATTGAATTCCATTTGCCACTTTTCCACCCACTCAACCAAACCATTGATATCATTCTGGAGTCTACAGCTATCCTCTTCACTATCAACTACACGGCCAATTTTTGTGTCATCTGCAAATTTCCCAAACATGCCTCCCACATTTAAGTCCAAATCATTAATATATACCACAAACAGCAAGGGTCCCAATACTAATCCCTGTGGAATGCCACTGGAAACCGCTTTCCATTCACAAAAACATCCGTTGACCATTACCCTTTGTTTCCTGTCACTGAGCCAATTTTGGATCCAACTCGCCACATTGCCCTGTATCCCATGGGCTTTTATTTTTCTGACCAGTCTGCCATGTGGGACCTTGTCAAATGCCTTACTAAAATCCATGTAGACAACATCCACTGCATTACCCTCATCGATCCTCCTTGTTATTTTCTCAAAAAATTCAATTAAGTTAGTAAGACATGACCGTCCCTTAACAAATCCATGCTGACTATCCCTGATTAATCCACACCTTTATAAGTGATAGTTTATCCTATCTCTCATAATTGATTCTAATAATTTTCCCTCCACCGATGTCAGACTAACCTGCCTGTAATTATTTGGTCTATCCCTCGCACCCTTTTTAAACAGTGGTTACAACGTTCACAGACCTCCAATCCTCCGGTATCTAGTGAGGATTTGAAAATGATCCTCAGAGCATCTGTTATTTCCTCCCTGGCTTCCTTGAACAACCTGGGATACAATCCATCTGGCCCTGGTGATTTATCCACTTTCAAGGATGTCAGACCCTCTCGTACTTGCTCTCTCATTATGTTTATCGTATCTAATATTTCACACTCCTCTTTAACGACAATGTCTGCACCATCCCTCTCCTTTGTGAAGACAGAGACACAATATTCATCAAGAACCCTGCCCAAATATTCTACATCCACGCATAAGTTACCATGTACATCTCTGATAGACCCTACCCTTTCTTTAGTTATCCTCTTGCTCCTCTCCAACACTATTAGTTTCCAAACCTGATGGGTCAACCAAACTCTGCATTGATTACCGCAAGGTCAATGCAGTTACAAGAACTGACTCATACACAATCCCCCATATTAAAGGCTAGAGATCAAGTAGGAAATTCCACCTACGTCAGTAAAATAGATTTATTAAAAGGATACTTCCAAGTTCCAATGGCCCAGCAGGCAAAGAAAATCTTTATCACCCCAGTGACAGTGCAAAGTTATGCCAGTTGATCTGAAAAATACCCCACCCACGTAACAAAGATTAATGAATCAATTGGTAGCTGGTTTGAACAACATGTTGTTTACCTCAATGACTTGCCCGTTTTCAGCAACACCTGGTAAGAGCATTTAAATCATTAAGGGACCTCTTTAAGGGTTGACGGAAGGCACACCCAGTGTCCAACTTGGCAAAAAGCAAATATGCCAAAAGTAACCTATTTAGGCCACATTGTAGGCCAAGGTTGAGTGTTGCCAGGGGCAGCAAAAGTGCAAGCCCTAGTAGATATCTCCATTCCAAAAAGCAAGGGGGAAATCATAGGCTGAATTTTACCAGCCCTCCGACGTTGGTGGTCGTGGCAGGGGGCCTGGAATATTCCAGCGGGAGAGGCCCACCACGACTCTCGATGCCATATATGACCCGTCCCCTTTACCAGTGGTGACGGGACCTTGGTGCAACCGCCCCCCCACCCCCACCCGCCGCCTAGTGGCGGAACCCGAATTTAAATATGCTAAGCGCTACTTAATGTGCCTGATTATGCATTCTGCTGCTCGTCGCTCCTCTGTTCTTGATTTTTCGCTGAACGGGCGGCTTTCACGTACCGTTCTGTTCATGAATGAGAAAAGCCGGTGGAACAGCAGAAGAGAGAGCGATCGCAGACAGTGCAGGAAAGTCTCTGTAAATCAGGGTCTCAACTCTGCATACTGGAAGGTGGGAGGGGGATGGTGTTACCGGGAGCACAGCTCTGCATAGTTGAAGTGAGGTGGAAGGGGGGGATGGGATTACTGGGGGCAAAGCTCTGCAAATATGAAGGGACATACTGTGTACCCTCCTTCTGTAAACGATGTCCACTCTGCGCCATTGTTTGTTTGTGTGTGTGAAGGAGCAATGGCACTCTATTCACCCTGTGTGTGGGGAGGATGCCAGAAATGGTAGGAGTGTAAAGGTTATCTGGCTGGTGGCGGCAATCAATGCAGCTGGTAAAATCTTTATGTGGTCATGCTGTGCCACTCTTAGTGTGAGCTAAAATGGACAATTCCATGCCACGCCATGCCACATAGTTGATCCATGAAAGCACCTGACGTGCCCATCAAAAACAATGCCTGCCCTGTTGGGAAACTTCCAACAACTTTATTTGTCACATGGAGATGGGTATGGCTTATCCTAGATTGTGTGAACTGCTTCTCCTGAGGATCCATATGCGCCACAGGCAAAACCAACAGGCAGGTGCAGCCCACGTAGAGAATCCCGGTCGTGAGCAGCAGCCCCCAAGGGGAGCTCGCCACTGTAGAACGTCGTGCATCTACAGGTCCCACATGACATACCAGTGGATGTTACAGCACCAGTGTCAGAGGCGACTGCGGATGTAGAGAGACATATTGACACATCTCTATGCCTTGTTGAACGATGACCTGCAGCCCATGGGCTTCAGTGCACATCCTATGCCTGTGGTCTTCATAGAGACAGTGGCTCTTAACCTTTACGCCTATGCATAATTTCAGGGGTCCACCAGAGACCTTTATGGGGTCGCACAGTCAGCAATGCACTGCTGCGTCAGGGAGGTCACCGATGCCCTGTATTGGAGGGCCAGTGAGTATGTCCACTTCAGGACAGACCCTAACAACCAGACCCAGAGGGCCATCGGTTTTGGCACCATTGCCAGATAACCAAAGATGCAGGGGGTCATAGACTGCACCCATGTGGCCAACAGGCCTCCCGCCAGGCTACCAGTTGCAGACGTTACCATTAAGGGATTCCTCTCAATCTAGGTGCAGCTGGTATGTGATCATCGGAGACGCTTCATGCAAATCTGTACCCGCTTCTCAGGCAGCTGCCATGATGCCAGGATCCAGCGCCAGTCCCAGTTGCCGCTGCTGTTCACTGAACAGGCTCAGATGGAGGGGTGGCTTCTTGGAGACAAGGGATACCCTTTGCAGACATGGCTCCTGACACCAGTGAGAGACCCCACCACTGCTGCAGAGGAGTGATACAACAGCATCCACGGAGCTACAAGAGCCACCATAGAGCAGGTGATCGGCATGCTGAAAATGGGCTCCCACTGCCTGGATTGATCAGGTTGCAAAGGGCAGCTCCTTTCTTTGCTGCTCGCTATGCTCTGCACAACCATGCACCCAATCGGGGGTAGGCCTGGTGTGATGAGGAGAGACGTCAGCAGCAATCCTTCTTAGACTATGAGGACGCTGAGGACTTAAAACATGGAAGGCGCATGGGACGGCAGAGGGCACCCATGCTATGCTTTCAGGGCGAGCAGCGAGCTAGGGATGCATGCAGCTGTCCTGATCTTTTTTGGGGGGAAATATGCGGTGTGCCATATGTGGTAAGAGATCAGTACTCCTTTAAGGCAGCCAGCTTCAGACATTACCGGAGATTGTATCTTGGTTGCCCTGGATACAGCCATACAGAGAGGGAGAACAGGACATACAATGTTTCTGTTTAACTTTGAAAACTGTTTGTTCAGAGACAGTTCGAACACAGACTGTTCTGGCACATCAAGGAAAGAGGAGAGCTCTCCCTCGGTCTATTTAAACCCTATTTATTATTCTCTCTCAGAATTCTGAAAAGTCAAGCCAGATTGATTCTTTTGAAAGTGGCAGCAAATTATTGATCTGCGTTCATCGCTGGAAAGAAGAAGAGTTTGATGCTTCAACTACTGAACTGTAATTGCTGAACTCCTATCGTCAGATTCATCAGGCCTTGGAAGACTTCAAGCAACCTTGGACTGTTCCACATTTGAAGATTACACTTCGTCTGGACTGTAAATCTGCAAAGACTTTATTGTTATTCTATTTTTTTCAGGCTGCTAATTAAACACCAAACTTCTGATAGCTTGGGTATATGTTTGCGAATGCGGGAGTTAGATTTTTAAATAAGGTCTTTAGATATTGGTTTATCTTAGTAGTGTTTAAGATTTTAGTTTTTTTTAATAATCAGTTAATTTGTTGATATCTAAAGATACTGGTTTGGTTCACCTCATTCGGGGGTTACTAGATTGTTCAATTCGACTGCTGCTTTCTTTGATTTGGAAAGCTTAAAGATATATGTTATGCGACCTGTGGAGCGGCAGGACTGAATCATATATTTTGACTGAGGGCTTTGTCCTGAGCGGTCGTGCCATAACACAGAGGCTTATCAGACAAAGTGTCTCTGCTCCATAGGAACCACCATGAGCTCTGCAAGCCACTCATCAGCCTCATCACCTGCTGTGCAGCAGTCTGCATCTGCAACATCTTTGTCTGAACCATTAGAGGCAGCAGCAGACTGAGCCATTGTCCATTCTACTGCATCCGTGGAGATGCACATGAGTAATCCTGGCATCGCAATGATGTTATTCCATACATTGGCAGTTCTGAAAGACCATTGATGTCATGGGAGGAGACACAATCGGTCCATGCTGGCACACTTCATTACACAGTAAAAGCAACACACATGCTAGTGAAGAAGATTTAGAGATTGAACTTTTCAGTGTTGTGTCACCCATGCAGACCCATTTGTGGCACGATGGTTTTTGAAAATACTTGCGGGATCTCCTTCGTGGTGCCACTTCTGCGCTAGCAGCCTGACTGGACGAAGGCTGCTGATCAGATTTCCCTTTGGCTGTGCATGACTTTTGTGGTCGTACTCTGTGCATGAGGCCTGGAGTACCCGGGTGACTGGGGGAGTGATTGTTCATCCTCTTCCGGCATTGAACCCTTTGACGCCGGATGTCCCCACAGCTGCTTACCTCCTCTGCCACCTCCAGCCAGGCTGCCTTGGTCGAGTGGGAGGGCCTGTTCTTACCATCGCTGGGGAAAAGGACCTCCTGCCTTGCCCGCACGGCCTGGAGGAGAGTGAGCAGGGAGGCATCGTTGACCTGTGGGGCCACCCTAGACCGCCCCTCTGCCATCTTCGGTTTTTGTTCTCGTCCTTTAAATGCAAAGGTGATTGCACAGTGTAACTGCTCTAACTCTGGCTGCAAGGTTTTTCTTGCACATGTTTGAAAACTAATGCAGGTCTAGTGAGGAAATCTGTGCTGTTGTCCTGGATTTTCATCTATGACAGATCGACACAGACCACAGCTTCTGCAGCAGTTGATCATAATTACTGATGTAATATTTCTGGTTTGCAATGCAGCTAGAATATAAACATATTTTCCTGTTTCTTTAAGAAGTACTTTTTATTCTAGTTACATATCTTTTCACATAACAGTTGGCAGAGAAATGAATACAGATTCCAAACGTATATTGGTCTGCGGCTTTTCACTGTTGGGCGATTACAAGCCCATAGTAAGTAGATTTTCTTAAATTATGCTTTTATTTCTGTTGTGTATTCGCCTTTTATGATACAATTCAGTCTCATGTCCTGGTATGTGCAAAATTAAGATTATTCATCCAGGTGCAGCACGCCTCCAAGAAGGAATGCTGCACTTGAGTGGAAGAAGAGGATCTGAACTGCACAGGACATTGGGACAAAGCAGTGTACGCACGTGGCAGCAAAGCAGAAAGTACTGGGGAAACCGACCTGAAAGTTAACTCTGCTTCTCTCTACACAGATGCTGCCAGACCTGCTGAGTTTCTGCAGAACTTTCTGCTTTGCTGCCAGATTGACAGTATCCCCACTCTTCAATAGTGAGGTAAGTATTTATTTGGCAGCTATCAGGAAGCAGGTGCAAGGGTGCTTTAAATAGGGCCCCAGCACATGCTACACAGCTGAGTCAACGTTCATCATGGTGCCAGATGTCCCGCCTCTCCTCACGTAATATGTTGTGGGGGGGGGCAGCACATCGCCACGATGCTAATGAGCACTCACACAAAATATCGCAGGGGCACAGCGGCGGTCACTGCATGGGGGCTGACCGCCGACTTCAAAGTGCACCACCGTGAATTGTGGTGCATTAGTAAAATCCAGCCCCATATGTTTCCTGGGAATGTATGGGTTCTACCATAAATTTGTTCCCAACTTCAGCACCTTAGCTGTTCCCTTAACAGACTTGCTAAAGAAAAGTGCAAACGTGGTGTGGTAGAGCAGCACCAGCTAGCATGCGAAAAGTTGAAGCCAATCTTAACAAATAACCCAGTATTGGCATCTCCAAATTTTAGTAACCCTTTTAAGATGGCTATTGACACCAGTGATGTTGGAATAGGTGCAGTTTTTACTCAAAGATGACAATTCGGGCTTTGAGAAACTAATTGGCTATTTAAAAAAAAACTAAACAGACATCAAAAGAAATATTCCACCATAGAAAAAGAAGCATTAGGGCTCCTCCCAGCTCTTCAACATTCAAAGGCTACACGAATAACGAACACAGAGAGATTCAAATTTACACAGACCACAGCCAGCTCACATTCCTGGAAAAATTCAAAATTAAAAATGCCAAGCTTTTTCGATGGAGTTTAGTTCTCCAACCATTTAACCTTAAAATTATACACATAGCGGGAAAAAAGCGACATGCTAGCCGGTTGACTTTCCAGAATGTACAAAATCTTGTACCAGAATCAGGACGGAAAGCCTGAGAAATGTATGAAATGAATGTGTGTAGGGGTGTGACCCTACATTTTCTTTCTTCATTTCTTTCTAAACCACAAAAAACAAACACCAAGAAATGAAATCCAAGGCATTTCTCTTTTTTCTCTTTTTGGGGGAGGTGTCACGTTCTCGGGAAGTGCAGTGGTGGAAATACAAAATAAACTGAAGAGTTATAAAAAATAGAACAATTTAAAAAGGCTGGTACAGTTGCTTTCCACCATATGGAGGACAAAGTCACATGACACATAGCTTCTCCTGCATTGAAATACACATCCAATTCTGCTAGAACTGAAACTCAATAACCCCATCTACATTGAAATTAAACATGGATGGGAGCTATCCACAAAGTGAGCTTAAACAAAGGCATTAGCAGATGCTCCATTTCCAGCCTCAAATGCTGCAATAAAGTGTGAACATCCTTTATCTTATCAAAATGGGCTGAGCTCAGAAGCCATTGTATAGCCCTCAGGAACTGACAGCCTAAAGTCACAGGGCAAAACTAACTCTTCATGAATTTATCTTTAAAGGGAACCTTTTTGGAGACCAAAGGGAGTCATCAGTCAACAAGTCATCAGAACATCAGTCTGGAATCTCCAACTACAGGGAGAACATTGAAAGCCATCTTGAATTCCAGCACAAGGCTGAGAGAGAGAGATCAATTCCAGCTAAGACAGTTAAACACTGTTGAGACTGCAGCCGAGAAATAAGAGAATGCGTGTGAAAATTGAATGAAGAAATACCAGCACCATCTTCAAACTGAAATGTTGACTGTCGGAAGCCTTCAGCAACCTAGCAAGGGCAAGACAATCAGCAAACAGGCCTACAGCTTTAAAACTTATCTCTGGATTATTACCTGAACCACAAGTAAATAGTGTAGGTAAATAAGATTAGAGAGGTGAAAGCGTGGCTCAAAGACTGGTGTGGTAGAAATGGCTTTCGATTCATGGGGCACTGGCACCAGTACTGCAGAAAGAGGGCGCTGTACCATTGGGACAGTCTTCACCTGAACCATGCTGGGACCAGTGTTCTGGCAAGTCATATAACTAGAGGCGGCTTTAAACTAAATAGTGGGGGAAAGGGATGATGTGAGAGGAGATGTGGTAAATCAAAAGGAAACAATGAGATAATAGAGTAGGGTTGTGATTTGGATAATGATAACCGGAGTGTGGCAGGAAAGGAAAGAGCCCACAAAGTAAGACTGCGCCAGCAGATAAGGCCAAAGATTGCAGAAATGGTAAAAAGACCAAGTTAAATGCTCTGTATCTGAATGCACACAGCATTCATAACAAAATGGATGAATTGTTAGCACAGATAGAAATAAATATGTATGACCTGATAGCCATTATGGAGACATGGTGGCAAGATGACTGAGGCTGAGACCTGAATATTGAAGGATATTTAACATTTTAAAAAGACAGGAAGCTAGGAAAAGGTGATGGTGTGGCTTTGTTACACTGTGGCACAGTGGCGCGCACCGCAGCCTCACAGCTCCAGCGACCCTGGTTCAATTCTGGGTACTGCCTCTGTGGAGTTTGCAAGTTTTCCCTGTGTCTGCATGGGTTTCCTCCGGGTGCTCCGGTTTCCTCCCACATGCCAAAGACTTGCAGGTTGATAGGTTAATTGGCCATTATAAATTGCCCCTAGTATAGGTAGGTGGTAGGGAAATATAGGGACAGGTGGGGATGTGGTAGGAATATGGAATTAGTGTAGGATTAGTATAAATGGGCGGTTGATGGTCGGCACAGACTCGGTGGGCCGAAGGGCCTGTTTCAGTGCTGTATCTCTAAACTAAACTAAATTAAGGATGTCATTAGTAGCGAGAGATGGCCTTAGCTCAGAACAGCAAGATGTAGAATCAGTTTGGGTAGAGAAAAGAAACAGGAAAGGTCGGAGGTCACTTGTGGGAGTACTTTATAGGCCCCATAATAGTTGCTACAGTGCAGGACAGAGTATACAGGAAAAAATGGGGCATGTAAGAAAGGTACCATAATAGTCATGGGTGATTTTAATCTACATGTAGATTGGGCGAATCAGATTGGCAAAGGCAGTGTGAAAATGAGTTCAGAGAGTGTATTCAGGACAATTTCTTACAGCAGTACATTCTAGAGCCAAATAGGGAATAGGCTATTCTAGACCTGGTAATGTGCAATGAGACAGGATTAAAAAAACTCATGGTAAAGGAGCCTCCAGTCGACAGCAATCATAACATGATAGAATTGCACGTTCAGTTTGAAAGGGAGAAGTGTCGGTCTAAGACTAGTGTTTTAAACCTAAATAAAGGTAATTACAATGGTATGAAGGCAGAGCCAGCTAAAATGAACTGGGAAATTAGGTTAAAAGGTAGGACAGTAGAAATGCAATGGCAGACTTTTAAGGAGATATTTAATAACTCTCAGCAAAGACTTATGGCAGTAAGAAAGAAAGATTCTTTGAGAAGGATGCATCATCTGTGGCTAAATAAGGAAGTTAAGGATAATCTCAAATTAAAAGAAACACAGTACAATTCAGCAATTATTAGTTATAGAGTCATAGAGTTATACAGCACAGAAACAGGCCCTTCGGCCAATCGTGTCTGTGCCGGCCATCCAGCACACAACTATTCTAATCCCACATTCCTGCCCTTGGCCCGTAGCCTTGTATGCTGTGGCGTTTCAAGTACTCATCTAAATACTTCTTAAATGTTGTGAGGGTTTCTGCCTCCACCACCTCTTCAGGCAGTGCATTCCAGATTCCAACCACCCTCTTGGTGGAGAAATATTTCCTCAAATCCCCCCTAAACCTCCTGCCCCTTACCCTAAATTTATGCCCCCTGGTTCTTGACCCCTCTGCTAAGTGAAAATGTTTCTTCCTATCAAACCTATCAATGCCCCTTATAATCTTGTACACCTCAATCCGGTCCCACCTCAGCCTTCTCTGCTCCAAGGAAAACAACACTAGCCTTTTCAGTCTCTCGTCATAGCTGAAATGGACCAGCCCAGGCAACATCCTGGTGAATCTCCTCTGCACCCTCTCCAGCACAATCACATCCTTACGATAGTGTGGTGCCCAGAACTGTACACAGTACTCCAGCTGTGGCCTAACTAGCGTTTTATATAGCTCCATCATAACCTCCCTGCTCTTATATTCTATGTCTCGGTTAATAAAGGCAAGTATCCCATATGCCTTCCTAAACACCTTATCTACCTGTGCTGCTAACTTCAGTGATCTATGGACAAGTACACCAAGGTCCTTCTGACCCTCTGTACTTCCTAGGGTCCTACCATCCATTGTATATTTCCTTGCCTTGTTAGTCCTCTCAAAATGTATCACCTCACACTTATCAGGATTAAATTCCATTTGCCACTGCTCCACCCATCTTATCAGCCCATCTATATCATCCTGTAATCTAAGGCTTTCCTCCTCACTATTTACCACACCACCAATTTTTGTGTCATCTGCGATCATACCTCCGATATTCACGTCTAAATCATTATTGCACACTACAAACAGCAAGGGTCCCAGCACCGATCCCTGTGGTACACCACCGGTCACAGGCTTCCATTCACAAAAGCAACCCTCGACCATTACCCTCTGCCTCCTGCCACTAAGCCAATTTTGGATCCAATTTGCCAAATTGCCCTGGATCCCATGGGCTCTTACATTCTTGACCAATCTCCCATGCGGGACCTTCTCAAAAGCCTTACTGAAATTCATGTGTACTACATTGACTGCTTTACCCTCATTGACACATCTAGTCACGTCCTCAAAAAATGTTATCAAGTTAGTTAGAAACGATCTCCCCTGACAAAGCCATGCTGACTATTCCTGATTAATCCCTGATCTCCAAGTGGAGATTAATCCTGTCCCTCAGAATATTTTCCAATATTTTCCCAACCACTGATGTTAGACTTACTGGCCTGTAATTACCTGGTTTATCCCTTCTTGAATAATGGTACCACATTCGCTGTCCTCCAGTCCTCTGGTACCTCTCCTGTGGCCAGAGAAGATTTGAAAATTTGTGTCAAAGCCCCTGCTATCTCCTCCCTTGCCTCACATAACAGCCTGGGATACATCTCATCTGGGCCTGAGGATTTATCCACTTTTAAGCCCGCTAAAACAGCTAATATTTCCTCCCTTTCAATGCTAATATGTTCAACTATATCACAATCCACCTCCCTGATCTCTACACCTACATTGTCCTTCTCCATAGTGAACACCGATGAAAAGTAATCATTTAAAACCTCACCTATGCCCTCCGGCTCCACACAAAGATTGCCACGTTGGTCCCTAATGGGTCCTACTCTCTTTCCCTGGTTATCCTCTTACCCCTAATATACTTATAAAATGCCTTGGGATTTTCCTTTATCCTGCCCGCCAGTGTTTTTTCATGTCCCCTCTTCGCTCTCCTAATTACTTCTTTAAGTGCCACCCTACACTTTCTATACTCCTCTGGTGCCTCCACTGTTTTCAGCGCTTGGGATCTGACGTAAGCCTCCTTTTTTTTCCTGATCCAATCTTCTATATCCCTTGACATCCAGGGTTCCCTGGGCCTGTTGGACCTACCCTTCACCTTAATGGGTACATGTTGGCTCTGAACTCTCACTATTTCCTCTTTGAATGACTCCCACTGATGTGACATAGACTTTCCTACAAGTAGCTGCTCCCAGTCCACTTTGGCCAGATTCTGTTTTATTTCTAAGTGAAATTGGCCTTCCCCCAATTCAGTACCTTTATTTATGGTCCATCTTTGTCCTTTTCCATAACTACCTTAAATCTTACAGAATTGTAGGTCAGAAGATTGGACAGGTTGTAAGAACCAGCAAAGAATGATGAAAAAAAAAGAGGGAGAAAGTAGAGTATGAGAGAAAACTAGCTAGTGATTTAAAAACAGATCGTAAGAGTTTCTACAAGTATTTAAATAGGAAAAGAGTAACTAAAGCTCGTGTTGGTCATCTAGAGAGTGAGTCTGGGGTATTGATAATGGAAAACAAGGAAATGATGGAGGCGTTGAACAGGTATTATGTGTCTGTTTTCACTGTAGAAGACTTAGAAATCTGCCGAGGCTACTTGAAAATCAAGAGGTGTAAGGGAGGGAGGAACTTAAAACAATCACCTCACCAGGGAAAAGGTGCTGGGAAAACTATTAGATCTAAAGGCTGACAAGTCCCCAGGACCAGATGGACTGTATCCTAGGGTCTTAAAAGAAGTGGTTCAGACATAGCAGAGGCTTTGCTTATTATCTTCCAAAATTCCTTAGATTCTGGGAGGGTCCCAGCGGATTGGAAAATAGTAAATGTAGCACCTTTATTCAAGAAAGGAGGGAGACAAAAATCAGGAAATTATAGGCCAGTTAGCCTAACATCTGTCATAGGAAGATTATTAGAATCCATTATTAAGGAGGCTATAGCAGGATACTTAGAAAATTACAATAGGACCAGAGAGAGTCAACATGGCTTTGTGAAAGGGAAATCGTGTTTAACTAATTTATTAGAGTTCTTCGAGGAAGTAACAAGCAAGGTGAATAAAGGGGAACCTATAGATGTGGTGTCCTTAGATTTCCAAAAGGCATTTGATTAGGTGCCACATCAGAGGTTACTACACAAGATAAGAGCGCATGGTGTAAGGGATGTAATCACGGATAAAGGAATGGTTAGCTAATAGGAAGCAGAGAGTAGGGATAAATGGGTCTTTTTCGGCATGGCAAGCTGTAACTAGCGGAGTGCCACAGTGATCAGTGCTGGGGCCACAACTATTTACAATTTATATCAATGACTTGTAATGTAACCCCACTATTTAAAAAAGGAGGCAGAGAGAAAACAGGGAATTATAGACCGGTTAGCCCCTGACATCAGTAGTGGGGAAAATGCTCGAGTCCATTATAAAAGATGTAATAGCAGAACACTTGTAAAACAATGACATGATCGGACAAAGTCAACATGGATTTACAAATCTGCGGAATTTTTCGAGGATATAATTGGTACAATAGATCAGGGAGAACCAGTGGATGTGGTGTATTTGGACTTTCAGAAGGCTTTTGATAAGGTCCCACATAAGAGATTAGCATGCAAAATTAAAGCACATGGGATTGGGGGTTCGGTACTGACATGGATAGAGAACTGGTTGGCAGACAGGAAACAAAGAGTCGGAATAAATGTGTCTTTTTCTGAGTGGCAGTAGTAACTAGTGGGGTACTGCAGGGTTCAGTGCTAGGACCCCAGCTATTCACAATATATATGAATGATATGGACGAGGGATTTAAATGTAATATATCCAAGTTTGCAGATGACACAAAGTTGGGTGGCAGTGTGAGCTGTGAGGAGGATGCAGAGAAGCTCCAGTGTGATTTGGACATGTTGAATGTGTGGGCAAATACATGGCAGATGCAGTATAATGTGGATAAATGTGAGGCAAAACAGAAAGGCAGATTATTATCTGAACGGCGGTAGATTGGGAAAGAGGGAGGTGCAGTGAGACCTGGGTGTCCTTGAGCACCAGTCGCTGAAAGTAAGCATTCAGGTGCAGCAGGCAGTTAAGAAGCCAAATGGTATGTTGGCCTTCATAGCGAGAGGATTCAAGTACAGGAGCAAGGATGTCTTGCTGCAATTATCCAAGGCCTTGGTGAGACCACATCTGGAATATTGTGTGCAGTTTTGGTCTCCTTATCTGAGGAAGAATGTCCTTGCTATAGAGGAAGTGCAGCAAAGGTTCACCAGACTGATTCCTGGGATGGCAGGACTGACGTATAAAGAGAGATTGGGTCAATTAGGCTTGGATTCGCCAGAGTTTAGAAGAATGAGAGGGGATTTCATAGAAACCTACAAAATTCTAACAGGATTGGACAGACTAGATGCAGGGAGGATGCTATTATATTTTTTTTATTATTTAGAGATACAGCACTGAAACAGGCCCTTCGGCCCACCGAGTCTTTGCCGACCAACAACCACCCATCTATACTAATCCTACATTAACCCCATATTCCCTACCACATCTCCACCACCACTAGGGGTAATTTACAATGGCCAATTTACTTATCAACCTGCAAGTCTTTAGATGTGGGAGAAAACCGGAGCACCCGGCGAAAACCCACGCGGTCATAGGGAGAACTTGCAAACTCCACACAGGCAGTACCCAGAACTGAACCCAGGTCGCTGGAGCTGTGAGGCTGCGGTGTTAACCACTGCGCCACTGTGCCACTCAATGGTGGGGAGTCCAGGACCAGGGGTTACAGTCTAAGGATAAGGGGTAAGCCATTTAGGACAGAGATGAGGAAGGATTTCTTCACCCAGAAAGTGGTGAACCCTGTGAAATTCTTTACCACAGAAAGCAATTGAGCCCAAATTATTAAATATATTCAAAAGTTAGATATAGTTCTCAGGGCTAAAGGAATCAAGGGATACGGGGAGAAAGTGGGAACAGGGTACTGAGTTTGGACAATCAGCCATGATTGTATTGAATGGTGGTGCAGGATCGAAGGGCTGAATGGCCTACTCCTGCTCCTAATTTTGATGCTTCTATGAAGGGACCGAATGTATATTTGCCGATGACACCAAGATAGGAAGGAAAGTAAGTTGTCAAGAGAAGGTAAAGAGTCCACAAAAGGATATAGATAGGTTAAGTGAGTGGGCAAAAGTTTGGCAGCTGGAGTATAATGGGGGAAAATGTGAACTTGTCCACTTTGGCCAAGAATAGAAAAGCTGTATACTATTTAAATGGAGCGAGATTTCAGAACTCGGTGATACAGAGGGATCTGGGTGTCCTGGTACATGAATCACAAAAGGTTAGTATTCAGTTACAGCAAGTGATTAGGAAGGCAAATGAAATATTGGCGTATATTGCAAAGGGAATAAAGTATAAAAGTAGGGAAGTTTTACGGCAACTATACAGAACCTTGGTGAGACCATATCTGGAGTACTGTGTACAGTTTTGGTCTTCTTATTTGAAAAAGAATATAATTGCATTAGAAGCAGTTCAGAGAAGGTTCACTTGACTAATTTGAGGGATGAAAGGCTCCTCATAAAGAAAGGTTGAATAGGTTGGGCCTATACCCATTGGAGTTTAGAAGAATGAGAGGTGATCTTACTGAAACATATGAGATCCTGAGGGGACTTGATAGAGTGGATGATAGGAGGGTGTTTTCTCTTGTGGGGAAGACTAGAGCCAGGGACACAGTTTAAGAATAAGAATTCTCCTTTTTAAGAGATAAGGAGAAATTTGCTTTCTCAAAGGTCGTTAGTCTGTGGAATTGTCTTCCCAGAGAACAGTGGAGGCTGGGTCATTGAATTTATTCAAAGGCTGAGTTGGATAGATTTTTGATAGACAGGGAGTCAAGGGTTATGGGAGGCAGTCAGAAAAATGGAGTTGAGACCACAACCAGATTAGTAGCCATGATCATATTGAATGGCGGAGCAAGCTCGAAGGACCAAACGACCTACTCCTGCTCCTACGTCCTATGTTGCTATGTTCTTATATAGGATGTTCAAAGGCTGAGCCAAACCCTTGATGTAGAAAAGTTCCAAGGTTCAAGAATATCGAGTTGAGGATAGAGAGAAGAGAGAATTATCAGGCTGAGGGCAGTGCTGTTTCGTACTTCAACTGCTTGCACTGAAAACCATGGGAACACTGGAGTAATTATTACACATGCGAATGGAGGGCACATATTTTAATTGAATAAATCACAGATGTCAACATTTGTAAGCTGGAAATGAATGAATTGCTAATGATTCTAACGCAGCAATTTGGATATATCTTGTTACATTCACTGCAGCAGACCTCAGCTCCATCCTGCATGACAAAGCTTTTAAGTATCAAGTATGGTTTCCATTTGCAGCTGTTTTTTTGCATCTGGTCGTCTAACGTCTGCTCAGCTGTGTCAGCCATTGATAATGAGCAAGTTCGTTGAAAGCTCGGTGAAATTTTGAGGTATTTTATTGCTGCCTTTTAAGGTTAGAGTTAGATGGGGGGGGGGGGGGGGGGAAAGACCTAATTTAGAAATCAATTAGCTGCATGGGCTGATTAGGTGTCAGTCCAGCTCAAGTTCACACCTGCTGTCCTCCCATTATTGTCAAGATTATTGAGGGCCTTTGCATCTAGCTCTGCCGAAGTACATCTGGCATACATATGTTTGATATCCTCTGATAAAGACAGGCTGTCAAGGGTGTGTTCATGGGTGGTGCGCTTTTCAACTATTTTCCTATTTTCTCGGATTTCAGAATGGCAGCGTTTACAACTCTCTTGCTTCCTGCCCCGTTTTTTTCCCACCTGCATTTGGATTTACTCACATGAGAACTCTTTGTTACACTGAAGCAGGGTAAGAGTGTTTTTATTTATATTGTTACGACTAGGTGAGGAAGGGGTCTCAGGCTCCCCTTTTGCCTCTTCTCTGGTTTGACCGCAACAGGGTTTATCCTTTATAACACAGTGATTGAACTTACTACGTCAGTGAGCGCTTGCTCCTGTTCCTCTAAAAGAATTGCAAATGAACCAATTAGACAGGCTTTCTTGAGTTTAAACAAGAAAGATGTAAGTTTATTATCCTTATCACTCTAATCTAGTTAAAATGTAATAAAATACGCTCTGCATCCATGCCCACATTCACACAAGATCCACACACATACACAGAAATAGATTATAGAGGGAAAAACAGAGTTGGGAGGATGGAGTAGAGTTTGTGATAAATGGAATTTAAATACAATTCGGTAGTCCCATAATTCTTAGTTGAAATTGTAGCCCTGGAGTACTCGCTGGGCCACGTGCACAGTTGCAGACTTATCTGTATCCTAGTTGTTGGTGTAAGGATCTGTAGACTTGGCTTCACCAACTGCAGCTTGAGGCTTCTCTGGATTTCTACTGGAGAGAGAGGGGGAGAGAGAGAGCTATTCTCTTGATAGATTTCAGTTACTGTCTGGCTTCGCAATCACAACTCACGAACTCCCCGAGCTGCACAAGCAGTCACATGATATGACCATCTCTTTGTTTTTTAATGAGAATCTTATGGAATTTTCTCTGAAAATGATGGTCATATCATGTGACTGCTTGTGTAGCTCTGGGAGTTTGTGAGCTGTGACTGAGAAGCCAGACAGTAACTGAAAGCTATCACAAAAATAGATTACAGAGGGAAAAACAGTTGGGACAGAGTTCCAGAGCAGTGGGGTCTATGTGATTTGCTGATAAGAGCCACAATGCCACTATGGCAGTTTTTCTCTGTAGTTTAGAAGAGTGAAAGGTGATTTCATTGAAGCATACAAAATTCTTCCAGAGCTCTACAGGGTTGATGGAGAATGGATGTTACCCCTGGCTGGGAGGTCTATAACCACAGGACACATTCTCACAGTGAGAAGTAGACCATTTAGGACTGAGATGAGGAGTAATTTCTTCACTCAGAGGGTGGTGGATCTTTGGAGTTCTCTGCCCCAGAGGGCTGTGGAGGCTGTGTCATTGCATATGTTCAAGACAGAAATTGATAGATTTATAGATATCAAGGGATTATGGGGATAATGTTGAAGTGGGGGGGGGGGGGGTGGGTAGCGTTGAGGTGGAAGATCAGCCATGGTCTGGTTGAATGGCGGAGCAGACTCGAGGGGCCAAATTGGCCACTCCTACTCCTATTTCCTATGTTCCTATTTGCCAAAATTTGTTTGATAACTGCCTTGCAATGTTTTACTTGTTAAAGATTCTTTATTGGCATATTATTGTTTTTTAACTGTTTTATCGCCAGCTTCTTTGTTTGATGCATATCATGGATGTAAAATCAGTCAGAACTTTATTAGGCAGTGAGTGATAATGACCTGGAACTTGCTCCCCACGACGGTGGTGGAAGCTGAGACAATCAATGATTTCAAAAGGAAATTGGATGGCCACTTGAAGGAAACTAACTTGCAGGGCTATGGGGATCGAGCAGGGAAGTGGGACTGATTGGATTGCTCCATGGACAGCCGGCATGGACTTGATGGGCCAAATTGCCTCCTTCTGTGTCATAAATGATCCTATGGCTCTATTACAGTATGTCATGGGAAATCCAGTCAAACAAGGAGGCTTCAGTAAGCTCATGTACTATCTATCCCACAAGGGTTGTCAACGTCTAAGCTGGTGGCTGGGAGGGTGATGCCACATGTTCAGCAAGACTTTTCTCCTCCAAGGTTTCTTCTGCAGCAGTTTCCTGCCGCGGAGAAAAAAACGAGAAGATAAGTAAAAGGGTGGGGAATAGAAGCTTGGCATTATCAGTTTAAGTCTTGAGAATGAAGGTTGAAGTTACTACGTTTGCATAACTGCTGAGTTCAATGAAGGTATACAAGTAACGTAAAGACAGCCTGCTTTGGTATGCTGCACAACCTCTCCTTAGCTAATACTCACAACTCTGCCTGGGTCACTGATCTCCAGGGCTTCATGCTCTGCCTGTGTGAGGGCGAAGGTGTTGAGATCACCTCCACCTGCCTTAGAATATAAGAAACATAAAAACATAGGAACCAGGGCCAGGAGCCTGCTCTGCCATTCAAGGGTCATGTCTGAACTCCAGCCCTATTCCCATATCCCTTGATTCCCTAAGTACCCAAAATCTACTAAATATAACTGAACCTACTCATCGGCTGAGTATCCATGGCTGTGGATAAAGAAATTTCTCCTCATCTCAGTCCTAAATGACCGACCCCTTATCCTGAGAATGCAAAGTGCAATTGGTGTAATATTTGTTCGTATCCCTTTACATGTTATAATCAGTGTAGGTAATTTATAAAAAAAATACATTTATAAAGCTGCGTAGAGAATGATACTGAACTCAATCGGAGCATAGAAACAGGAGTAGACCATTTAACCGCTCGAGCTTGTTCTGCTATTCAGTTTGATCCTGGCTGATCTGTATCTTAAATCCATCTACCTGCCTTGCTTCCATATCCCTTAATACCCTTGCCATCAAAAAATCTATCAATCTCAGTTTTGAAATTTTCAATTGACCGAGCCTCAACAGCTTTTTGGGGGCAAGAGTTCTGTATTTCCACTAAGTGTAAAGAAGTGCTTCCTGACATCACCCTGAATGGCCTAGTTCTTCTACACTCTGGAATTTCCATCCTAAACCTCTTTGACTTTCTACCTCTTCCTTTAAGATGCTCCTTAAAACCTACCATCTCTTTGACCAAGCATTTGGCCATCTGCCCAAATATCACATGATGTAGCTTGGTGTCTAATTTTGCTTTATAATACTCCTGTGAAATGCTTTGGGATGTTTTAATACATTAAAGGTGTTATGCCTCATTGTTCTGGACTCCCTCACCAAAGGAAATAGTTTCTCTCTACCTTATCAACTACTTTGATCAGATAGGGCATAGAGTGACACCACTTTAGTGTGTCTTGGGCAGCCCATACATACGTGGATGCAGCAAGCTGTGAGGACGAACTCTGTCATATATATCACCCGGCAGCTCATTGCTCTTACACAAATCCAGCAAGCATTTTTTTTTTGTCTGGTCATGTTGAGTGGAAGATCCAATGGATATGAATTTGGACCTCTTAAACACCTCAATTAGATTACCCTTTAATCTTCTATATCCAAGGGAATAGAAGCCTTTTCATAATTTAACTCTTACAGCTCAATGCTCCCTAAAATCGATCTATTTATGTATAAGTAATTTCTAACTAAACAGGTCTTAAAATTAATTGCAATTTTAGCACCACATACTACAGCAAGTAGAGAATGATTGTGGAAAATGGCAGCTTGCCTTATCTTGCACTGATCTAAACTTCGATGACAAGGTTAACTGTTGATGCAATGATTCTGCATTAATTCATTGTGGAAAATGTGAGTGTTCCTGTAATTAGGCCAAATTTAAAGCTACAGTATAAAATTAAAACCCTGATTTAAGTGACAATCAGATGATGATATTACCAGAGGCAGAGCAGTTCTGGACAAATCATTTTAATTGGTTTAAAAACATACATTGGACTTCTACGTGTGAGGTATTTCCTCTTACACATCTGTATGCATCCCCTCAATTTGCATATCCCCAAACATGACTCGACACACATTCTTAATGAATCCCACTTCCTATTTTCTTTTTTAATTCAACTGCAGAACATCTTCATGTGCGCAGGATGCACTGAGCAGAGGGAAAATATGTGTAAAAGTAACTTTAATGGTTAGGTCTGGTCCCTGATAGATGTTGGGATGTTATCAATTTACAGTTCAGTCCGTATACTGTGTCATATGGCAAAGATTCCAATCAGGCCACTTCAAAAAAACATGCAGTTTGCTTTGTGGACAGTTAAAATTACCCCTGTGAAGTGGGCATTTTCACCTCTCCCTGCAGAAGGTTCAGTGGACATCAGAAATGTCTAGGTTTAATTTTAAGATAATCGGCAAAAGAACCATAGGGGAGATGAGGAGGGTTTCTTTTATGCAGTGAATTGTGATGATCTGGAATGCACTACCTGAAAGCAGATTCAATAATAACTTTCAAAAGGGAATTGAATCCTTGAAAAGGAAACATTTGTAGGGCTATGAGGAAAGAGCAGGGAAGTGGAACTAAATAAATAGCTCTTTCAAAGAGCCGGCACAGTCATGATGGGCCACAAGGCCTCCTTGTGTTTTACAAAGTTCTATGATTCTATGATTCTAGTACGCAGAACAATTCCATGCTGGTCAGTGTTTATGCTCTACAAAGCAACAACAACTTATATTTATAAAGTGTCTTTAATGTAATAAAATGTCCCAAGGTGCTTCACAAGGGCATTCTAAAACAAAAAATGCAACCGAGCCGTATAAGGAGATATTAGGTCAGATAAGCAAAAGCTTAGTCAAAGAGGTATGTTTCAAGGTGTGTCTTAAAGGAGGTAGAGAGGCAGAGAGGTGTAGGGAGGGTATTACAGAGCTTAGGGCCTAGGCAACTGAAGGCACAACCACCAATGGTGGAGCAATTAAAATTGGGGATGCACAAGAGGCCAGAATTAGAGCAGCACAGATATCTTGGAGAATTGTGGGGCTGGAGGAGATTACAAAGATAGGGAGAGATTTGAAAACACTGATGAGAAATCAACCCCATATAATTTCCATCTTAAAACAAGGAACAGCATCTGATCAGTGCTATGATTAAAGTTAAGTAGAAAGCTTTGATCCCTGTGTCCTTGCAGTAATTTATATCTTATAAATACATAGTTTTGTAAATGATTTACTAAAATGCAATTTCAATACTTTTTCATAGGGAAATGATAAGAGATGTAATCATTTCTTAAATTCAAACATGCAGCAGAATACCTTCAGATGAAATGAGTAGATCTGGTAAAAAAAAAAGCACCAGCAAAGAAAAGGATCACAACATGAAAGTAGTCTGTTTAGCTGAAGCCAACAAAGTTTATCCTCCACAGCTCTCTTGCATGGTGCCGATCTGATTCCTGTTTCCAAATCTTTGCCCTTAATCCTCCAGTCCCATAATAAAGTACTGAGGCTGCTAGTAGTTTGAGCAGAAGAGGTGCTAGTCTTATCAGTGTTAGTGTACCAGAGGTTATGTTACACTAACAAGAATATCCCTACTCCATAGGTGACAGGAGCCAGCTGCTGTTTAATGTGTGTGTTTGCATATGACAAGAGGTACCATTTAATGTAGAGGGGGTTACCTATAGTGATTGCATTTTTGAACAGGGCTCCCCCATCACAACATACATTGGAGTAACCTGTCAGTTTTCAGCTGGTTGTAGTACAGTTCATAAAACTCATAAGATTTAGCCCAGAAGAAGGAAAGGCTGAATACCCGCATCCATTTTCTCATTCATAGTTCCTAAAGAAAATGCTTCCATTTAGAATCATAGAAAGTCTAAGGAACAGAAAGAGGCCACCCGGTCCATTGTGTCCGAGCAGGCTGAAAAACCTGAAAAACGATCCACCTATTCTAATCCCACCTTTCAGCATTTGGTTCATAGCCCTACAGATTCCAGCACTAGAGGTGCATATCTAGATTCCTTTTGAATGAGTTGAGGGTTTCTGCCTCAACTACCCTTTCAGGCAGTGAGTTCCAGACCATCACCATCCTCTGGGTGAAAAAATTTTTCCTCAACTCCCTTCTAATTTTTCTACTAATCACTTTAAATATATACCCCTGAGTCGCTGACCTCTCTGCTAAGGTAAATAGGCTCTTCACCTCCACTCTATCCAGGACCTTCAAAATTTCAATCAGATCGCCCCTCAGCCAAGGAGAACAACTCCAGCCTATCCAATATTTCCTCATAGTTGCATTTTTCCAGCCCTGGCAACATCCTCGTAAATCTCCTCTGTCCCCTCTCTAGTGCAATTACATCCTTTCAGTAATGAGGTGACCAGAACTACACACAGTACTCAGGTTGTGGTCTAACCAATGATTTATAAAGTTCCAGCATAACCTCCCTGCTCTTATATTCTATATCTTGGCTAATAAAGGAAAGGATTCTATATGCCTTCTTAATCACCTTATCGACCTGTCCTGCTACCTCCAGGGATCTGTGGACATTAACTCCAAGGTCCCTTACTTCCTCTACACTTCTCAGTATTTTCCCATTAATTGTGTATTCCTTTTCCTTGTCTGACCTCCCCAAATGCATCACCTCACACCTCTCTGGGTTGAATTCAATTTGCCACTTTTCTGCCCATCTGACTAGACCATCAATATCTTCCTTAGAGCACGTAGAGAACAGGGGTAGAATCGGACAGAGTCAGCATGGATTTACGAAAGGGAAATCATGCTTGACAAATCTACTAGAATTCTTCAAGGATGTACCTAGTAGTGTTGATAAGGGGGAACCAGTGGATGTGTGGTTTATTTGGACTTTCAGAAGGCTTTCGATAAAGCCCCACATAAGAGATTAGCGAGTAAAATTAAAGCGCATGGGATTGGGGGTAGTGTATTGCGATGGATAGAAAATTGGTTGGCAGACAAGAAACAAAGATAGGGATAAATGTGTCTTTTTCTGAATGGCAGGCAGTGACTAGTGGGGTTCCACAGGGATCGGTGCTAGGACCCCAGCTATTCACAATATATAATTAATGATTTAGACGAGGGAACTAAATGTAATATCTCCAAATTTGCAGATGACACAAAACTGGGTGGGAGGGTAAGTTGTGAGCAGGATGCAGAGAGGCTTCAGGGTGATTTGGACAAGTTGAGTGAGTGGGCTAATGCATGGCAGATGCAGTATAATGTGGATAAATGTGAGGTTATCCACTTTGGTAGCAAAAACAGGAAGGCAGATTATTATCTGAACGGCTATAAACTGAGAGAGGGGAATATGCAGCGAGACCTGGGCGTTCTCATACACCAGTCGCTGAAGGTAAGCATGCAGGTGCAACAGGCAGTAAAAAAGGCAAATGGCATGTTGGCCTTCATAGCGAGAGGATTCGAGTACAGGAGTATGGATGTCTTGCTGCAATTATACAGGGCCTTGGTGAGACCACACCTGGAATATTGTGTACAGTTTGGTCTCCTTATCTGAGGAAGGATGTTCTTACTATAGAGGGAGGACAGCGAAGGGTTACCAGACTGATTCCTGGGATGGCGGGACTGACGTATGAGGAGAGATTGAGTCGGGTAGGATTATATTCGCTGGAGTTCAGAAAAGTGAGGGGGGATCTCATAGAAACCTATAAAATTCGAACAGGACTTGACAGGGTAGATGCAGAAAGGATGTTCCGGACGGTGGGGGAGTCCAGAACCAGGGGTCATAATCTAAGGATAGGGAGTAAACTTTCAGGACTGCGATGAGGAGAAACTTCTTCACCCAGTGAGTGGTGAGCCTATGGAATTTGCTACCACAGAAAGCAGTTGAGGCCAAAACAATGTATGTTTTCAAGAAGGAGTTCATAAGATCATAAGATCATAAGAAGTAGGAGCAGGAGTAGGCCGTCCGGCCCCTCGAGCCTGCTCCGCCATTCAATAAGATCATGGCTGATCTTTTCGTGGATTCAGATCCACTTACCCGTGTTCTCACCGTATCCCTTAATTCCTTTATTATTCAAAACGATATCTACCTTAGCTTTAAAAACGTTTACTGAAGAAGCGTCAACTACTTCACTGGGCAAGGAATTCCTTAGATTAACAACCCTCTGGGTGAAGAAGTTCCTTCTTAATTCAGTCCTAAATCTGCTCCCTCGAATCTTGAGGTTATGCCCTCTTGTCCTAGCTTCACCTGCCAGTGGAAACATACTCTCCACTTGTATCTTATCTATTCCCTTCATGATTTTATATGTTTCTATAAGATCCCCCCTCATTCTTCTGAATTCCAATGAATATAATCTCAATCTACTCAGTCTCTCCTCATAAGCCAACCCCCTCAACTCCGGAATCAACCTAGTGAACCTCCTCTGCACCCTCTCCAGTGCCAGTACATCCTTTCTCAAGTAAGGAGACCAAAACTGCACACAGTACTCCAGGTGCGGCCTCACCAGTACCTTATACAGCTGCAACATAACCTCTCTGCTTTTAAACTCAATCCCTTTAGCAATGAAGGACAAAATTCCATTTGCTTTCCTAATTACTTGCTGTACCTGCAGACCAACCTTCTGCGATTCATGCACAAGGACACCCAGGTCCCTCTGCATAGCAGCAAGCTGCAACTTTTTACCATTCAAGTAATAATCCTTTTTACTGTTACTCCTACCGGAATGAATGACTTCACATTTATTAACATTGTATTCCATCTGCCAGTCCTTTGCCCACTCACTCAATGTATCTATGTTCCTCTGCAAGTTTTCACAGTCATCTGCACACTTTGCTCTGCCACTCATCTTAGTGTCATCTGCAAACTTTGACACCCTACAAGTGGTCCCCAACTCCAAATCATCTATATAAATTGTAAATAATTGCGGACCCAACACCGATCCCTGAGGCACACCACTAGTGACTGATTGCCAACCAGAATAGCACTCATTTATCCCCACTCTCTGCTTCCTGTCAGTCAACCAATCCTCTATCCATGCTAATACTTTACCCCTAACGCCATGCATCCTTATTTTATGCAGCAGCCTCTTGTGCGGCACCTTGTCGAAGGCTTTTTGGAAATCTAGGTACACCACATCCACTGGGTCCCCATTGTCCACCTTGCTCGTAATGTCATCATAGAATTCCAAAAGATTTGTCAAGCATGACCTGCCCTTCATGAACCCATGCTGCGTCTGCCCAACGGGACAATTTCTATTGAGATGCCCTGCTATTTCTTCCTTGATAATAGACTCAAGCATCTTCCCCACTACAGAGGTTAAGCTAACCGGTCTATAATTCCCCATCCTTTGTCTATCTCCCTTTTTAAACAGTGGCATCACATCTACTGTTTTCCAATCTGCTGGGACTACCCCAGAGTCCAGTGAATTTTGGAAAATTATCGCCAGTGCACCTGCTATCTCTCCCACCATCTCTTTTAGTACCCTAGGATGCATTCCATCAGGGCCAGGAGACTTATCAATCCTTAGCTCCATTAGCTTGCCCAACACTACCTCTTCCGTAATAATGATTGTTTCCAGGTCCTCACCTACGTTCATCTCTTTGTCAATTACTGGCATGTTATTAATGTCCTCCACTGTGAAGACCGATACAAAATACCTGTTCAATGCCTCGGCCATTTCATCATATCCCATAACTAAATTCCCCTTCTCATCCTCTAAAGGACCAACGTTTACTTTAGCCACTCTTTTTCATTTTATATATTTATAGAAAATTTTGCTATCTGTCTTTATATTCTGTGCTAGTTTAGCTATTCTGAGTTAGATATAGCTTTTGGGTCTAAAGGGATCAAAGGGTATGGGGAGAAAGGGGAAACAGGTTACTGAGTTGGATGATCAGCCGTGATCATAATGAATGGTGGAGCAGGCTCAAAGGGCTGCTTTCATGTTTCTATGTTTCCTGCAGCCTACAGCTATCCTTCTCGCTATCTAGCAGACGGCCAATCTTCGTGTAGTCTGCAAACTTCTTGATCACGCCCCCTACATTTACGTCCAAATCGTTAATATCTACCAACAAAAATAGGGGACCTAGTACTGAGCCCTGCGGAACGCTATTGGGAACAGCCCTCCAGTAGTAAAAACACCCGTCAACAATTATCCTTTGTTTTCTGCCACTGAGCCAATTTTGTATCCACCTTGCTTCATTACTCTGGATCCCATGGGATTTTATTTTTTTAACCAGTCTGCCATGTGTGACCTTGTAAAAAGCCTTGCTAAAATCCATGTAGACCAAATCAACTGCACTACCCTCATCTATCTTCCTTGTTACTTTGTCAAAAGATTTGATCAAGTTGGTCAGACGAGATATTCCCTTAACAAATCCATGCTGGTACAACACCTTTCATAAGATGTCCCAAAGCAATTTACAGCCAATGAAGTAATTTTAAAGTGTAGTCACGGCTGTAATGTAGGAAACCTGGTAGCCAATTTGCACACAAAAAGGTCTCACAAGCAGCAATGTGATAAATGGCCGGATAATCTGTTTCAATGATGTTGGTTGAGGGATAAATGTTGGCCAGGACATCAGGGAGAACTCCCCTACTCTTCTCTGAAAAGGCACCATAGGATCTTTTACATCGACCTGAGAGTTGGGGCCTTGGTTTAACATCTCATCCAAATGACAGCACCTCCAACAGTGCAGCACTCACAATGGGGGGTCAGCCTGGATTTTGCACGCAAATCCCTCAAGTGGGACTTAAACCCACAACTTTCTGACTCAAAAGGTAAGAGTACTACCAACTGAGCCACAGCTGACACCAAGGGCTGGATTTTCCCTGCAAGCTTCTGAATCCTGCTATCAGGCTCAAATGGAGGTCAAAGCTGGCATGATGTGGGAAACAGTTATTTGTGATTTTCCATGAAGGGGACAAATAATGGCTAGAGGGCAGGCTTACCATCCAATTAAGGATGGCAGGCAGGCTGTTGAAGCTGAAGGGCCAATCAAAGGCCATTCAGCTTGAAAGTAGCAGCAGGATGCAATGGAAGGTAAGTGAGGGAGAGGGAGCTTCAAAATGGAGATGCCCTGTCTCCAACTTTCTACAATTTAAAATAAAAAAGGCTTTAGTTGTGGGATGACCATAAGAAGGGACTTCTTAAGAGAGGACCACTTCAAGAGCTACAAGTGAAGATCACCAGAGGAAGTGGTGTTGCATCACACTTGGCCAGGCAGTTGGGAGTGGGGCCCGACAGAGCCCGACAGACGTGTTTAGATGCAGCTCATGCAGTAACCATTTGTATATATATGTTGCAGTTCAGTTATAATAAAACTCACATTCTCTTGTAGCCTTGTGAGTCTTACAATAGAGCACACACCAAAGGGACAAGTAATATTATATGGTGGAAGCTGTGGGATATATTTTTTTTCTGAGGACCGCCAAAAATATTACATCGTAGCAATGTTAGATTTCTTTTTTGAAGAACACACCAAGTGAGAACAAATAACAGCCGAACGCCTACCTGGAGTGACTAAAGTTCCAGCAGGAGACCCCACAACACTGCAGTGAGCTGAGACCACAGACAGGACCCTGGGAGGTGTTGAAACTCTGTGAGTGCAATCGGCAATTTGTCAGGAGATCAGAGCTTTTGCCTACTCTGTCATTGTGTTGAAAAATTTGAAAATCAGTAGCTGAAGTCATTACTGTTCTGGCTTTCCTGATTCTTTTTTCTTCCTGGGAGGGGCCTAAACCGAAAAGAGCAGGAAGAACCCGACAGCACCACTGACGGTCCAGCACAAAGTAAAAGGCTGGTTGTGGCAGCTGCATAAAGATGCTACATACTTGCGGCAGGAAGACCACCAGCAGGTGTTTGAGTCCTTAAACTTAACTGTGTCACGACAGTGTGCTACCTGACCAAAGAGACCACATTTGAGGTCAATGTGTCCCAGATGGATTAGGTGCCTGCATCATGCAGGAAGGGAAGCCAATTGCCTTCACGGTGAAGAGGTTTTTGCAAACTCAATCCAATTATTCTAACATCAAATGTGAAACATTAGCTCTGGTTTTTGGTATCATTAAGTTTCATACCTACTTGTTTAGAAAACGTTTTACTGTGAAGACTGACCACAAGCCACTTGAAACCATATGGAGCAAACCACTCATGTGTGCTCCTCCGCGGTTGCAGAGACTTTTAGCGAAGATCCAGGACTACAATTGTGACACCTGGTACAAACTGGACAGCAAAATGGACACCCTGAGCTGATTGTCTAACCTGAATAAGGATGCAGATGTCTCGATAGATTTTCAGGTCCATGGTGTGGATACTGAGATTGAGGATGTCCTGGAGGTCGACCTCATAACTTTCAGACCCCACAAATGTGAGCAACTAAGAGATGGGACACCACGTTACCCTATCCTATCGTTGTTGTGGAAGGTGATTGTGGAAGGATGGCCTGACACCACATAGGAAGTAACCGAATATCTACGCTGTTTCTGGACATATTGAGACTATCTCAGTATATCACAAAGGGTGATTTTCAAAGGAAAATAAGTCCTGATACCTGAAACTCTGCATTCAGATATTCTAACCCAACTGCATCAAGGGCATTTAGGAATAAAACATACCAGATGCCTTGCCAGAGAGACAGTCTACTGGACAGGAAGCAACGGTGATGTTAAGATGGTGGTGAAATCCTGTGAGTCACGTCAAGTTATCAGCTAAATCAACAGATGGAACCCTTGATCCCACATGAAACACTATAGATGAAGACTAGCACAGATTTTTTTCACGTTCAAGGTGATGATTTCCTCCTTGTTACAGATTACTTCACCAAGTTTCCAATCATCAGGCAACTATGAGATACGTTAAGTGCAGTGGTTGCTGATATGGTCAGTGTGCAGTTCGTCTATTTGGTGTGCTGGCATAAATTATCTCTGATAATGGGTTGCAATATGCAGGAAGACCATTCCAAGATATGTGTGCCAGGTTGGAAGTCTATCATGTGTCATACTAATTTTAACGTGTAGGCAGATGGGACAAGATCCCAAGGTTGCAATGCTGCACCTCCGAGCTACTCCATCCTCCATCAGACATGGGCTTACCATCGCCTGCAAAGTTGATGTTTGGAAGGCAGGTAAGAACTACCCTGCCTAGTCATCATCTCTCTAAGTTTTCCACAGTAAAGGATATACTTCTGTCTAAATAAAGGAAGATGAAGGCATAGTAAGACAGGCAAGCGGGATCAGAATTAGTTCGATTGCAAGTGGGACAGAAGGTCAGAGTCCTCAATCATGCATCAGGAACTTGGTATCCTGCAGAGGTTGCGAGGATATGCGACCAGCCCAGATCGTATGAGGTCTGGACACCCAATGGTGCGATTATCAGATGGAACCGAAGCCAGCTTAGAGAGCTATACATCAACACTACATGTGACAACCCTGTGGCATCGCGGAAAGGCTCGAAGACAAAGTCTGAAGATGAACGTACGGAGACTATCAGGACAGAGGAAAAACATGCTAACCAGAGTTCCGAGTCACCAGTGTCTCAGAGGAGTCATCAAAATGAGCTCAGCTCCGGGAAGAGGTTCACAATAACAAGACTGGGACAATAAGCAAATCTCCTCTATACTATAGGGACTGTTAAATTTGCTTACCTGTAAATAACATTTTGTTTTAATCATGTATCATTGTTTTTTGTACATATGTTTTTTTTCTTTGGAAGAAAGGGGGATAGTGTGGAATGGCCTTAAGACATAGGCCACCTTAAGAGCTGCAAGTGAAGTTCACCAGAGGAAGTGATGTTGCATCACACATGGCCAGGCAGTTGTGGGTAGAGCCTGACAGAGCAAGATGTGTTTAGATGTAGCTTGTGCAGTAACTGTTCATTTATATATGTTCTAATTCACTTATAATAAAACCCATGTTTTCTTTGGATATTACTTCTAGTCCTGTGAGTCTTAAAGTAGATCACACACCAAAGGGACAAGTAATATTACAGCTTTTGCAGTCAGGCCACCACTGTGGCAGTAGGTTGTGGGGTGCAGTGGGGGGGAGGTGGTGGGGAGGCAGGATCCTCTCTAAAGAGGATTATAAATTGCCCCTAGTATAGGTAGTTGGTAGGGGAATATAGGGACAGGTGAGGATGTGGTAGGAATATGGGATTAGTGTAGGATTATATAAATGGGTGGTTAATGGTCGGCACAGACTCGGTGGGCTGAAGGGCCTGTTTCAGTGCTGTATCTCTAAATCTAAAAAAAAAATCTAAAGGGCAGAATATGACTGCTACAGCACCCAGGAAGGCAGGGAGGGCCACTAGGCCTGCCTGGAGTGCTAGACCCTTCCCCCATCCACCCCAGTCCCTCCCCGCTGGTCTGCTGCTGGGAGGCCACTTCCAGGCAATTAAACTGGCCCCTGTCGTCTGCGGGAACCTGGAGGCCGATTGAAAATCTCAGTCAGCCTCCTTTAATTGGCCTTAGGCAGCTCTTATTGGGGGGTGGGGGGGGAAGGATGGGTGGTGGAGAGAAGTCCTTGAAGCTGCTCCTTGGCCTTTCAAGTTGAGAAGTTGTCTTCCAGTTGCCTGCAGCCAAAGTGCAACTCGCCTTTAATTTACACCAATTAATGAAAATGTCAGATATTCACACTCCCAAACAGCATTGCTGCAGACATTCTCAAAACTAAAATTGTGCCAAGTTATAGACAGCTGACCAGCTGTGACTATGTTTACTATTCAGCTTGCCAATCCCCACTGAATTTCAGTAAGAACAGTGTCTTGTAGAGTACAATGGTAATCCAATGGCACCAGTATATGTTCAACTCACTTTCAGGAGACATCATGGTCAATGTGAGATGACTGTTCACAAGGATTGGAAAAATGAAAAGTATTAGTGCCCAAAGGGCATTGCTTTCAGACCATTTCCACTGAGGTCCATATTTAAGATTTTGTGCTCTTTCTTGCCACTGTTACAATCAGGTGAGGAGGGACCAAAAGGCTATCCTCTTGTCCCTCTCCTTGTTTGACTGCAACAGGGTTTATTTATTTTAAACAGTGAATGTGCTTACTAATTCAATGAGTGTTGAACCCTTAAGTGCTATGATCATAAAATAACCAATTGAACAGGTTTTCTTGTATTTAAACAAGAAAGAGGTTAGTTTATTGTACTTAAAATCAAAACCCGATCTAAGTAAAAATAATAAACTATGCTCCAATTTTCACACACACACACACACACACACAAACACACAGACTCGAGAATCACACACAGACACAAATAGGTTACCGAGTGATGAAGAGTTGTTTGGTTGGAGTAGAGTCCAGAACAAATAAAAATAATATACAATCTGTGCAGTCTGGTCATTCAGTTGCCTTCCAGTTGAAGTTGTGAGCTTGAAGTTCCTAGCTGGTAGAAGTGCATTTGCAGCTGGTCCACCTGATTCAGGGTTTTCTTGAAGACAGTGATGTAAATGGTTTTCTCCAGGGGGTCTCTGTCCATGGCAATGATAGACTTGGACAGGGTTTGAAGCTTGCAGTACAACCTGGAGAGAGTGAGAGAGAGATAGCCCCACTGGGGTCCTGCACTGATTAGCTCTCAAAGATTGTCTGCTGTGTGTAACAGAAACTTCAAGTTTTCACACAGACTGGGGAGACTATCACATGATTCTTTCAGTGTATTCTTTTTTCACTTTAATAAGATGCCAGTCTAAGAATCTCAAATCTCTCTCAGGTCTTATTGTTTCAATGTTTACCCCCTGGAGGTATGTCTCCACCAGTGTAAATGCTCCAAGATGGCTTTGAATGGCTTGATAATGAACGTGATATCAGGTAGTTCATTCAACTATTCAAGTCTTTGCTCTGGCTAAGAGTTATTTAGACATGTTTCTTCACTTCAATAGCATAGAATGTGAGGCATTTCAATGCAAATTGTGGTGGCCACCTTAGCTGCCAGCTTTTTAAAAGTTGAATGTAGGATTCCAGCTTTCCTTTTAAAAGTTTAATGTACATTTCCAATTGATGAATTAAAAACCATTCAGCATAGCATATTTTCATGACACCACACTTACATTTCAATTAAGAGTGACATTTGTGTGGCCTCAAAACACTTAAGATTATTTGACCATAGCTCAGAAATTATAGAAACAGTTTAGGATGGAGAGTGGGGCTGGCCTTTGAGGGGAGGCAGTGGCATGGTGGTAACATCACTGGATTATTAATCCAGAGCCCAGGTCACTACTTTGGGGACATGGGTTTGAATCCTACCACGTCAGATGATGAAATTTGAATTTAATTAATAAATCTGAAATTAAGAGATAGTCTAATGGTGACCATGAAACCATTGTCGATTGTTGTAAAACCCATCTGGTTCACTAATGTCCTTTTGGGAAGGAAATCTGCCGTCCTTACTGGGTCTGGCCTATATATGACTCCAGGCCCATAGCAATGTGGTTGACTCTTAAATGCCTTAGCAAGCCATTCAGTTCAAGGGCAGTTAGGGATGGGCAACAAATGCTAGCCTAGCCAATGATGCCCACATCCTACAAATGAATTTTTTTTTTTAAATCAGTGAACCCTGCAACTGTGAATCATAGCCAAATGATTCGCTCACAGCATTGGCACATTCCATATATCAGTACACAGTGAATCTTTCCCCTTCTTACCTTCGTATTGCGCTGCAGATAACTGGGGTCTTAATTTTGCAGAACCTAAACCCCTTATTAGAAAGCAATGAGATGCAAACTGGTCCCAATCTCTAAAGGTTTTGTATGCGCTCTGTCACATGTTCAAGAGCCATTTGAGACGTTAAATTGAAGGCCTGCCAGCCTTTGACGGTGGTGATGTTGAAGATCTCATAGCACCATTTGAAGAAGACCAGAGAATGTCCCCTTTCAACTAACACCAGAAACAGAGAAGATGGTCAGTTGCAAAACTGACAGATGAGGAAGGGTGTACATTCTATTTAGATTAGCGATCCAGAAAAGTCCTATTGTTCCCCATCATGACATCCAACTCATTCTTAAATGATTCCTAGACAGAAATCCATTCCTTCTATTAATTGTAATGGGTTCTTTTATGTTGTCTGATGCAACATAAAATGAGATGTGTGGAGTCCAGTTGGTTGAAGATCTCAAACAGATTTATTTACAGCTAGACTATTATATACAGTACAGAGCTAACTATTTACAAAACATTCCTCTAGGTGTTACAGTTATAGAGTGACTCTGGCTCTGAGTCACAGGACTGCATCCTAGTACTTGGTTAATTAACATACTAAGATCTTAAAGGGAGATCACTCTTAAATGCATTCATGCAACATTAATCAGTCTACATGTAAGAAAAACATCCTGATACAGGGTGGAGAATCATTGGCATGGATTTCCAAGGGAGGCAGCAGGGGCTTGATCAAACAACTACAACTACTTGCATTTATATAGTGCTTTTAACATAGTAAAACCTCCTAACATGCTTCAAAGGCATATTATCAAAAAAAAATTGACACAAAGCCGCATAACTTAGGAACATAGAAACAGAAGGAGGCCATTTAGCCTCTTAAGTCTGTCCTACCATTCAAAAAGATCATGACGATCTGCGACATAACTCCATAGACCTGATTTTGCCCTGTATCCCTTAATACACTTGGTTAACAAAAATCTATCAGTATCGATTTTAAAATGAACAACTAATCTAGCATCAACTGCCGTTTACAGACGAGCGTTCCAAACTTTTAGCACAATTTGCATGTAGAGGTTATTCCTAATTTCACTCCTGAAAGGTCTGGCTCGAATTTTTAGCCTCTGGTCCCTAGTCCTAGACTCCCCAACCAACAGAAATAATTTCTACCAATATCCCTACCTGTTCCCCTTAATAGCTTAAAAACTTTGATCAAATCTCCCTTAACCTTCTAAATTCCAGCGAATACAATCATAGTTTGTGTGATCTTGCCTTGTAATTTAACCCTTGAAGTCCAGGTATCATTCTGGTAAATCTATGTTGCACTCCCTCCAAGGTCAAAATATTCTTCCTGCGTTTGGTACTCAGAAATGGTACAGGTGTGGTCTAACCAGAGCTTTGTATAGCTGATGCAGGACTTCTACCTCCTTGTATTCTAATCCTCTCACTATAAAGTCCAGATTTCCGTCGGCTTCACAAACAGAATTATCAAACAAAATTTGACACGAGCCACATACATAGTGTTATGGCCAAGTGAGGAGAGGGTCACTTGCCCTTCTCGCCCCTCTTTCCCCTCCTCTTATTTGACCACAACAGAGTTTATTCCTTTTTAAACAGAGGTTGTACTAACCAACTCCATGAGTATTTTACCTTTAACCATTACTGTGATCGTGAAAGAACCACTTGGACAGGTTTTCTTGAGTTTAAACAAGAAAGAGGTAAGTTTATTATACTTAACAATCTAACCCCGATTTAAAAACAATAAAAAAATGCTACACATTCATGCACACAGTACATGAGAATCACACACACACAAATAGATTACAGAGGGGAAAATAGATTTGGTGGTTGGACGACAGTCCAGAATAAATGGAACTTAAATACACAGTCTGTGAAGTGGATGATTCGGTAGTCTTCCGGCTAAAGCTGTATTCCTGATGTCCTTGGCTGATCAAAGTGCACTTTGTGGTTGGCCCACTTTGCTCAGGGTTTTCTTGGAGGCAGCGTTGTAGCTGGCTCTCTTCCCCTGGTCTCTGGCTGTAGCAGTCTGTCGGCCTGGAGGGTCCACAGTTACAGACGATTTTCAACTTGATGTTTTCTGGAGAGAAATGGAAGCACTCAGCCTTCTGCTGCTGCACACACCAAGTTAGTGCTTGTCTCTTTGTCCAAGGGAAAGAAAACCAGCTTCCCCCGAGATGGACAGACAGTCACATAGCTGCTTCAGGTTTTCTGGAACCTTCTAATGAAATTCAAGGTTAGGAATTGGCTCCACAGGACCTAGGATGCCAATTTACACTTGAAAGGGTTCTCTTTCAAAGTCAATGTGTTAGGATTGCCCTGAATGCCATGCTAATGAGGCCATTTTCTGTAATTCAATCACTTAGAGCAAGCCATTGTCCTGGGCCCATGCTGCTCAAGCCCCTGGCTCTGGCTGGATCTTTTGTATATGAAAAGGTGTCTCAGATGCAAATTGGTGGTCATTGGCTGCTAGTTTTTTTTAAAATTAACTGCAAGACGTTCTCCAGTAAAAGTCTGACGTAAGTTTCCAACCGATTAAATTAATATTTCTCATTTGGCATATGGTGTTTACTCGACACCTCCATACCCTGCAGAGTGAAATATGACTATAGGAACATTTCATAAAAGGGGTGGAAAAGAAAAAGAAGAAAACACACATTCATTCTTACTCACTCCCCAAATTCACTCATTAATCTTAGAACTTCTGCAGCTGGCTTTGTCTGCAGCAGCTATGCTGATTTAATTTTTTGGACTTTTGATTGGGATGGTCAGGTGTTGTCAAATTGGGTTAAAGTTTCTCTCGTATCAATTTGTAATACCCTGGGGATGTGCATCTCAATAAACATGTGGTTGTTGGTGAAGCTTGGGTCTGCAAATTTCCATTCTTGATTAAGGCAAGTTCTCCTGCATGTACAAGCTTTAACCCCTCAATTGCTGTTTTTGCAACACGTGGCTTTGACCATTCAGGTTCCAGTACTTTGATAATTTTTCGCCCTGAAGTGGTAGTGGGTAGTAGATTGTTCTTGAGCCAATGTGAGGTGTCTGAGATTTCCTCTGGGCCCTTGTCCTTGTGGAATTCTGAATGGAAATTGCTGGATTTGATTAGCTTAGGGTTTGGGACCTAATCATTGGGTTCTTCAGTGGGTAGATCCACATGGACCTCACTTTGGTGTTTCAGATGCAAATTGCAGTGGCCCTCTTGGCTGCTAGTTTCTTTTTAAAAGGTAACTCAAGATTTTCTCCATTAAAAGTCTAATGTAAGTTTTCAACCGATTAAATTAATATTTCTCATTTGGCATATAGGGTTTTCTTGACAATAGGAACATAGGAACAGAAGTCGGCCATTTAGCCCCTCAAGCCTGTACAGCCATTCAATAAGATCATGGCTGATATGAGGCCTAACTCCAGATACATGCCATATTCCTTAATATCTTTGGTTAACAAAAATCCATCCATCTTAGTTTTAAAATTGACTATTAATCTAGCATCAATTGCCATGTGCAGAAGAGAGTGCCAAACCTCTACCATCCTTTACATGCAGAAGTATTTCTTAATTTCACTCCTGAAAGGTCTGACTCTAATCCTAGTCTCCCCAACCAACTAATAAGGAGACATTAGGGCAGGTGACCAAAAGTTTGGTCAAAGAGGTAGGTTTTAAGAGGAGAGAGAGCTAGAGAGGTGGAGAGGTTTAGAGAGGGAATTCCAGAGCTTAGGCAGATGAAGGCGATAACACCAATGGTGGAGTGATTAAAATTGGAGGTGCGCAAAAGGCTAGACATGGAGGAGAGCAGAAATCTTGGACTTGTTGGGCTGGAGCAAGTTACAAAGTCAGGGAAGGGTGAGGCCATGAAGCTATCTGTAAACAAGAATGGGAATTTTGAAATCGAGGCATTGTTCAACTGAAGCCAATGTAGGTCAGCAAGTACAGCGGTGATGGGTGAATGGGATTTGGTGCAAATTAGGATTTGGGCAGCAGAGATTTGGATCGGATTAGGTTTATGGAGAGTGGAAGATGGGAGGATGACCAGGACAGCATTGGAATAGTTAAGTCTAGAGGCAACAAAGGCATGGATGCGGGATCATGCAAAAATACAGATAAGTGATTGGAGAAAAAGTTAATAGAGGGGTACAAGAGGCTTCATTTGACATAATGTTTCTTTGACAAATGGCTTAATAAATGGGCTGCAATGGTCTTTTTCAGTCCTGCGTGTTTCTGTGTTCGTATGACAATAAAGGCTTGCATTTATATAACGCCTTTTACTACTTCAGGCCAAGCCTAAGTGCTTTACAGCCAATTATACGCTTTTGAGGTGTCGTCACTGTCGTCATGAAGGAAAGTGTTATGGTTGCCTCTCATTAGTTTGAATCTATATTCCTTTATCCTGCTGCAGTCAGCTGTGGATCAATTGGTAGCACTCGTGCATTTAAGTCAGAAGGCAATGGGTTCGAGCTACACTCCAGTGACTTGAACAGAAAAATCTAGGCTGACAGTGCAGTATAGAGGGAATGCTGCACTACTGGAGGTGGGACCTTGCGGTGTGCAAATTGACTACCATGTTTCCTACATTACAATAGTGACTCCAGTTCAAAAAAATACCTCATTGGCTTTAAAGTTCTTTGGGATGTCCTGAAGTTGTGAAAGGTGCTATATAAATGTAAGCATTTTTCTGTTATTACAGTTCAGTTTGAAGTAGTGATCTAGTAATAACATTTTTGTACAAAAGCAAAATACTGCAGATGCTGGAAATCTGAAATAAAATCAGAAAATGCTGCAAATATTCATCAGGTCAGGCAGCAGCTGTGGAGAGAGAAACAGAGTTAACATTTCAGATCCTCTCCATTGGGAAGACCAAATGCAGGCTGGGTGACCACTTTGCAGAACATCTCCATTCACTCCACAAGCGTGACCCCAAGCTCCCAGTCATCTATCATTTCAATTCTCCACCTTGCTCCCACTCTGACCTTTCTGTCCTTGGCTGGCAGTGTTCCAATGAAGCTCAATGCAAGCTCGAGGAACAGCACCTCATCTTTCAACTGGCCAGTTTACAATCTTCTGGATTCAATATTAAGTTCACTAATTTTAGATCCTAACCTCCGCCTCCATTTTGTTTCTTTTTGCTGGCTTGGTTTTCTCTCTTGTTTCTCTCTTTCCTTTTCTTTGTGTTCAGACCGCAGTTATTCAGGATCCTGTCATTCACACCTTCTCTGGACCCATCTTTTATTTCTTTACATGTCCCATTACCACTCTCCTATGCCTTGCACCATGAAACCTTTTGTCATTTAATCTCTCCTGTCTTCCACCTTCCCACCTTTCATTTGATCAAAACCTATTATATTTCGAACTTTACCCAGTACTGATGAAAGGTCATTGATCTGAAACATTGGGCTGAATTTTACGCCACCCCAGCGGGTCGGATGGTGGCTTCTGTCTCCGGCCACGTTTACGGTGGTCGGGTGGGGTATGGGGGGATGGGAGGGGGGGTGGGGAGTGGCCCGCCTGCCCGAGGCCGATCAAGACCCTTATGTGGCCACTTAATGGTTATTTAAGGGTCCTTGCCCGTCTCCACGGGTATTTTACCTGTGGCAAGTGGGCGTGCAGGGGATGTGAAAGGCTGCCTGGCGGTAGCTGCCGGCCTTTCCGCGTGCCGTGAGTATGCCATGGCACTTGCGCATAGGATGCCCGATTGAGGGCCGCCCCCACCTCCCAACCCACCCCGGGGACCCAAGACTCCCACCCCCTTCCCCCAAATGACTACCCTCGCCACCACGACCGATCACCCCCTCCCCCGGCAAGGCAAGCCCAACTTACCTGGTCTCCTGGCTCCATGGCGTCGGCTGGGTTGCAGTCCCAGCAGTGGCCACCTGGGTTCCTGGTGGTGCTGCTGTGACAAAGAGCTGTCGGCTCGCTAATTGGCCGGCAGCTCACTGAGGTGGGTCATCCTCCATCAAGCGGTTGGAAGTCCGCCTTGGGACAATTAAAGCCCAGGGACCCGTAAAATGCGGGTCGGATCCCCGGGCTAGGCGGAAGCGTGTTCGCCACTGACCCTTACGTCGTTGGCAAAGTCCGGTCCGCCTACGGTAAAATCCAGCCATTAACTCTGTTTCTCTCTCTTCAGATACTGCCTGACCTGCTGAGTATTTCCAGTAATTTCTGTTTTTCTTATAACATTTTTGTCTTCTTTTGGGCCTCCTTATCTCGAGAGACAATGGATACGCGCCTGGAGGTGGTCAGTGGTTTGTGAAGCAGCGCCTGGAGTGGCTATAAAGGCCAATTCTGGAGTAACAGGCTCTTCCACAGGTGCTGCAGAGAAATTTGTTTGTTGGGGCTGTTGCACAGTTGGCTCTCCCCTTGCGCCTCTGTCTTTTTTCCTGCCAACTACTAAGTCTCTTCGACTCGCCACAATTTAGCCCTGTCTTTATGGCTGCCCGCCAGCTCTGGCGAATGCTGGCAACTGACTCCCACGACTTGTGATCAATGTCACACGATTTCATGTCGCGTTTGCAGACGTCTTTATAACGGAGACATGGACGGCCGGTGGGTCTGATACCAGTGGCGAGCTCGCTGTACAATGTGTCTTTGGGGATCCTGCCATCTTCCATGCGGCTCACATGGCCAAGCCATCTCAAGCGCCGCTGACTCAGTAGTGTGTATAAGCTGGGGATGTTGGCCGCTTCAAGGACTTCTGTGTTGGAGATATAGTCCTGCCACCTGATGCCAAGTATTCTCCGAAGGCAGCGAAGATGGAATGAATTGAGACGTCGCTCTTGGCTGGCATACGTTGTCCAGGCCTCGCTGCCGTAGAGCAAGGTGCTGAGGACACAGGCCTGATACACTCGGACTTTTGTGTTCCGTGTCAGTGCGCCATTTTCCCACACTCTCTTGGCCAGTCTGAACATAGCAGTGGAAGCCTTGCCCATGCGCTTGTTGATTTCTGCATCTAGAGACAGGTTACTGGTGATAGTTGAGCCTAGGTAGGTGAACTCTTGAACCACTTCCAGAGCGTGGTCGCCAATATTGATGGATGGAGCATTTCTGACATCCTGCCCCATGATGTTCGTTTTCTTGAGGCTGATGGTTAGGCCAAATTCATTGCAGGCAGACGCAAACCTGTCGATGAGACTCTGCAGGCATTCTTCAGTGTGAGATGTTAAAGCAGCATCGTCAGCAAAGAGGAGTTCTCTGATGAGGACTTTCCGTACTTTGGACTTCGCTCTTAGACGGGCAAGGTTGAACAACCTGCCCCCTGATCTTGTGTGGAGGAAAATTCCTTCTTCAGAGGATTTGAACGCATGTGAAAGCAGCAGGGAGAAGAAAATCCCAAAAAGTGTGGGTGCGAGAACACAGCCCTGTTTCACACCACTCAGGATAGGAAAGGGCTCTGATGAGGAGCCACCATGTTGAATTGTGCCTTTCATATTGTCATGGAATGAGGTGATGATACTTAGTAGCTTTGGTGGACATCCGATCTTTTCTAGTAGTCTGAAGAGACCACGTCTGCTGACGAGGTCAAAGGCTTTGGTGAGATCAATGAAAGCAATGTAGAGGGGCATCTGTTGTTCACGGCATTTCTCCTGTATCTGACGAAGGGAGAACAGCATGTCAATAGTCGATCTCTCTGCACGAAAGCCACACTGTGCCTCAGGGTAGACGCGCTCGGCCAGCTTCTGGAGCCTGTTCAGAGCGACTCGAGCAAAGACTTTCCCCACTATGCTGAGCAGGGAGATTCCACGGTAGTTGTTGCAGTCACCGCGGTCACCTTTGTTTTTATAGAGGGTGATGATGTTGGCATCGCGCATGTCCTGGGGTACTGCTCCCTCGTCCCAGCACAGGCATAGCAGTTCATGTAGTGCTGAGAGTATAGCAGGCTTGGCACTCTTGATTATTTCAGGGGTAATGCTGTCCTTCCCAGGGGCTTTTCCGCTGGCTAGGGAATCAATGGCATCACTGAGTTCCGATTTGGTTGGCTGTATGTCCAGCTCATCCATGACTGGTAGAGGCTGGGCTGCATTGAGGGCAGTCTCAGTGACAGCATTCTCCCTGGAGTACAGTTCTAGGTAGTGCTCAACCCAGCGGTCCATCTGTTTGCGTTGGTCAGTGATTATGTCCCCCGATTTAGATTTGAGGGGGGTGATCTTCTTGATGGTTGGCCCAAGAGCTCTCTTCATGCCATCATACATTCCTCTGATGTTTCCGGTGTCTGAGGCCAGCTGAATATGACTGCATAGGTGTTGCCAGTAGTCGTTTGCGCAACGCCTAGCTGTTCTTTGTGCAGTACTTCTGGCTGCTTTAAGTGCTGCGGATGTTAAATCGCTGGGGGCTTTCTTGTAGTTCAAAAGTGCAATGCGCTTAGCGGCTATGACAGGTTCCAGCTCTTCATTATGAGATTGAAACCAGTCTGCATTTCTCTTCGCACTTTTGCCGTAGGTGGTCAAAGCTGACTCATAGATGGCGTCTCTGATGTGGGCCCACTTGGTCTCAGCATCCCCTGTGGGAGTGTTTTGAAGGGCTGTTACAAGTGAATTTAGAAATTTTTGTAACAGCTGTGGGTGAGAAATTCTGTTCGTGTTGATGCGTGGGTGGCCCTTCTGCTTGGAATGATGCAACTTCTTTGTTCTGAGTCTAACCTTGCTGCACACCAGGGAGTGGTCGGTGTCGCAGTCCGCACTGTGGAAGCTGCGTGTGATTTGAACACTGTTTAAGGCGGCTCGCCTTGTGACAATGAGGTCTAGCTGGTGCCAACGACGTGATCTTGGGTGCCTCCATGAAACCTGGTGACAGGGTTTAGTGTGAAAGAACGAGTTGGTGATGCAGAGGTTATGATAGGTACACAACTCAAGCAGTCTCTGCCCGTTCTCATTCATCCTTCCAACGCCGTAGCGCCCAAGGCAGGAGGGCCATGAGTCATGGTCGGCCCCAACCCTGGCATTAAAGTCCCCCAGCAGGAATAGGTGTTCGGTGTTGGGGATGCTGCTAATGATGTTATGGAGTTGTTCATAGAACTGGTCTTTAGCTTCAGGTGCGGAACAGAGTGTTGGAGCATAGATGCTGAGTAGGTGTACTGGACCAGAGGTGGTGAGCAGTCGGATGGACAGTATGCGTTCCGAGCCATTTGAGGGAGGCTCTATCATGCTGAGCAAGGAGTTTCTGATGGCGAAGCCCACTCCATGCTGTCTTGGTTCTTCAGGATCCCTGCCCTGCCAGAAGAAGGTGTAGTCTTGCTCTGCTAGAGAGCCACTCGCGGGGAGGCGAGTCTCCTGAAGTGCTGCAATGTCCACATTGAGTCTACTGAGCTCGTTGTTAATGATGGCGGTCTTCCGAGAATCGTTGATTTGTGTAAGGTCTTCCGACAGGCCAGGACACATAGTTCTGACGTTCCAGCTTGCAAAGCGAAGGGCTGGTACCTTCTTTCCTTTTTTCATGTTTTTGTACTTGTTTAATATCTTATATACTTCTGTCTGTTGACCTCTCAGTTACCCTCCATCAAGGCTGAAAAACTTAAGTTTCACCAGTTGACTTTCATAACTCAATCCTGTGAAGCTAAGGTACAATCTCTGGGTTCTTTTCCACCAGTGCTTGAACGTCTCCCTTGTGTCTCATTGATCAGAATTTGACAGTGCTCAAGGTGTGGGCTGATTACAGCATGTTGGGCATGACTGCCTTTGACATATACTCTACTCGTTTTGTTTAGCTCAACATTCTATTTTCTTAGTTGATGTTGCTCTAGAATGGTTGAACATGTTGAGCATTGGGCATCCACTGAAACCCTTGCATCTCTATGAACGTCACCCAGTCATTCCACTGCTGTTTACGAGGTTTTTCTTTGTGCAAAATGGGTGTAGTGTTTGCTTACATAACAACAACCATTGTAATTCAAAGTAATTAATTGCAACGTGAGGCACTTTGAGACCTTCCTGAGAGATGTGATAAGGTGCTCTATAAAGCTGATAGCATCAGTATGTGCAGAATTCACATTCAGGAGACAATGGGCAATGTGACCCAACTGCTCAAAACTACTGGAGAATAAGAACTACTCAGATCTGAAGTAAATGACATTCATTCCAATTTCATGAAGGTTCCTCTTTAATATTTTGCACTGTTTCTAGCTGTACTTCCCTTCTCAATTAAGAGTGATACTTGCACGGCCTCTAATATTCAGGATCATTTGCCCATTCCTTAACAAAATATATGGAACATGTTAGATGATGAACTTTTAATTTGAATCTTTCTAAACGAGTAATCTGATATTCCCTGAACATGTGTCATGTTACTAATCTGACAGAGCAATTCTGCATGGGTCTCAGGAAACAAATACAGACTACTGTAAACATTGTGATCATTATTAGAATGCATGTGAGAATGAGTGTGAAAGTATTTTGTGTGAGGGACTAATTTTGCCAACAGAATATGTGCATTGTTAACTCTTGTGAAAATGAATTTCAGGAACTACTTCCTATTTAAAATCCATTTGTAAAAGCAGAACACCAACAATGACACTTTATATGCATTTTTTCACATGCAAATGATGAATTCTATTTTCATGAAATTAAATTTCAGCTTGATGATAGCTACCTTAACAATTGCAGACAGTAAGATCCATTTAATGTTGATGCAGTATCTCTTTCGAGTGGGTCTACAGACCATAGTTCTGTAAAGGAGGTGCTATTATGTTGTCAGTCAAGTGATAATGGTGAAGGCATGTTTGTTTAGACTATGCTGCTCTTCAGTTTAATTCACCCTGGCTCCAGTGTGACATGTTAAAACTGCTATCAATGGAAAATGCACATTTTCAAGAAAGACTTAAAACAACAGCAGCCTCAGTGAGCAGAAATTATCTCCTCTTAACTTAATTAGCTCAAAGTATTTAAGCAGCAATCTGTTGAAAATTCTTTCGCTCTCAAACCTCTCCTGCTGCTATTTTGTGTCCCCGTTTCAGTGCCATGTAAATTTGCCTTAATGTCCACAGATCAAGATGTATGTTCCTCACTTTAAACTCACATACCTCAGGCCATTAATCGACAATGTGATGTTGCAGTGTGGCGGGCAGCCATAAAGACAGGGCTAAATTGTGGCGAGTCGAAGAGATTTAGTAGTTGGCAGGAAAAAAGACAGAGGCGCAAGGGGAGAGCCAACTGTGCAACAGCCCCAACAAACAAATTTCTCTGCAGCACCTGTGGAAGAGCCTGTCACTCCAGAATTGGCCTTTATAGCCACTCCAGGCGCTGCTTCACAAACCACTGACCACCTCCAGGCGCGTATCCATTGTCTCTCGAGATAAGGAGGCCCAAAAGAAGATGTTGCAGTGTAATGGTGACATAGTCTCATGGCTCAGAGAATGATACTGGCCACTTTAAATTTTCCATGACATGAATCAAACAACTACAAAGCATTGCAAAGTATTTGCAACACAGAAACAGGCCATTCAACCCAACAAGTCCATGCTGGTGTTTATACTCCACGAGTCTCACCCACCCTTTTCATCTGACCCCATCAACATATCCACTCTATTTCTTTCTCCCTCCTGTGTTTATCTAGCTTCCCTTTAAAATCATTTATCCTATTGCCCAACCACTCCTTGTGGCAGCAAGTTCCACATTCTAAGCACTCTCTGGGTAAATAAGTTTCCCATGAATTCTCTGTTGGATTCCCTATTGAATTCATTACCTTATATCTTATATTTATGGCCCCTAGTCAGGTCTTGCCCACAAGTGGAAACATCTAAAATTATTTCCAGTTTTTTCGGAAACTCAATCTGAATTCTCAAGCTGCTATGGTGGGACTTAGAACTCACATTCTCCAGATTGTTAGACCAATAACATTACCGTAACACTGCATCTCCTTATGCTCTGTGATCATGTGAGAAGTTTTGATTGGTTTGGCTCTTTAATTTCACTCCTAGTGGTGTCTGTCTGTGCCCAAAATGGCTGTTGCACTGCTGCAACCAACAAAAATCATTGGACTTCAAAGTAGCTCTTTGTATGCACTTGAAGAAATTTCTGAGAGCCGTGATAGGTCTTAAGGTGATCAGAGATAAATACAAGTCTTTTTCTTTTCACAGACTCTGATGAACTGTTGAACTAAAGCATTTGGAATGCTCTGTGAATCTGGAAAGATTACAATTATACAGCTCGCGTGCACTCTCATGGTTACAAGAGAAAATCCCATCTGCGTGCCTCTCTGTGCTCACTGGTACACAGTAAAATTCCTGCCATTGTCCACTTACAGACTTTTGAAAACAAAAGCAGCCCCTAATTTGATTCTCACATGAGCATCCATCTATCCTCATTTCCTTAGTTCATCTGCTAAACAGTAGCCGTCCACAATTTTTCCACAAGCAGTGGAGCTTTCTGCAGAATATTTTAACATTTGTATTTTGGCAGTTCAGTGGAATTTAGTTTTTCTTTAGGCTCGTGCTGCTATCGTAATTCCTACTGCATTTCATTGAAACTATGAACAATGTTCTATCCAATTAAACCTGCGAATCCCAAAATCATCCTGAGATAAATTCATCCAAATTCTTTCCTCCACTATTTCAGCAGAGCAGTCATCCAATTAAAGTAAATTGGCTCGGCCTTCTGCTAAAATAGCAGAAATAGGGAAGAAGAAATTCAGACTAATGCGTTAAAGGGGCTGAAATTCCTGGATCGTTGCCATGCTGCCAAAGGTTTCTTCACGATTGCTGCGTCAGGGTTCAAGAAGAAAGCTCACCACCACCTTCTCAAAAGCAACTAGGGATGGACAATAAGTGCCAGTCTTGTTAGTGTCGTTCACATCTTGATGAATGAATTTTAACAAAAACTATATCACCCTTCAACCTTCTAAATGCAAACCAAGTTCCTGCAACCCGACTTTCTGATTTAACCCTTTAAGTCCTGTTACAATGCTGGCACATCTACAGTGTACCACTTCCAGGGTCAATGAATCTTTCCTGAGATATTGTGCCAAAACTGAATGCAGTACTCCAGAATCTGTCCAAGACTCTGTACAACTTCCTATCTTTAGGATTCCAATGCTGACTCACCTGAAATAAAAACCAAAATTCCATTAACCTTTTTGATTCCTCTTTGTGAACATACGAACATATGAATTAGGACTCATCCCCTCGAGCCTGCTCCACCAGTCAATAAGATCATGGCTGATCTGATTGTAACCTCAACTCCACATTCCCGCCTACCCCCGATAACCTTTCACCCCCTTGCTTATCAAGAATCTATCTACCTCTGCCTTAAAAATATTGTGGACTAGCTTTTAGTGATTGGTACAACTAGACATCCGAATCTCTTTCCTCCTCTGCAGCTCCTAGACTCGCGCAATTAAGAAAATGTTCCGGTTTTCCTTTCTTGGATTAAAAGTGGTTAACCTCACATTTCCCCACATCTGCCATAGTTTTGCCCACTCCCTTAGCCTGTCTATATCTCTTTCTAATTTCCTTCTCCCGTCTGCAAAACTTACTATCCCTGCTAATTTAGTGTCATCTGCAGACTTGGATATATAACTGCCTGTTACTTCATCCAACTTATGATATACATGGTGCAAAGCTGAGGCCCCAGTACAGAGCCTTGGGAAACACCTACTTGTCACTTCTCAACAGAGTATATTCCCATTTTATTTATTTTATTTGGCAAATGCAAATCCCCAGAGCAAAGCGATAGCCTCCTCATTTACTGAATTTAGGTGATTAGTCTGCCACTTAGTCTATAGAGGGGACACTCCTCAGTAATATGCAGTACTGTTTGTGTCTCGCCTACAAATGCGGTGGAGGTTGGCTGTGCAGGGGCCCTGGCTTGTCCTGAACCTGTTTAGTAAGGACCACTCTCGCCATGGTAGTTCAAAGCCTGCCATTTGGCAGATGGGGTTTTTTACAAGGAACTTGTTAGTGATTTCCTGTGTTTTCCATTCCTTGATCCATAAGATGTCTGCTAGTAGATCTTGCTCAGGAAGGTTGCTCTATATGGAGCACTGAGATGGAAAGCGGGCAGTAGGTGGATTGAACATGTCATTATGGAGTGCTAGGTGAGGTGCAGCACGGAAGGTTTCAACCAGCTTGTGGATTTTCGCCAGTCGGCAGATGTGGGAGAGAGTGATGTTAGCGAGGACGGGAAGCCACGGGAGGGTTGTTGAGCAGAGGGTTCCAGTTATGATGCGCGTTGTTGCATACAATTGAGTATCAACAAGATGTGTGTGTGTGTGTGATGACCTATCCAGACAGGTGCACAGTACTCTGCTGCTGAGTATGATAGGGCAAGTGCTGAGGTCCGAATGTAGTGGCAGCAGCGCTCTATGTAAATGCAGCAAGTTTGGTGAATAGGTTGTTTCTGGTTTTGACCTTTGCTGCTGTTTTCTTCAGATGCTTCCAGAAGGACAAAGTCCTATCCAGAGTCGCTCCCAACTATATTGGGTTGGGATCATGCTTTAGTCTCTGACCGTCCATGTAGATAAGCAATTCATTTTTGGCACTGGCATTGTGGAGGTGGAATACACTGGATATGGTTTCAGAGGGATTCGCTGTGAGATACCATCTGCTGCAGTAATCCGTCAACTTTGTAATGTCTTTGTTAAGGATCTGGCCCATGGTGCAGAAGGATGGAGCTTGGGTGGCACAACAGATATTATCAGCATAGGTGAACTTGCGAGACGTGGTTGTTAGCTGGTCATTTGTATATATGTTGAACAGCATTGGGGCTAGCACTGAGCTCTGTGGAAGTCCGTTGGCCAGTTTTCTCCATGCACTAAATCACTAAATCGTCAATTGAGAAGGAGTGTTTCAACAACTGTCCCAAGCCAGGTTGGAAGCCTCTGGACAGTTTTATCGGTATGCCAATGAGCCACATTGTATCAAAGGCAGCTGTGAGGTCCAGTGGCACGATGCCTGCCTTCAGGTTCTTTTGGAAGCCATTTTCGATGTAGGCAGTGAGTGCCAGAACTTGATCATTCCCATTATTCTTACTCCCTGTCTTCTACCTCCCGACCAATTCAAAATCCAAATAAAGGTTACTGTTCTTTAGAATTTGGAGTGGCTCCCTTACACAGGGCACTTTGGGGGCAGGGCTGCTACTATATGTTTCCGGCGGGACAGTGTCCGTCCCCCTCTGTGGCTTTGCTCTTATGTTGTGCTAACAGCCTCGTCTGGTAGAGGGCAACCTATATCTATTTTCCTTCATCAAAATATGAAAGGCCTGCTTTCATGACTCTGCCACCTGACCCTGTGAACTTTGGTGGGGGTCACCCACAAATTTAGTGGCAAAAATGTGTACATATAGATAGAAATGAAAGGGAATAAAGAGATTTTGAAGGCTTTGGGCTACGTTTTATTTTAGCAATAAGGCAAAAGAAAGACTTGCATTTATATAGCACCTTTCACAACCTCAGGATGTCCAAAAATGCTTTATAACCAAGGAGGTACTTTTGAAGTGTGGTCATTGTTGTCATGTAGCAAGTTACCACAAGTATCAATGTGATAATGACCTGATAATCTGTTTTAGTGATGTTGGTTGAGGGGTAAATATTTGCCAGGACACCAGCGACAACTCCCCTGTCCTTCTTTGAAGTAGTGCCATGGAAACTTTTCTGTTCACCTGACAGAGCTGACAGGGCCTTGGTTTAACATCTTTGCAGGGTGTTTTGTTCATTTTTTAAGATGTGTTTCTCACGCTCATTTCACTCCTCACCACCACCCCCCACCCCGACCATGTACGGCGGCACAGTGGTTAGCACCACAGCCTCACAGCTCCAGCAACCCAGGTTCAGTTCTGGGTACTCTGCCTGTGCAGAGTTTGCATGTTCTCCCTATGACCGTGTGGGTTTCCACCGGGTGCTCCAGTTTCCTCCCACAGCCAAAGTCTTGCAGGATGATAGGTAATTTGGCCATTGTAAATTGCCCCTAGTGTAGGTAGATGGTGGGGATGTGGCAGGGAATATGGGGTTAATGTAGGATTAGTATAAATGGGTGGTTGTTGGTCAGCACAGACTCGGTGGGCTGAAGGGCCTGTTTCAGTGCTGTATCTCTAAATAATAAAAAATAAATATGTAGCCATGAGGCTGGTTGAGTATGAAATTCTGTTGATATTTTTATGTCTGCAGGTTGTATAAAAGGAGCAACTGTGTGATGCGTGTTCACACCCTAGCTGTGACTGCTTATTAGATTTCACATTGTTATGTTTCCTCTAAGAGAAAGCAGTTTAGTCTCTGTCACAGAGTTTTGCATCAGGTCACTTTGAGCTGTGACTACAATCACAGATTTTAACGGGAAAAATTGAAACAGCTGAGGAAAATCCACAGTCATCCTATAAAATCGGCAGTTTAGTGGCAACAGTTAAGCAAGGGTGTCAAAGGTGCCCTGGGCCAAAATGAGCAGCGTAAAATGCAGCAATAAATGCAACACCTTCTCATTCATTATCACCTCATTTTACACAACACAAATAAAGACACAGACAGCTGCCAGTGGGTATCCCAGTATAGAATCAGCTGATTTGGAAGAAGCAAAAATTGCTTTAATCTTTGGTGTCAGTTGGTGCTGCCATTTTCTGCTGGCCAACCCCATGGATGAATATAAACATAAATCATATTATTCTGAATAAGCTAGTGTCTCACTGTTAAAGGGGCCTTCTAATCCTATCAGATTTGCCATTTATAATCTTGCATTTTCCACTGTCACAAAGAGGTGTCATGTGCACTCATTATAATCCTCCTCAACAAAGATATTAGCCACACTGGGTATTTGAATTCATGCTTTGAGAATATTTTGAAGAAGCATTATAAACTGTTACAGAGTATAAGGAACAAGGAGAATAAATGGCACCATGACTTATAACACTAATCATAATCATTCAGCTGTACCAACTGAGTTTGAATCTGAATCCAATGTAACTCGTTGGATGAATGTGATCTGTGAGTTGAGTAATTTAATTCCAGTTTTCTTCATTTGCTCTCAGGATGTGGGTGACGATGCCAAGTGGCACTTATTGTCCTCCCTTAATTACCTTGAGAAGATTATGGTGGGCCACCTTCTTGAAATTGTTGGTATAACTGAGTGGCTTGTTTTAACAGTCAACTATGTAGTGTAGGCTGGACAATCCAACAATCTTTGGTGGTCATTTCAGTTCTCTTGTGCTAGCCCATGGATTGGCAGATTTATTGAACTCAACCTCATAATTCAGCATGATGGTTACAGCCTTGGGTCCACTCTGGCCTCTGAATCAGCAGGTTGTGGGTTCAAACCACATTCCAGGGAATTTAACCTTACTGAAGGAGTGCTACACAGCTGGAGGAGCCACCTTCTAGATGAGACATTAAACCAATGTCCCATTCGCCCTCTCAGGTGGATGTGGAAGATCCTGTGGTACTACTTCGAAGAACTACATTAATCTTTCAACCAACGTCACGAAAACATATGATCTGAGCATTTATTCCATCGCTGTTTGTGGAATTTTGCTGCCAAGCTTCCTTTATTACAACTTCAAGAAATGCTTAATTGGTTGTAAAGCACTATGAGACATCCTGAGGTCATGAAAGGTGCTATATAAATGCATGGTCTTTCTTTTTCTTTTGCTAGCCCAGTAACAAAACTTCTGCATTACCCCACCAATTTCCTAGGAAGTTCACAGCAGAAAATCATATACTGATGTGTAGAGAGGTGCCTCGGTGGGCGCCACCACATGGTTCCATGTAATTAGGCTGGCTATGTTATTATACCACATGATTAAGCTGAAATTTATTTCACTAGTTTAACTTTGTAGATTTTCGGGTAAGATCTCCTCTGTTTATTATTGTCAGCTAAGTTATAAATTTGAGTACAAAGTATCCTGAAACAACTCCAGCAAAAACAGATTAATTTATCATTTATTAGCTGGTTGTTTGTGGGGCCTTGTTATGTGCAAACTAGCAGCCAGGCTTTGCTTACATGAAACAGTGACTACACTTCAAAAGTAATTAGTTGACTCTGAAATACTTTGAGACAGAGGAACTGTCAAGTCTGTTCCCCTATTCAATTAAATCATGGCTGATCTGCACCTCAACTCCACATTTGCATGCCTACCTACAAGACTACCTCTTTCCACCTACACAATACTGCTGACTGCTACCCCTCTGCTGCTGAAACTTTCAACCCAATCTTTGTTAACACTTTGTCAAATACTCCAATGTTTCTCTCGCTAGTCCTCCAAGTTCCACCCCAGCTAAATGGCAACACATCCAAAATTCTATCGCCTGCATCCTATCCTGTACTAAATCCAGATTCTCTTATCACCCATTCAGTCCATTGGCTCCCCATCCTGCAAAATCCTTGCCTTTAACCACCTTCACGGGCTGAGCTCTACCTGTCTCCGCAGCTTCCGCAAACACTGTTGTCCAACGCATACCATCTGCTCTTTTAACATTGGCTTCCTATGCCTGAGCACTACCCCACCACCTCACCACACTCTGCTTCGGAGACCCTCAGTTATATGAGGATTCAGAAGGCTCCAAAATTAATTTTTTTCTATCAGAAAATAAGATGGCAGAGCAACAAGTGGAGTGATACACGATATCAAAAATGGACTGTGTTACATCTACCTTAGTGAAAAGAGCATTTTGAATTTTTAGCAATGTCTTAGCTGATATTCCACTGCAGCAGAGTGTCTGGCCAATATTTATCCCTCAACCAGCATTATCTGGCCATTATCACATTGCTGTTTGTCAGATCCTGCTGTGCACAAAGTGTTGCCATATTTATTACATTACTACAGTGACTATATTTCAAAAGTATTTCATTGGCTGTAAAGCACTTTGGAACATCCTGAGATTGTGAAACGCACTATATATTTTTTTACAATTCTTTCATGGGATGTGGGTGTCACTGGCAAGGCCAGCATTTGTTGCCCAACCCCAATTACCCTTGACAACTGAGTGGCTTGCTAGGCCAATTCAGAGGGCAGTTAAGAGTCAAACATGTTGCTATGGGTCTGGAGTCACATGTAGACCAGACCAGGCAAGGACAGCAGATTTTCTTCCCTGCAGGACATTAGTGAACCAGATGGGTTTTGGCGACAATCAATGACTAGCTTTCAATTTCAGATTTTTATTAATTAATTGAATTTATTAATATATATGCAAATCTTATTTTCTTCTTTACTTCTCTCTCATCCTCATAAACCTTTTTCCATGCCTCTGGTGACCCTCCACTTTATTCTGACACTGCTTACCATCTGATTTCACCGCTTGGGATATGTTTTTGTACTCGGTTCATTGTTGCTGTTTATTACTGTGGTTGCTAGCCTTTGCTTTGGCCATTGCATTTACAGAGTAACTTACCCTTTATACATGGTTTTGTGGTACTGCCACTAACGAAGTCCATAATAAATCCAATAAATACCATTGGAAAGTTACAATATCAGTTCAGTTTGAAAAAGGATAGCAACAGTTACAGGAAATTACGTTTGTCGAGTGATTAAAGATGTAATTTTTGTATAATTATGAGCAATGATGAAGTATTCCTTTTAAAAATATTCATCTTAGTTTCACCTTGTATTTTGTCCAATTTTCCCACCAAAATGTCATAGTAGTTTATTCATTAATAGTGGGGCTGTGTCTGTGACTCGCATACCTAACAATGCAGTTAATCTTATCGACTTTCGCAAGACCTCGGCATTAAACTGAAACTATTAATCTTCTATCCACTGTCAATTGTAGTTTAGATAACATACAGACAGCAACCATGACATCATCACTTGAGACAGCATATGAAAAAAATGCCAGTGTGAATGCCCTAGTATTAATTTTTGTTCAATATATGTTTACTGTAACAACAAAAAATGATAAAAGTTAAAGCATGCATGCTAGTAAAGTGATGAACCTTATTAAATATTAATTTCCTTGCCTATAGTTCTTTAACATTTTTCCTTTTAAATAGCTTCCCTCCTCTCCCTCTAATGCTGCTTCCCACTGAAGAACTTCCTCAATTTACCAGGAGAGTGCGATAGTCTGTGCTGTGAGCATCTCCACATCTGCTGTCAATCTTTTGGTGTGCTTCTGCAGATAGGTCAGTTTTTCCTTCTCCTTTAGTAGCTTCACCATTAGAGCCTGTGCTCTCTGCTCCCTGGGCCCTAAGCTCTGGAACTTCCTCCTGTAGCCTCTCCATCCTCCTTTAAGAATCTCCTTAAAACCTACCACATTGACCAAGATGTTGGTCATCTGTCCCAATATCTCCTGAAGTGGTTCAGTGTTAATTTTTGTCTGATTATGAACTTTGTGAAATGCTTTGAGATGTTTTACTATATTAAAGGCACTATATTATATACATATATATATATATATATATATATATATATATGTATATACATACACAAGTTGCTCTTGTTAGATAGAATATAGTATTTATGTTGTCACATCAAAGTGCCACATAATAGACTTGTCAGCAAAGTTAAATGGAATAAAAGAGACAGTGGCAGCATGGATACAAAGTTAGCTGAGTGGCAGGAAACAGAGAGTAGTGGTGAATGGACTGGGCGAAGGTATATAGTGGGGTTCCCCCGGGGTCGCTGTTAGTACCACTGTTTTTCTCGATCTATATTAATGACCTATACTTGTGTGTACAGAGCACAATTTTAAAGTTTGTGATGACACAAAACTTGGAAGTATTGTGAATTATGAGGAGGATAGTAATAAATGTCAAGAGGACATAGTTTGGTGGAATGGGCTGAAAAATGGCTGTTGAAACTTCATGCAGAGAAGTGTGAAGTGATTGATTTTGGTAGGAAAAATGAGGAGTGGCAATATGAAATAAAGGAATCAATTCTGAATGAGGTGCAGGAGCAGAAGGACTGAAGGTATATGTGCACAAATCATTGAAGGGGGCAGGACAGGTTGAGAAAGCAGTTAATAAAGCAAACAGATTCCTGGGCTTTATAAATAAGGGCACAGAATATAAAAGCAAGGAAACTATGATGGATCGTTATAAAACACTGGTTTGGCCACAACTGGAATACTGTGTTCAGTTCTGGGCACCACACCATGTTTGGGAAGGCAACATCACCTGAAAACACGGCGTTAGTTTTCACATGTATGCTGACAATACTCAGCTCCACCTCACCAACACCTCTCTCGACTCCTCCACTGTTGCTAAATTATCAGACTGCTCATCCAACATCCAATACTGAATGAGCAGACATTTTCTCCAATTAAATATTGGAAAGACTGAAGCCCTTGTTTTTGTTCCCTGCTCAATCTCCGTTCCCTAGCTACCAACTCCATTCCTCTCCCTAGCAACAGTCTGAGATTAAGCCAGACTGTTCGCAACCTTGGTCTTACATTTGACCCCGAGATGAGGTTCCATCCTAATTTTCATGCCATCACTAAGACGGCCTATTTCCACCTCCATAACATCGGCGGACTTCGTCCCTGTCTCAACTATCTGCTGCTGAAATCTTCATTCATGCCTTCTTTACCTCTAGATTTGACTATTTCAATGCACTCTTGGCTAGACTCCCACATTTTACTCTCCATAAACTTGAGGTTATCCAAAACTCTGCTACCTGTGTCTTAACTCCCCCCAAGTCCCGTTCCCCTAGTGCCGAAGGATAATGCCGAAGGATGTTGTAGGGTACAGAGGGACATAGATAGGCTGCAGAGCTGGGCTGAGAGATGGCAAATGGAGTTTAATGCGGAAAAGTGCGAGGTGATTCACTTTGGAAGGAGTAACAGGAATGCAGAGTACTGGGCGAATGGGAAGATTCTTGGTAGTGTAGATGAACAGAGAGATCTTGGTGTCCAGGTGCATAAATCCCTGAAGGTTGCTACCCAGGTTAATAGGGCTGTTAAGAAGGCATATGGTGTGTTAGCTTTTATTAGTAGGGGGATCGAATTTTGGAGCCACGATGTCATGCTGCAGCTGTACAAAACTCTGGTGAGACCGCACCTGGAGTATTGCGTGCAGTTCTGGTCACCGCATTATAGGAAGGATGTGGAAGCTATGGAAAGGGTGCAGAGGAGATTTACTAGGATGTTGCCTGGTATGGAGGGAAGGTCTTACGAGGAAAGGCTGAGGGACTTGAGGTTGTTTTCGTTGGAGAGAAGGAGGAGGAGAGGTGACTTAATAGAGACATATAAGATAATCAGAGGGTTAGATAGGGTGGATAGTGAGAGTCTTTTTCCTCGGATGGTGATGGCAAACACGAGGGGACATAGCTTTAAGTTGAGGGGTGATAGATATAGGACAGATGTGAGAGGTAGTTTCTTTACTCAGAGAGTAGTAGGGGCGTGGAACGCCCTGCCTGCAACGGTAGTAGACTCGCCAACTTTAAGGGCATTTAAGTGGTCATTGGATAGACATATGGATGAAAATGGAATAGTGTAGGTCAGATGGTTTCACAGGTCGGCGCAACACCGAGGGCCGAAGGGCCTGTACTGCGCTGTAATGTTCTAATTACCCTAATTACCCCTGTGCTCGCTGACCTACATTGACTCCTGTTCAAGTAACATCTTGATTTTAAAATTATCATCCTTGTTTTCAAATCCTTCCATGGCCTCACCCCTCCCTATCTCTGTAATCTCCTCCAGCTCCACAACCGTCCAAGATATCTGCACTCTTCTAATTCTGGCATCTTGTGCATCCCTGATTTTAATTGCTCCACTATTGATGGCCGTGCCTTCTGTTGCTTAGGCCCCAAGCTCTGGAATACCCTCCCTACACCTTGCTGCCTCTCTACCTCACTTTCCTCCTTTAAGATACTCCTTGAAACCGACCTCTTTGACCAAGCTTTTGGCCATCTGATCTAATAGCTCCTTTTGTGGTTCAGTATCATACTTTGTTTTATAATGCTCCTGTAACATTTTATTATATTAAAGGCGTTATATAAATATAAGTTGTTGTTGTGGATGTGAAGGCATTGGAGAGGGTGCAGAAAAGAGTTACAGGTATGGTTCCAAGGATGAGGAATGACAGTTACATAGATGGATTGGAGAAGGTGGGGGTATTAGAGTCATAGAGAGATACAGCACTGAAACAGGCCCTTCAGCCCACCGAGTCTGTGCCGAATATTTAGAGAAGAAAAGATTAAGAGAAGATTTGATAGACATGTTCAAAATCATGAGGGTTCTGGACGCAGTGGACAGAGAGAAATTGCTCCCATTGGCGGAAAGGTCAAAAACCAGAGGACACTGACTTCAGCTGATTGACAAAGGAAGCAATGGTGACATGAGGAAAAACGTTTTTACGCAGCGGGTGGTTAGGATCTGGAATGCACTGCCTGAGAGTCTGGTGGAGGTAGATTCAATTGAAGTTTTCAAAAGAAAGTTGTATAATTATCTAAAGAGAAAAAATTTGTAGGACTATGGGGAAAAGGTGGGGGAATGGGACTAGCTGAGTTGCTCTTGATTCTCTGATTCTGTATTGCCTTTTATCACGCCTTCACTTCATGCAATCGATTCCTTTTGGAGTGCAGTAACTGTTGCAATGTAATCAAACACAGCAACCATTCTGCACCAGAAACATCCCTGGAATATCAATGAAATGAAAAGGCCAGTCTGTGTTCTTAGCAGATTGCATGTTGATCAGCAGACTGGGAGGCTTCACTACCATTTGTATAATGCAATGCAATATCACCTTACTAGGCAAAAAGAGACATTAGCTTAACATTTCATTCTAAAATGGTACCTCTGAAAATCCAGCACTCCCTCAGCACTGTAATGCATGTCATGAGCCTAAGCTTTTGCAATCAAACGCATAATCCTCTGACCCAGAAGCGAGAGTTATATCAACTAAGCTATGCTCATACACTCACAAATAGAATTTTGCTCACATCTCTTCCTGCCTAATCAGGAACTGATGTATCTCATCTCATGAGGGCATGTTGGGCTAAGCATTCGTCAAGAATGGGATTCAAAACTCACGTTGTTTCGAGGCTGATGCTTTTCTGTAAGAGTTAGTGACAGGACAATGCTCTTTGACATTTAACACAAGTTTAGCTTTGGTTCTGATTTCAACTTTTTGCATTGATTGCTTGAACTGACTCATTGAACTCAGCTTTGAGAATTCTTCCAGACTGACGACAAACTCAGACTGTCCCCCTCCCCCGTACCACACAAACCAGTCTTCAGTGTTGCTAGAGCCAATGTCCAATGTCTTATCTGAAAAGTTGTCTCATTTCCAAATGATTAGCATGGCAAAGAGCCTAAAAGTTGTGTAAGTGTTAAACCGCCAAGATCACCAGGCTTTGCTAATCCGATCGGCCTTGTATGCCTTAAGAAAAATGATATTTGCTACCAGAGGCATACATCAGCAGTGCCAGATAAAGTTAATTCAAGATGTCTTAATCCTTTGATCTGCAGAATCATCAGGCCCTCAATCTGCTCTGTAAATTGTAACAGTTTCGAGAATTAAGAACTAAACATAAAAAAAGAAATCTCGGAATATAGACAAAAAGATTTAGTACAAATAGGACTTGGAGACAGGATATAGATCATTATAGAAGCTTTTAGTACAAGATTCATAAAGCCAACTGTTCTTGTGACATTTTCTACATATCTCACCAGTAAGGCATCTCGCCTCTCTGTACATCTATGCAGAAATATGTGAGTTGGTTTCTAAATTTCACATACAAAATACATAAAGCAGGATTATAAATGTTAAGTTGGCTGTTGGACTGCTCAGTATTCCAACAACTATCAAAAATAAAAAAATTATAACAACTTTTCATGCCTCTCATCCTGTCTCTGAAGGTTCTGTTTATATGCTGTTGTTGCACAAAAAACTCCCGTCTTTGTTGATCTAAGCAGGCTTCTGCAATTCAACTGTTATAGTCGTCCAGTATGGAAGTTTTAAATCAGATTTGAATGGAAGGGAATAATGAGACACCAACGCTGTCAAGTTTTTTTCCCAAGATAAGTGAACTGTTTTAATTTAGAACTCTCTGATTTCAGAACCTATCCCTGCATGAAAAGTTAGTTTATCTCTGCAAATGCAAGATATTCTGAAATAAAAATAACGGTGCTGGAATACACAGCAGGTCAGCCAGCCTCTATAAAGGTAAAAGACGGTACAGAGCTGATGATGTCTATACACCCCTTTAATTTAAGTTCTCCTTTGGTAAACTTGAGGTCATCCAAAACTCTGCTGCCCATGTCCTTACTTACAACAAATCCCATTCATCCTTCATCCTTGTGCTTGCTGACCTATATTGGTTCCTGGTTAAGCAATGCCTCGATTTTAAAATTCCCATCCTTGTTTTCAAATCTCACCATAGCCTTGCCCCTCCCTATCTCTGTAATCTCCTCCAGTCCCAAAACGCTCCAAGATATCTGTGCTCATCTAATTCTGGCCTCTTGAGGATTCCTGATTTTAATAGCTCCACCATTGGTGGCCGTGCCTTCACCTGCTAAGGCCCTAAGCTCTGGAATTCCCTTTCTAAACCCTGCTGCCTCTCTACCTCTCTTCTCCTTTAAGATGCTCCTTAAATTCTACCTCTTTGACCAAGCTTTTAACCATCTGCCTGCATATCGCCTGATGTGTTTCTGCACCAATTCTTTCTTTATAATACCCCTGCAAAGTGCTTTGGGAGATTTTATTATAATTCTTCTTCTTCTTCTTCTTTGGCCTCCTCGTCTCGGGAGACAATGGGTAAGCACCTGGAGGTGGTCAGTGGTTTGTGGAGCAGCGCCTGGAGTGACTATAAAGGCCAATACTAGAGTGACAGACTCTTCCACAGGTGCTGCAGCGATGACCTCTTCCACCGACAAAGGCAACCCGTGGCGCCCAATCTCTACGCCAATTGAGCTGGACTTATAACCCGTAACTGCTGCCTTTCGTGTTGTTTCGGTCACTGTGAGGCGACTATAGAGTGACTTCTCCATGGCGCATGCCTGGGCGAATGTATGGAGGTTGTGAGTTGCCCAAGCGTCAAAACCCCCCTCTCGGCCTTTCTGGTGGGGTCCAAAGGAGTGCAGAGCATGACGTTTGGCACCTCTATGGCTGTAGGAACTGCCGTAAACATGCCAAAGGTGATACATGACCACCTACGGGGTTCCGCTGCGGATTTTCTGTTAGGGTTTACTCCCTTAGCCTTGGACTCTCCCGAGATGCCCACAAGGCGGCACCATATAAGTACAAGTTGTTGTTGTAGTAATTACTTGCACTTGCAGTTAGGATTTGCTCCAAGTCTTACAAACGTAACAATGAATAAGCCAATAACCTGCAGAGAACCTGTATCCTAGAGTCTACAAGGGTTCCCATTCTCAAAGGTAAATCAATCGAAACCTATTACGTTTACATGTTAGGAATTACCTGGGCACAATACATAGAAAAAAAAATCAGTTGTGGGTAGATCACATGGTTGCAATAGAGCCAATCTAATTTTCCACCTATTTAAACTGATGGGTTGTAAATCAAGTGGCTCAGGTGATCTTTTACCCCCAAGCACAATGAAAGGGTGATCTTGTTCCAGAAACAAGATTATTTATTTTTGGTCTGTTGCTGTCTTAGTCAAAGCAACTGTTTCATATTCAATCATTTCTATCATAAACTCATATCTGTAAGTGTCAAATTGGCTCAAATAGTAGGAACATTAGGAACAGGAGTAGGTCATTCAGCCCTTCGAACCTGTTCTGCCATTCAGTTAGACCATAGTTGATCTGTACCTCAACTCCATTAATCTCCCATTGATCAACATCTCTTGATACCCCTACCGAATACATATCTGTTAATCTCAGTCTTGAAAGCTTCAATTGACCTCCAGCATACACAGCCTATGGAGGGAGAGAATTACAGATTTCTGCTTCCCTATGTTTAGAAAAGTGCTTTCTCATTTTTGTTCCTCAGTGGTTTTTAGGATTGTGCCCCCTTGTTCTGGATTCCCTCACCAGAAGAAATAGCTTCTCTAATATACCTAAACTATTGAATCCTCTTATTATTTTAAACGCCACAGTTAAATCATCCCTCAGCTGTCTAAATTCAAGGGGATATTATATTGAAGGGGATATTTATATAAACTGTCATCATAACTTAATCCTTTAAGTGCTGGTATTATTCTGGCGAATCTGCACCGTAACACTTCCATGGCCAATATTTCTTCCCTGAAATTTGGTGCCCAAAACTAAACACAACACACCGAATGGAGTCTGATCAGGGCTCTGTATAACTGAAGTGCCACATTTTCCCATTTGCATTCCAGCCTCATTGAAATAAAGGTCATCATTCATTAACTTTTTTGATTGCTTTTTGTACCTGTGCCTAGCTTTTAGTGATTTGTGTATTTGGATACGACAATCCCCTTCCTCCTCCACAATTCCTCATCTCTCATCATTAAGAAAATATTCTGATTTGTCTTTCTTGGATCCAATGTCCTCACTGAAATCCATTTTCCACAGTTTAGACCACTCACTTAAACTTTGTAACTTTCTGTTCCCAGCTAGACAACTCCTCTGCAGTCTTGGATATACAATTCTATTCCTTCATCCAAGTCATTGACATGTATGGTGAAATGCTGAAACTCTTGGAGAACACTACTTGTCACAACTCACCAGGCAGAGTACATTCCTTTATCCCTTAACTCTGCCTCCTACTTCCCAACCAGTTGCCAACCCATTTCACAAGGTTACTTCCAATTCCTCCATCATTAGGTCAGAAGTGGGGATGTTCGCTGATGATTGAACAATATTCAGTTCCATTCGCAACTCTTCAGATATTGAAGCAGTCTGTGCCTGCATGCAGCAAATCATGGACAACCTTCGGGCTCAGGCTGATAAGTGGCAAGTAACATTCATGCCACACAAGTACCAGGCAATGACTATCTCCAGCAGGAGAGAATCTTACCATCTCCCCTCGACATTCAACAGCATTACCATCGCTGAATCCCTATTAACATAATTATCAACATCCTGGGGATCACCATTGATCAGAAACTTAACTGGGCCAGCCATATAAATACTATGGCTCCAAGAGCACTTTAGACACTGAGAATTCTGTGGTGAATAACTCACCTCCTGACTCTCCAAAGCCTGTCCACTATCTACAAGGCACAAGTCAGGCATATGATGAATACTCTCCACTTGCGTGGATGAGTGCAGCTCCAAAAATATTCAAGAAGCTCGAAACCATCCAGAACAAAGAAGCTCGCTTGATCAGCACCCCATCCACCACCTTAAACATTCACTCCCTCAACTACCAGCACCCAGTGGCAGCAATGCAGATGCACTGTAGCAACTCACCAAGGCTCCTTCAATAGTAATATCCAAACCATGATCTCTACCACTTAGAAAAACAAGGAAAGCAGGTGCATGGGAACACCATCATCTGCAAGCTCCTCTCCAAGACACACGCCATCCTGATTTGGAAATATATCGCTATTCCTTCACATCAAAATCCTGAAATTCCCTCTCGAATAGCAGTGTGGGTGCACCTACACCACATGGACTGCATCAACCAGGTTCAAGAGGCAGATCACCATCGCCTTCTCAAGGGAAATTAGCAATGGGTAATAAATGCCCTGCCAGCCATGCCCACATCCCATGAATGAATTTTTTAAAAATTCTGTGCATTTTCATTTTTGTCAATAATCTCTTATGTGGAACCATGTTAAATGTCTTCTGGAGATCATTTGTGTAACATCAATTAGTACTCCACTGTCCACCTTATTTGTGGCCTCCTTAAAATAATTCAGCTAAATTTTGCAGATGTGACCTACCTTCACAAACCTATTGTGCCTTTTTTGATCAACTCATACTTCTCCAAGTGTTCAGTCGCTCTATGCCTGATGGTGAATTTTAACAACTTCACCTGAACTGACCTTAATCACATCTCTATAGTTTCCTATTTTCTCCCTTCCTCCTTTCCTAATTCATGGAGTGACATTTGCAATTTTCCTATCCAAAGGCACAACAGAGAATTTTGGAAAATTATGACTCTTTTCTCTTTGGCTTTGCTTTGCATTGTTGCCGATGATTCACATCTACTGCTCCGGTGGGAGTTGTCATGAATATGCTATACTGAATGATGGTTTTTAATTCATTGGTTGGAAACCTAAATGAAACTTTTCAAAAAAGGAAGCTGGAAACCTAAATTTAAATTTTAAAAAGAAAGTATCTAAGATGGCCGCCACTATTTGCATTCCAAGGTTTCGAGGTGGAGGCGCATGTCTGAATAGCCCTCATCCAGAACAACGGCTTGAGCCATTTGAATGAGCTATCTGGTATCACTTTCATTAGCACGACAGTCAAACCTTAGAACATTAACACTTGTGGAGACGAATCTCAGTAGGTAATCATTGAAAAAATAATACCTGAGAGAGATTGGAATTCTTAGACTTGGACCTCATTAAAGTGCAAAGGAGAATACACTGGGACAATCATGTGACAGTCTCTCCATCTGTGTGAAAACTTGGAGTTTCTTTTGAACACATCAGACAAGCTTCTGAGTTTTCACCAGTGCAGGACCCAAGGGATCTGTCTGTCTGTCTGTCTGTCTCTCTCTCCAGGCAACACTGTAAGTTTCGAACCCTGTCTGTGAGCTGCAAAACATCCAAGTCTACCATTGCTGCAGGCTGAGACTCTGGGGAGAAAGTCAACTACATCACTGTCTCCAAGAAAACCCTGAACCAAGAGGACCCTTCTACCAACCAGGAACTTTAGAACCACAAATTCAGCCAGAAGACCAATGAATTACAAGACTCCACAGACTGTATATTCTTTTGCTTGGACTCTAATCCAACCAATCTATCCTTCTTCACTCTGTAACCTATTTGTGTGTGTATAATTCTCGCACGTGTATGTGTGTGTGTGCACATGAAACTTGGAGTGTAGTTTAGATTTTACTTAGATCGGGTTTTGGTTTTAAGTGCAATAAACTAACCTCTTTCTTTTTAAACTCAATAAAACTGTCCGATTGGTTCTTATATGATCATAGCACATAAAGGGTTAAACACTCACTGAATTGGTAAACACATCCACTCTTTAAAAAGGAATAAATCCTGCTACAGTCAAACAAGAAGAGGGACAAGAAGGGAACCTTTTGACCCCTCCTAACCTGATCCTAATAGAGTACAGTCCAATTCGAGTAAGGCATTGTCAGTTGCAATGGGGGCATCATAGGTCGTCATTCACTGATGCAGGGGCTACTGCCGCATGCTTCTTCCTGCAATGTCGCTTTTGTGTGGCAATCTGAAGAGGTAGTTCTTCAAATTTCTGTACTCTGTTGTGGAGACTTTGGCACCAAAGTGCTTTGGTCATGTGTAGACTGTTCTAGCTATATAAGTCATTCTGGCATGAAATGATGTCTCATTTGCATGAGCCCCCTGTATCTTAGCTTTGGACACACAATGGGCCTGCAGGCACCATCAAGATCTCCATGCAGTGCATGCTTTGGTAGGCGACCACCATCCATTCTAATGACGTGACCTAGCCTTCGTATTCGAAGCCATTTGAGCATTGCCATGATACTTTCTGAATTAGAAAGCTGCAGTACTTCTACGTTAGGGACTCTATGCTGCCAATGGATCACAAGGATCTTTCTCAAGCAACGCATATGAAATGTAATCAATCTGCATTCCTGCTTCAGATATGTAGTCCAAGTTTCAGTTCTATGCAGCAACCTACTTAATACGCAAGCATTATAGATTCTTAGTCGTATGGCAAGTGTGAGTTTGGGTTTTTTCTGGGCTCTTGCCTGAAGCTTTCCAAATGCTGCAGCAGGACTGCCAAAGTGAGCTGATATTTCCTCATCAAGCTTCCTTTCACTGAAGACCATTGACCCCAGGTATCAGAATTTGCCAACATTGTTCAATGCAGTGTTGTTTAGTTGAAATGCTGCTTTGGACTGACCACCTTGAGTCATTGCTACTGTCTTTTGTAAGCTGATCGTGATCCCCGATTACTCTGCAGCAGTTGTGAAGGCATTTAGAATTGACTGCAGGTTTTCAGCTGAATGCACCACAAAAGCTGTATCAGCAGCAAACAGGAGTTCACATATCAGAATATGTCTCATTTTGGTCTTTGCTCTCAATCTGGACAAGTTGAACAATCTTCCATCTGATCTCATGCGTAATAATACTCCTCTAAAATCTTATCCCAAAAATCATACAAGAGGAGGCAGGAGAAGAAGATGCCAGACAGAGTTGATGTAATAACACAACCCTGCTTTACTCCACTGAGTATTGGGAATGAATCAGATGTCATCCAATTGTAAACGATTCTTTCATTTCACACTGGAAAGATTTGGTGGAGAACGGAGCTTTTGAAGATTTGAAGATCTGCTAACCAGATCAATGGCTTTGGTCAGGTCTACAAAAGCAAAATGCAGTGCCTTCTGTTGCTCTGGGTAGTTTTTTTGAAGTTGTCTCAAGGTAAAGATCATGTCCGTGGTTGAATGACCTGCTCTGAACCCACATTGGCTTTCAGGATAGACATCATTGGCAAATTTTTGTAGGTGGCTGAGCACTATCTAGGCAAAGATCTTTCCAACTACACACAATAACTGTTGCAATCTGACTTATACATGGTTATGATTTGGACACCTCTCATTTCCTGGGGAACTTCTTTTTCCCACATGCTGATGATAAGCAAGAACAGTTCATGATGCAGTCTAGCTTATAGAGTTCTCCGGGAAATCCATCAGCACCTGGCCCTTTACCAGATGACAATTTTTTGGTACTGCTTTAACATCTTCCCTGGTTGGGGAGGTCGGGGTGAGGGGAGTGCATCTAGTTAATCTTTAACTGATTGGTCAAAAAAGCACAGTCCTTCTTCACTTACTGCATTTTGTCTATTGTACAGCTCCAGATATGCTCTACTCAAATGTCCATAATTCTTTATTTGGAAGTGATCATCTCTCCCATAGTAGTGCTTAGTGGAGCAGATCTGGTGACAGCAGGGCCCATCGCCTCTTTAAGTCTGGCCAACATTCCTTGTGCATCACCATTTTTGGCACATGTCTGGAAACGTTGACAGAGATTAAACCAGTATTCTCTCATATGTCCACGACATTCTCGCTGGACGTTTTGGGATTCTTCCCTCATTTGTAGTTTATTAGCATTGCTCGGGGAATCCAAGTGCTGCACTCTTGCCTCCCTGTTTGCTTCAATCATTGAAGCTAAATCAGCTTCATGAGCTTTGAACCATTTGGCATCATTTCTTTTCCTTACACCAAGAACATCCCTTGCTGTCGCATACATAGTAACCTGAAAGGATGTCCTTTCCTCTTCTCACTCTGAGGTTCACTTGGAATGGTTTTTCAGCAAAGGCATCAACTAATGCTTGATGAAATTGTTCCCTCTTTTGGCTATCCTTCAGGGGATGCACATTTATCCATGGATGGACTTGGTGCTTATGCTTTATTTCCTTTTTGAATAAAATAGAACACTTACAACAGACAAGAGCATGATCAGTTCCACAATTTGTACTATGCATAGATCTGGAGATATAGACACCCTTCACATCCTGACATTGGACAATAATGAAATCAAGTTGATCCCAATGGGTGGAACAGGAGTGTTGCCATATCACTTTCCATCTGTCTTTCGTAGGAGCCTTGGCAAGTTGCTGGTGGAATATGGAGTGATTAAATTACAAAAGGTGGCGCATGGCAAGAGGAGATGGCAATCTGTACAGCTGGATGAATGTAGGGCAAATAAAACCCAAAAGTACAACATTGGGAAGCATTCTCTGAACTGTGCCCCCATTAATTATTCACAGAATGGGCACTGATTGTAATCGTGAGGAAGTGCACAAATGGCTTTAGTTGGAAATAATGTTGTAAAGAGAACCCCATATGCCAAATGAGAAATATTAATTTCATCATTTGGAAACTTACATTCGACTTTTAATGGAAAAAATCCTACAGTTAACTATTAAAAAAACTAGTAGCCGAGATGGGCACTGCAATTTATACCTGAAACACCAGGAGATTGAACTGATGACAAAAGTCTAACAAGAAGCCCACCCAGATCAATGCTTTAGCTAACTGATTAGATTATGCAGATCATCCTTGTTAGTGGGACAGTCAAAGCTACCTTGAGGCATTCATAAGTGGAGACATCCATCCAGGGGATAAACACTGACAAATTTGGACCTCATAAAAAACAAAGGGGATTGCAAGAACCATGTGAGCATCTGTCCATCTCTGAAAAACTGGGAGTTTTGTTACACTCACAGAAGACAAGTAGTAACTGAGTGTGCAGCAGCAGAGAAAACTGTATGCTTCCCTTCCTCTCTCTGTCTCTGTCTCCAGAAAACATCAAGTTTGAAAACCTTCTGCGACTGTGGACCCTCCAAGCCTACAGACTGCTACAGCCAAAGACCAGGAGAAAAGAGTCAACTACAATTCTGCCTTCAAGAAAACCCTGGGCAAAGCAGGCCAGCCACAAAGTGCACTTTGACCAACCAAGGACTTCAAGAGTACAACTCCAGCCAGACAATCATTGAATCATCCAAACTCAAACTGTGTATTTAACTTTTATTTATTCTGGACTTTAATCCAACCAAAAACCTACTTTCCATTTTGTAAACTATTTATGTGTGTGGTGATTCTCGTGTGGATGTGTAGCGTATTTTTTTATTATTTTTAAATCGGGTTTAGAGTGTTAAGTATAATAAACATACCTCTTTCTTGTTTAAACACAAGAAACCCTGTCTGATTGGTTCTTTCACGATCTCAGTAAAGGTAAAAGGTAAAACATACACAGAGGTGGTAAGCACAACCACTATTTAAAAAGGAATAAACCCTGTTGTGGTCAAATAAGAGGAAGGCAAGACGGTCGACTATAACCCCCTCCTCACTAGGCCGTAACAATGTGCATGATGAAAAAAGCATAAAATGACAGAAAAAAAAGTGTTGTGGGGTGAGGACCAAATAAAAATTATGATTGCTCAGTAAACGCTTCAGATTCATCTCCTCCTTTTTCTCTATTGGCTGTGACTGAATTCTACAAAACATATTACACTACAAATTCCGAAAAGATCTTTTACTTGTTCTATATATTATTTTTAAAAATTAGCTATAAAGTATGTAAGAAGCCTTTGGAAGGTTAAGTGGGATTCGAGGCCAATAAAGATTTGCACTCTGTAACAGACACAATATGGGGATCATTCTCAAGGCCTCCACTTTTAACAATTCTTTAAACATCTCTTGAGTAAGGCTCGTAGTTTCTTAATGGATCCTTTAAAAGCAGCGAGCCGATGCCATTTTGTACATGCATCAGTGTGAAAGATGTTTGGCTCTAATTCCAGCCCTCAAAAGGAAATTCTAAACAGATACATTCAATGCTTTAAAAGCATTGATGCATTAATTTTCCTCAGCCACCTCACTTAGACTTCTGGCTCCACTGTGGCTGGGAGTCTCACTCACATGCCACATTAACAAAAACGATGCCAGAAGAATGATGTCGGATAGATGCTGTGTGCAAGACCCAAGCATTATTATACAGGGCAATTTATGACACTTGTTGTTCCGTTAGTTTACTATCTACCACAACAGATCTCAAAAAGGACTATACACAGAGTCAAACACTACTTTTCAACCACTTGTCTGTTAAAATATCTCTAAACACTTCATTTATTTGTGGAACTGAATATAGAAACAGTCTTTAGGCAGCACTTGAATTTCTGGTTTATTGCTTATTCTTTGCAATGCTTATTCAAGAAATATAATCTTGAAGGATTTTAAACTGAGTGGCCAATGATCCCGCATCATGAGAACACGAATAATGCAGTAAACATGAACACGTGTGCCTGCCTGTTTATGCGTCAGATGCGAAACAGCAACTTACTTAGTGACATGTTTTCTGTCACAGACTAATGACACACAGGGCCATGTAGCCTTGCTGAAGTCCTTATTTGAATGACTATTTCCTGTAGACCCGTGGCCACTATGTCCAAATTCAGAGTGGAGCTAGGCCTCCCGTTTCCATAAGTAATCTTACAAGCACGGCTAATGTACACAAAGTATAATATCAGTCTGCGACAGCATGTCTGATGTTTGCAAGTTGTTGCTGATAAACTTTCACATAACGGTCAGTGACTTGGAGAAAAAAGTAGCAGTACTTGCAATTATTTTCTGAAGGCAAATTTCAAGCTTCCAAATTGCTACATACATTGGTCGTATTATGTCAACAGCAGAGATCACTTAGATAGTCTGTGTTGTAATAACTCCAAACGTCGAGGGGTCATTCTGTGAATATAGATGTATATGTTTCCCTCCATTTTGTATATTTTTCTTCCCTCCTTTATTTTTTGTTTTGGTTTTGCCTCACCGGATACTGGATGCAACTTATTTTGATTAAAAGGATCTAAATAGGGGAACGGGGGAACATTAAATAAGGTATTGCATTGATGTGGCAGAAATAGTAGTCCTTATTTTTTAAATGCTGCATTGTTGGTCATTTAAGGAATTGTTTAGATCCCATGTGGAGCAGTGTGTAAGTTCTAGTCCCCTAATCGTAGGAAGGATATCACTGCGCTTTAAAAAGAATCATAGAATCATAGGATGGTTACTACACAGAAGGAGGCCATTCAGCTCTTTGAATCCATGCCAGGTGTCTGCAAGAGGAACTCACTTAATCCCACTGTCTCGCCTTTTCCCTGAAGGACACAATTTTTTTCTCTTCAGATAACTATCCAATTCTCTTTTGAAAGTTATGATTGAATCTGCCTCCACCACACTCTCAGGCAATGCATTCTCGATCCTAAACATTTGCTGCATGAAAAGGTTTTTGCTCGTGTCATCTTTGGTTCTTTTGCCATTCACCTTAAATCAGTGTCCTCTGGTTCTCGACCCTTCCGCCAATGAGAATAGTTTCTCTCTATCTACTCTATCTAGACCCCTCATGGTTTTGAACACCTCAATTAAATCTCCTCTCAACCTTCTCTTTTCTAAGGAGAACAGCCCCAGCTTCTCCAATCTATCAAAAAATGTAACTGAAGTTCCTTATCCCTGAGACCCCATTCTTGTAAATCTTTTCTGCACCCTTGTCAATGCCTTCACATCCTTCCTAAAGGGTGGTGTCCAGAATTGGACACAATACTCCAGTTGAGGCTGAACTAGTGCTTAATGTAGGTTCACCATCACTTCCTTACTTTTGAATTCTATGCCTCTATTTATAAAACCTAGGATTTATTTTCCTTATTAACTGCTTTCTCAACCTGCCCTGTCACCTTCAACGATTTGTGTACATATAGCCTCAGGTCCCTCTCCTCCTGCACCTCTTTTAGAATTGTACTCTTTAGTTTATATTGCCTCTCCTCATTCTTCCTACCAAAATGCATCACTTCACACTTCTCTGCATTAAATTTCATCTGCCACATGTCTGTCCATTCCACCAGCCTGTCTACGTCATCTTGACTATCCTCCTCACAGTTTATGTTTGGTGTCTTCCACAAATTTTGAAATAGTGCCCTGTACACCCAAGCCTAGGTCATTAATGTAGATCATGAAAAGCAGTGGTCCTCTTACCAACCCCTGGGGAATCCCACTGAAAAACAGCCATTCACCACTACTTTCTGTTTCCTGTCACTCTGCCAACTTTGTATCCATGCCGCCACTGTCCCTTTTATTCCATGGGGTTTGGCTTTGCTGACAAGTTTATTATGTGGCATTTTATTAAATGCCTTTTCGAAGTCCATGTACACCACAACAACTGCATTATCCTCATCAACACTCTCTGTTACCTCAACAAAAAACTCAAACAAGTTAGTTAAACATGATTTGCATTGAACAGATGTGTGCTGACTTTCCTTAATTAACCTGCATTTGTTAATTTTGTCCTGGATTATCATTTCCAAAAGCTTTCCTACCACTGAGGTTAAACTGACTGGCATGTAGTTGCAGGACTTATCCATACACACTTTTTTTTGTATAGGTTCAACATTTGCAATTCTCCGGTCCTTTGGCACAATCTCTCTATCATAGAACATAGAACATAGAACAGTACAGCACAGTACAGGCCCTTCAGCCCACAATGTTGTGCCGACCCTTTAACCTACTCTAAGATCAAACTACCTACATACCATTCATTCTACTATCATCCATGTACCTATCCAAGAGTCGCTTAAATGTCCCTAATGTATCTGCTTCTACTACCACCGCTGGCAGTGCATTCCACGCACCCACCACTCTCTGTGTAAAGAACCTACCTGTGACATCTCCCCGAAACCTTCCTCCAATCACCTTAAAATTATGCCCCCTGGTGATAGTCGTTTCCGCCCTGGGAAAAAGTCTCTGGCTATCCACTCTATCTATGCCTCTCATCATCTTGTACACCTCTATCAAGTCACCTCTCATCCTTCTTCGCTCCAATGAGAAAAGCCCTAGCTCCCTCAACCTTTCTTCATAAGACATGCCCTCCAGTCCAGGCAGCATCCTGGTAAGTCTCCTCTGCACCCTCTCTAAAGCTTCCACATCCTTCCTATAATGAGGCGACCAGAACTGAACACAATATTCCAAGTGTGGTCTAACCAAGGCTTTATAGAGCTGCAGCAGAACCTCGCGGCTCTTAAACTCAATCCCCCTGTTAATGAAAGCCAACACACCATACGCCTTCTTAACAACCCTATCAACTTGGGTGGCAACTTTGAGGGATCTATGGACGTGGACCCCAAGATCCCTCTGTTCCTCCACACTGTCAAGAATCCTGTGTGTATTCTGCATTCAAATACGACCTTCCAAAATGAATCACTTCACACTTTTCCAGGTTGAACTCCATCTGCCACTTCTCAGCCCAGCTCTGCATCCTGTCAATGTTCCGCTGCAACCTACAACAGCCCTCCACACTATCCACATCTCCAGCAACCTTTGTGTCATCGGCAAACTTACTAACCCAGCCTTCCATTTCCTCATCCAAGTCATTTATAAAAATCACAAAGAGCAGAGGTCCCAGAACAGATCCCTGCGGAACACCACTGGTCACCGAGCTCCAGGCTGAATACTTTCCATCTACTACCACCCTCTGTCTTCTATGGGCCAGCCAATTCTGTATCCAGACAGCCAAATTTCCCTGTATCCCATGCCTCCTTACTTTCTGAATGAGCCTACCATGGGGAACCTTATCAAACGCCTTGCTAAAATCCATATGCACCACATCCACTACTCTTCCTTCATCAATGTGTTTTGTCACATCCTCAAAGAATTCAATAAGACTTGTGAGGCATGACCTGCCCCTCACAAAGCCATGCTGACTGTCTCTAATCAAACCATGCTTTTCCAAATAATCATAAATCCTGTCTCTCAGAATCCTCTCCAATAATTTGCCCACCACCGACGTAAGACTGACTGGTCTGTAATTTCCAGGGTTATCCCTATTCCCTTTCTTGAACAAGGGAATAACATTTGCCACCCTCCAATCATCTGGTACTACTCCAGTGGACAGTGAAGACGCAACGATCATCGCCAAAGGCGCGGCAATCTCTTCCCTCGCTTCCCGTAATATCCTTGGGTATATCCCGTCTGGCCCCGGGGACTTATCTATCCTCATGTCTTTCAAAATTTCCAGCACATCCTCCTTCTTAACATCAACCTGTTCGAGCATATCAGCCTGTTTCACGCTGTCCTCAGAAACGTCCAGGTCCCTCTCACTAGTGAATACTGAAGCAAAGTATTCATTAAGGACCTCCCTTACCTCCTCCAACTCCAGGCACAAGTTCCCTCCACTATCCCTGATCGGCCCTACCCTCACTCTGGCCATCTTCTTGTTCCTCACATAAGTGAGGAACGCCTTGGGATTTTCCTTAATCCGACCCTCCAAGACTTTTTCATGTCCCCTTCTAGCTCTCCTCAATCCATTCTTCAGTTCCTTCCTGGCTACCTTGTAACCCTCTAGAGCCCTGTCTGATCCTTGCTTCCTCAACCTTAAGTAAGCTTCGTTCTTCCTCTATCAAAGGAGGAATCAAAGATTATTGCCTGTGCTTCCATAATTTCCACTCCTACTTCTCTCAGTATCCTCGGATGCATCTGATCAGGTCCTGGTGACATCAACTTATCAACAAGCCAGCCTTTCTATTACCTCCTCTTAATCAATTTCTAGCCCATCCAGTTTCTCAGCTACCTCCTCTTTCACTATTACTTTGGCAGCATCTTCTTGGTCAGTAAAGACAAATGCAAAGTACTCACTTAGTATCTCAGCAATGGCCTCTGCCTCCTTGCAGAAATCCACTTTTAGGTCCCTCATCAGCCCCATCCCTCGTTTTACTATTTATATGCCTATAGAAGACTTTCAGATTCCCTTTTACATCAGCTATCAGTCTCTCCTCATACTCTCTCTTTGTTTCTCATTTCTTTTTTCACTTTCCCTCTGAACTTTCTGTATTCAGCCTGGTTCTTAATTGTATTATCAACCTCACATCTGTTACATGCACCCTTTTTCCGCTTCATCTTACTCTCAATCTCTTTTGGGATCTAGGGAGCTCTGGCTTTGGTAGTCCTATCTTTACCCTTTGTTGGAATGTACCTCAACTGTACCCAAACCATCTCCTCTTTAAAGGCAGTAACCCATTGTTCCATTACAGTATTGCCTGACAACCTTTGATTCCTATTTACCTGGGCCAGATCCATTCCTATCTCACTGAAATTGGCCATTCCCCAATTAATTACTTTTACTCTGGATTGTTTCATGTACTTTTCCATAGCCAACCTGAACGTTATGATGCTGTGATCACTGTCCCCTAAATGTTCCCCTACTGCCACTTGACCCATCTGATTCACCAGTAAACCAGATCCAGCAATGCCTCCTTCCTCGTTGGATGGAAAGTTACTGATATGGAAAATTATCTTGAACAGACTTCAGAAACTCTTTGCCCACTCTGCCCTTTACACTATTACTATCCCAGTCTATATTAGGATAATTAAAATCCCTCATGAGAACAACACAATAATTTTTCCACCTCTCTGTAATTTCCTTGCAAATTTGTTCCTCTATATATTTCCCATTAGTTGGTGGCCGATAGAATAAACCCAATAATCTGATGATACCTCTATTGTTTGTTAACTCTAACTAAATAGATTCTGTCCTTGATCCCTCTATCTCCAGCACTGGAAGATTCTTCTTAATCAACATTGCCACCCCTCCTCCTTTCTTTCCTAAACACCCTGTATTCAGGAATATTTAGCACTCAGTCCTACCCTTTTTTGAGCCAGGTCTTCGTTATCGCCACAACATCAAATTCCCTGATGTCCATCTGTGCCTGCAGTGTGCTCATTTTATTTACCATGCTCCATGCATTCACATATTTGCACAGTAAACCTAATTTAGACCTTATTGCATTCCCTCTGACTATGACCCCACCTATTTCTTACTTGAGTGCTATCAGTGTCTCCCAATCCTTTGTGCACTTTTTCTCTCCTTTCTAATGTTACACCATGGTTCCCACCCTCTGCCAAGTTAGTTTAAACCCTCCCAAATAGCATGAGCAAACAACTGCGCAAGGATATTGGTCCCGGTCCTGTTGAGGTGCAACCGGTTCAACCAATATAGGTCCCACCTCCCCCAGAACTGGTTACAATGTTCCAAGAATCTATGGCCCTCCCACCTGCATCATCTCTCTAGTCACACATTCAACTGTTCTATCCTCCTATTTCTATATCCACTAACACATGGCAAAACAAAAGCCTGTATATCACTTTTGTAGACCTCACCAAGGCATTTGACACTGTGAGCAGAGATAAAGAACAAAGAACAAAGAAAATTACAGCACAGGAACAGGCCCTTCGGCCCTCCAAGCCTGCGCCGATCCAGATCCTCTACCTAAACATGTCGCCTATTTTCTAAGGGTCCGTATCTCTTTGCTTCCTGCCCATTCATGTATCTGTCTTCCAAAGATGGACTTTGGAAAATCCTTGAAAAACTTGGATGCCCACCCATGTTCCTGGCCATGGTGAAGCAGTTTCATGAAAATCAGTACGAACAAGTCAAGCAAAACAGCAACCTCTTGAGTCCCTTCCGGATCTCCAATGGCATGAAGCAGGGATGTGTGCTGGCCCCAACCCTCTTCACCATCGTTTTCAGCATGACACTGCATCAGGCAATGGAAGACCCAAAGGAGGGAGTTTATGTACACTTCCGGACTGAGGGAGGCCTTTTCAACATCAGCCATCTTCAGGCTCACACAAAGACACAAAAAAACTCATCCATGAACTTCTTTTCGCCGATGACTGTGCTCTCCTGGCCCACAGTCAGTCAGACCTGCAACATATAACAACATATTTTTGCGAGGCAGCACAATTCTTCGGACTAAAAATTAGTTTAAAGAAAACTGAAGTCCTGCATCAACCTGCACCCCAAGAAGAATATAGACCACCAAACACTGTAATCGAGGGAACCGAGCTGAATGCCATCAAGCAATTTACTTATTTGGGGAGCGTCATCTCGTTTGATGCCACCATAGTCAAGGAAGTGGACAATAGGCTTTCAAAAACAAACAGAACATTCAGCAGACTATACAAATGTGTATGGAACAACCACAGCCTCAGAGCACAGACCAAACTCAAAGTGTACAAAGCCATAGTCCTCACCACCCTTCTGTACGGCACCACCGTCATGTACGCCTTCTACAGCACTTCCATCAGCGATGCCTCAAGATCCACTAGCAGGACCACATCACAAACATTGAAGTTCTGGAAACAGCCAACATCACCAGCATCGAGGCCATCCTGCAAAGCCAACTGCGTTGGGCGGGTCATGTTACCCAGATGGATGACAGTTGCCTGCCCAAGATCGTGTTGTACAGAGAGTTGACCATGGGTAAAAGGAAAAGAGGGGTCCCATGCAAAATTTTCAAGGACTCCCTGAAGAAGTCCCTCTCTGTATGCCACATCGACCATCGCCAGTGGGAAGCGCAGGGCAAGGATCGTAATGACTAGAGATGCTACATCAGGAGGGCTACAGACACCTTTGAAACCGAGCGAAGAACCAGCATGAAAGAGAAAAAGAGGAGAATGATAGATCCAATTGCCCCCAGCAGCGACTACACCTTCACCTGTACCCGCTGTGGAAGAATCTGCCGGTCACGGATAGACCTGACTAGCCAGCAGCGGGCCTGCAACCAATGACTACAACCTTTCCAAAATCTTCAGCGTGAAGAAATGCCAAGAGAACACGTGACACCGGGAGTAATCCGGAGTTTACCACCTTTGAGGTCCTGCTTGCTAGTCTCCTTCCTAGTTCCCTAAAATCTGACTGCAGGAACTCATCCTTCTTTCTACCTATGTCATTGGCACCAATATGGACCATGAGTGCAGGCTGTTCATCTTCCCCCTTCAGAGTGCTTTGCAGCCGTTCAGTGACATCCTTGATCCTTGTACCAGGGAGGCAACACACCATCCTGGATTCACATCTGTGGCTGCAGAAATGCCTGTCTGTTTCGATAACTATAGAATCCCCTATTATTATTGATTTCCCAGTCTTCCCCCTGTCCCCCTGTACAGCTGAGCCATCCGTGGTGCCATGGAAGTGACTCTGGCTGCACTCCCCAGATGAATATCTCTCCCACCAGTATTCAGAACTGGATACTGGTTGGAGACTGGCAAGCACTCTGGGGACTCCTGCATTACCACCTGCCTGGTCTTCCTTGGCTGTCTGGCAGTCAACCATTCTCTCTTTGACATCACTCTCCTAAGCTACGGGATGACCATATCCAGAAATGTTCTATCCACAAAACTCGCAGTGACACCAGCTGCTGCTCAAACTTCAAAAGGTGGAGCCTGAGCTTCTCCAGCTGATGACATTTCCTACACATGCGGTTGTTCAGGACACGAGAAGCTTCTTGGAGAGCCCACATGGAACAGGATGTGCACTCCAGGGGGCTGAGATACCCTGCCATGCCTCTATTTATTAGACTATTAACTGACTTAGGGAGTTAACTTAAATGTTTTTACTTAACTATTATTATCTATATATCTCATATTTTAATTTACTGCAAAATTCAGAAGCCTTTAGTGTTACTATCACTCGTTATTTAACTTAAACTTTATACCCCCTAGTCCTGATTGATTAATTGAACACTGATTGTAATCATATAATTAATTATTCAACTGGCTTTAGTTTTTATATTTGTTTAATCCCCTATGGGTTGTGGGCATCACTGGCAAGGCCAGCATTTGTTGTCCAATCGTAATTGCCCTTGAACTGCATGACTTGCTCGGCCTTTTCAGAGGGCAGTTTGGAGTCAACCACATTGCTATGGGTCTGGAGTCACATGTAGGCCAGACCAGGTAAGGACAGCAGATTTCCTTCCCTAAAGGACATTAGTGAACCAGATGGTCTTTTACAACAATTGATGATAGTTTCATGGCACCATTACTGAGACTTAAGTTCCAGATTTTTATGAATGATTTGAATGTATTAATTAATTGAACTTAAATTCCACCAGCTGCCATAGTCGATCCATTGGTTATAATATTCTAAAATTCCCTGAATGCGCGGAAGGTTCCAGTGGATTGGAAAAATGCTAATATAACACCCTCATTCAAAAAGGGAGGGAGGAAGAAAGTAGGAAACTACAGACCAGTTAGTTTGACATCTGTCATTGGGAAATTGTTAGCATCCATTATTAAGGAAGTAATAACAGGACATTTAGAAAGTCAAAACGCAATCCATCAGAGTCAACATGGTTTTATGAAGGGTAAATTGTGTTTAACTAATTTGCTAGAGTTCTTCGAAGATGTAACAAGTAAAGTGGATAATGGAGATCCTGTAGATGTAGTATATCTGGACTTCCGGAAGGCATTTGATATGGTGCCGCACAAAAGGTTAATACACAAGGTAAGATCACATGGGATTAAGGGCAATTTGTTACCTTGGATAGAGGATTGGCTAACCAACGGAAAACAGAGAGTCAGGATAAATGGGTCATTTTCTGGTTGGCAAGATGTAACTTGTGGGGTGCCACAGGGTTCAGTCCTCGGGACCCAACTATTTACAATCTATATTAATGACTTGGATGCAGGGATAGAAGGTACTATAGCCAAATTTGCAGATGACACAAAAATAGGTGGGTTAGTAAGTTGCAATAAAGAAATAAGAAATTTACAAATGGATATGGATAGGTTAGGTGAATGGGCCAAAATTTGGCAGATGGAGTTTAACGTGGATAAGTGTGAGGTTATCCAATTTGGTCAGAAAAATAGAAAGGCAAATTATTATCTAAATGGAGAGAAACTTCAGAGTGCTTCAGTGCAGAGGGATCTGGGTGTCATCTTGCATGAAATGCAGAAAACTAGTATGCAGGTGCAGCAGGTAATAAAGAAGGCAAATGGAATTTTGGCATTTATTGCTAAAGGAATAGAGTATAAAAGTAGGGAAGTGTTGCTGCAACTGTACAAGGCATTTGTGAGACTACACCTGGAGTATTGTGTACAGTTTTGGTCCCCTTACTTGAGAAAGGATGTAGTTGCATTGGAGGCAGTTCAGAGGAGGTTCACAAGATTGATTCCAGAGATGAGGTGTTTGTCTTATGAAGAAAGATTGAGCAGTTTAGGCCTTTACTCTAGAGTTTAGAAGAATGAGAGAAGATCTAATTGAGGTATATAAGATGTTGAAGGGGATTTTTTTAAAAATTCATTCATGGGATGTGGGCGTTGCTGGCCAGGCCAGCATTTATTGCCCATTCCTAATTGCCCTTGAGAAGGTGGTGGTGGGCTGCCTTCTTGAACTGCTGCAGTCCATGTGGGGTAGGTACACTCACAGTGCTGTTAGGAAGGGAGTTCCTGGATTTTGAACCAGCGACAGTGAAGGAACAGCGATATATTTCCAAGTCAGGATGGTGTGTGACTTGGAGGGTAACTTGCAGGTGATGCTGTTCCCATGCATTTGCTGTCCTTGTCCTTCTAGTTGGTAGATGTCGCGGGTTTGGAAGGTGCTGTCAAAGGAGCCTTGGTGCATTGCTGCAGTGCATCTTGTAGATGGTACACACTGCTGCCACTGTGCATCGGTGGTGGAGGGAATGAATGTTTGTGGATGGGGTGCCAATCAAGCGGGCTGCTTTGTCCTGGATGATGTCGGGCTTCTTGAGTGTTGTTGGAGCTGCAGCCATCCAGGCAAGTGGAGAGTATTCCATCACACTCCTGACTTGTGCCTTGTAGATGCTGGACAGGTTTTGGGGAGTCAAGAGGTGAGTTACTCGCCTCAGGATTCCTAGCCTCTGTCCTGCTCTTGTAGCCACGGTATTTATATGGCTACTCCCGTTCAGTTTCTGGTCAATGGTAGCCCCTAGGATGTTGATAGTGGGGGATTCAGCGATGATAATGCCATTGAATGTCAAGGGGAGATGGTTAGATTCTCTCTTGTTGGAGATGGTCATTGCCTGGCACTTGTGTGGCACGTATGTTACTTGCCACTTATCAGCCCAAGCCTGGATATTGTCCAGGTCTTGCTGCATTTCTACACAGACTGCTTCAGTATCTGAGGAGTCACGAATGGTGCTGAACATTGTGCAATCATCAGCGAACATCGCCACTTCTGACCTTATGATTGAAGGAAGGTCATTGATGAAGCAGCTGAAAATGGTTGGGCCTAGGACACTACCCTGAGGAACTCCTGCAGTGATGTCCTGGAGCTCAGATGATTGAACTCCAACAACCACAACCATCTTTCTTTGCACTAGGTATGACTCCAGCCAGCAGAGGGCTTTCCCCCTGATTCCCATTGACTTTAGTTTTGCTAGGGCTCTTTGATGCCATACTTGGTCAAATGCTGCCTTGATGTCAAGAGCAGTCACTCTCACCTCACCTCTTGAGTTCAGCTCTTTTGTCCATGTTTGAACCAAGGCTGCAATGAGGTCAGGAGCTGAGTGACCCTGGCGGAACCCAAACTGAGCATCACTGAGCAGGTTGTTGCTAAGCAAGTGTCGCTTGATGGCACTGTTGATGACACCTTCCATCACTTTACTGATGATTGAGAGTAAGCTGATGGGGCGGTAATTGGCCAGGTTGGACTTGTCCTGCTTTTTGTGTACAGGACATTGTAGGGTAGATGCCAGTGTTGTAGCTGTACTGAAACAGCTTGGCTAGGGGCGCGGCAAGTTCTGGAGCACAGGTCTTCAGTACTATTGCTGGAATATTGTCAGGGCCTTTGAAGTATCCAGTGCCTTCAGTCGTTTCTTGCTATCACGCGGAGTGAATCGAATTGGTTGACGCCTGGCATCTTTGATGCTGGGGACATCAGGAGGAGGCCGTGATGGATCATCAACTCAGCACTTCTGGCTGAAGATTGTTGCAAATGCTTCAGCCTTATCTTTCACACTGATGTGCTGGGCTCCCCCATCATTGAGGATGGGGATATTTGTGGAGCCACCTCCTCCAGTTAGTTGTTTAATTGTCCACCACCATTCATGGCTGGATGTGGCAGGACTGCAGGATTGACAAAGTAGACATTGATAGGATATTTCCTCTGGTGAGGCAATCTAGAATGAGAGGTCATCGTTTTAGGATAAGGGGTAGCAGATTTAAAACAGAGATGAGGAGAAATGACTTCTCTCAAAAGGTCATGAGTCTATGGAATTCACTACCCCAGAGTGCGATGGATGCCGGGACAGTGAGTAAATTTAATGAGGAGATAGACAGATTTTTAATTAACAATGGGTTGAAGGGTTATGGAGAACAGGCAGGAAAGTGGAGTTGAGGCCGAGATGAGACCAGCCATGATCGTATTGAATGGCGGAGCAGGCTCGAGGGGCTGAATTGCCTACTCCTGCTCCTTGTTCTTATTAGCCTGGGCCTCTAGATTACTAGTACAGTGCCATCATCACTAAACCACCATTGCTACATTGACCTAGTCTTAATTTATAGTTCATTACATTAAATTAAATTAAACTATTTACCAGTATACTCACCCTGAGTGACTCCTTGTTCTGTGATATCACTATGTGATCTATCATCGTTGTGCTCACGGGTCAATGCTGCTCTCGTTGTGTTCTTGGGTTGTTGCTGCTCTCGCTGTGTTCTCGGGTCACAGCTGCTCTTGCTGTGTTCTCAGGTCACCGCTGCTCTCGCTGTGCTCTCGGGTCGTTGCTGCTCGCTGTGTTCTCAGGTCACCGCTGCTCTCGCTGTGCTCTTGGGTCGCCGCTGCTCTCGTTGTGTTCACAGGTCACCACTGCTCTCGCTGTGTTCTCAGGTCACAGCTGCTCTCGCTGTGCTCTCGGGTCATCGCTGCTCTCGCTGTGTTCTCAGGTCATCGCTGCTCTCGCTGTGCTCTCGGGACTTTGCTGCTCTCGCTGTGCTCTCGGGTCGTTGCTGCTCTCGCTGTGTTCTCAGGTCACCGCTGCTCTTGCTGTGCTCTCAGGTCGTCGCTGCTCTCGCTGTGTTCTCGGGTCGTTGCTGCTCTCGCTGTGTTCTTGGGTTGTTGCTGCTCTCGCTGTGTTCTCGGGTCACAGCTGCTCTCGCTGTGTTCTCAGGTCACCGCTGCTCTCGCTGTGCTCTCGGGTCGTTGCTGCTCGCTGTGTTCTCAGGTCACCGCTGCTCCCGCTGTGCTCTTGGGTCGCCGCTGCTCTCGTTGTGTTCACAGGTCACCACTGCTCTCGCTGTGTTCTCTGGTCACAGCTGCTCTCGCTGTGCTCTCGGGTCATCGCTGCTCTCGCTGTGTTCTCAGGTCACTGCTGCTTTCGCTGTGCTCTCGGGTCTTCGCTGCTCTTGCTGTGCTCTCGGGTCATCGCTGCTCTCGCTGTGCTCCTGGGTCACCGCTGCTCTCGCTGTGTTCTCAGGTCACAGCTGCTCTCGCTGTGTTCTCAGGTCACCGCTGCTCTCGCTGTGCTCTCGGGTCATCGCTGCTGTCGCTGTGCTCTCGGGTCTTCGCTGCTCTCGCTGTGCTCTCGGGTCATCGCTGCTCTTGCTGTGCTCTCGGGTCTTCGCTGCTCTCGCTGTGTTCTCGGTCACAGCTGCTCTCGCTGTGTTCTCAGGTCACGGCTGCTCTCGCTATGCTCTCAGGTCACAGCTGCTCTCGCTGTGCTCTCGGGTCGTCGCTGCTCTCACTGTGCTTTCGGGTCTTCGCTGCTCTCGCTCTGCTCTCGGGTCATCGCTGCTCTCGCTGTGCTCTCGGGTCTTCGCTGCTCTCGCTGTGTTCTCGGTCACAGCTGCTCTCGCTGTGTTCTCAGGTCACGGCTGCTCTCGCTGTGCTCTCGGGTCGTCGCTGCTCTCGCTGTGCTCTCAGGTCACCGCTGCTCTCGCTGTGATTTTGGGTCGTCGCTGCTCTCACTGTGCTCTCGGGTCGTTGCTGCTCTCGCTGTGCTCTCGGGTCACCGCTGCTCTCGCTGTGCTCTCGGGTTACCGCTGCTCCCGCTGTGTTCTCGGGTCATCGCTACTCTCGCTGTGTTCTCAGGTCACCGCTGCTCTCGCTGTGCTCTCAGGTCATCGCTACTCTTCTTATTCCTGCCAGAGGTAAAGCAGTAAAAGCAATTCCAGGCATGAGGAATAGTTAGTGACATAGGGTTTGTTCTGTTTGGAAAAGCAACTTATCAGTGACCTAACTGATGTCTTGAAGATCATGCTAATTGAGGCAAATTGGTCGCTGTGGCTAAAGGTGCAAATACCAGAGAGAAGAAGTTAAATATTAGGAAGTTGAGGCAAAGACAGAAATTAGGCAGAGCACTTTTACCTAAAGACGGAGCATGTTACCAGGGAAGGACTTTGAAGTGGGTAACTTGAATGGGTCAAAGAAGGAAATTAAACATGTTTCTGGAGAAAGGAGAGGTTTGACGGATATGGTGAAAAGGCTGGAAGGTGAACAAAGAGAACAAAGAACAAAGAAAATTACAGCACAGGAACAGGCCCTTCGGCCCTCCAAGCCTGCGCCGATCCAGATCCTCTATCTAAACATGTCGCCTATTTTCTAAGGGTCTGTATCTCTTTTCTCTGTGGAAGAGCCTGTCACTCCAGAATTGGCCTTTATAGCCACTCCAGGCGCTGCTTCACAAACCACTGACCACCTCCAGGCGCGTATCCATTGTCTCTCGAGATAAGGAGGCCCAAAAGAAAGTATCTCTTTTCTTCCTGCCCATTCATGTATCTGTCTAGATACATCTTAAAAGACGCCATCGTGCCCGCATCTACCACCTCCGCTGGCAACGCGTTCCAGGCACCCACCACCCTCTGCGTAAAGAACTTTCCACGCATATCCCCCCTAAACTTTTCCCCTTTCACTTTGAACTCGTGTCCTCTAGTAATTGAATCCCCCACTCTGGGAAAAAGCCTCTTGCTATCCACCCTGTCTATACCTCTCATGATTTTGTACACTGGGTTCAGATCATTCAACAAAAGGGATATTGTTATGACCACTCAAGACAAAGTCCCCAATCAAAATATATGATTCTGATTGCGGTGGGAGCAACGCATTGTCAATTCAGTCCCGTCGCTCCACAGGTCGCATCATATTTCTTTGAGCATTCCAAATCGATAAAAGCAGCAGCCGAATTGAAACAATCTAGTAAACTCCGAATGAGGTGAACCAAACCAGGTATCTTTAAATATCAACAAATGAACTATTTATAAAAAAAACTAAAATCTTAAACACTACTAAGATAAACCAATATCTAAAGACCTTATACTTTTTTATTAAAAAAATCTAACTCCTCCATTCGCATACCTATACTCAGTGTTAAATTAGCTGACCGAAAAAATAGAAAGAAATAAAGTCTTTGCAGATTACGCTCCCGATGAACGGTCTTCTAATACAACACAGTCAAAGTTCACCTGCAATCTTCCAAGGTCCGATGAATCTGAAGGTCCTTCCAGAGATAGGGGTTCGACAGTTCAGTTCGGTAGTTGTAGTATTAAACTCTTTTTTCCCAGCAATGGACACAGCAGATATCAATAGTTTGTTGTGAACGAAAAAAGCCTTTTTTTCTTATTTCATTGTGGAATTAATTTGGCTTGAAGCTTTTAGAATTTTGAGAGAGAAACTGCAGAGACTTTAAATTGAATTAGAGGGGTCTCCTTCTTCCTTTATGCTGGAGCAGTCTGTAACTGAACAACCTTTTTTTTGCCAGCTAGTTTCAAAGTCAAAACGGATACATTAAAGCTCTGTTCTCTCTCTCTGTATGGTTGTTGCTTGGCAACCAGAATACACTTTGGTTCACAGTATCTGGAGCTTACTGCCTTAAAGGTGTACTAATCTTTTACAGCCTTAAAGGCGCACCGCATATTTCCCGAGGAGAGAAAAAAAACACTGGACCGTGACAATAGTAAGAGGCTATTTCGTCCAACAAACAGATTTACCTTATGGCCTTATCCCATTCCTATAAATTCTTTTCTTCGTTTGCCATCCTCTAAAGTTCCAGCACTATATTCCCCAGGATCCATTAGGATAATAATGTTACAACATCATCCAGTCAGAGACCCACGTCATTACTGCTGAATGGCCTACTCCTGCTCCTATTTTCTATGTTTCTATATTTATTCCCAAATACCTCAGTGGATTTTCATTCATTAACCACCATTGCGCTTCTCATCATGGAAATGCAATGCTTTTTGTCTCAATCTGTTGCTTTTGCTTATTGCTATTTTCTTTGTTTTGTCTCTCTTTCTTTGCTGTTCTGTCCTATTCTTTACTTGCTGTTTCTTTTCCTTTATTCCCCCTTAGCTCCAGTTCTTCCCATCTTGCTTTTCCTTGATGTGTCCTGAGTTCCTGCCATCTCGATCATCTGCCAGTGAAATGAACAAATGTCTAATGTCTGAGAAGTTTAATGCCTTTTAACCTTGCAGACCTAGGCTATCATGGATTTTCCTTGTCCAGATTTGTTTTGTCCATTGGGAATCTCATTATAAATCAGGCACCAATCAGTAGGGAATTAGGCCACCAGAATATTCCAATGGGAACTGAACAATGCCTTATATGACAATGCAACATCTTTTGATTTGTACTACTTTCTGCTAATGTTATCCACTTCCTTCTCTAACTAGACTTGTCAGATTATTAACAAAAAAATAAAATTCACTAAATTTACTTCATTAATTGGGTGCCTGTCTCACCCACCATTATAGGATAGTTTTTAAAATTTATTTTCAGAAGTAAACCTTAACTTTGCTGTGGTTGTATTTTTCTTGCAATAACTTTGAGTAACGTGGAGTGTTGGTGATAACTCATAGTGTGATACAGAATTAGTGATGTTTCTGTGCAATAATTTCCACTTTCCTCATCAGTGATTTTATTTTACTTTATTTTTTTGACCCAGCTTGGCTCATCCAAACCTCAGAAATTGCATCAAATTCAGGTTGTTGTGAACTGCCCTGAATCTGTCCTATTACTTGGCTTGTTTATGTCACTCATTGTTCAGAAATTATTTCTTTAAGGCCAGTCATCATATTAATTATTATTATATTTATATAATGTATTGTTGTGCTGGGGATAGTTGGAGAAACAAGAACTGAGGAGTGAAAGACAGGACTTGGAGAGAGGTAGAGCAGGGAGGAGAGCAGAAAGGCCATTAAGAGAGATGGAGTGGGTAAGGGAATAAAAAGGACTGCAGAAAGGGCTGGATTTTGTGCTGGGGTCGGGCTCCTGTCATTGAGCCGAAAAGGCGGGGGTAACCCCACCTCTGCCTCCCCCAAACCCCCGCCCCAAAATCCCCAGCGCGAACCTCTGGTCTTTTTAAATCAAAGTTTCAGGAGGTGGGATTACCGTCTCTTTAAAGACAGGAATCCGACCTCCATGAGCCGCCAGGAGCGGTGGCCACTGCCAGTACTGCAGATGCCTTGGCTCCAGGCCCAGCAGTGGAACCCCAGTGAAGAGGTAGGTGAGGTGGGGTCACCGATACCAATCCGGAAGGCCCCGTGAGGAAGGGCTGGGAGATGGTCTTGTAGTCCAGGAGGAGGGGCTGCCAGGGGGGAGTGGGGGTGGTGTGGCGGGGCAGGGGGGGGAAATGGTTCCTGGTAGGGGTCCTCTTTGAGCAACAAACTGCCCACAAAGGAGGGACGCCCCCAAGCCTGCAGGGAGTGCACCTCGTGTTACAAGGCATCCTCTCCTGTGATGGAGGCCCTCCCTGCTGCTGGTAAGATCTCAGTGGTGGCAGATAGAAGCCTTTAATTGGCCATTAATAGGCCACTAAAGGGCTTCATTTGGCCTCTGGGCGGGAAGGAAGTCGTCGGCCTACCCCGCCCCCAGGAAGATCACTTAGCAACGGGGAGACGACACGCCCTCTACCCCACCGTGCCCCCCACCCCCTGCCTCCGATTCCGTCTCATGGGGCAACACAAAATCCAGCCCAAAGATAGTGATGATTGAGAGAGATAGTTCAGGATAAATGCCAAAGCTGGGACAGAGAGAGAAACAGGAAATAAACCCAAAGAAGGTTACAAAAGTTCAGAGAGAAGTTAATTAAAAAAGAGGCACTGAAAGAAAATAGACAATTCATTCACATTTAATATACCTTGACATTTGCCTGGGGTCTACTTTATTTAACTAAATTTTATTTATAACATATCTTCTCCCTTCCCTGACTAATGTTGAACACTTTAACAGTCAGGGGCGAGGTGTAGCGTATGAACCTTGGAAAGTAGTTCCAGCGACAACAAAAAGCCATGAGTAACTCTCTGGGTTCCAGTGAACATGTGCACTGTTTCTGAACTGCAGGCATTTACAAAAAAAGTCAAAAGCTTGAAAAAAAGGGGTGGCTCTGAATTTCCAATCGAGCAGTGCCAATCTCCAGAACTTTGGCAGGAGATTCAGAGACTCCCAGAGAAGTGGTGTAACCAGCCTTTTTAGTCATTTTTGCATCATATTCAGCCAAACACCCATCAAAGTTACAGTGGGAGGTCAGACGGATTGCTTCAGAAATTCGGGGCCATTGTTATTCAGATGACCGAGGCACCAGGATACAGTGAATGAACAAATCTCAAGTCATTATTGTTACCTGGGATTCCAGGATTTGTTGTCATCTTTTGGGAAATTTATGTGTCCCTTTTTTCTGTGAATAACAGTGAACTTACCTTGCAAAAATGACAGGTCATTGCGTGCTGTAATCAGGAATATTAAGGGAGATAAAGGCATAGTGGTAATATCACTGGACTGGTAATCCACCGGTGTAGACTAATAGGTTCAAATCCCCACCATGGCATTTAAATTCAATTAATCAATTAAATTCTGAAATTGAAAGCTAGTCGCCCAGTAATGGTGTCATGAAACTATCAATTGTCATAAAAGCCCATCTGGTTCACTAATTCCCTTTAGGGAAGGAAATCTGCTGTCCTTACCTGGTCTGGCCTATATGTGACTCCAGACCCACTGCAATGTAGGCCGAGCAAGCTGCTCAATTCAAGGACAAGTAGGGATGGGCAACAAATGCTGGGATGCCAGCATTACCCACATCCCAAGGAAGAATTAAAAAAACCTAGGACTGAATCAGTCAAATTTGATTCTTAAAGCAGGGATTTCTACTGAAGTTCAGTGATTGCCCCTAATGACTCAGTGAAAGTTGAGTCATAGAGAGAGACAGCACTGAAACAGGCCCTTGGGCCCACCGGGTCTGTGCTGACCATCAACTACCCATTTATACTGATCCTACATTAATCCCATATTTCCTACCACATCCCCACCATTCTCCTACCACCTACCTACACTAGGGGCAATTTACACTATCAACCTGCAAGTCATTTGGCTGGTGGGAGGAAACTGGAGCACGCGTCACAGGGAGAACTTGCAAACTCCGCACAGGCAGTACCCAGAACCGAACCCAGGTCGCTGGAGCTGCGAGGCTGCAGTGCCAACCACCGTGCCACTGCACTGCCTCTAAATTAGCCTGAAAGAACCCTATCTTCCTGATTTGTTTCTATGCTCTTTTATTTGAATGAACTTCTTTCAACCAGCTATTTCTAAATTAGGATGGAGAGGGAAAGAAATTTTCCTCGAATCACAAAGCACCGGAGTCAATTCAGTCCATCGTGCCTGTGTCAGCTTGTTGAAAGAGCTTTCCAATTAGTCCCAATTAACTCATTGGCATTGACCAATGAATAGAACTGCAGTTTGCTTTATTTTTCAAAGAAATGTTGAAGAAAGCAAGCCCCTGTTCCTAGTTCCATAGCTTTTAATGTTAATCAATGAGGCTCAAGAACTGATCCTTGCGATACTCCACTAGTTACAGCCTCCCAACTTGAAAATGCCCCGTTTATCCCTACTCTCTGCTTCCTGTCCATTAACCAATCCTCCATCTATGATAATACATTACTCTCAACTCCATGAGCCTTTATCTTGAATAGTAACATTTTATCGAATGCCTTTGGAAATCCAAGTATATTACATCTGCTGGCTTTCCTTTATCTACCTTATTATAGTTAAATAATTTTTTTCTATAGTAGGCTAAAAAGATTCAGCAGAATAGGTTATTTTTAATTCATTCATGGGATGTGGCTATCACTGACAAAGTCAGCATTCATTGCCCATTCCTAAATGGCCTTCAGAAGGTGGTGGTGAGCTGCCTTCTTGAAGCGCTGCAGTTCCTGCAGTGTAGGTAGGAAGTGTGGCGGAGCTGTAAGATAAGGACTTCCAGGATTTTGACTTAGTGACAATGAAGGAATGGCAATATATTTCCAAGTCAGGATGGTATGTGACTTGGAGGGGAACTTGCAGGTGATGGTGTTCTCACACATTGATGTTCTTGTCCATCTCAGTGGTACAGCAGACAGATGCTGCGACTTCCAGGTTGAGTTGCTCTTGTGCTCTTCAGGGGATTTTCAATGGGATCAGCAGCCAAGAATTCAGGTTTTCCTGATGCAGCCACCCAGTCTTTGTTCTGAGGGTAGTGTGAGCACTGTGAAATGTTGCATAATGAAGACATCATGGTTGCTTCTTGGGAGGCTATTGATGTCCATGATGATGCTCTGGCTCTGTCTACCTTCTCAGGTGGAAGTAAGATTCCATGACACTATTTTGAAGAGAAGGGGCATTCTTCCCAATATCCTGGCAAATATCTACCCCTCAACCAACATCACTAAAGCAGATTATTTGGTGATTACCACATTGGTGTTTGTGAGGCTTTGCTGTGCACAAACAGATTGTCACATTTCCTTCATTATATCAATGACTTCACTTCAAAAGTACTTTCTTTTGGCTGTAATGTGCTTCGGGATATCCTGAGGTTGTAAAGACACTACAGAAATACCAGCCTTTCTTTCTATAATCATATAACCACTGAACATCAATCAAGAGTGAATCATTTATCTCCATGAAGAGAATTCAGTTGAAATGAAAAGCATTGATGTCGGAAGGAGGGGTTCATGACACCTAATGAAAGCTGTGTATTCTGTCCAGCTGATGCATCCTCTCCACAGAAGAAGTGAGTAAAGTGTTGATCTTTAGATACAGTGGGAGTTATTTCAGAGAATTATAGGATGATACAGCACAGACGGAAGCCATTCAGCCCATCATGCCTGTGCTAGCTGTTTGATAGAGTTATCCAATGTCCCATTCCCTCGCTCTTTCCTCACAGCCCTGTAACTTTTATCTCTTTAAGTATTTATCCTATTCTATTTGGAAAGTTACTATTGAATCTATTTCCACCACCCTTTCAGACAGTGCAACCCAGATCACAATTTGCTGTATATAAAAAAAATTCTCATGCCGTCGCTGATTTTTTTGTAAATCACTTTAAGTCTGTGTCCTCTGGTTACTGATCAGTCTGCCACTGGAAACAGTTTCTGCTTATTTACTCTATCAAAACCATTCATGATTTTGGACACTTCTATCAAATCTCTTCTTAACCTTCTGTGTCCGGGGAGAACTTGCTTGATACATGTGCACCATGCCAACCATCTGATGGGTATCAATGGGGCAGTTTGAAGCATGAGACCTTCATGATGTGGTAGCCTTCAGTTCTACAGAAAGAGCTGTGTGCAGGTCATTTTCCACCAGCTAACACAACTTTGTGTCGTCCTGTCTTATGCAGCAGAAATGATGAAGGGTTGTCTCCTCTTGCATCTCTAGGCATGGGTGAATGGGTCTATAATACTTCCCAAGGTAGTTTTGGGACTTGCTAAAAGAGCTCAGGGAATGCTGGACATGCTGATCACAAACCTCATCCTAATTATGTAATGCTTCCCATTCTTTGTATTGTATAATTTGAACGCCAGCGACAACCAAGATTAATATTTCTTTTATTTATTCATGTATCTTTTATTAGTTCCCAGGATGTGGGTGATACTGCATTTATTACCCATCTCTAGTTACCCTGAGAAAGTGATGTATGGCTTTTTCTTTCATCAGTACTGTCCATGTGGTGATGGTGTTCGGAGGGGAGTTCCAGGATTTTGGCTCATTGATATGAAGATGTGATGATATATATCCAGCTCAGGAGGGTGTGTGACTTGGAGGGTAACCTGGTGCTCCCATAATATTGCCACTCTTGTACTTCTGAATGGTAGAGGTCATGTAGCTAGGAGGTTCTGTGGATGCAATCTTAGTACTGCAGCGGTACCTGTAGATATTGCATCCTGCAGCTGGCAGTAGAACCGCCGCTATTGAGTCCAGTGACTGGGGAGGGGGCGGATGGTGGTGAGAAATGGAGCAAACCTTCTATCCTGGTTGGTGTCAAACTGCTTCAGTGTTACAGCAGCCATTTAGGTGCATGCTGAGTATTCCGTCAGCCTCCTGACTTGAGCCATGTAGATGATAGACAGACCTTGAGGGGTCAGTAGGTGAATCATATACCATAGAGTACCGAGCCTCTGCCCTACTATTGTAGATATGTTGTTGGTATATCTGGTCCAGTGAAAATTCTGATCAGTGGGACTTCCAGAATGTTGATGATTGGCAAGTTTGTGATAGAAATGTCATTGATGGTCAAAGGGGGAATGTTGAGTCTTTTCTTTTTGGAGATGTCAGCTCCTGGTACTGTTGTGGCACAGCTGTTACCTGTCACATCTCTGTCAGTTCAAGCCTGGATGTTGTCCAAGTCCTGCTGCTAATGGCCTGCTTCATGATGAGAGGAGCTACTAATGGAGAAGAATCACTGTGGAAATTATCATAAGGTAGCCCCTGGCCTTATGGGAGAAGGAATATCATTGGCGAAGCAACTGGAAATGTTTGGTCAAAGCACTCTTCCCTGAAGAACACCAAAAATGGAGGACTATCCAATTGAACCAATTAATGCAAGGAGCAAAATGCAGCAAAAGGGACATAAAAGGTTTTTAAAGAATGATCTGCATAAAAAAGCCTGTCTTCTAGTTTTAAGAATCCTACTTGAATTGGCCAGGTGCCTGGATTCCTGTGCATCATTTTTCACAGGCCAGCCTGTGGCACAAGGTGGTTGAGCAAGGTTGAGCATCTGAATTTTTGACCCTTCCTCTTAAGTGAACAAGACTCCATCCATGACGATGCCACAGGGATGACTCAAACTCTGAGCTTAACTTTTATGACTTAACAGTTTAAATAAATGTCCTGATTTTTACTCCCTGTGTCTCGCAGAAACAAGTGCAGGCATTTTAATGGAGGGGAAATGCCTCACCCTCTGTCATCGCAGTACGTTCCCGCTGGTCCCAATATTAACTGCTCTTTTGAGTATGCGAGCAGGACACACGCCCCTAACCAGTGGGATCCTCTTTAAATATGCAGTTTGGGTTCTATGAGCACTCACCTGAATACCAGGGGACTGATCCCGCAGGATCCCAGCTCAGGCCTCCTGTATGTAGTCTTCTGCTGCCCCCAGCCAGCCAGCCAGGCAGGCAGTGCACTTTACTGGGTTTAGGTGGGACTCTGATTAAAGTTAGGGTAATGAGACCTGACCATTCAGATTGGCTGATACTCCAAGGCTGGCATGCATCATACCCACCCTGTCCCTTTAAAATTGGGGCCAAAGTGTTTGGATTTTCCATCTTCCATCATCAAAGTGATAAATAAAACTATTGAGGTGGGGATGGGACAATTGGGTTTCCTCTTCATACTGCGCTAATGGTTCTTCACTCCCACTTTGTACTAACACCCTCTACTGGGAGTCAGAGACTTCTATTTCTGTCTTCACATATCATTCAGCCTCTTTAAGAAAGCCTAAAATATTTGTGTCAATTAGTGCTGAATTATAAGCAGCTCTGTGCTGTTGACTTGCACTCACTCAGGACTGGCTCCATTGCCCTAAACTTATTTAATGTTGGAGAAAGAAGAATTTGTCGCATCAGTCCGAGCTGGGCTAGATTCAATTTGCAGGGCACAAGCAGTGTTCAAACCCACTGCACCATCCAGTCCTCTCCCCTACAAACCCCTCGAAGAAATCAATCATCATAGAGCATGTTTGGATAAGAGCGTCAAATTTTAGACTGGACATTTACAACTCATTTGCCTGTGTTTTTTTTTTGTTGTTGCTTCCAAATGTTCTTGGAAACCTAAGATTCCTCTAGTAACCTACCCACATTGGCATGTTGAGCTTAGTCAAGGATTTTCTCCTCAATTATCCCATTAAAGAACAACGTTAATTCATTCCCCTGAGTTCAGCCCCAATCCAAATCTAAGGTTTCGTCAGTAACTCCACTACCATTCCAAAGCTGGCACCAACTACCTTTTTGCTCTGGAAGCATTGGATTTCCATGCCAGAATGCTTGCTACGTTTCACGCAGCATTAATAAAAATAATTCCATAAAGTGCAGCCGAATCCCTTAGGAAACATCTCTACTGACACATCAAGAGTATTTGGCATGCCAGGGTGTCAAAGTCAGGCCAATGATTTCAGCTCATATTAGGCCAGAAAAGTAACAAGGCCTTTTAGTAACAAACGACTTCAGACAGCTACGTCAAAACAGAGGAATATAATTTGTCACAAAAATGTCCTGATACAGGCTGTTTTACATCGTAACTGTTTCCATATTCTGTGTATTTATGTGCGGTGTAGCACAATGATTAATGGACCTTGTTAGAAATAATGGTAAAACCCTTCAGCTAGACCATCACTTTGCAGATGGGAGATGTGAGGGTACTGAGTGCAAATCCTTGCTCTCTTAAGATAAAATCTACAAGGCTGAGTCATGGATGGATTAAACCCTTACTCTGATGGTATTAGGAAAGCCATATTGATAGTTTGACTCACCAATGATCACATGTCAGCACTCCTGATGAATAAAAAGCCTGTAACGATACTTTCTTTGGCTAAAGAGGTACAAATCTGTCAGGTTTCTTCTCTATGGGGTGAAAGATGTTTTGACATTACAGGTAGGATTAGATGAAGTAAGATGAGAGGAGCTTCATGTGGAACATAAGCTCTGGCGTAGACCACTTGGGCCAATTGGGTTGTACATTCTAAATAACTCTATGTAATTACAGCAGATGCACAATTTTCCCTCTGATATCTATATTGCACAATTCAATACCTCAATCTTCAAGGAACCAAAGTCACTGCAAGCCCCTGAAAACATGGGTCAACGAACCTGCTCTCAGAGTGAGGATGCTTTTGCTACAGAGTCAGCCCCCTAGGTTAGCACTCTGATATCTTTGCCTTCAAATATGCCAAGAGGATGCATTTCCAATGTTACATTTGCTTATGAACAAATGGGATAAAAGGGCATTTATATAGTGCCTTTCACAGCCTCAGGGTGTCTCAATACACTTTACAGCCAATGAAATACTTGTTGAAGTGTGCTCAGTGTTGTAATGTAGAAAACATGACAGCCAATTTGCACATAGCAAGGTCCCATAAACATCAATGTCGTAATGACCAGGTTATCTCTTTTAGTGATGTTTGCTGACGGATAAATATTGGACAGGATACTGGGCATAACTCACCTGTGAAATAGTGCAAAGGGATCTTTTATGATCACTTGAGATGCCAGATATTGGTTTAATGCTGTAGTTGAACAAAAGTACTTCCAACTGTGTAGCACTCCCTCAGCACTGTACTGAAGTGTCAGCCTGAATTCTGTATTGCAAATCTTGTGAGACTTGAAGTGAGACTTGAACCCACAACTTTGTGACTTAGGGTAAAGTGATACATACTGAGCTGCAGCTGACACTTAATGAAAGCCTTTCTCGAGGCTCCATCTGTCAGTGCAGCACCAACCCCTTTCATACCATTCCCTCACCAACCTTCCCCACCTCTCCCCTCCCTGTCCCTCAGTGATGCTTCCAGCTGCTACCTCATGCTGCTGCTCAAAGGTTACTGTGTGCTGTGCCTATGAGCTCTTGTCCACTTGGGAATATCTCATCAACCTTCAATCAGCCTGGGAAAAAAAAGCAGCAGGAAGCAAGATTCGGGAGCAGTTCTGGGGAGGGGAAGGTGGAGTAAAGGAACGTGGCAGTAGGAAATGGGGGAGGGAACTGAGATGAAATGGGGAAGACAAAAAAAGAGTATCAACTTTCAATGGAGTAGGGAAGGAAGTGGAGTGCCAGCATGAACTGAATGGTGGGTAGAAAGGAGAATGCCAGCATGAAATGAGGGAGAAAGAAGAAAATGCTAATGTAAATTGGAGGGTGACAGGAGAGTACCAGAGTGAACTGAGGGCTAAGAGGATTCGTGCCCTCCCATTATAGTGAGAACAAGCGGACACTAATTCCATTTTAATGGAAAATGCGCTATTAATCTTTTCCCTCCTAACCTCTTTACCCTTGTACCCCATGCCTCCATTTATAAGACCCAAAATGCTATTAGCCTTTCTTTATGGTTTTATTTACTGGCATTCAACATTCAAATATAATAGAATGAACTCTTCAATTATGCTACTCAAAGTGTATGAGATGGGAGCACAGGTAATTTTCCCTTCATATTGCCTAACTTCCCGCAACCCCTACTCAGCATTACAGTTGATGAAGATTGGCAGTTCACCACCTCAATGAATGACAGATGCAAGCATCAGTCAGGAGGAGAGCGAGTGAGTGACATGGGTAACTGTCCCATTGGTATCACTCTGTCAAAATGAATAAAGCAGAGATTCACCAAAATGATCCTGGGTTAAAAGGATTAAATTATGAGGACAAGTTACATAGATTAGCCTTGTATTCCCTTGAGTATAGAAGAATAAGGGGTGATCAAATTGAGGTGTTGAAGATGATTAGAAGATTTGATGCGATAGATAGAGAGGAACTATTTTCTCAGGTGGGAAGTCCGGAACAAGGGGGCATATCCTTAAAATTAGAGCTAGGCCATTCAGGGGTGATATCGGGAAGTACTTCTTCAGGCAAAGGTTTGTGGAAATCTGGAAATGACTCCCCCAAAAAACTGATGAAGCTGGGACCAACTGAAATGATCAAAGCTGAGATAGAGAGAATTTTGTTCAGTAAAGGTATTAAATGTTATGGAACCAAGTTGAGTGAATGGAGTCAAGATACACATCCGCCATGTTGAATGGTACAACCAGCACGAGGGGCTGAATGGTCAACTCCTGTTCCCTGTTTTCTATGTTACACCATTACGAGAGTCAATCCCAATGTCTTCATAGGAAAACATAGGCCAGGATTTTCTAGGCACATCACCCCAATTTTTTGACTGTTCATATTAATGAGTGGACAATTGCAGGCTGGCACAAGCTGAAGCAGAAAATTCCCCTTTTCATCCATGAGGACATCCACAGCATTGTGATATCTTGGGATTGGGTTTCTCTTTCAGTTACCTTATTCCATACATCATTACTTGATGGAGCAGTCACACAACATGTTCCCAGTCCTCTCTCCCTGCTCTGCAGCCAGCCTCAACAAGTTGACAGGCAGTGGTGCTTCACCTTCTCATTTTTTCTTTCTCCTTATGGACGGTTTGAACTAGATCAAGAGCTTACCAGCTTGGATTTGTTAGCTCGCTAGCTATATTTATGTGAGTTCAATTAATAACAGTAGCACAATATGCTCACAATCAAAGTTTCACTTGTTCAAAGTTGAATTGTCCAAATAAGGTAGAAGTGCTTACAAATCAAGCAAAATTAATTTGGGGAAATTATCAAGTATCCAGTTCTAGAACTCATTTTCCTGGGCCTGATCCAAATTCCTGCGACAGAGGGCTGGCAGCTCTTTAATCCCAGCAGTGCCAATGGGAGCGGTGGCCACAGCTGGGACTGCAGCAGTCCACGGAGTAGCAGCCATCAAGGTGGCCTGGAGTGCATGTAAGTGGGGTCGGGGATCACTGGGGCCAGTCAGGCAGGCCCTGGCAAGGGGCTGACGGGGTCAATCATGAGGGTTCTACTGAGTGGCTTCCCCAGGTGATGAAGTGCCCATCCGTCGCTGGTAAAATACTAGTGGCGGTAGGAAGAGGCCCTTAACTGGCCATTATTTAGCCACTTAAGGGCGTCAACTGACCCAAGGGCGAGCAGGTCACCTGCCACCTCCCCCACTGCTGGTAATATACCAGTGGAGGTGGGTAGGCGACGGGCATGTTGCCCTTTCCATCCCACCCGATTTCACGCTCCCCCCACTCTCCCCAGCCTTGAGGCTGTTATTTCTGTCTCTCTTGCTCTCATGTGCTTTGGCACAGAGGCAGGCATTTATGCTTGAAACACATTTGGTACTCCTAGATGTGGAAGCCGTCTCTTATCAATGCCTCCTAACAGATTTATGGAAAAGAACATGTGTTCAAACACTTTGCAATACCTTTCAATTTCAAACAATTTACAAGAATCCCATCTGGCCTGTGCTGGTATTTATGCTGCACACGAGCCTACTCCCATCGTACTTCATCAAACTTTATCTGCATGTTCTTTTCTCTCTCATGCACTTATCTAGTTACCCCTCAAGGCATCTATGTTATTCACAACAACTACTCCATGTGGTAACAAGTTCCACATTCTAACCATTCCCTGGGTAAAGAATTTTGATCTATTATTGACTATTTTGTATTTTTCGCCCCTAGTTTTGGAATCTCCCACAAGTGGATGGACTCCCCTCCACAACATTTACATCAATGTTACTAGTTTTCAAGTGTTCCACTGGAGCTTCATAGATGCTGATCTCCACACTCAGAAATTTGTTGCTAGCCAGAGCTTGTTTCTCTGTCAACACTGAAGATCTGGGTTGGGTTTGATGTAATTGATATTCTGAACCTGGAACGATATAACTTCTGACTCAACTTAATGACTGCTGACCAGACATTGACCTAGCAAGATTAGATAATCCAAAAAAGATCTAATATGGTTGAAAGACGCCCATTTTGACAAACAAACATGAGTTGTACTTGCACCTACAGTTTTCCATCTACCTGTCAAAATATGCGATTCAAAGCACTTTCCACCTCCCTCTCTTTCTCGCTCCTCTTCTTTACTTTTCATTCATACTCAGTTCCCTCTGTGTCTAGTATAAGTCCTCTAGCTGAAAAAAACTTGTATCTGTATCTACATGATGCCTTTCATGACCTCAGGATGTCGCAAAGCACTTTACAGTCAATGGAGCACTTTAGAAGTGTAGGTACTGTTGTAATGTAGGGTAACGCAGCAGCCAATTTATACACAGCAAGCTCCAAAGGAAACAATGAGATAATGACCAGATATCTGTTTTAGTAATGTTGGTTGAGGGATAAATATTTGCCCTGGGACACCGGGGAGAACTCCAATGGTCTTCTTCAAAACAGTGCCATAGGATCTTTTATGTCCACCTGAGATGGAGCTTTGCCTTGACATCTCATCCGAAAGATAGTACCTCTGCTGGTGCAGCATTCCTTTAGTACTGCACCAGCATAGCAGAAGAAGGGGATAGTCTGTTACCAGGTCCCACCCCAGATTTCCCGTCTTCAGTATGTAGAAGGCAGAGATAATGATGCTTCCTGTGTAGGCCATCACACTACTCTATAGCTCTGCACATTAACACACCAACAAGCAACTCCATCATAGCACCCAGCAGACTTAGTCTTCCTTTAAACCTCTGATTCGATGATTTTTATGCGATGAAGTTGCATGATAACATTCAATAGCATGACAGGTGACATTTACATCACCAATTCATCAAGCAATGAGGTACCTGGGATGACCATATGATCAAATCTAGTATTTAGAAATTTATTATTGGTTTGTATAATGAATATTTTAAAGCTACACTTCTATAAGAATTAAAACAAGAAATGCTGGAACGACTCAGCAAGTCTGGCAGCATCTGTGGAAAGAGAAGCAGAGTTAACGTTTCGGGTCAGTGACCCTTCTTCGGAACTCAGACCGAGTTCCGAAGAAGGGTCACTGACCCGAAACGTTAACTCTGCTTCTCTTTCCACAGATGCTGCCAGACCTGCTGAGTGGTTCCAGCATTTCTTGTTTTTATTTCAGATTTCCAGCATCTGCAGTATTTTGCTTTTAAGAATATTGTAATATAGAAGTTTTCACTCTCTGGGTGTAATTTTGACGTCGGGTGATAAAATGTGTAATATTGATTCAGCCACCCATTATATGCCTCTCCTAATTTTCACTCTAAATTTGAATCGTAATATTCAACTGGAGACATTGTTAAGAACACAAGAGAAATTAGGGATAGGAAATTGTCACATTAACTGTCCCAATTGCAGCTTAAATGACCCCAATGTCTTAGCCTTGATTATTGATTGGCAGAAGTTTACATAGAACATAGAACAGTACAGCATAGTACAGGCCCTTCGGCCCACGATGTTGTGCCGAACCTTTAACCTACTCTAAGATCAACATTCCTACATACCCTTCATTCTACTATCATCCATGTACCTATCCAAGAGTCGCTTAAATGTCCCTAATGTATCTGCTTCTACTACCACCGCTGGCAGCGCATTCCACGCACCCACCACTCTCTGTGTAAAGAACCTACCTCTGACATCTCCCCGAAACCTTCCTCCAATCACCTTAAAATTATGCCCCCTGGTGATAGCCCTTTCCACCCTGGTAAAAAGTCTCTGGCTATCCACTCTATCTATGCCTCTCATCATCTTGTACCCCTCTATCAAGTCACCTCTCATCCTTCTTCGCTCCAATGAGAAAATCCCTAGCTCCCTCAATCTTTCTTCATAGGACATGCCCTCCAGTCCAGGCAGCATCCTGGTAAATCTCCTCTGCACCCTCTCTAAAGCTTCCACATCCTTCCTATAATGAGGCGACCAGAACTGAACACAATATTCCAAGTGTGGTCGAACCAGGGCCTTATAGAGCTGCAGCATAACCTCGCGGCTCTTCAACTCAATCCCCCTGTTAATGAAAGCCAACACACCATACGCCTTCTTAACAACCCTATCAAGTTTATCACTCTTTTGAGTAAAGATAAACAAAGTTAGATTATTTCTATTGGCTTGAGATAAATTGAAAATACAAATCAAGATTTCAAAACAAGCAAAAGATACAGAAAGTGAGAAATTAGAAGCAACTTTTTCACATGGAGTTATTGGAAAGTTGAAGGTGAAGTTATACCTCCAGTAGCAATCAATGATAAGTTGGTTACAGGATTGAAAAGGTATTGGATAGTTAGTTAAAGAGGAAGAATGTCAAAGGATATGGGGAGAGAGAGTAAGAAAATGGGATACTTTTGTTACCTTTTTTAAATGCATGATTGTTTCTCATGGTCTCCTCCCAATCTTCTCCCATCCATTGATTTCTTACTTTAAGGGATGAATTCTCATATGGGCTTTTCCACTCCCCTGCGTGACTTCAGTTGAAAAGTCGTGGGAATTCTGGAAAAATGTTCCTTTCCTTAATCCTTACATGAAAAAAAATCAGAGAAGTGCTATTAATATCTTCACAACCCTGAACCTTCATCCCCACAATAGAATTCAACACTATATCTTTTAAACCAAACAATAAATTTAAATTTCTCTAGTGTGCTACATCAGTCATAACCCGCAAATCAATTACCAAATAAATATAACAAGTCTGTCATGAGGACTGACTCAACCCACTGTCTGACAATTGCATTCTTGCATTATCAGAGTCATGATTCAAGCTGGTAGGAAGCAGATGTCTGAATTCCATCTTACCAAATATTCAGTTACCAGAGTGAAGAAATTCAAGGTGGAGCAGTCCAGTGACTCAAGCCAAGAGAGGAAAAGTTACACGATTGAAGTGCCATTTGGACTACCTTGGGGAGGGGCATGAAAAGAACTGAATCTGGGACTGACACCAGATGAGCTGTGGGTGCATAAATCTGGGGAATTAAGTCATTTGAACACATGTTATTTACTGTAGCTGTATTTTATAGAAAAACAGCTACATGTGCTTGTATAATTCCTTCATAACACCTTGAACACTTCCTAGTCATTCCTACACTTATTTTTTTGAAGTGGATTAACATAGAGAGTTCTTTCTTCCTAAGTTTAGAGACAATCAATTCAGCGAATACTGGCTTTTAAGAATTGAGTTAAGCTCTTGTCAGTTGTTAAGTTAACTAATTTGAATTTCCCCAGAGCTGTGTTCCCTTCGTTCACATGTTAAAACATACCAACAATTATTGGTTTACAGTTGGCCTTGGCTCAATAATGTCGGCTTCCAGAAGAGAGGGGAAACACACATGGGGGACATCTGTCAGATTCGCAGTTTCCAGTTTGCAGGATGAGGGTTTTCATTGCTTTGACTCCAGAGCCACATGACCCCATGACTCAATACTAGGCAGTAAAGGTACTCACTAGAGTATCGAGGAACCAGAAACTGCTTATAGGGGAGACTAGCAAATCGGAACCCAAGAGAGTATTGAGAGTATCTGCACTAATATCTAAAATCTAGGTGATATTTAAGGTCATTTGTAGCTCAGTGGCAACACTCTTGCTTCTTAGTCAGAAGTTTCTTGGGTTCCAGCTCCCACTCCAAAAACTTGAGCATATAATTCAGGCAGACATTTCATTGCCGTACCAAGGGAGCGCAGCACCATCTTTCAGATGAGGAAATTAAACTGAGGCCCTGTCTGTCCTCTCAGGTGATCCCATGGGACTGTATCATAGCACAGGAAGGGGAGCGCCCTTGGTGGCCTGACCAATAATTTTCCCTCAACCAACATCATTGAAACAGATGATCTGGTCATTCTCACATAGCTGTTTGCTGTATTCAAATTAGTTGCTGGGTTTCCTGCCTTGCAACAGTGACTACACCAATATGTCATTGGGTGTGAAGTGGTTTGGAATGCCCTGAAATAGTGAAAGGCACTATAGGAATGCAAGAGCAAAATAGAGTGGATGCTGGAAAATTGAAATAAAAACAGGTAAAAAATCTACTCAGGTAAACGTAAAATATCCCATGGCACTGATTTGAAAGAGAGCAAGGGAGTTATCCCTGGTGTTCTGGCCAATATTTATTCATCAATCAACATAATAAAAAAACAGATTATCTCGTCATTGGCACATTGCTGTTTGTGGGAGCTTGCTGTGCGCAAATTGATAGCCACATTTCCTACATAACAGCAATGACTACACTTCAAAAGTACTTCATTGTAAAGTGCATTGGAGCATCCTGTGGTCATGAAAGGCATCTTATAAATGCAAGTCTTCTATTTATCACTAAGCAGTTGGAAGTGCTTTCACCTTTTGACCAGGTGGGGCTGCTACAGATACACGGCACCTTAGCCTGAAGTGGCAGAATCCTTAAATTAAAAAATGAGTGTGGATTAGATTCTCTGTAGATTGAGCGCTTGCAATGTATGGATTGGCTGAGACAACAGAGAAGGATCTGAAACTGATTTATTGGACTCTTGAAATCTTTCTGTCAACACACTCACATGAAGATGGTGCTCAGGATGTAAATTATTCACATCGCCAAATATTTATTTAATTCGCATGAGCGTATTTATACTTTGGTGCCACTCAGCACTTTTGTGACTTTGATTTGTTATGACCATGGATCATATTATTCCGAGAACAGTGCATCGCCAATCTATTCTGCTGCACTTCTGTCAACTGCATGGGCGCCTTTTCATAGGCAGTGCACTGCCTTTTTAAATAGAATGAGGTGATTGGGCACATCATTTGTTTTCATTAAAATTAAAAAGCCTATTACTGTATTGGATTTGCCAATACTCTCACGACTGAGAAAAGAAGCTATTGGTCATATATAACAGGGATAGTATAGAGGGGGATGTAAATTACTTTCGATGTAAATTACTTCCTATTGTGCAGTGACATAGAAAAATGGTTTAAAAATCTGCTCTGATGTACAAAATATCCTTATTTTTATTGTTGGCTTTCATCCTTGTGGAAATCCACTTTTTCATGCTTCTCTCTCTAGCCAGGGAGCCACAGGTAATCAGCTCTGTTGCATGTGATTCCCAAAGAAATCTATCTTGCAGATCCCTAATGGATGGGCTAACTGAGCATAAAAGCACAGCCACATGAGTTCCGCAGTTTATAGGAAGATTGGATTTTAGCTATTTAAAATTCAGCTGCTGGAGTTAATAGTGGATAGTGCTATACAGTCCAGGATGCTTGCAGTGTTGCTCACCAGTCTATGCTGAATGGGCAATAGTAGCGTGACCAACATTTGGACACAATGCTCCTGGGCTGAGGAAGTGAATAAATTAGACAAGTCTCCCAATCCTAATTGCTGTTCTGCATTGTAAGTGTGCATGTAGAAATATTAGGCGAAGATGTATGAACAAAAGAAAATTGACAGGCAGGGAAAAGATCAGCTGGTCTATCAAGCCTGCCCCGGACTCAGGAAGCCAGGAGCATCATGACAAGATCATGACTAAAGCCCTGCAGGTGTGCAGTCTCCTGGAACGGGCAAAAAAAAAGAGTAAAGCCCAAAGCAGGAAAAAATGTGGAAAATTCTGCCCCCATTCTCAGGCCATCAGAAAATCACATTGACCATGTAACCAAGACAGATTCACCTACAGCTGTGAAGTCCCCATAGTTGAATAGCCACACTGTCTAGCGACAGTCAGGAAAAATGACAGCTTGGGTGCAGTGCAAGGGAATAACTCACAGGTTACCAACTCTGTTATGTTTTGCTGGTCATAATTGAAGCAAGAATCAGAGGCTTACAGAGAGGACGATGGGGAAAAATTGATGAAAAAGGGGGGAGGGGGTGAAAAGCATATAAACGCTCTGATACCTACTTACTATCTACAGCCACATAAAGCAATGTGGCAAGACCTTAATGAAAAGCCTCCTTCAGAGGCAGGGGCCAGAGGTCAGCGAAAGCTGACGGTGCAATCACGACCTAAAGAATTCAGTAAACCATAAACGTACGTGCATCACCGGAGGAGCTGCTAAATCACAGACACTTCAAAGATGAACCATCTGCTAGAAAATACAGGATGCATCTCAGACTCAAAGTTGCCAAAAAAATAGAATTATTATGTGGGAAGGCCCTGAAACAGCAATTTACAACCTGGACTTGTCTCATTTATTTTAAAGAGCTTTAGCCCTTTCAATACTTGATCTCATTTCCTATTTGCGTAACCATATTGAATGTAAAGCCTCCCAAACATTGGAAGAATGAAGATTGACTCATTCTTTGAAGATGAGTGAGTGTCTTTTCAGAATGTCAATTTGTAGGGCATCTATCCCAAGTACTGCAGACCCCAAAAGTAAGACAGACAAACTTGTGATTAAAAGATCATTTTGCCTGCCCCACCCCTTCCGCACTCCCCACCCCCTCCCACTCCCAAGGGGTAGATTAGTGCACTGGACTTCAGTCAATGTTGCACTGATTAGAACCTTTAGGAAGCAGCCGAATGAGTGGCGGGATGTTGTCAAAAGGTTCAAGATCCCAACGTTGGGACCAGAAGTGGAAGCCGTTGTGATGCGGGTGGTGAGGAGGGAATGGGAGGGTGGCAGGCTAAAATTTAAAATTACATCGGAGTTGGCAAATTAACTGCTGGGAGGTGAGGGAGTCAGCCAGTGAGGGGAGCAGGCAGCGGGAAGTTACGCCACTGGAAACACTGGCACATATTTAAAGGGCAGCCATCAGTTGGTTAAATGGAAGCATCCCTGCGTAGAGCAGAAAACATCCCTGCAGTGAGCGGGAAACAGCGAGAGCAGAGCCAGAGCATAAAGAGACCAGGAGAGAGAGAAAGAGAGTTCACTCAGACAGCGGGAAACAGCATGGGCGGAGCCGGAACATAAAGAGACCGGGAGAGAGAGCAAGAGTTCACTCAGACAGCGGGAAACAGTGAGAGCAGAGCCAGAGCATAAAGAGACCGGGAGAGAGAGTTCAGTCAGAGATCAGGAAACAGCGAGAGCGGAGCCGGAGCACAGAGAGACCGGGAGACAGAGAAGATAGTTCACTCAGCGGGCTGCTTAGCTTCCAGGAACAGTCCAGGCGCGCCGGAGTTTTGAACAGAAAGTCAACAGTGACATCACAGGAAAGCTGCAAGGTGATTGGTTGATGAGTAACAGCTGTTAGGCAATAAATCGAAATAGCTTATTAAGTAACTAAAGTAAGGAGAAAGGTCTACAGTTCTTTTTAATATAGTAGGTAGTGTTTTTTGGGAGGGAACCAAGGTACCCAGTGTAAATCTAATTTTTGGGTAATTTAAGGGAGTAAAAACAGTGAAAAAAAACAAAGAGTGACATCACAGGAAAACCGTAAAGTTCATTGGTTGGTAAGTAACTGCTAATTTGAATTACCTATTCTAAGTTGATTTCAGACTAAAGCTGAAAAGGAGAAATATTTTACAGATTAAAAACTAAAGACCAGTCGGAAATTTAAAAAACAAATTAAAATCTAATTAATAAAAATAGAGATGCAGGGCCAGGCGATGTGTTGTATCTGCATGATGTGGGAGCTGGTGGACCCCATTGTGGCTCCTAGTGACCACATCTGTAGCAAGTGTTGGCTGCTCGAGGAACTCCAGCTCAGAGTTGATGAGCTGGAGTCTGAGCTTCGGACATTGCAATACATCAGGGAGGGGGAGAGTTACCAGGACGCTGTGTTTCAGGAGGCAGTCACACCCCTTAGATTAACTACCGTGAATTCGGCCAGTGGTCAGGGACAGGAGGGTGTGACTATGAGTGAGGCAGGTAGAGGGATCTAGGAGGTAGTGCTGCAGGAGCCTCAGCCATTGTCCTTGTCCAACAGGTTTGAGATTCTTGCTCCCTGTGTGGACGAGAGCAGAGACTGCAGGGAGGATGAGCAAACTGACCACAGCACCGTGGTACAGGGAGCCATTCAAATGGCGGTAGAAAAGAGAAATGTGGTCGTAATCGGGGCTCTGTGGCCAGGATCGAGAGTCCCGAAGGCTGTGTTGCCTATCTGGTGCCAGGGTTCGGGATATCTCATCTGGGCTGCAGAGGAACTTGGTGTGGGAGGGGAAAGATCCAGTTGTCGTGGCCCACGTGGGTACCAACGATATAGGTAGAACAAGGTTAGAGGTTCTGCTGAGGGAATATGAGAAGCTAGGGGCTAAATTAAAAAGCAGAACCAAAAAGGTAATAATCTCCATATTACTACCTAAGCCACGAGAAAATTGGCAAAGGGTCAATAAGATTAAAGAGGTAAATGCGTGGCTCAAAGATTGGTGTGGGAGAAATGGGTTCGAATTCATGGGACATTGGCACCAGTACTGGGGAAGGAGGGAACTGTTCTGATGGGACCGGCTCCACCTGAATCCTGCTGGGACCAGAGTCCTGACGAATCGTATAACTAGGGCTGTAGATAGGACTAAATAGTCGGGGGGAGGGTTCAGTTGCATGGAAAAACAGGAAGTTAAAGGAGAAGGTAGGAGTGCAGGTTAGTGGTGAGGCTGATTGTAACAAAACTGCAAGAAGTATACTGGTTAAACCAGAAGAGAGAAATAATAAACAGGCAAATAAAGCATCAGTGCTGAGGGACAGGTTAGGGGTTATAGACCAAATAAGAGTTCTATATACAAATGCACGGAGTGTAAGAAGTAAACTAGATGAACTACAGGCGCAAATTCAAATGGAAAATTATGATGTGGTGGCCATTGCGGAGACATGGCTGCAGGATGGTCGGGACTGGGAATTAAATATACCTGGTTATAAAGTTTACAGGAGGGACAGGGAAGATGTTAGAGGGGGTGGAGTAGCCTTACTGATTAGAAATAATATCACCTCATTGGTAAGGGAGGATATAATGAGGGGAAAGCATCCAGTGGATGCATCCACCTTATGGGTGGAATTGAGGAACAGAAAAGCATCTAAACCTGTAATGGGTGTTGTGTATGGACCCCCTAGTAGCAGTTCTGAGGTGTTAGATTGTATAAATGCACAAATTAGGCAAGTGTGTAACAAAAGCAGTGTAGTATTAATGGGGAATTTTAACTTACACATAGATTGGGAGACGCAGACTAGCAAATGTCAGAAAGGTAGTGAGTTTCTGGAATGTGTCCGGGATAGTTTCCGACAGCAATATGTCCAAGATGTAACAAGGGGACAGGCAATATTAGATTTAGTTATGCGTAATGAGCCACATAAGATCTGGTGGCAGGTTGTTCAACCTTGCCCGTCGAAGAGCAAAGACCAAAGTACGGAAAGTCCTCATCAGGGAACTCCTCTTTGCTGACGATGCTGCATTAACATCTCACACTGAAGAGTGTCTGCAGAGACTCATCGACAGGATTGCGGCTGCCTGCAACGAATTTGGCCTAACCATCAGCATCAAGAAAATGAACATCATGGGACAGGACATCAGAAATGCTCCATCCATCAATATTGGTGACCTCGCTCTGGAAGTGGTTCAAGAGTTCACCTACCGAGGCTCAACTATCACCAGTAACCTGCCTCTCGATGCAGAAATCAACAAGCGCATGGGAAAGGCTTCCACTGCTATGTCCAGACTGGCCAAGTGAGTGTGGGACAACATACGTCAGCCAAGAGCAACGTCTCAATTCATTCCATCTTCGCTGCCTCCGGAGAATCCTTGGCATCAGGTGGCAGGACCGTATCTCCAACACAGAAGTCCTCGAGGCGGCCAACATCCCCAGCATATACACCCTACTGAGACAGCGGCACTTGTATGCCTTGGCCATGTGAGCCGCATGGAAGATGACAGGATCCCCAAGGACACTTTGTACAGCGAGCTCGTCACTGGTATCAGACCCACCGGCCGTCAATGGCTCCGCTTTAAAGATGTCTGCAAACGCGACATGAAGTCCTGTGACATTGATCACAAGTCGTGGGAGTCAGTTGCCAGCGATCGCCAGAGCTGGCGGGCAGCCATAAAGGTGGGGCTAAAGTGTGGCGAGTCAAAGAGACTTAGCAGTTGGCAGGAAAAAAGACAGAACTGCAAGGGGAGAGCCAACTGTGCAACAGCCCCCGTCAACCAATTTTATCTGCAGCACCTGTGGAAGAGTCTGTCACTCTAGAAGTGGCCTTTATAGCCACTCCAGGTGCTGCTTCACAAACCACTGACCACCTCCAGGTGCTTTGTCTCTCGAGACAAGGAGGCCAAAGAAGAAGAAGAAGAATGAGCCAAATTTAATTAGTAGCCTAACTGTGCATGAACATTTATCAAATAGTGATCACATGATCGAATTCAAGGTAGCGTTTGAAAGTGAAAAGCACGAATCAGCTACAAGAATTTTAGACTTGGGTAAGGCTGACTGTACCGGGATGAGACAGAGACTGTCCACGGTAAACTGGGTAGATCTGTTAATGGGTCAAACGACTGAAGAACAGTGGAGAATATTTAAAGAAACATTTAATGAAATACAGAGCGAGTATATACCCCTGAGAGGAAAAAGCTCCACTTCACAGAAAAAACAGCCATGGACAACTAACGGAATTAGGGATAGCATAAAACAAAAAGAAAAGACTTACAAAAATGCAAAATGCAGCACAGATCCGGCCGAATGGGATCGAGACAAAAACCAGCAAAGGGTCACAAAGCAGCTTAGAAGAGCTACTAAAAGAGATTATGAAAGGAAACTTGCAAGGGACATCAAAATCAATAAGAAGAAATTTTATAGTTACATAAAGGGAAAACGGGTGGTCAAGAGCAATGTAGGCCCACTAAAAGCTGAAACTGGAGATATTGTCATTGATAATGGGGAAATGGCAGACATGTTGAACAATTACTTTGCCTCAGTATTTACAGTTGAAAAGGAGGATAACTTGCCGGAAGTCCTGAAAAATTAATAGCCGATAGGGTACAGGGACTTAATACAATTAACATAAGTAAATCGTCAGTAACAAGGAAATTAATGGAACTAAAGGGTGAAAAATCCCCAGGACCTGAGGGTTTCCATCCAAGGGTGTTAAAGGAAATAGGGGAGCACATTGTAGATGCCCTAACTATAGTCTTTCAGAGTTCCCTAGATTCAGGAGTGGTCCCTCTGGATTGGAAAGTTGCACATGTCACTCCACTTTTTAAGAAAGGCGAAAGGGGGAAGCAAGGAAATTACAGACCAGTTAGCCTGACATCTGTGGTGGGCAAGTTGCTGGAGTCTATAATCAAGGATAGGGTGACTGAACACCTAGAAAAATTTCAGTTAATCAGGGACAGCCAGCATGGATTCATGATGGGAAGGTCATGCCTGACAAATCTCATTGAATTTTTTGAAGAGGTGACTAAGGTAGTGGACAGGGGAATGTCTATGGATGTTATTTATATGGACTTCCAGAAGGCATTTGATAAAGTGCCACATAAGAGACTGTTAACTAAGGTAGAAGCCCATGGAGTTGAGGGCAAATTATTGACATGGTTAGAAAGTTGGTTGAGTGGTAGGCGGCAGAGAGTGGGGATAATGGGTAAGTACTCCGATTGGCAGGATGGGACTAGTGGTGTCCCGCAGGGATCTGTGTTGGGGCCTCAATTATTCACATTATTCATTAACGACTTGGATAATGGCATAGTAAGTCATATATCCAAATTTGCTGATGATACAAAGTTAGGCGGCATTGTAGACAGTCTAGATGATAGTGTAAAATTGCAAAGAGATATTGACAGACTAGGTGAGTGGGCAAAACTGTGGCAAATGGATTTCAATGTGGGTAAGTGTGAAGTTATCCATTTTGGACCAAAAAAGGATAGAGCAGGGTACTTTCTAAATGGGAAGAGGTTAAGTACAGTGGATGTCCAAAGAGACTTGGGGTTCAGGTGCAATAATCTTTAAAATGCCACGAACCAGTGCAGAAAATAATCAAAAAGGCTAATGGAATGCTGGCCTTTATATCTAGAAGATTGGAGTATAAAGACACAGAGGTTATGCTGCAGCTATACAAAACCCTGGTTAGACCCCACTTGGAGTACTGTGAGCAGTTCTGGGCACTACACCTTAGGAAGGATATATTGGCCTTGGAGAGAGTGTAACGTTTGTTTACAAGAATGATACCTGGACTACAGGGGTTAAGTTACGAGGAGAGATTACACAAATTAGGCCTGTTTTTGCTAGAATTTAGAAGGTTAAGGGGTGATCTGATTGAAGTCTTCAAGATATTAACAGGAAAAGACAGGCTAGATAAAGATAAACTATTTCCACTGGTTGGAGATTCTAAAACTAGGGACCATAGTCTAAAAATTAGGACCAGACCATTCAGGAAAGATGTTAGGAAGCACTTCTTCATGCAAAAGGTGGTAGAGGTTTGGAACTCTCTCCCACAAATAGCAGTTGAAGCTAGAACAGTTGTTAATTTTAAATCTGAGATAGATTTTTGTTAAGCAAAGATATTAAGGGATATGGGCCAAAGGCAGGTATATGGAGTTAGGCTGCGGATCAGCCATGATTTCATTGAATGGTGGGACAGGCTCGAGGGGCTGAATGGCCTACTCCTGTTCCTATCTTCCTATGTTCCGATGAGATCTGGACACTGAGGTACTTACTGAAATGGCGTAAAGACAATCCAGGTCTCACGGTTTACTTATCCCTCCCTGCTCAGGCAAAGAAGGAGGTCCTGTACCCACCCCGGGATGGGAAAAGGAGACCGGTACGGCAGATGAAGCAAGCCTAGATGGAGATCGCAGAGGAGTTCAGCAGCCATGGTGTTGTCCTGCGCATCTGGCTCGAGTGCCGTAAGAGGGTCAATAACCTCATGCATTCCGGCAAGGTGAGTGTTGCACAGATTATTAACTTTATAGCTTTCTATGTGACTCAGGGTCAATGTCAAATTGATAGAAAGGGCATGCCCACCTAGTCACTGGCAATGCCCATGCAGTAGCATTGGCTAACAGAGGCATATCAGTCTTTATGTGGGGGTCCCAGTCAGTCTGAGTTGACTCCTGCACTGCTGCTACTGAGTGGCTGTATGCAGGAGGTATCCCTGAGTAGCCACGATGGACAGTCAGGCTGCCACCAGCAAAGGCATCGTGCATGTCTTTGACGGGCAACTAAAAATGAACATTTATGTGCTTGAAAGAAGAGAGCACTTAATGAGAGGGAGAGGACCAAAACAGGTGGTGTCATCTCTTTCCTTGCTATACAGACGCTGATGAAGGAAAAGTCTCTGGAGCCTGGAGGTAGGCCGGTCCATAGCCGATGGTGAGACAGGAGTGGAGCCCAGAGAGTGAGTGGCCTACTGGATGAGCATAAGACCCTCTAGCGAGCATGAGGCATAGTGCTCATGTGTCATGTAAATTTCCAGATTAGAAGTAGTCTGAAGGACATGATGGAATGCGCATTACCCTCTATTCAGTCTTCTCTCTCTCACAGGTTAACAACAAGAGCAGCCAGCTGCTATGACCAGGGGCAGCCATCCACCTTGGAGAAGGAGGAGGGGGCCTCAAAGAATGCACCGTCACGTTAATCCCCTGAACCCTCCATCAGTGCAGATACTCTCATGTCGGTGGGTAGCAGTGCACAAGTAATAACGGGGTCACAAACTGGTCAGCTCAGCATAGCACAGCCAGAGTTGCTGACGAAGGCTGTTACAGCCAAGGCCACTCACACTTGGAGGACTGTGGAAGGCCAGGGTGATGCTGAGCTTCAGGCGGATGAGTGGTCAACAAGCGTGAGATGTGTGAACATCTGGCAAAGCTTCCAGAGGTTATGCACACCCATGCATGAATGTTGGAGGAGTCCATCCAGGCCACGAGTGTAGCCATGTCTGTGGCCTGTGCATGCATGGCATCTTCCATTGAGAGATTGGCAACCCTCATGGAGAAACAGATCCCAGCCAATGACGCCCACATCCCATGAATGAGTAAAGAAAAAGCATATTGCCCAGTGAGTGCCAGAGATGCGTGCATACCTGCATGATATCACCATCTCCATGAGCACTCTGGAGCAATGGCTGGTCAAGAGGTGGGGCAAGGCGCCTGGAGTCACTGTCAGTCCTGGGTCTCCTCAGGTGAGCAGGGAGGAACAAGTGGGCCCTGAAAGGGTAGAGGAGCAGTTGCCTGCAGCATCTGGGGCTCCTCTCAGGGCTCTCCTTGAGTGGGCGGCGGGTCCTCATCCCCTCTGTCAGTCAAACGAGTGCCTCATATAGCCCCGATGACAGAAGCAGTTCCTACACCTGATCAGGAGGTCCTCAGTATGCTGGGTAAGGGAAAACAAGGAAATGGCAAATAGGATGCAGAAGGTGGATTGAATGGATTTTTTAAAAATTCTTTCGTGGATGTGGGCATTGCTGGCTAGGACAGCATTTATTGCCCATCCCTAATTGCCCTTGAGAAGATGGTGGTGAGCTGCCTTCTTGAACCGCTGCAGTCCATCTGGTGCAAGTACACTCACAGTGCTGTAGGGAGGGAATTCCAGGATTTTGATCCAGCGACAGTGAAGGAACAGAGATATATTTCCAAGTCAGGATGGTGTGTGACTTGAAGGGGAACTTGCAGGTGGTGGTGTTTCCATGCGTTTGCTGACTTTGTCCCTCTAGGTGGAAGAGGTCGCAGGTTTGGAAGGTGCTGTCGAAGAAGCCTTGGTGAGTTGCTGCAGTGCATCTTGTAGATGGTGCACACAGCAGCCACGGTTTGCTCGTGGTGGAGGGAGTGAATGTTAAAGGTGGTGGATTGGGTGTCGATCAAGCGGGCTGCTTTGTCCTGGATGGTGTCGAGCTTCTTGAGTGTTGTTGGAGCTGCATTCATCCAGGGAAGTGTTGAGTATTCCATCACACTCCTGACTTGTGCCTTGGGGATGGTGGACAGGTTTTTGGAGTCAGGAGGTGAGTTACTCGCCACAGAATTCCCAGCCTCTGATCTGCTCTTGTAGCCACAGCATTTATGTGGCTGGTCCAGTTCAGCTTCTGGATCTGTTGTAAGGATCACCTGAAACATGTCTGTATTAGGGCAGCGTGAGTCTCCCTTGGCGTATCTCATGGTGCCTTGCCTGCAGTTCCTCATCATGCAGTGCCTGGTCAGCATTCCCTCCAAATCCTCATCCTCGGAGAAGGCATTGCACTCCAGGATGTCCTCATTGTCCAAAGCTTCTCCCCTCTTTATTGCCAGGTTGTGCAGAGCACAGCACACCACCATGATAAGCGAGACCCTTGTTTGGGCAAACTGAAAGGCTCCACCAAATCTGTCCAGGGATCTGAACTATATCTTCAGAAGCCCTCTAGCCTGCTCAATGGTTGCTTTTGTCCACTGCTTCCTTATACCCGGCAAAGCCCTGAAGCCAAATTGTCCCGTTGCGCCTGTCGAAGAATTCGAAAACTCCAGTAAAATATCAGTTAATTGCCTAACTAACAGGCTTAATTACCTTCCCACCACATTCCAGCACAAGATCCTCCCACCACCCCTTTCATATTATTAGGTTGCACCATAAAGACATCAGGCTTCTCACTCGATGCCTTTCACCGCAATATTACTGCTCCTCCCCCCTTCTAGTCCATCTGCAATGGGCTGGCAAAATCCAGCTCAGTATTTCAGCTGATACATTTAAGGGGAATGCTTGATAAATGCATAAGAGAGAATTGAAGGATATGTTAATAGTGCAAGATGAAATAAGGTGAGAGGAGGCTCATGTGGAGCATAAACACTGGCATTGATCGGTTGGGTCAAATGCTCTGTTTCTATTCAGTAAATTCAACATAATCCAATGTATTTCAGGATTATATGGTTTAGGGGGGGACAGTAGCATAGTTGTAATGTTACTGCACTAGTAATCCTGGTCACCCGATCTGCGTTTGGTCTCCCTGGTGTAGCACAGACCGCATTGTGAGCAGCGAATTCAGTGTACTAAATTTGAAGAATTACAGAAATCACTGTTTCACCTGGAAGAAATGTTTGGGGCCTTGGACAGTGAGGAGAGAGGTGGTGAATTGGCAGATGTTTTCTCTCCTGTGCTTGCATGGAAAGGTGCCATGGAAAGGGGACAGAGTATTGGGGGTCACTGAGGAATAGAATGCTGCAAGGGGAGGGGAAGATGTGTTTGGTGGTAGCATCACGCTGGAGGTGGCAGAAATAGCGGAGTCTGTTCCTTTGAGTACCTGCCAGTGCAGTGGAAGACGAGGTGAAGAAGAACCCTACGATGGTTCTAGGAGAGAGGGGAAGGGGTGAGAGTAGAAGTGCAGGAAATAGAATGGACATGGTTGAGGGATCTGTCACGATCAGGGGGAGTCTTCGGTTGAGGAAAAAGGAAGCCATGTTGGAAGCACTAGTATGAAAGGTTACTTCGTTCGAACAGATGCAATGAAGATGGAGAAACTGGGAAAATGGAGGAGAGTTAGATTAGATCTAATATATTAGATCTACTATATTATGTTAGAGTTTTCACAGTGTCCTGGCCAACATTCATCTGTCAGGCAAATCCCCCACCTACCAAGACTGAAGCACGCATTATTTTGGCACATGAACATTAAAACTTAAAATTGCAAGCTGTGACTAGAGGGACATTTTTTTTTATTCTGTCATGGGATGTGGGCGTTGCTGGCAAGGCCAGCATTTGTTGCCCATCCCTAATTGCCCTTGAACTGAGTGGCTTACTAGGCCATTTCAGAGGGCATGTAAGAGTCAACCACATTACTGTGGGTCTGGAGTCACATGTAGGCCAGACCAGGTAAGGACAGCAGATTTCCTTCCCTAAAGGACATTAGTGAACCAGATGGGTTGTTACAACAAGCAATGATAGTTTCATAGCACCATTACTGAGACTAGTTTTCAATTCCAGGTTTTTAATTAATTTGAACTTAAATTCCACCAGCTGCCATGGTGGGATATGAACCAGTGTCCCTCGGGCACTAGGCCTGGACCTCTGGATTACTAGCCCAGTGACATTACTACTACGCTACCATCTCCCCTGAGTAGTACCAGCAGTGTTGGAACAATGGGGACCCAGTCGTTGCATGCTAGTGTGGGCGTGTCATATATCCATAGGCGCTAACCGTATTAGAGTTTAAGTTTAAGGTTTAATAAATTTCATATTTCTCCTTTAAACCAAAGAAAGCCTGTTTGTGCTCATTTCTTTGCCTTATAATTGGAAAGTTGTGAAGGAGGTTTCACAAAGGGGGAGCTCAAAACACAGTGTGTTTAAAATAAAGCCCTGTTACAATAAGACCAGGTGAAGATAAACCCCTCAACACCTTTCACCCCTGGTCATAACAGAAATTGGGTGCTCGTGTCTGGATTGTTACCCACAAATGAACGAGTGAAATTGGAAATGGAACCAAATTGTTCCCAATCAAAAAGAGTATGATTTCAATACAGATTTTCTTGTGGTTGTGTGTTCTTGAATACTAACATGTCTGCAACTGAAACGAGTAGCTCTCCAAGCCAGGGTGAAGTAAGTTGGGATAAGTTAAAAGCACTGTCTATGGAGGAGTTGAGGAAAATGGCTGAGCAGTGTGGGATCACTGTACGTGGCAAGGCTAGGAAGTCTGAACTCCTAAGGCTAGTGGCCACCCATTTTTCCCTTGAACCAGATGAAGTAGAGGCAGTGTTGGAAGCAGACCCAGAGAGGAAACTTGAATTGGAAGAGATGGAGAAAGCGAGGGCCTTCCAAAAGGCACGTGAAGAAAATGAAACGCAGGAGACAGAGAAAGAATATTCCGCAAAGAATGCGAAGAACGAGAGTTGAAGCAACTTGAGTTAACTAGGGGGCAACAGAGTAACCCTAGTGAAAGCATGGCCAATATGGAGAAACATAATTCAGGGTTAGGTACAAGATTGCTAAATCTTGCTCAATTAATTCCAAAATTCAATGAGGAAGATGTGGAAGCGTGTTTTGTGTCTTTCGAGAGACTGGCAGGACAGCTAAAACGGCCAGACCTGGTCTCTTTAACTGCAGAGCAAATTAACTGGAAAAGCCCATGAAGTTTATTCCGTGTTGCCAGATGAGAGTTCATCAAACTATGAACTGACCAAAAACGCTATCCTCGGGGCATATGAATTAGTACCCGAAGCCTATCGCCCAGAAGTTTAGAACCCTCAAAAAGCAAGATAATCCAACTTATTTAGAGTTTGAAAGAAGCAAGTGGCTGGTTTTTGACCAGTGGTCGAGGGCTTTAAAAATACAACTCAGCTATGAGACTGTCAGCGAAGTAATCCTGTCCGAGGAATTTATAAACTCTCTCCCATTCTCAATAAAAACCCATGTGGACAGCGGGTTCAGGGAGCCCGGCAAGCGGCCGTTCTGGCCAATGAGTTTGCTTTAATTTATAAGTTGGTTTCCCAGGGGAGAACCTTTCCTAATCACCCCCACAAATCCGAAAACGGCAAAGGGTGGGAAGGTGATATCCGCCCAGGCAGTCCTGGAAGAGAAAGGAAAGCAAGAGACACAAGGGGCCCTCCTCCAGCCAAAAAGGAAGGTGCTGTGAGCATGAGTGAGATCCGGAGACCTGTGTGCTTCTATTGTAATAAGGCAGGGCATTTAAAAGCTGACTGCTGGAAACTAAAGGGGAAACCGGTAGTGTTAGTCAGGAAACACCCACTCAGTGCAGACGGGACCTGGCGGGGTGAAGGTTGTAGACCCCCAGAGTGAAAGAAAGACTGCAGGAGGTCAGAGAGACAGGACAGTGGCAGGAGATGGTCCCCTGCAGAGTCCCTGAATGTGTAGTGGGTCAGGCCCTGATCAAACCAGCTCCGCCAGAGGAGACTGCATTGGCACCGCAGGTAAATGAACTGGCCTGATCACTTCTTCTGTGTATTGGGGAAGCAGTGTTCCAACACTGCTAGTACTATGCAAATGTCCTTCCAGTCAGGGCTTGCAATTTTACGTTTTATTGTTCATGTGGTGAAATAATGTGTGCCTCAGTCTTGGTAGGTGGGGTGGTTTGCCTGACACCTCCATACCCAGGGGAATGAAATGCGATTTGAAGAAAACGGCGCATTTCATTACAGAGTTTGAGAGAAATATAAGGTATAGAAAGAAAGACCATGCATTTCTCTCATTCATTTCCAAACATTCACCAATCTTACAGCTCATTAAAAATGGTCTGTTCTGGGTGCCAGGGCTGCTTTAAATTTCTCTTTTTTCCTCAGGAGAGTTAGTGGGGGGGGGGTGTCTATCTTGAACTCCCTGATTCCTGCAAAGACTTTTGGCTTCACGGGATGGGTGGTTCCCTTTTCCTCTGACTGTGGGGGAGGAATTTCTGTTACTCTCCCTTTTGGGACACTCCTACCTGCAGTTATTTGTGCAGACTTAATTGCATTCTCCTGTGACACTTTGACAAGGTGAGGCATCACCCTCACGGTTTCCCTGCCCCCTTGAGGTCTTTCTTTGTCTCTGCAGGTTCCTGTAAATGCTGTTTGCAACTTTGGTGGGTTGCTTCTAGAGTCTGCATTCACAAAGGAGGATGTGGGGTCTGACTTTTCACATTTTTCTGGGTTGGTTGACTGGGCGGTAGGGGTTTTCATCCGGGATTCTTCCTGGACTTCCTTCAACCTGCCCTCTTGGTCACTTTTTCCCCTTTTCTTTCTAAACTTTTGCCAGCCCTGTGCCTGCCTGTCCTTTTTTGTTCTCGGCAGGGGTCCCTGACAGTTCACCAGCCCTCTGCTGGAGGGTTTTCCTAACACCGGTACAGGACTTAGGGGTGCAGGTTTCACTGTAGGTTGGGGTTTCCCCTCAACCTGGCACATGTGGCAACTCTTGCAGTACTCCACCACATCTTTGTGGAGTTTTGGCCAGTCAAACTGCTGTCTTATGCGGGCTTTGGTCTTTCATATACCAGCTTGTACAGCCACTGTAGTCTCGTGGGCCCTTCTTAATATTTCTCCCTGGTACCTCTACGACACCACTAACTGGTGAACTACTCCTTGCCCCCAGGTCTGTGAGGAAAACTCCATTTCCTCATCAGTACCTCATTCTTTAAATAGTAGCAATCAGGGACTCCCTCTGCTTCACTTTCAGACTGGGCTAACTCTCACAATACTGAGTCGGCTCGCTGAGCCTCAGCTAGGGAAAATCCATTTAATTCATTCCCTGGGTCGCATGACTTTCCAAAGAAAGTCTTGGACAGGCAGACCTCGTGTTTTAGTCACATGACTAACTGGCTGTTGCAAAGAATTTGAACTTCCAACAAAGGATTTTGAAATGAAACAAAGCCTCATGGAGTGAAGATCTCTCCTGGAACTGAAGCAAGAATTACCTCCTCTCCTGTCTGCCTGCCTCCATCCCTTTCCCACGGAACTGAATCTTGTGAAGACACGTAAACTTAGAGAGAGAAAAATCTCCTACATGAACAAGGTTTACAAAGAATACTGAGTGCCAAAGAAACGCAAGACCATATCTTCAATCGAGGACTACAGCGAGCTGGAGAAACAGTAACAAGATATTGCTTCAAACTGTTCTACTTATCTTTTCTTCTGTTCTTTCCTGTCCCTATTTGCATGTGTGTATCACGTTTGCATGCTAGCATGGGCGTGTCATATATCCATAGGCATTAACCATATTAGAGTTTAATAAATTTCATCTTTCTTCTTTAAAGCAAAGAAAGTCTGTTTGTGCTTATTTCTTTGCCTTATAATTGGAAAGTTGTGAACAAAGATTCACAAAGGGGGAGCTCAAAACACAGTGAGTTTAAAATTAAACCCTGTTACAATAAGACCAGGTGAAGATAGTAACAGACCCCTAAACATCTTTTGCACCTTGTCGTAACATATCTCTTAACCAACATCACTAAATCATCCAAAACATTCAGTCGCTCCAGTCTATTCCACCATTTAATTAGATCAAGGAATACTCTCTGTAACTAGTAACAACATTTTTACCAAGTAATGTGGATAAAGGGGAACCTGTAGATGTGGTCTACTTGGATTTCCAAAAGGCCACAAGGTGCCACATCAAAGGTTACTACACGTAATAAGAGCTCATGGTGCCGGGGGTAACATATTAGCATTGAACGAGGATTGGTTAGCTAACAGGAAGCAGAGAGTAGGGATAAATGGGGATTTTTTGGGTTGTTAAGCTGTAACTAGTGGAGTGTCACAGGGATCAGTGCTGGGGCCTCAACTATTTACAATCCATATCAATGACTTGGATGAAGGTACCGAATATATGGTTGCTGAATTTGCTGATGACACAAAGATAGGAGAATAGTTGTGAAGAGGACATAAAGGCCAGAATTTTGCGCCACCCCAGAGAGCCAGGTGGTGGCAGGGAGCTGGCGTAAAATTGAGCGGGAGGCTCCGGGAGGCCTTTCCGCTCCCGCCTCCACCCCACTTTATGTAGAGCTGAGGGGGGAAGGGGGAAACAAAAAACAGGCTTCCTCCCCCAGGCCAATCAAGACCCTTAAGTGGCCACTTAAGGGCCTTAGACTGCCTCCACGGGGATTTTACCCTTGGCAAGTGGGGGTCCTGGAGACATGAAAGGCTTCCCGATGAAACCTTGTGGCCTCTCAGCACACCGGGAGGGCGGGAAGGTGGGGGGCCCTGCCCACTGGGCACAGGATGCCTGACTGAGGGCCACCCCTGCTTCCCCAACCATCCTTAGGACCCAAGATGCTCTGCTTCCCCCCAAACAACCACCCTTGCTTCGCTGGGGCCCAACCGATACCCCCGGCGAGTAAAGCCAAACTTACCTGCACTGCTGGCTCCATGTCCTCGGCTAGGCTGTAGACCCAGCAGTGGCCACCACTCCCGGTTGCACTTATCATCGGGCCTGCAGCTCAATGAGGCGGGACTTCCTTCCTCAAGCGGGTGGAAGTCCCGTCTCGGAACAATTAAAACCCGGGGACCTGTAAAATGCAGGACGGATCCCCGGGCTAGGCGGAAGCAGGTTCGCGACCGAATTTTACGTCAGTGGCCAGCTCCCGTCCGCCCGATGTAAAATCCAACCAAAGAGTCTGCAAAGAGATATAGATAGGTTAAGTGAGTGGGAAAAAGGTTGGGCAGATGGATTTTAAAGTGGGAAAATGTGAATTTGTCCACTTTGGCAAGAAGAATAGAAATACTATTTAAATGGAGAGAGATTGCAGAAGTCTGTGGTCCAGAGGGATCTGAATCCTGGTACATGATTCACAAAAAGTTAGTATGCAGATACAGCAAGTGATTCGGAAGGCAAATAGAATGTTGTCGTTTATTGCGAGGGGAGTGGATTATAAAAGTAGTGAAGTTTGCTACAGTTGCACTGGGCGTTGGTGAGACCATATCTGGAGGACTGCGTAGAGTTTTGGTCTCCTTAATTAAGAAAGGATATATTTGCATTAGAAGCAGTTCAGAGAAGGTTCACTCAACAGATTCCTGGGATGAAAGGGTTATCTTATGAGGAAAGATTGGACAGGTTGGGTCTTTATCCATTGGAAGTTAGAAGAATGAAAGGTGAGCTTATTGAAACATATAAGATCCTGTGGCGATTTGACAGGGTGGATGCTGAAAAGATGTGTACCCTTATGGATGAGACTAAAACCAGGGAACACAGTTTAGAAGCAAGGGGTCTCCCATTTAAGATGGAGATGATGAGAGATGTTTTCTCTCAGAGAGTGGTTAGTCTGTGGAATTCTCTTCCCCACAGAGCAGTGGAAGCAGGGTCATTGAATTTTTTTAAGACTGAGTTAGATAGATTCTTGATTGACAAGGGAGTCAAAGGTTATAGCAACTAGACAGGAAAGTAGAGTTGAGGCCACAATCAGATCAGCCATGATCTTATCAAGTAGTGGAGCTAGCTTGAGGGGCCGAATTGCCTACTCCTGCTCCTAATTCATATGTTTGCCCATATAACTACAGTGAAGGCACTTCAGAGAGTAATTTACTGGCAAGAAAATATTTTAGACCTCCTGAGGATGTGAAAGGCACTTGTTACGACCGGGTGAGGAAGGGGTCTCAGGCTCTTCTCTTGCCCGTTTCCTGGTTTGGCCGTAACAGGGTTTATCTTTTAAAACACAGTGATTTTTTAGTTTACCAACTCAGTGAGCCTTTGCTTACTGCACCCTAATTGTAATTGCAAATTAACCAATCAGACAGGTTTTTTTTAGGTTTAAACAAGAAAGATGTAAGTTTATCAGTCTTATTACTTTAACCCTGGTTAAAATTACTAAAATACACGAGGGAAATACACATACAAATAGATGCAGAGGGGAAGAAAGAATTAGAGGGGCTGTCATGCAGACCCTCACCTGCCAAGAATGAGGCATATTAATTTTGCCAGGTGAACATTGATTTTAAACTGTTGCTGGAGTGAAGAAATGACTTGTTTGAAGATCACCAGACACTTGGTTGGAAGAACATTTGCATACTAAGAGACAGTGCTTGGAGAGACAAAAGAATTGCTCACTGATTCAGTTAGCAGAGATTGGTCTGGGCAATGGTTCCACATCCTGTCGGTAAGAGCCTTACACCTCCTCCCCCCCATCCCACCCCCACCCCACTGAGAGCTTTGAAATCCACAAAGGCAGGACTTGTTAAACCAGCTGGTCACATGACTGACTGGCTGATCTAGGCTTTTGAATAAGCCACAGGACAGTTTGAATTGAGAGGGCAGTTTTGCAACTGAAGCTGGAACAAGAAAGCTTCTCTCTCCTGCCTGTCTCTCTCTTGCTTTCTCCTAAGCCACCGGACCCACGGAAGACACAGAAACCTCAAGAGAGGAACAACTTCGACATCAAAAGCATGCACTGGTCGATAACGAATTGCAGGATTTACCAGCAACCAAAGACTCCACGTTGAACTCAAAGGACGGTAATTATAATCCCGATATTGCCTCAAACTTTTCTCCTTTATTCTTTTCCACTTTTCCTGTCTCTATCTGTGTGCATTTATCGCACACGCATGCTAGCGTGGTTGCGTCGCATATTTGTAGGCGTTAACCGGATTAGAGTTTAAGATTAATAAACTTCCACCTTTCTTGTTTAAATCTAAGGAAGCCTGTCTGATTTCTTTGCCTTACAATTGGAGCAATGAACAAGGATTCACTGAGGGGGAGCTGAAAACATGGTGTTTCTAAATTAAACCCTGTTACGGTTAAACGAGGCAAAAGCTGAGAGGGAACCCCGAGACCCCTTCTCACCTGGTCGTAACAGGGAGTTGAAGTAGAGTTCATCATCAATGAAATTCAGTTACTGGATACAAAGAACAAAGAACAAAAGAACAAAGAACAGTACAGCACAGGAACAGGCCATTCGGCCCTCCAAGCCTGCGCTGATCTTGATGCCTGCCGAAACTAAAACCTTCTGCACTTCCGGGGCCCATATCCCTCTATTCCCTTCCTATTCATATATTTGTCAAGATGTCTCTTAAACATCGCTATCTTATCTGCTTCCACCACCTCCCCTGGCAGCAAGTTCCAGGCACTCACCACCCTCTGTGTAAAAAACTTGCCTCGCACATCCCCTCTAAACTTTGCCCCTCGCACCTTAAACCTATGTCCCCTAGTAACTGACTCTTCCACTCTGGGAAAAAGCTTCTGACTATCCACTCTGTCCATGCCGCTCATAACTTTGTAAACCTCTATCGTGTCGCCCCTCCACCTCCGTCATTCCAGTGAAAACAATCCGAGTTTTTCCAACCTCTCCTCATAGCTAATGCCCTCCAGACCAGGCAACATCCTAGTAAACCTCCTCTGTATTATCTTCAAAGTCTCCATGTCCTTCTGGTAGTGTGGTGACCAGAATTACACGCAATATTCTAAGTGTGGCCTAACTAAAGTTCTGTACAGCTGCAACATGACTTGCCAATTTTTATACCCTACCAATGAAGGCAAGCATGCTGAATGCCTTCTTGACTACCTTATCCACCTGCGTTGCCACTTTCAGTGACCTGTGGACCTGTACGCCCAGATCTCTCTGCCTGTCAATACTCCTAAGGGTTCTGCCATTTACTGTATACCTCCCACCTGCATTAGACCCTCCAAAGTGCATTACCTCACATTTGTCCGGATTAAACTCCATCTGCCATTTCTCCACCCAAGTCTCCAACCGATCTATATCCTGCTGTATCCTCTGACAATCCTCATCATTATCCGCAACTCCACCAACCTTTGTGTCGTCCACAAACTTACTAATCAGACCATCTACATTTTCCTCCAAATCATTTATATATACCACAAACTGCAAAGGTCCCAGCACTGATCCCTGCAGAACACCACTAGTCACGTCCCTCCATTCAGAAAAACACCCATCCACTGATACCCTCTGTCTTCTGTGACCGAGCCAGTTCTGTATCCATCTTGGCAGCTCACCTCTGATCCCGTGTGACTTAACCTTTTGCACCAGTCTGCCATGCGGGACCTTGACAAAGACTTTACTAAAGTCCATTTAGATAACATCCACCGCCCTTCCCTCATCAATCATCTTCGTCACTTCCTCAAAAAACTCAATCAAATTAGTAAGACACGACCTCCCCTTCACAAAACCATGCTGTCTCTCGCTAATAAGTTTGTTTGTTTCCAAATGGGAGTAAATCCTGTCCTGAAGAATCCTCTCTAATAGTTTCCCTACCACTGACGTAAGGCTCACCGGCCTATAATTTCCTGGATTATCCTTGCCACCCTTCTTAAACAAAGGAACAACATTGGCTATTCTCCAGTCCTCTGGGACCTCACTTGTAGCCAATGAGGATGCAAAGATTTCTGTCAAGGCCCCAGCAATTTCTTCCCTTGCCTCCCTCAGTATTCTAGGGTAGATCCCATCAGGCCCTGGGGACCTATCTATCTTAATGCTTTGCAAGACACCCAACACCTCCTCCTTTTTGATAATGAGATGACTGAGACTATCTGCACTCCCTTCCCTAGGCTCATCATCCACCAAATCCTTCTCCTTGGTGAATACTGATGCAAAGTACTTCTTTAGCACCTCACCCATTTCCTCTGGCTCCACGCATAGATTCCCATCTCTGTCCTTGAGTGGGTCAACCCTTTCCCTGGTTACCCTCTTGCTCTTTATATATGTATACAAAGCCTTGGGATTTTCCTTAATCCTGTTTGCCAGTGACTTTTCATGACCCCATTTAGCCCTCCTAACTTCTTGCTTAAGTTCCTTCCTACTGTCTTTATATTCCTCAAGTGCTTCATCTGTTCCTAGCCTTCCAGCTCTTACAAATGCTTCCTTTTTCTTTTTGACTAGGCTCACAATATCCCGTGTTATCCAAGCTTCCCGAAACTTGCCAAACTTGTCTTTCTTCCTCACAGGAACATGCTGGTCCTGGATTCTAATCAGATGTTGATTTACCCTCAAACAGCCGCCTCCAATCTAAATTCTTCAGTTCCTGCCTAATATTGTTATAATTAGCCTTCCCCCAATTTAGCACCTTCACCCGAGGACTACTCTTATCCTTATCCACAAGTACCTTAAAACTTATGGAATTATGGTCACTGCTCCCGAAATACTCCCCCACTGAAACTTCAACCACCTGGCCGGGCTCATTCCCCAATACCAGGTCCAGAATGGCCCCATCCCTAGTTGGACTATCTACATATTGTTTCAAGAAGCCCTCCTGGATGCTCCTCACAAATTCTGCCCCATCCAAGCCCCTAGCACTAAGTGAGTCCCAGTCAATATTGGGGACGTTAAAATCACCCACCACTACAACACTGTTACCTTTACATCTTTCCAAAATCTGTCGACATATCTGCTCCTCTACCTCCCGCTGGCTGTTGGGAGGCCTGTCGTAAACCAACAACATCATGACTGCACCCTTCCTATTCCTGAGCTCCACCCATATTGCCTCGCTACATGACCCCTCTGAGGTGTCCTCCCGCAGTACAGCTGTGATATTCTCCTTAACCAGTAATGCAACTCCCCCACCCCTTTTACATCCCCCTCTATCCCGCCTGAAGCTTCTAAAGCCTGGAACATTTAGCTGCCAATCCTGCCGTTTCCTCAACCAAGTCTCTGTAATAGCAACAGCATCATATTTCCAAGTACTGATCCAAGCTCTAAGTTCATCTGCCTTACCTGTTATACTTCTCGCATTGAAACAAAGGCACTTCAGACCACCAATCCCGCTGTGCTCAGCAACATCTCCCTGCCTGCTCTTCCTCTTAGTCCTACTGGCCTTAATTACTATGCCCTCCTCATTTACTTCACTAGCTGTCCTACTGCTCTAGTTCCCACCCCCCTGCCACACTAGTTTAAACCCTCCCGAGTGACGCTAGCAAACCTTGCAGCCAGGATATTAGTGCCCTTCCAGTTTAGATGCAACCCGTCCTTCTTGTACAGGTCCCATCTGTCCCTGAAGAGAGCCCAATGGTCCAGATATCTGAAACCCTCCCTTCTACACCAGCTGCTCAGCCACATGTTTAGCTGCACTATCTTCCTATTTCTAGCCTCACTGGCACGTGGCACAGGGAGTAACCCAGAGATTACAAACTTAGAGGTTTTTTAACTTACTACCTAACTCCCTAAACTCCCCCTGCAGGACCTCATCACTCTTCCTGCCTATGTCATTGGTACCGATGTGTACCACAACCTCTGGCTGTTCACCTTCCCCCTTCAGAATGCCCTCTGTCCGTTCAGAGACATCCTTGACCCTGGCACCAGGGAGGCAACATACCATCCTGGAGTCTCTTTCACGTCCACAGAAGCGCCTATCTGTGCCCCTGACTATAGCGTCCCCTATAACTATTGCTCTCCTCCCTGCTGAACAACAGTGCCAACTGTGGTGCCACTGCTGTGGCTGCTGCTGTTTTCCCCTGATAGGCCATCCCCCCCAACAGTATCCAAAACGGTATACTTGTTAGAGAGGGGGATAGCCACAGGGGATTCCTGCACTGACTGCCTGCCCCTTCTAGCGGTCACCCATCTATCTGCCTGCACTTTGGGTGTAACCACTTCTCTAAAACTCCTGTCTATGACACTTTCCGCCACCTGCATGCTCCTAAGTACATCCAGTTGCCGCTCCAACCGATCCATGCGGTCTGTGAGGAGCTGCAACTGGGTACACTTCCTGCAGATGTAGTCACCCGGAACGCTGGAAGCGTCATGGACCTCCCACATCTCACAGGTGAAGCACTTTACCCCTCTAACTGACATTTCTATCACTAATTAGTTAAGTGATATAAAATAAATAAATACTTATTAAATCCTTACTAAATTATGAAACACTTCACTATGTGGTCCCTGGTGCTAGATTTCTACAATAAATATTAAATGCTGTCTAAATGCAGTAATCTCTTCCCTCTGATTTAGTTACTCTACTTATTAATTAGTTAATTTGTGTTTTAATCAATTTTTATCAGTTTTATTTTCAAATTCGGTACAGATTCCCTACCAGCCAATCAGGTCACAGTACTTTATAGTGAAACTTACCTTCCCAGCTGCCCCCTGGCTCACACTCTCACTGCTACCGCTGTTGAAAAAGAAAGGGTCTCTCAGTACAATGTCCTCAATTGAAGTTAAGGTCTTGGAGGCCTCACTGGGCCTCAGTGCACACTTTCAAGCTTGCTTTTCTGGTACCAGAAGGCCGAAGAGAGGTTTCAATTGTCTCCTTGGTGGTTGCCTGTAAAGTTCTGTAGTCTTGAGGCTGACGCTGCCACCGTGGTTTCCCCGCGGTTGTGGACTTCTGGGTCTTACACAAACAAAGGATGTTGATTATCACTATTGCCCAGACCAATCTTGTTAATTGAATCGGTGAGCACTCCCACTGTCTCTCTATTCAACTGTCTCTCAGAAATGCAAATGCGCAACCATGTTTTTAGCTGGTCAGCTCTGTTTTTTTAAACAAGTTCTTTGCAATGTCCAGCAAAAAAGTTTCAGTCGTTTCACATATGACGAAATTAATATGCAGGTGTGATTTCCGTCACACATTATATAAATACAAGTCTTTCTTTGTACTGGAATTCTACATTGAATGTATCTCTATATGCAGAGCAACCAGAAGTCAAAGCGTTGATTGCAGCTCAGGTGGTTATAGCATCAGTACACTCGACTAAAAGACACCGTTCAGTATAAAAGAGTAAGGAGTGATCCAGTTGAAATGATTAAATGACTTGATAGGGTAGATAGAGAGATATTATTTCCTCTGGTGGGCAAGTCCAGAACAAGGGGACATAACCTTAAAATTAGAGCTGAGCCATTCACGAGTGATGCCAGAAAGCAGTTCTTCAAATAAATGGTAGTGGAAATCTGGAACTCTCTACCCCAAAGGTCGAGGCTGGGGGGTCAACTGTTAGATGTCAATGTCAAAACTGAGATTGATAGAGTTTTGCTAGGTATGTAGTAGCAGTATTAGCGGGCTTAAAGGTGGATAAATCCCCAGCCCCAGATGAGATGTATCCCAGGCTGCTATGTGAGGGAAGGGAGGAGATAGTGGGGGCTTTGACACAAATTTTCAAATCCTCTCTGTCCACAGGAGAGGTACCAGAGGATCGGAGGACAGCAAATGTGGTACCATTATTCAAGAAGGGTAGCAGGGATAAACCAGGTAATTACAGGCCAGTGAGTCTAACATCAGTGGTTGGGAAACTATTGGAAAAAATTCTGAGGAACAGGATTAATCTCCACTTGGAAAGGCAGGGATTAATCAGGGATAGTCAGCACGGCTTTGTTGGGGGAGATTGTGTCTAACAAATTTGATTGAATTTTTCAAGGAGGTGATTAGAGGTGTAGATGAGGGTAAAGCAGTTGATGTAGTCTACATGGACTTCAGTAAGGCTTTTGATGAGGTCCCGCATGGGAGATTGGTTAAGAAGGTAAAAGCCCATGGGATCCAGGGTAATTTGGCAAATTGGATTCAAAATTGGCTTAGTGGAAGGAGGCAGAGGGTGAGTTAGAGGGTTGTTTTAGCAATTGGAAGCCTGTGACCAGTGGTGTACCGCAGTGATTGGTGCTGGGACCCTTACTGTTTGTATGGTACATTAATGATTTAGATGTGAATATAGGAGGTATGATCAGTAAGTTCGCAGGCAACACCAAAACTGGTGGTGTTGTAAATAATGAGGAGGAAAGCCTTAGACTGCAGGACAATATAGATGGGCTGGTAAGATGGGTGGAACAGTGGCAAGTGGAGTTTGATCCGGAGAAGTGGGAGGTGATGCACTTTGGGAGGTCGAACAAGGCAATGGAATATCCAATGGAAGGTAGGATCCTAGGGAGTACAGAGGGTCAGAGGGACCTTGGGGTGCTTGTCCATAGATCACTGAAGGCAGCAGCACAGGTAGATAAGGGGGTTAGGAAGGCATATGGGATACTTGCCTTTATTAGCCAAGGCATAGAATATAAGTGCAGGGAGGTTATGGTGGAGCTGTATAAAATGCTGGTTAGGCCACAGCTGGAGTACTGTGTACAGTTCTGATCGCCACATTATAGGAAGGATGTGATTGCAGTGGAGAGGATGTAGAGGAGATTTACCAGGATGGTGCCTGGGCTGGAGCATTTCAGCTGTGAAGAGAGACTAGATCGGCTAGGTTTGTTTTCCTTAGAGCAGAGAAGGCTGAGGGAGGACCTGATTGAGGTATACAAAATTATGAGGGGCATTGATAGGATACATAGGAAGAAACTCTTTCCCTTAGCGGAGAGATCAATAACTAGGGGGCATAGATTTAAGGTAATGAGCAGGAGGCTTAGAGGGGAGTTGAGGAAGAATTTTTCACCCAGATGGTGGTTGGAATCTGGAACACACTGCCTGAAGAGGTGGTAGAGGCAGGAACACTCACGACATTCAAGAAGTATTTAGATGAGCACTTGAAACACCATAACATACAATGCTACAGGCCAAGTGCAGGGAAATGGGATTAGTTAGGATGGGTGCTTGATGGTCGGCGTAGGCATGTTGGGCCGAAGGGCCTGTTTCTCTGCTGTAAAACTCTATGACTCTATGTATAGGTATTAAGGAGTATGGAAACAAGGCAGGTAGGTAGAGTTGAGATAGGCATCGGCCATGATCTAAAATTTTAAATGAATGGTGAAACAAGCTGGAGCAGCTGAATGGCCTAATGCTGGTTCAAGTCATAGGCCACCAACATTTCCATTCTCACTTCCTCCAATGGACAGCGAATCATCAAACTCAGCTTGATTCTCTGTGGCAAGGAAAACTGGTCATGGGGAGTGCATCAGAAAATGCTGCAGGATGTTACCTAGTGAAACCAAATGAAGATTGGTCAGATATCTGTAGCCTATATAACCTGCTTACCTGATAGAGAGGTTAACTCATTGGAAGAAAATAGGAAATAAGTCTTGATTGTACTTACTGGTGCCAAAACACATTAAGGATAACCAAGCAATCTTCATCAATGTCAATAGTTAATACCATGATAGAATGTGAATAACATAAATTAATAGGATGGAGATCCATCTTCCCCTGTCATTTGTCAGAAACTGAACAAAATGGCAGATGGACTACAATGTGGTGAAGTGTGAAGTCATCTGCTTTGGTAAGAAAAATAAAAAAGCAGAATGTTTTTTGAATGATGAGTCTGGGAAATGTTTGCATTCAGAAGGAGCTAGGGTGTCCTTGTATATGAATCACAGAAAGTTAACATGCTGGTACAGCAAGCAATTAGGAAGGCAAATGGCATGGTTACTTTTATACTCCAATCCCTTTGTAACAAAAGCTAACAAGTCTTATTACAATTATAGAGGGCATTGGTGAGGCCACCCCTGGAATACAGTGTACAGTTTTGGTTTCCTTGCCTAAGGAAAAAGATACCTGTCCTAGAGGGAGTGCAACACAGGTTCACGAGACTGGTTCCTGCGATGAGGGGCTTATCCTATGAGAAGTGATTGAGTAGACTAGGCCTGTAGTCTCTGAAGTTTAGAAGAATGAGAGGTGATCTAATTGAAACATAGAAAATCTTTAAGTGTAGAAGGGTAGAAAATGTTTCCCCTGGCTGGGGAATCTAGAACTAAGGGTCACAGTCTCAGAATAAGGGGTCCGCCATTTAGAACTGAGATGAGGAGGAATTTCTTCACTCAAAGGTTTGTGAATCTTTGGAACTCCCTCATCCAGAGAGTTGTGAATGCTCACTTGCTGAGTATATTCAAGACAGAGGTCGATAGGTTTTTGGTTACAAAGTGAATTAAGGTTTATGGGGATAATGTGGGAGGTGGAGCCGAGGTAGAAGATCAGCCGTGATCTTATTTAATGACAGGTAGGCTTGAAGGGCCAAATGGCCTACTCCATCTCCTATTTCTTCTGTTCTTATATGTTCAAAATGTGCATTTTGGATTTCTCACTAACTCACACAAAAGTTATCGCTTAAATCCAGGTGGATTTTTAAGAGTAGGCTTGAGGTATTGCAATTCTGTGAACTGCTGAAGATTGAAGTATGAATTTTTATCAACCATTTGTAATATTTGCTTGCTGAATAACTATGCAAAATCACTTTTAAAAATACTGATTTCTTGTTGAATATTATCTGTCTGTGCAATGTTATATCTTGTTGACGTTCTATAGGGTGCTTCCGAGCATTAACTTGGGGAGCAAAGGGCATTAGTAAAGTGGCCTGGAAGACTTTGGCTTCAAAGGGTTAGAGTGAAATTCAGTCCCAGTTTCTGTCTCTGGATGTGTATATCGTTGTTTTCCAGACTTTACTTATTAAATAATGAATGAAGTCTTCAGGAATTTCCTGTCGAGAAAAAAAAAAGGCAGAGAAAATGCTTACAGTGAAAAAGTGCCTGCCCACAGGCACAGCTCAAGGATTACTCCAACATGGCCCTACTTCTAGTCTTTTTAAAGAAAAAAGGAGAATGGTGATAGCATTCTCGATATCTAAGCCAGAAGGTTATAGGTTCAAGTCCCACTCCACAAGACTTAAGCACTGAGTGAGTGCTGCATTGTCTCAGGTGCCCTTTTTGTATGATATGTTTAAACGAGGCTCTTTCTGCCCTATCAGGTGGAAATACAAGATTTTGTTGCACTATTTCAAAGAAGAGCAAATGAGGTAGCCACAGGGTCCGAGCTAATATTTATCCCTCAACAAACATCACTAAAACAAATGATCTGGTCATTTTTGCATTGCTGTTTGTCAGACCTGGCTGTGTGCAAGTTGGCTGTTATGTTTCCTACATTGCAACAGCGACTAACCTTCAAACGTTTTTCATTGGCTGCAAAGCTCTTTAGAATGTCCTGAGGTCATGAAAGATGTTAGATAAATGCGAGTCGTTCTTTAGTGGCACACTTCGATGACAAGATGTTGACATTCTCTTTTAAAAGCTAAACTATTAAATGGGACATACTTTACAAATATGGGCAGGGATTTGTGTTGTTGCATAAATTGGAATTACAAAATTCATTTAGTTGTCTATGTTTTATAACTTTAAATTTGTACAGGTGCACTTTAATTCCAAGCTAATGATACTTAATATTCTACCATTTCTGGAGATCTCCCCAAATGAAAGTTTGCACTGCAGGCAACTTCCAAAACCTATAACTGCTGCAGATTGCCAGCTGTGGAAACACGACTGTGCCAGGCTGAACTTGTGATAACCCAAAGAGACTGCCAAGTTACTTCCATTTAACTTTCTCACAAGGCTTTCTGCTCCACCAGTGTTAAATAGAACATTTCACGCCAATGATTTCAATCCAAACATTATGTACTAGGCCCATAATTGGGCCAAATGCAGGCCTGTAAAAGAAAAAAAAGGAAGGACTTGCAGTTATGTAGCACCTTTCATGACCTCAGGACATCCCAAAGCACTTTACAGCCAATGAAGTTATTGTTAAAGAGTTGTCAAAGTTATAAAGTAAGAAACGGGGCAGCCAATTTGCGCACAGCAAGGACCCACAAACAACAATGAAATAAATAATCAGATAATCTGTTTTACTGATAAAAGTTGGCCCAATTACCCCTTTAAATAATGCCATGGAATTTTTTATGCCAGCCTGAGAAACCAGACATAACCTTGGTTTAACACCTTGGACAGTGCAGCATCTCATTAGTATTGCACTGAAATCTCTGGAGCGGACCTTAAATTTAGAATCTTTTGCATTAGAGCCAAGGGAGCCACCACTGAGCCAAGGCTGACAATACTGCAGCTAACACAGTTTGTCTGAACGTGATGACTCATGCAGCAAGCTATGATTCTGAAAGGTTCTGTTGCAAAGAGCGGCCAAGCTGCTCCTATGCTAGCTTGGCTCAGTTGACAGCAGTCTTGTTGCTAAGTCAAAAGTTGTGGGATCAAGACCACCGAGTTTACAGTTTAAATCCAACACTGCAGTGCAGTACTGAAGAAGAAGTTGCTTTGTTCAAGATGCTTAATGAGTGAGATATTAAACTGAGGTCCGCTCTACCAGTTTATGTGGATGTTAAAAATCCCATGCCTCTCTTTGATTAAAAAAGCTCTCCCAGTGACATTGTCAAAATTCCTTCCTCAACTATTAGCATGAAAAGGCCAGATTAACCAATCCTTTATCTCATTTCTGTTTTCTGGAATCTTACTGTATGCCAAATGGTCATTACTCTTGTATACCTAACAATAGTGCTGTGCTTCAAAGTAATTCACTGTATGTGAAGTGCTTTAAGACATTTCTGAGACATTTGATTGTGCGCTATATAAATACAAGTCTTTCTTTCTCTGGAAGCTGTTTGAAGATTGTACCAAAAAAAAGCAGATGTTGGAAGATCAAGCCCTTTGCCATTTTTCATTTGCAGGATTTGAACAACAAGGCGCAGTTTGTAACTCTCCTCTACTATGTGAGAGTGAAGCTAAATAGTTTCAGCACCCATTTACAGAAAAATAAATATATGATCACGAGTTTCTTACCTTCCATTCATTGGAAGACAAGTTTAAAGCAAGAAAAAGAGTCTGGTTTCTTATTTCAGTGATTATTTGAATGTTCGCTGAGCTACTCGGGAAAATTGAACTTTTAACGAATGACTCGTTTGGTAACGCTTCTGTAAAGTGCCATGGGATGTTTTACTACATTAAATGCACTATATAATGCAAGTTATGATACTGATCTTGGAAATAACGCATCCCCTTTTGAATTATATAGAGTCACAAAGAATTTACTTCACAGAAACAGACCATTTAGTTCAACTCGTCAGTGCTGGTATATATGCTCCACAAAAGCCTCCTCCCACTCTACTTCATCTCACCCTACCAGCAGATCTTTTTATTCCTTTCATCCTCATGTACTTACCTAACTTCCTCTTACATCCATCCATTCTATTCAACTCAACTACTCTAAGTGGTAGCAAATTCCACATTCTAAATACTTTCTAGGTAAAGAAATTTCTCTGACATAAGATTACATAGGATATACAGCACAGAAACAGGCCATTCGGCCCAACCAGTCCATGCCGACGTTTATGCTACACTTGAGACTCCTCCCATCTTTCCTCATCTAAATCTATCAGCATAACCCTCTATTCCCTTCTCCCTCATCTGCTTATATGGCTTCCCCTTAAATGAATCTATATTATTTGCTTCAACCACTCCCTGTGGTAGCGAGATCCACATTCTCACCACTCTCTAGGTAAAAGACATTTCTTCTGAATTCTCTGTTTGATTTCTTGGTGCATATCTTATATTTGCTGGTCTCTAGTTTTGCTCTTCTCCACAGTGGAAACATTGGGGTGGATTTTGTGCAGGAGGCAGGGCTCCCAGCGCGGGCCGAAAAGGCGAGGGAAATCCCGCCTCTGCATTTTTTTGGCCCCCCTCAGAGCGATCCCCCAGTCTTTTGTGGGGTCAAAGTTTTAGGAGGTGGGATTTCCGTCCTTTTAAAGACTTTATAGGTAGGTGAGGCAGGGGTGCCAGGGCCAGTCCGGAAGGCTGTGACGAGGGGGGTGGGGGGCGTCCTGGGGGGGGATACAGTTGTTCCCTGGGGAGCCCTCATTGGGCCACTGTTGCCCATGAAGGAGGGAACCCCCGCCCCCCAAGCCCACAGGAAGGGCGCCTCATTTTACAAGGCATCCTGCCCGTGCAGTGGGTCAGCTTGGTGTTTTTCTCAGTGCATTTCATGAGTCTGGTAAGATCCTAGTGGCGGAAGGAAGAGGCCCTTAATTTGCTAATAGACCACTGAAGGGCCTCAATTGGCCTCTGGGCGGGAAGATCGCCGTTGGCCTATCCCGCCCCGGGATGATCGGAACCAGGAATCTTGCCGTCGGGTTCCGCGGCGGGCAGTTCCGCTCCGATTCTCCAGCGACCCCGGCCACGAAACCCACCTTCCGGATGAGCACAAGATTGAGCCCATTGTCTTTGTTTCTACTCTATCAAAACCTTTCATAATTTTAAAGACCTGTATGAGATTACCCCTCACCCTCTCTCTTCAAGAGAAAAGAGATCCAGCCTATTCATCCTCTCTTGATCGGTATATCACCCACATTCCTGGTATCATCCTTGTAAAATCTTTTCCACCTTCTCCAGTGCCTCCATATCGTTTTTAGAACATGGCGACCAGAATTGTACACAATACTTTATGTGTGATCTAACCAAAGTTAGATACAAATTTAGCATAACTTTTTTACTTTTCCATTCTATCCCTCCAGAAATAAATCCGAGTGCTTTTTTTTTTAATGGCCTTGTTAACCTGTGTCGCTACTTTTAATGATTTGTATATTTGTTTGCCCAGGTCGCTTTGCTCCTTTACCCCATTTCGATTCCTATTTTCTAACAAAAATGCAACCTCCTTATTTTAAGATGAAGAACCCTCATCACTTGAGCTCGAGAAGGCCATAGATCGCCTACTGAACTGAAGTGTACCTGGCAAGGATGGAATCTCAGCCGAACTGCTCAAGAACAGAAAGTCTCATACATTGCTACACCGTTATGACCTTCTCCTTCTCTGCTGGAAGGTGGGCTCTGCTCCACAGGAGATTCGTGATGCAAAAATCATCACACTATACAAAAACAAAGGTGACAGAGGGGACTGCAATGACTAGAGAGATATCTCACTCCTCAGAGTCATGGGGAAGGCCTTTTCTAGGGTCAAACGTAAAAGACTCCATTTATTTGCAGACTGACTGTAGCCAGAAGCCCTTTGTGGTATCCATGCCGGCAGATCTACTGTGGACATTGTCAAGAAAACTTGCGATGCCAAAGGGAGATTTTTTAATTCATCAATTGGAAACCTACATTAAATAAGACAGAAAGAGCTAGAATTCTACAGTTGACTTTAAAAGAAAACTGGCAGCCAAGATGGTCACCACAATTTGCATTTGAACACCTTATACACTCCAAGGCCTCAAAGAGGCGACACATGTCTGATGAGCCTGTACCGAAGACAAGGAAGGACCTGTTTCCCCGAGTGGAGAGGTCAATTACCAGGGGCACCAATTTAAGGCGATTGGTAGAAGAATTAGAGGGGATATAAGGAAAAATGTTTTCACCCAGAGGGTGGTGGGTGTATAGAATTCACTACCCAGATTGGTGGTGGAAGCAGAAACCCTCAACTTATTTAAAAGATGCCTGGACATGCACCTGAATTGCTGTAACCTGCAAGGTACGGACCAGGTGCTGGATTACATTTGGTGGCTAGTTTTTTCAGCCAGCGCAGACACAATAGACTGAATGGCCTCTTTCTCTGCCATAACTTTTCTATAGTTCTATATGCCAATTATATGCCCATTCAGCAGGTTTGTTAATATCATCTTGTAATTTTCTCCCCCTCAATTTGGTGTCATCTGCAAGTTTAGGCATTGAGTTTTTGATTCCAAGGTCTGAATGGTTAATAGAAATTGTGAACAATCATGGTCTCAGCATTGATCCATGTGGAACTCTACTGCCCACCTTCTGCCACTCTGAATAACTACCCTTTACCATTACTCTCTACTTTCAGTCTTGAAGCCAGCTAGCTATTCATTCTGCTACTTGTCTCCTGATTCCACATTTTATAACCTTATTTATTAGTCTGTGATGTCATAGAGTATCTAACTCCTTTTGAAAATATAGATAAATTACATCTACTAGATTACCCTTGCCTACTCTCTGTTACAGAAAACAGTGGGGGCAGAGCGGGAGAAAAAAAAATCAAGACGTGGCATCACAGTGACGTCACAATCAACAGAGAGAGCAGGGAAACAGAAAGCCGGCCGTGGTGAATATACCGGTAAGCTTTTAATTTAATTTAATCTAAATCAATCAAATATGAAATCAGACTTGATTGATTCATTAGTATATAACCTAAAAACTAAGGCAGATTTTATAATTTATCAAACAGAGTAAGAGAGACAGACCAGCTGGGAGTGTATTGGTTCAAATTTGAACCTTGGAAATTAAATATATTCAATTAGGCAGTGTAACAGTAAGTGTTGCAATAAGAGTATAAGCACAGAGCAGGACTAGAAGTATTAATTAAAACTGACAGTTTAAGCAGTTTACTAATTAGTTCGTTTAAAAAGGGACTGAGTGCAACTTGAACAGATTGCTGGGAGTTTGGTGAGATGAGGAAGTTGGGGAAGGAGCTGCTCCTTTGCTTTTTCTAACTTTTTCACCCTGCAGGATTTGGTTCTATCTTTTTGGCGAGTATCTGGTAAGTGGTTAAGGTTTATTTTATTCCTCAGGTTTAAAATAGAAACTGGTGGTAATGTTAATAATATATAAAAAAGGAAAGTAAATAATTGAATAAAACAATTAAAAGTTAATTAAAACACATTAAGGATGGCAGGACAGGTGATGTGTCATGGCTGCAGCATGTGGGGCTCCTGGGTGCCAGTGTGATCCTGGGTAAACATGTCTGAAGTGTTAGTGGCTCAAGGAGCTTCAGTTCAGAGTCATTGGGCTGGAGGTCGAGCTGCAGACACTGCAACACATCAGGGAGGGGGAAAGTTACATGGACACTTTGTAGCAGGAGGCAGTCACATCCCTTAGGATAGGGTCTTCTGATTTGGTCAGTGGTCAGGGACAGGACAGTGTGGCTGCAGCTAAGGCAGGTAAGGTGACCAAGAGGGCAGGAGTGCAGGAGTCTCAGCCTTTGTGATTGTCCAACAGGTTTGAGGTTCTTTCAGCTTGTTTGGTTGAGAGTGGGGGCTGCAGGGTGGTTGAGCTAACTGACCATGGCATCGTGGTACAGGAAGACATTTAAGTGGGTTTTCGCCGGGTGCTCCGGTTTCCTCCCACAGCCAAAGACCTACAGGTGATAGGTAAATTGGCCATTGTAAATTCCCCTAGTGTAGGTAGGGAATATGGGATTACTGTCGGGTTAGTATAAATGGATGGTTGTTGGTCGGCACAGACTCAGTGGGCCGAAGGGCCTGTTTCAGTGCTGTATCTTTAAATAAATAAAAAAATAAAAATAAAGAATATAGTGCTAGTAGGGGACAGTGTAGTGATGGGGATTGACACTCTTCTCTGCAGCAAAGAGTGAGAGTCCTGAAGGCTGTGTTGCCTACCAGGGTTCGTGATGTCAGCTCAGGGCTGGAGAGGAACTTACAGTGGGAGGGGTTGGATCCAGTCGTCATGATCCATCTCAGTACCAATGACATAGGCAGGACAAGGACATAGTCAGTATGAGGGAGCTAGGCACCAAATTAAGAAGCAGAACCTCAAAGGTAATAATCTCTGGATTATTACTTGAGCCATGTGAAAATTGGGATAGGGCAAATAAGATTAGAGAAATAAATGTGTGGCTCAAAGACTAGTGTGATAGAAATGGGTTCTGGCTTGTGGGGCAAGTAACATCCCAGAAATAGCTGTAAATCAGGAAATGGAAGAGAGGGAAGGGCTCAAGAAAATTACAATCACCAGGGAAGTGGTACTGAGTAAATTGTTGGAGTTGTGGGCTGACAAGTCCTCGGGTCCTGATGGATTTCATCCTAGGGTCTTAAAAGAAGTGGCTAGTGAGGTAGTTGATGCATTGGTTTTAATTTTCCAAAATTCCCTCAGGGAAGGTTCCATTAGATTGGAAAATAGTGGATGTAACTCCTTTATTCAAAAAGGAAGAGAGACAGAAATCAGAAAACTACAGGCCAGTTAGCTTGACATCTATCTTAGGGAAAATGTGAGAAGTTATTATTAAAGATGTTATAGCAGACCACTTAGGAAAATTCAAGGTAATCAGGCAGAGTCAACATGGCTTTTTGAAAGGGAAATCATGTTTAACCAATTTATTGGAGCTTTATGATTTGATTTAGATATACAGCACTGAAACAGGCCCTTCGGCCCACCGGGTCTGTGCCCATTAACCACCCATTTATACTAATCCTACACTAATCCCATATTCCTACCACATCCTCACCTGTCCCTATATTCCCTTACCACCTACCTACACTAGGGGCAATTTATAATGGCCAATTAACCTATCAACCTGCAAGTCTTTGGCATGTGGGAGGAAACTGGAGCACCCGGAGAAAACCCATGCAGACACAGGGAGAACTTGCAAACTCCAAACAGGCAGTACCCAGAATTGAACCCAGGTCACTGGAGCTGTGAGGCTGCGGTGTTAACCACTGCGCCACTGTGCCGCCCTTTGAGCTCTTTGAAGAAGTAAGATGTGCTATAGATAATGGGGAACCGGTGGATGTAGATTTCAAGAAGGCCTTTGATAAGGTATCACATCAAAGGTTATTGTGGAAAATAAAAGCTCATGGTGTACGGGGTAACATATTGGCATGGATAGAAGATTGGACAGCTAACAGGAAACAGAGTTGGCATAAATGGGTCATTTTCTGGTTGGCAAGATGTAGCAAGTGGTGTGCCGCAGGGATCAGTACTGCGGCCTCAACCTTTTATAATTTACATCAATGACTTGGATGAAGGGACCGATATATATTTGCTAAATTTGCTGATGACACAATGGTTGGTAGGAAAGTAGTTGTGAAGAGGACATAAGAAGGCTACAAAGGGATATAGATAGGTTAAGTGATTGGATAAAGATCTGGCAAATGGAGGATAATGTGGAGAAATGTGAAATTGTCCATTTTGGCAGGAAGAATAAAAAGGAAGCATATTAACTAAATGGTGAGAGATTGCAGAACTCTGAGGTACAGAAGGATCTGGGTGTCCTAGTGCATGAATCGCAAAAGGTTAATATGCAGGTACAGCAAGTAATTAGGAAAGCTAATAGAATGTTGTCGTTTATGGCGAGTCGAATTGAATACCAACGTAGGGAGGTTATGCTTCAATTATACAGGCCTGTGTTGAGACCACATCTGGAGTACTGTGTACAGTTTTGGTCTCCTTATTTGAGGAAGGATGTAAATGCATTGGAAGCAGTTCAGAGAAGATTTACTAGACTAATACCTGGAATGGGTGGGTTATCTTATGAGGAAAGGTTGGAAAGGCTAGAGTTGTGTCCGTTGAAGTTCAGAAGAGTAAGAGGCAACGTGCTTGAAACCGGGGAGGTGGTCACGTAATGGTACTTTCAATGAACTAATAATTAGAGGTCTAGCTAATGTTTTGTGGGTAGGAGTTCAAATCCCACCAGAGCAGATGGTGAAATTTGAGTTCAAGTAATAAATCTGGAATTCAGGAAAAAAAAGCGAGTTTAATAATGGCTGTGAAGCCATTGTTGTAGAAAAACCCATCTGGTTTATTAATGCCCTTTAGGGAAGGAAATCTGCCATTTTTACCTGGTCTGCACTGCATGTGATGGGGTGGCGCAGTGGTATTGTCACTGGACCAGGAACCCAGAGACCCAGGATATTGCTCTGGGGACATGGGTTCAAATCCCACCACAGCAGAAGGTGGAATTTGAATTCAATTAATAAATCTGGAATTAAAAAGCTAGTCTAAGGATGGCCATGAAACCATTGTCGATTGTTGTAAAAACCCATCTGGTTCACTAATGCCCTTTCGGGAAGGAAATGTGCTGTCCTTGCCTGGTCTGGCCGACATGTGACTCCAGACCCACAGCAATGTGGTTAACTCTTACATGCCCTCTGAAATGGCCTAGCAAGCCACTCAGTTGTACCTAACCACTACAAAGTCAATAAAAAGGAATGAAACCGGACGGACCACCCGGCATCGACCTAGGCACCGGAAACGACAATGGCAAACCCAGCCCTGTCGACCCTGCAAAGTCCTCCTTACTAACATCTGGGGGCTTGTGCCAAAGTTGGGAGAGCAGTCCCACAGACTAGTCAAGCAACAGCCTGACATAGTCATACTCACGGAATCATACCTTACAGACAATGTCCCAGACACTGTCATCACCATCCCCGGGTATGTCCTGTCCCACCGGCAGGATAGATCCAGCAGAGGTGGCGGCACAGTGGTATACAGTAGGGAGGTAGTTGCCCTGCGAGTCCTCAACATCGACTCTGGACCCCATGAAGTCTCATGGCATCAGGTCAAACATGGACAAGGAAACCTCCTGCTGATTACCACCTACTGCCCTCTCTCAGCTGATGAGTCAGTGCTCCTCCATGTTGAACACCACTTGGAGGAAGCACTGAGGGTGGCAAGGGCACAGAATGTACTCTGGGTGGGAGACTTCACTGTCCATCACCAAGAGTGGCTCGGTAGCACCACTACTGACCGAGCTGGCCGAGTCCTAAAGGACATATCTGCTAGACTGGATATGCGGCAGGTGGTGAGGGAACCAACAAGTGGGGAAAACATACTTGACCGCATCTTCACCAATCTGCCTGCCGCAGATGCTTCTGTCCATGACAGTATTGGTGGGAGTGACCACTGCACAGTCGTTGTGGAGACGAAGTCCCGCCTTCACATTGAGGAAACCCTCCTTCATGTTGTGTGGCACTACCACTGTGCTAAATGGGATAGATTTTGAACACATCTCGCAATGCAAAACTGGGCATCCATGAGGTGCTGTGGGCCATCAGAAGCAGCAGAATTGTACTCAACCACAATCTGTAACGTCATGACCCAGCATATCCCCCACTCTAACATTACCATCAAGCCAGGAGACCAACCCTGCTTCAATGAAGAGTGCAGGAGGGCATGCCAGGAGCAGCACCAGGCATACTTCAAAATGAGGTGTCAACCTGGTGAGGTTACAACACAGGACTATCTGCGTGCCAAGCTGCATAAGCAGCATGCAATAGACAGAGCTAAGCGATCCCAGAACCAACGGATCAGATCTAAGCTCTGCAGTCCTGCCACATCCAGCCGTGAATAGTGGTGGACAATTAAACAACTAACTGGAGGAGGTGGCTCCACAAATATCCCCATCCTCAATGATGGGGGAGCCCAGCACATCAGTGCGAAAGATAAGGCTGAAGCATTTGCAACAAGCTTCAGCCAGAAGTGCTGAGTTGATGATCCATCTCGGCCCTCTCCTGAAGTCCCCAGCATCACAGATGCCAGACTTCAGCCAATTCGATTCACTCTACGTGATATCAAGAAATGACTGAAGGCACTGGGTACTGCAAAGGCTATGGGTCTGGACAATATTCCAGCAATAGTACTGAAGACCTGTGCACCAGAACTTGCTGTGCCCCTAGCCAAGCTGTTCCAGTACAGCTACAACACTGGCATCTACCCAGCAACGTGGAAAATTGCCCAGATATGTCCTGTACACAAAAAGCAGGACAGATCCAACCCAGCCAATTACCGCCCCATCAGCCTACTCTCAATCATCAGTAAAGTGATTGAAGGTGTCATCAACAGTGCCATCAAGTGGCACTTGCTTCGCAATAACCTACTGAGAGATGCTCAGTTTGGGTTCCGCCAGGACCACTCTGTCCTGACCTCATTAGAGCCTTAGTTCAAACATGGACAAAAAAGCTGACCTCAAGAGGTGAGGTGAGAGTGACTGTCCTTGACATCAAGACAGCATTTGACCAAGTATGGCATCGAGGAGCCCTTGCAAAACTAAGGTCAATGGGAATCGGGGGAAACCTTCCACTGGCTGGAGTCATACCTAGCGCAAAGGAAGATGGTTGTGGTTGTTGAAGGTCAATCATCTGAGCTCCAGGACATCACTGCAGGAGTTCCTCAGGGCCTGGGCACAACCATCTTCAGCTGCTTCATCGATGACCTTCCTTCAATCATAAGGTCAGAAGTGGGGATGTTCGCTGATGATTGCACAATGTTCAGCATCATTCGTGACTTCTCAGATACTGAAGAAGTCTGTGTAGAAATGCAGCAAGACTTGGACAATATCCAGGCTTGGGCTGATAAGTGGCAAGTAACATTCGTGCCACACAAATGCGAGGCAATGACCATCTCCAACAAGAGAGAATCGAACCATCTTTCCTTGACATTTAACAGCATTACCATCACTGAATTCCCCACTATCAACATCCTAGAGGCTACCATTAACCAGAAACTGAAATGAAATAGCCATATAAATACCGTGGCTACAAGAGCAGGTCAGAGGCTAGGAATTCTGAGGCGAGTAACTCACCTCCTGACTCCCCAAAACCTGTCCACCATCTACAAGGCACAAGTCAGGAGTGTGATGGAATACTCTCCACTTGCCTGGATGGGTGCAGCTCCAACAATACTCAAGAAGCTCAACACTATCTAGGACAAAGCAGCCCACTTGATTGGCACCCCATCTACAAACATTCACTCCCTCCACCACCGACGCACAGTGGCAGCAGTGTATACCATCTACAAGATGCACTGCAGCACTGCTCCAAGGCTCCTTCGACAGCACCTTCCAAATCCGCGACCTCTACCAACTGGAAAGACAAGGGCAGCAAATGCATGGGAACACCACCACCTGCAAGTTCCCCTCCAAGTCACACACCATCCTGACTTGGAACTATTTCGCCGTTCCTTCACTATTGCTGGGTCAAAATCCTGAAACTCCCTTCCTAACAGCACTGTGGGTGTACCACCCCACATGGACTGCAGTGGCTCTAGAAGGCAGCTCACCACCACCTTCTCAAGGGCAATTAGGGATGGGCAATAAATACTGGCCTAGCTAGCGATGCCCTCATCTCATAAAAAGTAAGATCTTGAGGAGCCTTGACAAGGTGGATGTGGGAACGATGTTTGCCCTTGTGGGAGGTTTTAGAACTTGGGGTCACCATTTAAAAATAAGGGGTACCCATTTAAGACAGAGATGAGGAGAATTTTTTTCTGTTAGAGGGTCGTGATTCTTTTGAACTCCCTTCCTCAAAAGGCAGTCGAAGCAGGGTTTTTAAATATTTTTAAGGCAGAGGGAGAGACATTCTTGATAAGCAAGGGGGTGAAAGGTTATCGGGGTAGGCGGGAATGTGGAGTTGAGGTTACAGTCAGATTAGTCATGACCTTATTGAATGGCAGAGGAGGCTCGAGGGGCCGAGTGGCCTACTCCTGCTCCTAATTGATTTGTTTGTATGTTCGTTACCTCTTCAAAAATTTCAACATGGATGGTCAAGCAAGTCTTTCTCTTTTGAAATCCATGCTGACTATTCATTATTATATTTCTGGTTTCTGGAAGTTCTTCCATTCTCTCCTTTAGTAAGGATTCCATTTTTTTCCTGCTGCCAATATTCAGCTGGCTGGTCTATAGTTCCCTGGACACATTCTACCTCCCTTGTTAAATATCGGTATCACAATAGCTATACACCAGTCTTCTAGCAATACACCTTTCTTTAACAAATTATTAAAAATATGTAACAATGCTTCTTCCATTGCTTCCCTAGATCCTTTTAAAATGCAAGGATGTAATCCATCCAGACCAGGAGTTTTATTCTCTTTAAGTTTGATTCATTTATTTAATATTTCCTATTCCTTATTGGATTTATTAGTCACTATCTTATATTTATGACCCCTAGTTTTGGACTCCCCCACAAATAGAAACATCTTCTCTACTTCTACAGTTAAAATCCACATAATATGCATGTAAAATAAAACAGGATTTAAAATATGCCTAAAGCCTAAAAGATCGACGTTTGGATAATACCTCAAATATATAGGAAGAACTTCAGCACCAAAATGGCAATGCTTTGAATAAAAACAGTGTCTTATAATGGGATGTCAGCTTCTGAAGTTTGGCTTATATTTCATGAAGCGGTTTGAAGTTATAAACATGACAAGCAACAGTCCTTGAATGGAACCTTGGAAGATTGGAACATAGGAACAAAAATTAGCCATTTAACCACCCCCGCCCAAGTGTGTTCCACCAGTCAATGAGATCATGGTGATAACCAACCTAACTCCACATATATAACTCCTAGTTAGACCAGCGGCTATAGTTTTTCACTATCTACCCTATCTGTTCCCATTAATATCCTGAAAACTGATTAAATCACCCCTTCGCTTTCTAAACTCTAGGGAATACAACCCGAGTTTGTGTAACCTCTCCTCATAATTTAACCCTTGGATCCCAGATGTCAATCTGGTAAATCTGCACTGCACTCCCTCCAAGGCCCTTATATCCTTCCTAAGGTATGGTGCCCAGAGCTGCTCACAGTAATCCAGTGATGGCCTCACCTGGGCTTTATATAGCTATAGCATAACTCCAACCTCCTTGTATTCTAGTCCTCTAACTATAAAGTTCAGCATTCCATTAGCCTTTTTGATTATTTTGTATACTTGTTCAGGACATTTTAATGATCTATGTACCTGGACCGCCAAGTCTGTGGGACCTTCAGTGTTTCTGTCTTTCACTCTTTCTGTTCTATTCTTTTTGGTTCCAAAGTGGATGCCCTCACATCAGCCTACATTAAAATCTATTTGAAACAATTTTGCCCATTCATTTAATCTGTTAATATCCCTTTGTAATTTTATGCAACACTGTTTATAATGTTGCTTTTCCTTGTGTCATTGGCAAACTTGGGTATGTGGCTTTTCTGTAACTATATATGTGTGCTTTATAACTGCCCTATTTATTCTGCAACTGGGCTGAATGGAGATGCATTTCCTTTCAATTACAATTCTTGAGTTATTTAATCTGGATCACACAGCTTAGAGCAATATTTCTTTCAATTAAATGACATTGACCTTAAAGCGATAAGTAGATCCCTGGAGAAGAGAGACAGCAAACTTTAAACAGTCACCAAATGACTGCTTGAAACTACAATTTCTGTTGCTAACGTGGGTGGAGAAAATGATGAAAAGTAATTACAGACTTGGACCATCTTTTATCATGTGCTTAGCAGGATGTTGTAAATAATAATGAATAAGAAATGGCTGGGTTAATGGCAAAATATAATAAATGAATAGGGAATCTGCTAGCTAGTGGGTATCTGATGAAGTAAGTTCAATGTTAATGGAATAAGGAAAGCAGATAATCTATTTACAGCGTTGTTTACATGATTCTAAATTTGCCTCTCGTGCAGCTGTTCCCAGTTCACTGCTCAGCAGCTGCATGGTTCCAGCTAGCTTCAGATGCATTCACAGAGATGCTCAATATGGCTTAAAGGACTGCAACAAAGATCTACAACACTATGAGTAAGCTGGGCCAGTTTGATAAGGTCCTTTGATTTATGGGCTCACCTGTCACTCAGTTCTCAGCCAAGTGAGACAACCAATCAATAGGGCCCGTTCTGTTATCATTCGACATGGGTCTAGTGCATGGGTTGTGCTCCTTTTGATAATGCGTGTCAAGAATACTGCCTGTTCTATTTAATACTTTCCATCACATCAGCTTTGGAAACTTTTCCTTATCCTTAGTACCCCATTTACAACTTTTAAAATGTCTTGCACAGAACACCTGTCAAGAATGATTAGTTTGTGATGTTCCAAACTGGAAAAATATATCTAAATGAGAGAAATGTATAGATTCTGCTGCTTTACTTTTATTCCATGGCTCGTCTTTTGGTTGCAACTGATTAAACAATTCAAATTTTTGAGCAGAAACTTAACTGGGCCAGCCACATGAATACAATGGTGACAAGAGCAGGACAGGGGCTGGGTATTCTGTGGTGAATGATTCACCTCCTGCCTCTCCAAAAGCTTTCCACCACCTACAAGGTACAAGGCAGGAATGCGAAGGAATACTCTCCACTTGCCTAGATGAGTGCAGCTCCAAAAATACTCAAGAAGCTCAACACTGTCCAGGGCAAAGCAGCCCGCTTGATCAGCACCCCATCCACCACCTTAAACATTAACTCCCTCCACCACTAGCAAACCGTGGCTGCTGTGTGCACCGTCTACAAGATACACTCTAACGGCTCACCAAGGCTTCTTCAATAGAATCTCCCAAATCCATGACCTCCAAACCTAGAAGAACAAGGGCAGCATACAGAAGGCAACACCATCACCTCCAAGTTCCCCTCCAGGACACACTTCCTGACTTGGAAGTTTATTGCTGTTCCTTCATTATCACTGGGTAAAAATCCTGAAAATCTCTCCCAAACAGCCCTGTGGGTGTACCTACACAACTCAGATTACAGCCGTTCAAGAATGCAGCTCACTCCCACTTTCTGAATGGCAATTAGGGATGAGCAATAATTGCTGGCCTTGCCAACATCGCCCACATGAATGAATAAAAAGAAATTACTAAAGTGCCCTTTGACAACATTGCAACTGCAGCATATGGTGCCCAGTAAGATGCCAGGCAATGACATAACAGTGCATCAAAGTCTCGGCCTTTCCTACCCTCTAATGCAGGGGCATCCAACCTTTTCGCGTGAGGGGCCACATTACAATTTTTGTCCTACATGGGGGGCCAGTGGGCAAATTTTGGAAAGATAAAGGCATTAAAAATTGATCATGCTATTAATCAAAAACAATAACAAATGCGCATTTTTGTGAACCAGCTTTAAATGAGAAGACCAATTTATTAACTTACTTTCTCTTCACTATGTTGAACACTAATTTAGTGAGGTACCTGGCATTGTTTTTGCTTGCACAATGTCTGCCTGCACACTTGATGTAGCGATGCAGAGTATTCTGAATAGATGTCGATTTATCAGGACTGATCTTGATCTCTTTCCTCTGCCCTCCCCCCATCTCTCTGACTCCCCACTCTCTGTGTATCTCCCTTTCTCTTTGTGTCTCCTCCCCCTCTCTCTATAGCTCCCCCTTCTGTATCTCCCCCTCTCTCTGTGTCTCCTCTCTCTCTCTCTCTCTGTATCCCCCTCTCTCTATGTGTCTCCCGCTCTCTGTATCTCCCCACTCTCTGTTGCTCCCCCTCTCTCTCTCTCTGTTCCTTACCCATCTCTCTTTGTGTCTCCCCCTTTCTCTCTGTGTCTCACTCAGTCCCCACCAGTACTGTACCCTGGTGTTATACAGTATCAGACCAGCCTCCATCAGTAATGCACCCCAATGTTATACAGTGGCAGACCTGTCCCCACCTGTACTGTATCTCAGGGTTATACAGTGACACCTGTACAGCAATGCAGTGGAACATCCATCAGTGCCGGAAATATTTCACGAGTGCAGTTTTTGCAATGCAGTGGGTTTCCTAGTGGCAATAACAGGCCAGTTAGGAACAACAGGAGGTTCAGGGCAGGGGCTGTGGCATTTCCCATCAGAAGAGAGAACTGATGAACATCGTCACTGCTTGGGTTTCTATTGAGTCTCCTGTCCAATCAGGGCCGCAATTGAGAACCTTGCCAGTGGCCTCCTTATTCCTACAGTATCCATTTTCAGTACAAGCCCAGTAACACTGGCGAGTCATAGCCCTTCATGCGAGAGCAAACAGCCACTGGAGAACAAAGATAAGGGGCTGAATTTTATCTGTGATGGCAGCAAGGATATTATGCACTGGGTTCATTTAAATGGAAGGGTAGTAACGGCCTCCCCTGATGACGTAGAGGGGGATGGCTGCCACGTCCCCGGCCATGGCGTCCGGCACCACAGCGCAGACGCGCCGCCATTTTTAAAGGGCTTCAAGCCCTTCAGGAGAGATTTAAATATTTAAAGGTGCCAGTTTAATAAAAATGTCAATAAAAGTTTAATTTAACCTTGAATCCCCTCCCCGCCCAACTGAGTATGCAATGCATAAATTGACCATCCCCCCCAACAAAAAAACACTTTTTGAAATTTCAAACTTTCCCCCTCGAACTTTAGCATCTTTGATCCTCAACCCCTTCCCCACAACCAATAGGAATAGTTTTCCCCCCTTCCCCACCAATGTCTCGCCTCTGAACTCCATACAGAGTTGAGAAGTCGCGTGAGTTGTGGCAGATGGCCATAAAATCGGCGTGGGACGGCCAGCGGCGGCAGGTAAGTTCATTTGCATGCTTATTACTCTTATTTACATACTTTAATGAAGTCCCTGTGGCCAAGCAACGAGGGGGAGGTGGGGGCCTCACCAAGGCCTTGCCGCCGCCGGTACTATCCAAGGGGGTCTTCTCGGCGTTGTGGGTCATGGCGGACTGCTCCGGCTAGCATTTTACGGGCCTCCCCGCCACGACCCATGGCGTCGAGGGACTGGTAAAATCCAGCCCAAGGTGTTAAATCCCGACTGAGACATGTGCTTATCCCTGCCGGAAGAGCAACTGGCTACGCTGCAGCTGTCCCCACATGCTCAGGTTAAATTGCTCACTTTCCTCAGCAGTTTGTGAGGCAGGTAGGTCACGCGTGGGGTATCCAGCGCTCCACTCTGAGTGAATGTTGTGACCACCGCTGTCAGTCGCACAGAATTGGCGGACCGGATTTGAAACTTTGGCGGGCCGGATTCTGGTCTGCGGGCTGTATATTGGACAACCATGCTCTAATGGAATCCTGCCCCCCACCACCCCCCCCCCACCTCCCACATCCTCCAAGTACTCAGCCTGGCCTCTGAGGGAGCACTGCATTATCAGAGGTGTTGGCCTCTGGGCAAGATATTAAACTGAGGTCCTGTTTGCCTGCAAAAATGGATAGCAGTGTTTCAAAGCAGTGTAGGGGACCTTTCCTGGTGTTATAAACAAAGAACAAAGAACAAAGAAAATTACAGCACAGGAACAGGCCCTTCGGCCCTCCAAGCCTGCGCCGATCCAGATCCTCTATCTAAACATGTCGCCTATTTTCTAAGGGTCTGTATCTCTTTTCTTCCTGCCCATTCATGCTTCCTGTGGCAAGCATTCATTTCACAACCGACACCACTGAAGTAGATTAGCTGATTATTTAATTGGCTGCTTGTGGGATCTTCCTGTTGCAAATTAGCTGCTAGGGTTGCCTACAAAAACAACATTGACTACACTTCAAAAAAGGTAATTCAAAAAAAGTCTGATAAAATACTTAGGAAATCTTGAGGATGTGAATGGCACAATATAAGATTTTGTTTTCTTGTCAGTCACTGAAAGTAAGTCAAAGTGAGGCAATTTAAGATGTTCCTGAGAGGCAGGAAAAGGCTATATAAATGCAGGTTTTCTTCCCTTTCACCCTAATTTTCACAACAGCTGTCTGCAATCCTGACAAAGCATCTGGATTCCAAGTCTGCATTCCTACTATCAGTTTTTAAATGGGTGCCTCAATTCACCAAGATTAGCGAATAGTAGAGGGCCTAATGACTTTGTGGCAATTTGAAATTCATGTTTAGTGCTCATTAAGGTGATGAATGAAAGTGTTGGAAATGGAACGCTTTTCTACTTGGACCCTAGGGACTGTACCCAACCTTTCCAGTTTAGTAGGTGGTTTCATGTTCCAAAATAAGGCAGATGGAGTCTCAGCTTCCGATGAATTCACCATTGCATCTACTGTCTATAATTACAACTCTTTAGACTGTAAGTCCTCGTTTTATTAGAGCTGTAGGTACAGGGGTGGATGCAGGACTTTGTGTGTTGTCTTATGTTTCAAGTCCTGGAATGACAAGTAGCCTTTTCAGATAGACCACCTGGTGGGGTAATGTGTTGTGCATCAGTTAATTGTGCTACAAAGTGGGAGCATGCAGGTTCATCCCGCTGATTCTCTAGGCCATTGCCATGGCACTGGAGATGGCATTGAACTGTGCTTCCTCAAAAGGAGTGAGGTGAAGCTCCTTCTGATAAGTGGAAAACTGTGATCTGGATCTGAATTGTAAGTTCTGCTTCTGCAAATGAAACAGTTGTTGCGTCCAGCTCAGTATCTTGGTTTGTCACAACGCGGATTTGCTAGATTAATTAGTTCAGGGTCTGATTGGCCCTTTGTGTGTCCCACTTCCGTCAGCTACATTAAACACAAGCAGCAGCTGCACGATTGCCACGGTCTGGCATCTTCCAAGGCACCGGACACTACAGCATCTTTAGTAACTGCTGATTAAATTTACCATTTAGAACAGTCCAGACCCATTAGAAGAGAGTTTTTTCCGCTCTTTCTGGAAGAGAGGATGTGTATCAGTGCCTGACTATAAAAGGGTAAATCTGTTATTTGAAATCCAATGACATCTGTGTGTCTGCTGATTTTGTAAAATATTTTTCACATGCAGGATAAGGAAAGTTTGTGCATAGTTTCATCAGATTTTCATCTTCATCTCCTGGACAGTAATCTAGTGGAGCAAATCTCCTGCCCTATAAACAGCCATCTGATTTGGAAGTCAGTGGAATGAAAATTAGGCAGTTTCTATAGCAGGTATGAAATCTGTTCTGCCAGATTACCACAGAAGATGAAAATCAGTGGAAAACACCAATCAGCGATGCAAAGAGAATTTTTTTTATTCCTTTGTGAAATGTGAGCATCGCTGGCTAGGTCATCATTTATTGCCCCCCTTAATTGCCCCTGAGAAGGTGGTGGTGAGCTGCCTTCCTGAACCGCTGCAGCTGTGTAGTGTAGGTACACCAACAGTGCTGTTAGGGAGGGAGTTCTGGATTTTGACCCAGTGACATTGAAGGGAAGTGATCTTTTTCCAAGGATGGTGTGTGACTTGGAGGGGAACTTGCAGGTGGTAGTGTTTCCATGCAACTGCTGCCCTTGTCCTTCTCGGTGGTAGAGGTCTCAAGTTTGGAAGATGCTGTTGAAGGAGCCTTGGTGAGTTGCTACCGTGCATTTTGTAGATGAATGCTGAGCTATGTAGCCAAAAAGAGTAGAAGGTAATCTAGAAGAAGTCATTTTTAAATTGTACAGTGTTCTGATGAGATTTTACCTTGAATACAGTGTTCAGGTCTGGTCCCTGAAACACAGGGAGATATTCACACCCTGGAAGAGGTGCAGAGAAGAGTCACAAAACTGATCCTTAGCGACAGTGGACTGAGTGACTGAAACTTTGGTTTGTTATTTTTGGAAAGAACCAACAAGGATGATCGTATAGAGGTACACATGGCAAATAGTATGGAACATACGAATATAGGAGCAGGAGTGGGCCATTTGGCCCCTCGAGCCTGCTCCTCTATTCAACTAGATCATGGCTCATCTACTACCTGAATGCCATTTTCCTGCACTATCTCCATATCCCTGCAAAGAGAATTTTTTTTATTCCTTCATGGAATGTGAGCATCGCTGGCTAGGCCGTCATTTATTGCCCACCCCTAATTGGCCCTGAGAAGGTGGTGGTGAACTGCCTTCTTGAACCGCTGCAGCTGTGTAGTGTAGGTACACCAACAGTGCTGTTAGTATATATAGAAATCGATCGATCTCTGAGTTGAATATGCTCAATGACTCCACAGCCCTCTGGGTAAAGAACTCCACATATTCACTACCCACTGAGTGAAGAAATTCCTCCTCAGTCCTAAATTATTAATTTTTTTATTCATTCATGGGATGTGGGCGACGCTGGCCCCCCCCCCCAAAAAAACTGGCCTACCTCTTATTCTGAGGCTGTTTCCCCTGGTTCTAGACCACCACTCCCACCACTCCCACCCCCCAGCCCACCAGCCAGGGAAATATCCTTCCTGCATCAACATTGTTGAGCCCTGTTTAAATTTTGCATGCTTCAATGAGATCACCTCTCATTCTTCTAAACTCTAGAGAATACAGGCACTGTCTCCTCAATCTCTCCATATAGGACAATATCGCCAGCCCAGTAATCAGTCTGGTGAACCTTCGTTGCATTCCGTCTATGGCAAGTATATCCTTCCTTAGGTAAGGAGACCAAAAGTGTACACAGTACACAGGTCTCACCAAGGCAATGGTAGCTTTCCACAAGAAAATAGAATTATCATGGATCTGTTTGATGTAGTGTTCACGATGGGACACAGGACAATCTAGCAAAAGACAAATATTGGGTTGATGTCAAGAAATTCATCTTTGCACAAACATGTGGAATGGGCTTCAAGTGGTTCACTGGAGGTGAAAGAGCTGAATTCACTTAGAAAAACAGATGGATATTCTTATGAGGGACTAAAGGGTATGTCAGGATAGGTGAGCTAGGGTCAGTCGAACAGCCTTCCTTAATTTAATTTAGCTTGCGATCCAACTAGATTAAACGAAAATTTGAATCAAAGCTTTTGTTCTGGCTTTTTCTGTGACCTGGAACATAAGAAATAGGAGCAGGAGTAGGCCATTCAGCCCCTCAAGCCTGCCCCGCCATTCAATAAGATCATGGCTGATCTGTCCCAGGCCTCAACTCCTCTTTTGGGCCTGCTCCGCCGAACCTTTGACTCCCTGAGATTTCAAAAATCTATCTACCTTGTCCTTAAATTCATTTAGTGACCGAGCCTCCACAACTCTCTGAGGCAGAGAATTCCAGAGATTCGCCACCCTCTGAGAGAAGAAATTCCTTCGCATCTCAGTTTTAAATGTGTGCCCCTTTATTCTGTAATTATGTCCCCTTGTTCGAGACTCCCCCACTAGTGGAAACATCTTCTCAACATCTACCCTGTCAAGCCTCCTTAAAATCTTACATTTTTCTATAAGATCACCTCTCATTCTTCTAAACCCCAATGAATAAAGGCCTAACCTGTTTAGCCGTTCTTGATAAGAAAGCCCCTTCATCCTAGGAATCAGCCTAGTGAACCTTTTCTGAACTGCCTCCAATACTAGTATATCCTTCTTTAAATATGGGGACCAAAACTGTACGCAGTACTCCAGGTGTGGCCTCAATAACACCCCGTACAGTTGTAACAAGACTTCCCTATTTTTAAACTCTAACCCCCTAACAACAAAGGCCAAAATTCCATTAGCCTTCCTAATTACTTGCTTCACCTGCATGCTAACGTCTTGTGTTTCATGCACAAGAATACCCAGATCCCTCTGTACTGAAGTATTTTGTAGTCTTTCTCCATCTAAATAATAATCTGCCTTTTTATTCTTCCTACCAAAGTGGATTACCTCACACTTTCCCTCATTGAACACCATCTGTCAAGTTCTTTCCCACCCACTTAACCTATGTATATCCCTTTGCAGATTCTTTGTGTCCTCATCACAACATGCCTTCCCACCTATTTTTGTATCATCAGTAAATTTGGACACTCTACACTCTGTCCCTTCCTCTAAGTCATTAATATAGATAGTAAATAGTTGAGGCCCTAGGACCGATCCTTGTGGCACCCCACTAGTTACAGCTTTCCAACCTGAAAAAGACCCATTGATCCCGACTCTCCACCTTCTGTGTGTTAGCCAATCCTCAATCCATGTCAACACATTACCCCCAATACCCTGAGCTCTTATTTTGTGCAATAACCTTTTATGTGGCACCTTATGGAACACCTTCTGAAAATCCAAATACACTATATCTACTGGTTCCCCTTTATCCACTCTGCTTGTTACATCCTCAAAGAACTCTAACAAATTTGTCAAACATGATTTCCCTTTCATAAAACCATGTTGACTCTGTTTGATTGCGTTATGTTTTTCTAAATGTCCTGCTATTTCTTCCTTAATAATGGACTCTAGCATTTTCCCAATGACTGATGTTAAGCTAACTGGTCTGTAGTTTCCTGCTTTCTGTCTCCCTCCTATCTTGAATAGGGATGTCACATTAACGGTTTTCCAATCTGCCGGTACCCTACCGGAATCCAGTGAGTTTTGGTATATAATGACCAATATCTCCACTATCTCTGCAGCCACTTCTTTTAAAACCCTTGGATGAAGGCCATCAGGTCCTGGTGACTTGTCTGCCTTTAGTCCCATCAGTTTGTCAAGCACCTTTTCCCTCGTGATGGAGATTGTTACAAGTTCCTCCCTCCCATTTACACTTTGCTCATCTATTATTGTCGGGATGTTTATAGTGTCCTCCACCGTGAAGGCCGATGCAAAATATTGGTTTAAATTATCTGCCATTTCTCTGTTCCCTGCTTTTAATTCCCCGGTCTCATCCTCTAAGGGTCCCACACTTACTTTAGCTACTCTCTTCCTTTTTATATACCCGTAGAAGCTCTTAGTGTTTGTTTTTATAATTCTTGCCAATTTACTCTCATAATCAATTTTCTCCCTCTTTATTAGTTTTTTAGTCATCTGCTGCTGGTTTCTAAGATTACCTTATTTAACATGTTCAACAAGGAGTACTGTACAGTTAAAAAGTGTTATTTTAAAGACAATGTCAACGGAACTCCCATTCCATTTCCTGCTCCACTACCTTGGCATTTCCTAACAAGGATAGGATGACCACACTGATCTGTTCCCACAGATTCTGAGACAAATAGTTTACTTTAGGAGGACTGGGCTATATACGTCATAATGTTACTGCTGTAGCCCTGTAAGAGAAAGATAAATAATGAGATGTGGGTGCAGCAGGGATCAGTTCCAGATTAATCTATTGCCGAATATTTGAAATATATCAGTCACCTCAACCCTGAAATACCCTTCAGGTGGATATAGTGTGCGAGTTGCAGGAATCCAGGACTATCAGTTCATCGAAGAAGAGTATGCCTGAACTATAAATGTTAGCTGGTGTGAGCTGCAAGTGTTAGAAGCTGCAGGTTAGGTAGGGTTAGATGTCTTGATGGGTTAACAGTCGGGACCTTTGGTTTGTACTGATAGCAATAGGAGACATGGGAGGGCATTCATGAAAGAGCAGTCAAATTCCAGTGGGAGCACACAGATTAGAAGCTCCCGAGTCTGTATTTCTGTCCTTCTCTCTCTCTACCCATATATATATATATATATATCCTTTCTTTCTGCTAGTTGAGCCCTTTGACAAACCCAGGGAGGCTGCTGAAAAATACAGACCTTTGCTTATCAGTGTTCCTTTATCTTCACTCTGAACTCATCCTGCCTCGTATTTCCTGTGTTTTGCTTGCTTGCCAGCTTTGATCTGTTTATATTCCAAGCATATTTCTGTTACTGACACAACATGTTTTGGTCGTGTTTGGGGGACATGGGGGAATCCTATTATCTAGACAGTCAGTAAAAGACATTGTCAGACTGGAGATAAGCTTTTCAACTTTATTTTTTATTTGCTTTTCAACTACAATTACAGTTCAACATTCAATGAAGTTGCTGCTGGAAATAGCGATTTGAATTGCATCAGTCTGTAATATCCCCAGTGCGGTCCATCACATCTTCTTTCTCCAGAGATACGACAGTACCCCTGAAAACATGACAGCTCCCTGCCTTTCTCTGCCATCGCCACCTCCCATCTTGAAGCTGCCATTTTCTTTCCCCAGTGCTGCCATTACCCTTCCCTTATACACCACTGCCTTCCAATACAACAGTGATGGCACTCTGAAAGTCATTCATTGTATGCAGGACATTGAAGTGCTTTGACATGATAAAGTACTGTATAAATGCAGCAATTATATTCAGATGAAAAGAAATTCTCATAAGTCATGAATGATTTGGGAACAGCCAGGGGAAACAACCTCTCAGGGCCGAAGTTTTGCCACGGAGACGAGAAACAGGAGCCAGGTTTGTTTTTGCGTTAGATCCTAACTTGCCTCTGGTTGGAAACTGATTAAAGTTAAGATTCTCATAGGGGTGAGTCCTTAATTGATATGGAGACAGGTTTCCTCTTCACTTAGAGCCAGTGGGGCAGGAATGGAGGTGGGTCAGATGAAGTGCTGGACTGATTTAGACTCCCCACAGCAGCCATCACAGAGGCTGCTGGTTGTCTCAAGAGAGAAATCTGTTGATTGCACAAAATCCTTCCAGGCATCAGAGGGAAGTGAGATGTCACAGGAGATCCGGAGGCCTGGCATCAAGGGCAGGGCTGCTGTCGCTTCGTCGATGCTGACCTGGATCTAATGTCATCTCCTTACCAAGTGCTGAATCCCCCTTTGCCATGCTGACCCTGTTATGGGGCTGGGGTGATGCTCTGAGGCAGCAATGACTGTCTCACCACTCTGTACCCGCCTCCGTTCGACTGATCTGCACAAGACACCTCCTGAAACCTGTGCGCCCCTTTAAAATTTTCACCCTTCCTCTCCAACAAGCTCTTTATGAGCTTTTAAACTAATTTAATTGGCCTCAATAAGGAGGAGAGAAGAATCCCTGTTCTGCTGTTACCCAGCCCTGGTTAATATTGCCGGTGCCGTGAACGGTGTCCTGAAACTGACATGCCTGCTGGCACTGCTATTTTAGGCTAACCCCACCCTCTGTCTCCATTCTCAATCTCAGGGGAGTCTGAAATTTCAGCCCTCAGTGTCTACCCTATCAAGCCCCTTCAGAATCTTGTATGTTTCAATGAGATCACCTCTCATTCTTCTAAACTCCAGAGAGGACAGGCCCAATTTACTCAACCTCTCATCAAACGACAACCCCCTGACAGGAACCCATCTAGTAAACCTTCACTGTACTGCCTCCAAATAAGTTCCTTAGAAATGGAGACCAAAACTGCACACAGTATTCCACACACGGTTGCAGCAAGACTTCCTTGTTCTGTACTCCAGAAACTCCTTGCTCAGCATGATAGAGCCTCCCTCAAATGGCTCGGAACGCATACTGTCCATCCGACTGCTCACCACCTGTGGTCCAGTACACCTACTCAGCATCTATGCTCCAACACTCTGCTCCCCACCTGAAGCTAAAGATCAGTTCTACGAGAAACTCCATAACATCATTAGCAGCATCCCCAACACCAAACACCTATTCCTGCTGGGGCACTTTAATGCCAGGGTTGGGGCCGACCATGACTCATGGCCCTCCTGCCTTGGGCGCTATGGCGTTGGAAGGATGAATGAGAACGGGCAGAGACTGCTTGAGTTGTGTAACGATCATAACCTCTGCATCACCAACTCGTTCTTTCACACTAAACCATGTCACCAGGTTTCATGGAGGCACCCAAGATCGCGTCGTTGGCACCAGCGAGACCTCATTGTCACAAGGCGAGCCGCCTTAAACAGTGTTCAAATCACACGCAGCTTCCACAGTGCGGACTGCGACACCGACCACTCCCTGGTGTGCAGCAAAGTTAGACTCAGACCAAAGAAGTTGCATCATTCCAAGCAGAAGGGCCACCCGCGCATCAACACGAGCAGAATTTCTCACCCACAGCTGTTACAAAAATTTCTAAATTCACTTGTAACAGCCCTTCAAAACACTCCCACAGGGGATGCTGAGACCAAGTGGGCCCACATCAGAGACGCCATCTATGAGTCAGCTTTGATCACCTATGGCAAAAGTGCGAAGAGAAATGCAGACTGGTTTCAATCTCATAATGAAGAGCTGGAACCTGTCATAGCCGCTAAGCGCATTGCACTGTTGAACTACAAGAAAGCCCCCAGCGAGTTAACATCCGTAGCACTTAAAGCAGCCAGAAGCACTGCACAAAGAACAGCCAGGCGCTGCGCAAACGACTACTGGCAACACCTATGCAGTCATATTCAGCTGGCCTCAGACACCGGAAGCATCAGAGGAATGTATGATGGCATTAAGAGAGCTCTTGGGCCAACCATCAAGAAGATCGCCCCCCTCAAATCTAAATCAGGGGACATAATCACTGACCAACGCAAACAAATGGACCGCTGGGTTGAGCACTACCTAGAACTGTACTCCAGGGAGAAGGTTGTCACTGAGACTGCCCTCAATGTAGCCCAGCCTCTACCAGTCATGGATGAGCTGGACGTACAGCCAACCAAATCGGAACTCAGTGATGCCATTGATTCTCTAGCCAGCGGAAAAGGCCATGGGAAGGACAGCATTACCCCTGAAATAATCAAGAGTGCCAAGCCTGCTATACTCTCAGCACTACATGAACTGCTATGCCTGTGCTGGGACGAGGGAGCAGTACCTCAGGACATGCGCGATGCCAATATCATCATCCTCTATAAAAACAAAGGTGACCGCGGTGACTGCAACAACTACCGTGGAATCTCCCTGCTCAGCATAGTGGGGAAAGTCTTTGCTCGAGTCGCTCTAAACCGGCTCCAGAAGCTGGCCGAGCGCGTCTACCCTGAGGCACAGTGTGGCTTTCGTGCAGAGAGATCGACCATTGACATGCTGTTCTCCCTTCGTCAGATACAGGAGAAATGCCGCGAACAACAGATGCCCCTCTGCATTGCTTTCATTGATCTCACCAAAGCCTTTGACCTCGTCAGCAGACGTGGTCTCTTCAGACTACTAGAAAAGATTGGATGCCCACCAAAGCTACTAAGTATCATCACCTCATTCCATGACAATATGAAAGGCACAATTCAACATGGTGGCTCTTCATCAGACACCTTTCCTATCCTGAGTGGCGTGAAACAGGGCTGTGTTCTCGCACCCACACTTTTTGGGATTTTCTTCTCCCTGCTGCTTTCACATGCGTTCAAGTCCTCTGAAGAAGGAATTTTCCTCCACACAAGATCAGGGGGCAGGTTGTTCAACCTAGCCCGTCTCAGAGCGAAGTCCAAAGTACGGAAGGTCCTCATCAGGGAACTCCTCTTTGCTGACGATGCTGCTTTAACATCTCACACTGAAGAGTGCCTGCAGAGTCTCATCGACAGGTTTGCGGCTGCCTGCAATGAATTTGGCCTAACCATCAGCCTCAAGAAAACGAACACCATGGGGCAGGATGCCAGAAATGCTCCATCCATCAATATTGGCGACCACACTCTGGAAGTGGTTCAAGAGTTCACCTACCTCGGCTCAACTATCACCAGTAACCTGTCTCTCGATGCAGAAATCAACAAGCGCATGGGATAGGCTTCCACTGCTATGTCCAGACTGGCCAAGAGAGTGTGGGAAAATGGCGCACTGACACGGAACACAAAAGTCCGAGTGTATCAAGCCTGTGTCCTCAGTACCTTGCTCTACCGCAGCAAGGCCTGGACTACGTATGTCAGCCAAGAGCGACGTCTCAATTCATTCCATCTTCGCTGTCTCCGGAGAATACTTGGCACCGGGTGGCAGGACCGTATCTCCAACACAGAAGTCCTCGAGGCGGCCAACATCCCCAGCTTGTACACACTACTGAGTCAGCAGCGCTTGAGATGGCTTGGCCATGTGAGCCGCATGGAAGATGGTAGGATCCCCAAAGACACATTGTACAGCGAGCACGCCACTGGTATCAGACCCACCGGCCGTCCATGTCTCCACTTTAAAGACGTCTGCAAACGCGACATGAAGTCCTGTGACATTGATCACAAGTCGTGGGAGTCAGTTGCCAGCGTTCGCCAGAGCTGGCGGGCAGCCATAAAGGCGGGGCTAAAATGTGGCGAGTCGAAGAGACTTTGCAGTTGGCAGGAAAAAAAACAGAGGCGCAAGGGGAGAGCCAACTGTGTAACAGCCCCGACAAACAAATTTTTCTGCAGCACCTGTGGAAGAGCCTGTCACTCTAGAATTGGCCTTTATAGCCACTCCAGGCGCTGCTCCACACACCACTGACCACCTCCAGGCGCTTACCCATTGTCTCTCGAGATAAGGAGGCCAAAGAAGACTCCAGTCACCTTGCGATAAAGGCCAACATGGCATTTGCCTTCCTAATTGCTTGGTGTACCTGCATGCTAACTTTCTGTTTCCCTTGTACGAGCACACCCACATCTCTCTGCACATCAACATTGACAATAAAAGCAAAATACTGCAGATGCTGGAAATCTGAAATAAAAACAGGAAGTGCTGGACATACTTAGCAGGTCAGTGGTGAGTGAAACAGAGTTAAAGTTTCAAGGCTGTGACCTTTCATCAGAACTGGCAAAAGTCAGAAATGTAATCGGCTTTGAGCAAGTGAAGGGGGCGAGGGGGGAAGAAGAACAAAAGGGAAGGTGTGTGATGGGGTGGAGGACAGGAGAGATTAAATGGCGGAGATGTCACAGAGCAAAAGGCAAAGGGAACGCTAATAGTAGCAAAAGAGAAAGCATGAGTCAAAGAGAGAGTGTTAATGGCAGAATAATGAACAGTTTGTCCAAAAGGAAAAACAACTAAATGAGACCAAATGTAAATTGGGTGACCACTTTGCAGAATACCTCCGCCCAGTCCGCAAGCATGACCCCAAGCTCTTGCCCACATTTCTGTCCTTGGCCTGGTACAGTGTTCCAATGAAGCTTAACGTAAGCTTGAGAAACAGCACTTCATCTTCCAATTAGGCAATCTTCCAATTACAACCTTCTGGATTCAACACTGAGTTCAACTATTTCAGAGCATGAATGCCTTTTTTTAATTTTATGTTTTATTTGTTTTGTTTTTTATTTTTTATTATTTTTATTTAATTTTATTTTTTAACCATGTGCATGTCTTAAGCTTGTTTTTCATGTTTTTGCTTTTGGACAGAACTGTTCATTACTCTGCCTTTAACACTTTCGTTGGACTCATGCTTTGTCTTTTACTACAACTATTGTAGTGGGGGAACCAACACGAGGGAAAAACATACTTGACCTCGTTCTCACCAATCTGCCTGCCGCAGATGCTTCTGTCCATGACAGTATTGGTAGGAGTGACCACCGCACAGTCCTTGTGGAGACGAAATCCCGCCTTCACATTGAGGATACCGTCCATGTTGTGTGCCACTATCACCATGCTAAATGGGATAGATTTCGAACAGATCTAGCAATGCAAAACTGGGCATCCATGAGGCGCTGCAGGCCATCAGCAGCAGCAGAATTGTACTCAACCACAATCTGTAACCTCATGGCCCGGCATATTCCCCACTCTACCATTACCATCAAGCCAACAGACCAACCCTGGTTGAATGAAGAATGCAGGAGGGCATGCCAGGAGCAGCACCAGGCATACCTCAAAATGAGGTGTCAACCTGGTGAAGCTACAACACAGGACTACTTGCATGCCAAACTGCGTAAGCAGCATGCGATAGACAGAGCTAAGCGATCCCATAACCAACGGATCAGATCTAAGCTCTGCAGTCCTGCCACATCCAGCCGTGAATGGAGGTGGACAATTAAACAACTAACTGGAGGAGGTGGCTCCACAAATATCCCCATCCTCAATGATGGGGGAGCCCAGCACATCAGTGCGAAAGATAAGGCTGAAGCATTTGCAACAATCTTCAGCCAGAAGTGCCGAGTTGATGATCCATCGTGGCCTCCTCCTGAAGTCCCCAACATCACAGATGCCAGACTTCAGCCAATTCGATTCACTCCACCTGATATTAAGAAATGACTGAAGGCACAGGATACTGTAAAAGCTATGGGCCCTGACAATATTCCAGCAATAGTACTGAAGACCTGTGCTCCAGAATTTGCCGCGCCCCTAGCCAAGCTGTTCCAGTACAGCTACAACACTGGCATCCACCCTGCAATGTGGAAAATTGCCCAGATATGTCCTGTACACAAAAAGCAGGACCAGTCCAACCCAGCCAACTACTGCCCCATCAACCTACTCTCAATCATCAGTAAAGTGATGGAAGGTGTCATCAACAGTGCCATCAAGCAGCACTTGCTTAGCAATAACCTGCTCAGTGATGCTCAGTTTGGGTTCCGCCAGGGCCACTCAGCTCCTGACCTCATTACAGCCTTGGTTCAAACATGGACAAAAGAGCTGAACTCAAGAGGTGAGGTGAAGGTGACTGCCCTTGACATCAAGGCAGCATTTGACCGAGTATGGCATCAAGGAGCCCTAGCAAAACTGAGGTCAATGGGAATCAGGGAGAAAACCCTCCGCTGGCTGGAGTCATAGCTAGCGCAAAGGAAGATGGTTGTGGTTGTTGGAGGTCAATCATCTGAGCTCCAGGACATCACTGCAGGAGTTTCTCAGTGTAGTGTCCTAGGCCCAACCATCTTCAGCTGCTTCATCAATGACCTTCCTTCAATCATAAGGTCAGAAGTGGGGATGTTTGCTGATGATTGCACAATGTTCAGCACCATTTGTGATTCCTCAGATACTGAAGCAGTCTATGTAGAAATGCAGCAAGACCTGGACAATATCCAGGCTTGGGCTGATAAGTGGCAAGTAACATTCGCGCCACACAAGTGCCAAGCAATGACCATCTCCAACAAGAGAGAATCTAACCATCTCCCCTTGACATTCAACAGCATTACCATCGCTGAATCCCCCACTATCAACATCCTAGGGGTTACCATTGACAAGAAACTGAACTGGAGTAGCCATATAAATACCGTGGCTACAAGAGCAGGTCAGAGGCTAGGAATCCTGTGAGTGTGTTGGAATACTCTCCACTTGCTTGGATGGGTGCAGCTCCAACAACACTCAAGAAGCTCGACACCATCCAGGACAAAGCAGCCCGCTTGATTGGCACCCCATCTACAAACATTCACTCCCTCCACCACTGACGCACAGTGGCAGCAGTGTGGACCATCTACAAGATGCACTGCAGCAATGCACCAAGACTCCTTAGACAGCACCTTCCAAACCCGCGACCTCTACCAACTAGAAGGACAAGGACAGCAAAGACATGGGAACACCACCACCTGCAAGTTTCCCTCCAAGTCACACACCATCCTGATTTGGAACTATATCGCCGTTCCTTCACTGTCGCTGGGTCAAAATCCTGGAACTCCCTTCCAAACAGCACTGTGGGTATACCTACCCCAAATGGACTGCAGCGGTTCAAGAAGGCAGCTCACCACCACCTCCTCAAGGGCAATTAGGGATGGTCAATAAATGCTGGCCTCGCCAGTGACGCCTACATCCCCTGAATGAATAAAAAAAAAGTCTCTGGAGTCTGCTTTGAATGTTTGAATGCGCTCCCTTGTATCTTGGTAATCAAAACTTAAGTGTACTTCAAATACTAGGAATCCGCTTCCTGTGGGGAATAATGGCCTTGGCTGATATGTGCAGCAACACACAACACCATAAATTAAGATATCCTCTGGTCAATGCTTCTCGTGAAAATACCAAAGGCAGGGTATATTCATGAATGCATTTAAGATCGAACAGCCAGAGCATTCTTATGGACTTTGCCCACCTGTTATTAGAATTTAAGAAATTCATCATGGCTGCCAGTAATTAGCGAGGGGATCAGTGGAACTAATTAAACATAAATGAAAGGTCATAAATATAAGATAGTCACTAATGAATCCAATAGGGAATTTGGGAGAAACTTTTTCATCCAGAGAGTGCTAAGAATGTGGAACTCACTACCACATTGGAGTAGTTGAGGCAAATAGCATAGATGCATTTTCAGGGAAGCTAGATAAACATAAGAGGGAGAAGGGAATAGATAGCTATGTTGATATGATTATACTTGAAGAGGGATGGGAGGGGGCTCGTGCGGTGCATAAACGCAGCAGTTGGGCTGAATGGACTTTTTCTGTGTTGTTGACTCGATGCAACCCATGTAAGATTCAAAGACCTTGGACCTGGTGCAGTGCCTGAGTTCTCACAATGTAAACTTTTGATGAAAAGTATCCCTTTATTGTCACTTCCCCCTCCCCAACTGGCTGTCTCTTTTTTGACCTCCAGATGACATTTTGCTGGCTGCGTAACTCAACTACTGTTCAACGAATCTGCACTCAGAGCAACAGATTAACCGAGGTCCTTGTCAACGTAATAACATGGCTGGAGCGAAACAATTCAATTCACTCAAGCTTAAAAACACACAATTAGATGTGGTAATATCTAATTTGTCATGGACCGCTCTGCTCAAGGCCTACAACAGTATAAGTGAGATGGAGAGCACTGATAGAGAAAGTCAGGCATAGGCAGGCATGGTTGATGCCCCTCAGCTCATGAATCTCGTTTCTGTAATCTGATTTCTGATAGCGGGACACAGTAATGCTCCGTCGCCTGCTAGCTGTCTTCAGCCATCCCCTTAGGGGTTCTTGGAAAATAATAGCAGCCATTACAAGTCAAGATTTGTTTGTGTCCTCCTTTGAATCCTTGCACACGACAGCTGACTCATCCTGCCATGAAACGTCGTTTGAAATAATTGCCTAAGCAAGAGGATAAATTGTGGGGAGGATGAAAGGTTCATTCAGAAACTGAAGACAACTTTTAAATAAAACCGTTTCAAACACACAGTTTGGAGAGACAGTAATTATGATCTGCCTGCATGTGGGTTGCCAGGGAGACCATCCCTGCAGTGTCCAATAGCCCGAATTAATTTCACTTAGCCACTGGATTTTCAGCCTTGCATCAGTTTAAATGGTATCACTGTTTTAAATCATGCAAATAAATTTTTATCAGGGCAAATAATGTTTAGGAGTGCTGGGGAGTGTAGAGGAAGAGGGAGGAAGAGAGGAGTCAATTTAACCCCAATTCTCATCCCATTGAAGCTTGGAGCTGAATTTTTCAGAGAAGGTAAGAAGTCCTGCTGGCGGGAATGAAAGTGGGACCCGACCTTGCGCTGGCAGGTGACGGGACCCTGGGGTGGCATTTTACCAGTGGCAGCCAATTAACAGGCTGCCGCGGGACTGCTGTCCAATTAAAGATGGCAGCCCATCTCTCAGAGCTGCCAACTGTTAGAGGTGGCCACTGCTGAGGCTGCAGGATGAAGGAGAGGGTGCCTCTTGGCAAGGTGCCCTCAATGACAGGTAGGTTTGTTTTCTGACCTTGCCAGGGCCCTGGCAGCTGCGGGGGTGACGATTGCCACCAGGGTCCTCTCTTTCAGCCATGGAGCAGCCATAAAGGAGGGTCAACCCCCTAGATCCCACTGGGAGGCCATCAGGGTTTACCTGGCAGTCTCCACACGGGGTAGTGGCCCCTCCCGACAGTGGTAAAATGCCAGCAGGAGCAGGAGGTGGCCCTTACTTGGATGTTTAATTGTCACAATTGGCCACCCAGCGGGTCGGTGCGCTGATGAGGTTCCCACCACTGGCAATATGCCACAGCAATGGGAAGACCTCAGGTTCCCTTCCCGCTGCCTTCTGTCACCATATTACCAGCCCTTCCATTTCTCAGTCTGTCTCCAGAGGGATGGGAAAATCCAGTTTATGGTTTTTTTCAGCGATCTGAACATAAAAATTAAGACTGACACTTCAGTGCTTTACTGAAGAATGCTGCACTGTCGAACTTTCCATCTTTGGATTAGACCTCATGGCTGATCTTTGACTAACTTCACTTTACATCCCAATCTCCACAATCCCTTTGATTCCCCAAGAATCCCAAAATCTATCCATTTCAGCCTTGAATATATTCAACGATTGAGTATCCACAGCTCTCTGGGATTGAGATTTCTAAAGATTCACAACCGTCTTAATGAATAAATTCCTCTACGTCTCAGTCTTACATAATCAACCCCTTATCCTGAGACTATGTCTCTAGTTCGAGATTCTCCAGCCAGGGGAAACAGCGTCTTAGCACCTACCCTGTCAAGCCCCCTCAAAATTTTACACATTTCAACAAGATCACCTCTAATCTTTCCTGAAATTATAGGCCCATTCTACGCAACCTCTCATCATGGGATAACTCTTTCATCCCAGGAATCAAACTAGTGAAACGTATTTTACAGTGAGTTATGCCTTAATTTTAGGGCAGCACAGTGGTGCAGTGGATAGCACCGCAGCCTCACAGCTCCAGCGACCCGGGTTCAGTTCTGGGTACTGCCTGTGCAGAGTTTGCGAGTTCTCCCTGTGTCTGCATGGGTTTCCGCCGGGTGCTCCGGTTTCCTCCCACAGCCAAAGACTTGCAGGTTGATAGGTAAATTGGCCATTGTAAATTGCCCCTAGTGTAGGTAGGTGGTAGGAGAATGGTGGGGATGTGGTCGAGAATATGGGATTAATGTAGGATGAATATAAATGGGTAGTTGTTGGTCGGCACAGACCCGGTGGGCCGAAGGGCCTGTTTCAGTGCTGTATCTCTAAATAAATAAAAAGGCAGTGTTCAAAAAATAATGATACTCCTAACTCTGATTTATGTAATCCCATGCAAACCGGTTCCCCAGTTAACAAGATCCTGATTTACATACAGATGCTTTGTCACCCGCTCAACGTTAATGCTTTTCTGCCAACTCCATTATCATTGAATCCTGTGACTGCCAACATGGTAGAAGGAGAACTAGATGGACTTGGACTTTTCCTCATCCAGCAAATATTGTGTGATGGAACACTCTCCATTTTCATGGATACGTGCAGCTCCAACAACACTCAAGAACCTCAACATCATCCAGGACAAAGCAGTCTCTCGATCGACACTCCATCCACCATATTAAGCATTCACTCCCTCCACTGCTGGTACATAGTAGCAGCAGTGTGTAGCATTTACAATATGTACTGCAACAATTTGCCAAGCCTCCTTCGACAGCACTTTCCAAACCCGCGACCTCTACCACCTAGAAGGACAAGGGCAGCAGGTGCGTGGGAACACCACCACCTACAAGTTCCTCTCCATCATCCTGACTTGGAACTATTTTGCCGTTCCTTCACTGTCACTTGGTCAAAGTCCTGGAACTCCCTTCCTAACGGCACTGTCGATGTGCCTACACCCCAAGTACTGCAGCGCTTCAAGAAGGCACTGCAGCACCATGAAATACTGTTAACATAACTTTCCATGTGAACACATAGAATTGCATAACATTTATAGTACAGATACAGACCATTTGGCCCAGCTGGTCCATGTGGGCATCATGCTCCAGATGAGCCTCCTCCCACTTTATTTCATCCAACCCTATCAGCATATCCTTCTTTTCCTTTCACCATCATGTACTCATCTAGCTTCTCCTTAAATACATCTGTGTTAATTACCTCAACTCCTCCATGTGGTAACAAGTTTGACATTCTAACCATTCTCATGGTCAAGCAGCTTTTCCTTAATTCCTTATTAGAGACTATCTTTTATTTATGACCCCTCATTTTGGACTCCCCCACAAGTCACAATGTTAATGCTGGAACTGTTGGGATTTGCTAGACCTGTGACGTGCAAGCAGCTCTGAGAACGACATGAGCTGACACAGGCATGATAGGCCAAGTGGCCTCCATCTGTGCCACAGTATTCATGATTAAATAGTATCCTTCTACACAAATGTTAAATTGTCATCCCAAAAATCAATCTTGGGCATCAAACAGTTTGTGATGTGGCTAAATGTTCCTTTGAACTGAGCACAGTGTTGAGTTAGTTCAAAGGCAGTTGTTTTGTTAATTTTTCATTGCATCATCGAGTCATACAGCATAAAAGCCCGTGCTTGCTCCTTTGAAAGAGCTATTCAGTTACTCCCACTCCCTGGCACTTTCCCCAGAGCCCTGCAACAACAGCAACTTATATTTTTATAGCGCCTTTAACATAATAAAATGTCCCAAGGTGCTTCACGGGAACATTATAAAACAAAGTATGACACCGATCCACAAAAGGATATATTAGGTCAGATGACCAAAAGCTTGGTCAAAGAGGTAGGTTTTAAGGAGTGTCTTAAAGAAGGAAAGCAAGGTGGAGAGGCAGAGGGGTATAGGGAGGGTATTCCAGAGCTTGGGGTCCAGGCAACTGAAGGCTTGGCCACCAATGGTGGAGCAATTAAAATCAGGGATGCATAAGAAGTGAGAATTAGAGGAGCGCAGTCATCTTGGAGGGTTGTGGGGCTGGAGGAAATTACAGAGATAGGGAGGGCCGAGGCTGTGAAGAGATTTGAAAACAAAGATGAGAATTTTAAAATCAAGACGTTACTTGACCGGGAGGCAATGTAGGTCAATGTGCACAGGGGTGATAGGTGAATGAGACTTGGTGCAAGTTAAAACATAGGCAGCAGAGTGAGGAACATAGGAACATTGGAACATAGGAGCAGGAGCAGGCCTTTCAGCCCTTCGAGGCGTCTACGTCATCTGATCATCTACCTCAATGCCACATTCCCACACTATCCCCATATCCCTTGAAGTCATTAGCAACTAGAAATCCATTGATATTTGTCTTGAACTTACTCAGTGACTGAGCTTCCTCCAACCTCTGGAGCAGAGAATTACAAAAATTCACCCTCTGAGTGAAGAAGATCCCCCTCATCTCAGTGGTCCTAAATGGCTTGCGCTTTATTCTGAGATTGTGAGCCTTGGTTCTGGACCCCACAGCTAGGGGAAATATCCTTTCTGCATCTACCCTGTCTATTCCTTTAAGAATTTTGTAAGTTTCTATGAGATCGCCTCTCATTCTTCGAAACTCCAGAGAATACATGCCCAGTCTCCTCAATCTCTCCTCATAGGACAATCCTACCATCCCAGGAATCAGTCTGGTGAACCTCCGCTTCACTCCCTCTATGGCAAGTATATCCTTCCTCAGGCAAGGGGGCCAGAACAGCACACAATATTCCAGGTACAGCCTCACCAATGCTCTATACAATTGAAGCAAGACTTCTTTGCTCCTGTACTCAAATCCTCGCAATAAGGCTAACATACTATTTGCCTTCTTAATAGCTTGCTGCACCTGCATGCTAGCTTTCAGTGACTTATGAGCAAGGACACCTCGATCCCTTTGGACATCAACACTTTCCAACTCCTCACCATTTAAGAAATACTCTGCATCTACGTTCCTCCTGCCAAAGTAGATAACCTCACACTTATCCCCATTATATTCCATCTGCCATGTTCTTGCCCATACACTTAGCCTGTCCAAATCCCGTTGAAGCCTCCTTGCATCCTCTTCCCAACTTACATTCCCACTGTTATCTGTCATCTGCAAACTTGGTCCCCACATCCAAATCGTTGACATAGATTGTGAACAGCTGGGGCCCAAGCACTGATCCTTGTGGTATCCCTCTGGTCACAGCCTGCCAACCTGAGAATGACCCATTTATTCCTAATCTCTGTTTTCTGTCTGTTACCCAATCCTCAATCCAAGCTAGTATATTACCCCCAATCCCATGCACTTTAATTTTGCTTAGTAACCTCCGATGTGGGACTTTTTCAAAAGCTTTCTGAAAGTCCAAATACACCACATCCACTGGTTTCCCCTTATCCACTATGCAAGTAACATCCTCAAAAACTCTAACAAGTTTGTCAAACATGATTTCCCCTTCATAAATCCATGTTGACTCTGTCCAACCATACTATTATTTTCTAAGGATCCAGTAATCACATCCTTTCTAATAGATTCCAGCATTTTCCCTACTACTGACATCAGGCTAACAGGTCTGTAGTTCCCTGTTTTCTCTCTCCCTCCTTTCTTAAACAGTAGGGTTACATTTGCAACCATCCAATCTGCAGGCACCATTGCAGAAATTATAGAATTTTGAAAGATGATCACCAATGCATCCCATTATCTCAGTAGCCATCTCTTTCAACATTCTAGGGTGAAGATAATCGGGTCTAGGGGGTTTGTCAACTTTCAGTCCCATTAATTTCTCCAATACTATGTTTTTACTAATCCTAATTTCTTTCAGTCCTCATTCTCACTACACCCTTGGATCTCAATTATTTCAGGGAGACTTCTTGTCTCTTCCTCCGTGGAGACAGACACAAAGTAATTATTTAGCTTCTCTGCCATTTCTCTATTTCCCATCATAAATTCTCCTGTCTCTACCAGTTTTGTCTTTGCTAATTTTTTCTTTTTACATACCTATAAATGCTTTAACAATCAGTATTTATATTTCTTGCTAGTTTATATTCATATTCTATTTTCTCTTTCTTTATCAATTTCTTGGTCCTACTTTGTTGGATTCTAAAATTCTCCCAATCCTCCGCTTATGACTTTTTTGGCAAATTTATAAGCCTCCCCCTTTGATCTAATACTATTTTTAACTTTCTTTGTTAGTCACTGCTGACTCGCTTTTCCTATTGGGTTCTTTTGCCTAAAGGAATCTTTGAAAACCATGCATTAATTCTTTAAATACTAGCCATTGCCTATCTACTGTCTAGCCTTTTAATGTATTTTTCCAATCTGCCATGGGCAACTAGCTCCTCATACCTTCAAAATTGCTCTTGTTTAGATTTAAGACCATAGTGGCAGATTGAACTACATCTTTTTCTATCATACTAGGGTCACTTTTCCCTAAAGGTTCTTTTACCACCAGATTATTAATCAGCCCTTTCTCATTGCATAATACTAGATCCAAAATAGCCTGTTCTCTAGTTGGTTCTTCAACATATTGCTCCAGAAAACCATCTCGGACACATTCCAGGAATTCTTCTTCCACAGCATTGGTGCTCATTAGATTTACCCAGTCTATTTGTAAATTGAAATCACCCATGATTACTGCATTGCCCTTGCTACATGCACTTCTAATTTCCTGATTTTTACCATGCCCTACAGTACCACTACTGTTCGGTGGCGTGTAAATCATTCCGACGAATAATTGTTGCCCCTTGCTGTTTCTTAGCTCCACCCAAACAGATTCTACATCCTGTTCTTCCGATCTAAAATCCTCTCTCACTAATGCATTGATCCCATCCCTTATTATCAGCACTACCCCACCTCCTTTTCCTTTTTGCTTGTCCTTCCTAAAGATTGAATATCCTTTAATATTCAGTTCCCAGTCTTGGTCACCCTGCAGCCACGTCTATGTAATGGCAATTAAATCATAATTGTCTACTTGCGCCATCAACCCACCTACCTTGTTGCGAATGCTATGTGCATTGAGATAGAATGCCTATAATTCTGTCTTTTTAATACTATTCTGTATTTTGAACCTGGTTAATTCTAGCATTTTTCTGCTGCTTTTCACTTTTGTTCACATCTTTTCCACTTCCCATAACCAGCTTTATTTTTATCCTATCTGAATTCCCTCACAGGTTCCCAACACCCTGACAAGCTAGTTTAAAGCCTCCCCAACAGCGCTAGCAAATCTGCTTGTGAGGGTATAAGTCCTGATCCTACTAAGGTGTAATCCATCTATCTTGTACAGGTCCCACCTGCACCAGAACTGGTCCCAATGGCCCAGGAATCTAAAGCCCTCCCTCCTATTTTTCCATTTTTCCAGCCACGTGTTCATTTGCTCAATCTTCCTATTTCTATGCTCACTAGCATGTGGTACTGGGAGTAATCCTAAGATTACTGCCTTAGATGTCTTGCTTTTCAATCTCCTTCCTCGCTCCCTAAATTTTGTTTTCAGGAACTCATCCCTCTTTCTATCTATGTTATTGGTATCAATGTGGAACACGACTTCTGGCTGTTCAGCCTCCCCCGAAAGAATGTCCTACAGCTATTCCGTGACATCCTTGACCCTCGCACCAAGGAGACAACATACCATCCTGGGGTCACGTCTACGATCACAGAAATGCCTGTCTGTTCCCCAAACTATCGAATCGCCTACCACTATTGCCCTTCCAATCTTGGCTCTTGCTACGTTCCTCTGATGAACCATTGCCCTCACAGTATCCAAAACGGAAAATTGGTTACTGAGGGAGATTTTTGGATGACCTCAAGTTTACAGAGAGTAGAATGTGGTGGGCCAGCCAGGAGTGCATTGGAACTGTCAAATCTCGAGATAACAAAGGCATGAATGAGGGTTTCAGCAACAGATGAGCTGAGGCAGGGGCAGTTGGGCAAAGTTATAGAGGTGGAAACAGATGGTCTTAGTGATTGCGCGAATATGAGGTTGGAAGCTCATCTCAGGGTCAGATGTGACACCAAGGGTGCGAACAGACTGGCTCAATCTCAGACTGTTGCCAGGAGAGGAATGGAGCCAGTAGCTAGAGAATGGAGTTTGGAGCGGGGACCGAAAACAATGGCTCAAGACTTCCCAATATTTAATTGGAGGAAATCACAGAATCGCAGAATTATTACAGCACAGAAGGAGGCCATTCGGCCCATCGTGTCTGCACTGGCTGTCCGGAAGAGCAATTCCCTCAGTTCCATTCCCCTGCCTTCTCCATATAACCCTGCACATTCTTCCTTTTCATATAATTGTCTAATTCTCTTTTGAATGCTTCAATTGAACCTGCCTCCACCACGTTCTCAGGCAGCGCATTCCAGCCCTTAACCACTCGCTGCATGAAAAAGTTTTTCCTCATGTCACTTTTGCTTCTCTTACCAAATGCTTTAAATCTGTGCCCTCTCATTCTCGATCCTTTCATGAGTGGGAACTGTTTTTCTCTACCTACTCTGTCCAGAACTCTCGTTCTTTTGAATACCTCTGTCAAATCACCTCTCAGCCTTCTCTTCTCCAAGGAAAACAGCCCTAACTTCTCCAATCTATCTTCATAACTGAAGTTCCTCATCCCTGGAACCATTCTCATGAATCTTTTCTGTACCTCTCCAATGCTCTCACATCTTTCCTCAACTGCATTGGCCAGAATTGGACACAGTACTCCAGCTGAGGCCGAACTAGTGTCTTATACAAGTTTAAAAATTTCTGCTCATCCAGTCCCAGATGTCAGATAAGCAGTCTGATAATTTAGCAACAGTGGAGGAGTCAAGAGAAGTGGTGGTGAAGTAGAGCTAACAGTTTCTTAGAACAATATGTTCTGGAACCAATCAGGCAACAGTCTATTTTAAATACAAACAGAAAGTTCTGGAAATACACAGCAAGTCTGGCTAGTAGCATCTGTGGAGAGAGAAAGAGTTAACATTTCAGCTCTGTGACCCTTCAACAGAACAAGCAAAGGTTAGAAATGCAATAGGCTTTGAGTAAGGGAGTGGGGAAGAAGAACAAAAGGGAAGGTCTATTTTAGAGCTGGTAATGTATCGTGAGATAGGATTAATTAATGATCTCATAGTAAAGGATACTCTAAGCAAGAGTTAAGACATACCCAATCGAGGCATGTCCTATTCATAACTTTAAACATGGACTAAATTCAGTATAGCAGCTTCTGGAACTGAATTTTCCTTTTGCTTTAAATGAACCACAATGGACAATCAAAGTGAACATGGGCTGCAAAGCTGGCCACCGAAGGTCAGCTGATCTTCGGCCTGTGTATTTAAAAACTGACGCACTGTCTCAAAAGGACAAATGGATAGCTTCCAGACTAAGAGGGGTCATCAATGCCCATCCTGAAACCATCAGGAGACATTCTTGAATTGAATGGGTTTCTCCTGAAACAAAGACGGTGATTGTCTTAACCCTCCTCAGGATGAATGTCTTACACCAATAAACCAGGGTGCAGCTGATCAACCTGGACCCCACCATATTTGGGAAAGGAACTGTGAGAAGTCACATGGTGGGGCAGCCATGTTGGTCTCCATTTAACAATCTTTTAAAGTGCAGACTGCAGAAAAGAGCAGCAAGCAGACAAGGCAGTACCATCATACTGAGTCTACAACATCTTAAGGTCTCTGAGCCTGTTCCTTTTCAAGTCCACAAGTACAGAAAACCAACCTCCCAGTAATGAGACTACAAGCAACTAAGTTCATGACCCACTGAAAATCCACTTCTTTGAAAGAATCCTTCAATGACTTTAATGTACAACTCCAGCTATCGAATCCACCTAATTACACTTCAGGGGTGAAAATGCCTTCTTCACTGGGCCTGCAACACACGCCTTTCCCCCAAATAAAGTCAAAACACATGGCTTAGAACTATTCCTTTGCTTGCAATTTGTAAAAGGGTGCTATCCTTTTATCGGCTTTCTTTCTTGAGAGAGAGTAGGGGTGTGTGTGCGTGTGTGAGAGAGAGTGAGTGGTGAGTGAGTTACGAAGCATTAGACTTTCAGGTTGAACGTGTGAATAAAAATAACCCTCTTTATTTAAACACACGGAAAGCATGCAGCTGGTTATTCAAATTGGGCATAAACTCAGGGGTTAAGAAACACACATATCTTCCTTGTCAAAAAACACACTGATTATGGGCAGTAAAGGGAAAAGAACTGGGGTTTCAGTTCTCTCTCAATTTTCTCCATAACAGTGATCATAACATGACAGAATTTCATATTCAGTTTGAGGGAGAGAAAATTGGGTCTGAAACTAGTACCTTAAACTTAAAGAAAGGCAATTACAAAGTATGAAGACAGATTTGGCTACAATGGACTGGAAAAATAGGTTAAAAGGTAACATGGAAGATAAGAAGTGGCAGACATTTAATAAGATATTTCATAACTCTCAATAAAGATGTATACCATTGAGAAGGAAATAATCTACAAGAAGGATGCACCATCTATGGCTAAGGAAGTTGAGGAGGGTATCAAATTGAAAGAAAAGGCGTATAAAGCTGCAAAGATTAGTGGAAGGGCAGAAGATTGGGAAATTTTTAGAAACCGGCAAAGGATGATGAAAAAAAGGTCTGAATTTTTTGGGCCCGCCTGTGATGGGTTTGGAGACAGGGGGCACATAGAATTGCAATGGGAAGCAGGAGGGGCAGAGGCCTCACTGCCTCCCTGTTGCAATGTAATTTTGTCATTGGAGGTTTATGCCAAGGACGACCTTCCTGCTGAGAGGCCAATTGAAGCCCTTAAGAGGCCTATTAGCAGCCACTTATGGGCCTCTTCCCCCCACTGTTGGAATTAAGCCTGTGATGTATGGGGTGGGCGGGGGGCGTGGGGGCGCCACCATGCAGAGAGGTCGACCAGTAAAACGAGGCAACCTCCCTGAAGGCTTGGGGAGCCCTCCTCCGTAGGCAATCTGTGGCCCATGGAGAGTCCCCGCCAGCAAACAAAACATCGCCCTGTATCCACCTCCCCCTGTACTCAACACCCATTTTCCCACCACCCCCTCCCTCCCCATCACCGGGACCAGTCTGGAAAGCCCGGATCTCCAGCGTTGGGTGTGTGTCCAAAGCCTCTGCAGAACTAGCAGTGGCCACTGCTCCTGGTGGCGCTGCTGATACAACTGATCTGCCGGCCCTGTGATTGGCTGTTAATTGGTCCAGCACCGGAGAATCGCTCTGGGTGTCTCCAGCTGGTGGAAACGTGATTCCCGCCACCTTTTCGGCCCGGCATTGGGAGCCCCGCCGTGGGCAGAAATTTCCGCCCAAAGAAGGAGAAATTAGAATATGAGAGTAAACTAGCAAGAAACATAAAAAGACAGTAAGAGCTTCTACAAGTATATACAAAGGAAGAGAGTAGCTAAAGTAAACATTGGTCCCTTAGAGGATCAGCCTGGTGATCTTAAAAGACGTGGCTGCAGAAATAGTGAATGCATTGGGTGCAACCTTCCAAAATTCCCCAGATTCTGGAAAGGTCCCAGCGGATTGGAAAAAGGCAAATGTAATACCTCTATTCAAGAAAGGATCTCCTTAATCCTTTCAAGAAAGCAGAAAAGAGAGGCTGGTTATTGGGAAAATTCTGGAATCCATTATTAAGCAAGTAGTAGCAGGAATTTCAGAAAGGATGCGTTTGCTGACAACGCAACCACTAGGCGGCGCAGTACTCACACATGCGCAAATGCAGTCTCATTGACTGAAACGTCACTGTCTACGACGCTCAGGCAGCTGCCAGTAAATAAAGATGGCACTGCTCAAAAAGTGAATTAAACCCAAACCCCCTCACTCCTTAATGGCCATGATCGCTGCCTCCAACCCCTCCAACAGTACCCCACTCCCTCCCGCAATTGCTGCTTCATTCACTGCTCTGTCTTCCCAGTTCCCTCCCGCGCCTGTCTGTTTGCCATTCCCTCCCATTGCTCCCAACTGCTCACTGTACCTGACTGCCCTCAACAATACAATCAGGCAGAGTCAACATGGATTTGTGAAAGCAAAATCATGCTTGACAAATTTATTAGAATTCTTTGAGGATGTAACAAAAAGGGGAACCAGTAGATATAGGGTATTTGGATTTCCAAAAGGCATTTGATAAGGTGCCACTTTAAAGATTACTGTACAAGATAAGAGCTCATGGTTTTGGGGGTGATAATATTAGCATGGATAGAGGACTGGCTGACGATCAGGAAATAAGGAATCAGGATAAATATCACATTTTCAGTTTGCTGAAGTGTAACACAGGGATTAGTGCTGGGCCCTCAACTACTTATGATTAATAAATTGAATGAAGCAACCAAGTGTATTGTAGCCAAATTTGCTGACGATATAAAATTAGGTAGGAAAGCAATTTGTGAGAAGGACCCAAGTCTGCAAAGGGATATAAATAGATTAAGTAAGTGGGCAAAAGTTTAGCACATGGAGTATGATGTGGGAAAATGTGAGGTTGTCTACTTTGGCAGGAAAAATAGAAAAGCAAAATATAGTTTAAATGGAGAGAGACTGCAGAGTGCTGTGGGACAGAAGGATCTGGGTGTCCTTGTGAATCACAAAAGGTTAGTATGCAATACAACAAGTAATCAGGAAGGCAAATGGAATGTTGACCTTTATTGCAAGGTGGATGGAGTATAAAAGTAAGGAAGTCTTTCTACAACAGTACAGGGCATTGGTGAGACTACACCTAGACAGTTTGGGTTTGCTTATTAAAGGAGGGATATACTTGCCTTGGAGGCAGTTCAGAGGAGGTTCACAAGGTTGATTCCTGGATGAAGGGATTGTCTTAGAGGAAAGATTGAGCAGGTTGGGCCTATACTCATTGGAATTTAGAAGAATGAGAGGTGACCTTATTGAAATGATTATGATTCTGAGGGGGCTTGACAGGGTAGATGCTGAGAGGATGTTTCCCCTCATGAGGGAATCTAGAATTAGGGGGCACAATTTTAAAATAAGGGGTTTTCCATTTAAGATGGAGATGAGGAATTTCCTCTCTCAGAGGGTTATTAATCTTTGGAATTCTCTACTCCAGAGAGCAGTGGAGGCTGGATCATTAAATATATTCAAGGCTGAGTTAGACAGATTTTTGATCTACAAGGGAGTCAAGGTTTATGGAGGGCAGGCAGGAAAGTGGAGTGAAGGCCACAATCAAATCAGCCATGATCTTATTGAATGGTGGAGCAGGGTCGAGGGGTCAAATGGCCTACTCCTGCTCCTATTTCTTTTGTTCTTATGCCCTTCGAGCTGAGTGTTGTCAGCATACATGCAGAAAACTAATGCTCTGTTTTTGGATGATGCCGTCAAGGGGCAGCATGTGGATGAGAAATAGGAGGGTGCCAAGGATAGATTCTTGGGGGACACCAGAGGGAACAATGCAGGAGCAGGAAGAGAAGCCATCACAAGTCATTCTCTGGATACTATTAGTTAGAAATGAATGGAACCAGGTGAGAGCAGTGTCACCCAGCTGAACAACAGTGGAGAGGCGTTGGAGGAGGAGGTCAAAGGCTGCAGCAGGTCGAGAAGGACAAGGAAGGAAAGTTTGTCATTTTGTGACTTTGACGACAGCTATTTCGGTACTGTGGCAGGGGCAGAAACCCGATTGGAAGGATTCAATGGAGATCCGGGAAAGATGGGAAAGAATTTGGAAGGCGATAACATATTCAAGGACCTCAGAGAGGAAAGGGAGATTAGAAATGGGACAGTAGTTTCCAAGGATGGTGTGGTCCAGGGTTGTTTGTTTTGAGGAGATGGGTGATGACAGCAGATTTAAAGGACAGAGGGGCAACACCTGAAGAGAGAGAACCATTTACAATATTGGCTAACATTGAAACCAGGAGGGGAAGTTGGGTGGCCAGCAGTTTAGTGGGAATAGGTTTGTGGGAACAGAAGGTAGTTCTTATGGACAAGATGAGCTCAGTGAGGGCATGAGAGGAGATAGAAAAGAAAATAGAGAACGATGCGAGTTCAGGGTTAGGGAGGGGGCAGCTTTAGAGGAAGTTTGGCCGGGTAGGCTAGTGGTAGGGAGGCAGCTGATCAGATGGTCTCTATCTTAGTGGCAATGAAGTCCATGAGCTCCTCGCACTGATTTTGGATGTGAGGGTTGAGGGGACAGGGGAGAGGGGTTTAAGAAGACAGTGTGCAGTAGAGAAAAGAGACTGGAGGTTATCTTTGCATTCCAAGATGATCCTGGGATAGTGAGCAAACGAGAGCAGGACCTGATATTATTTTAATTGCATATTCTACCTTCAAGTATTTGTCCAATTCTCTTTAGAAAGTAGCTATTGAATTCGCTTCTACTACCCTTTCAATGTAGTGTATTTCACACCATAGCAACTCGGTGCATGTAAAAATGTCTCCTCATTACCTCCCTGGCTGTTTTGCCAATCACCTTAAATCTGTGTCCTCTGGTTACTGACCCTTCTACCATTGGAAAAGGTTTCTCTGTATTTACTCCATTAAAACCCTTCATAATTTTGAACACATCCATTAAATCTCCCCTTAACCATTTCTGCTCAAGGGAGAACAATCCCATCCTCTCCAGTCTCTCCATATAAGTGAAGTCCCTCATCTGTGGTAAATCTGCTCTGCACCCTCTTGAAAGTCTTGACATCCTTCTTAAAGCCCAGAATTGATCACAATACTTGAGCTGAGGTATAACCAGTGATTTATAAAGGTTTAGCATAACTTCCTTGTTTTTGTACTCTGGGCCTCAATTTATAAACTCCAGGATTCCATATGTTCCATTTTAACTTTTACTTCTACCTCCAATTACAAGTTTATAAATATCCTGATTATGTATTTGAGCTTATTAAATATCTCCAGTCAGATAACCATTACTTTTTTGCATTTCCTTTGTAAAACTTAGGGAGGGAGAGTTTCAACTTCTTCCTAAGGTAACTATGAAGTCAGAGGTGCGCTCCTGGCCACAGGATGGAGATGGATCTGTGGCAGGGTAGGTTGGGAGAGGGGGGAAGAAGGGGACTGTCATCTAACCCTCCTGGCCCCACTGGTACATCCTAAATCTGCTTGTATTTTAAGTATTGCATGAAAATTGAATTAGGTGGATAAATCGGTATCCAACTTGCCCACCAGATTTTCTTCTACCAGTTGCCTATTTTTCAGTCAAGAAACCATTGCAAATCTCTCCTTCATGCTCCTAACATCCTCCTGCTGTTCAGGCACATTCTACAAGATCCATAGCGCTAGATGAGATGATTTAAATTTCAGCTTATGTTCTGTGAAAAGGCTTGAATTTATATAGCACCTTCCAAAACCTCAAGATTTCCCTAAGCGCTTTGCAGACAGTGAAGTAATTTTGAGGTGTAACCAATGGTGCAACTGTAATTCAATGGAAGCAGAAATTGGACTGTTTCTACAGTCCTCTATAAGTATTTAGGTGACCACTTGAAATATCACAGCATACAAGGCTGCGGGCCAAGTGCTGGAAAATGGATTAGAATAGTTAGATGCTTGATGGCCGGCACAGACACAATGGGCTGAAGGGCCTGTTTCTGTGCTGTATAACTCTATGACTCTACAGCAGGAGTATGATCTCAAATCTACCGCTGTCTCACTCATCTCCTGAGGGAAAGTTGTGTGTAAGCTCCTTGATCCCCAGAGGTCACTGAATAAAATCTCAGAATATTCATCTATCCTCTTGTTTACAACTTTGTAGCCCTGCCCTGGTGTCCTCCATATATTGATCAAAGAACATGCATTTATATAGCACCTTTTATGACCCCAGGACGTCCCAACGTGCTTTGCAGCAAATGAAATGCAATTTGGAGTGTAGTCACTGTTGTAGGACATTTCTTCATGCTCAGCTCCAGCAGCACAGTCCAATTGGATTACTTAATTATTGCAGCTCAAGCCTATCCATATAACTTCCAATCTAGCTTTCCGTGAAAGAATTCAATGACCTAGTTGTGGTGTTCTTGGGACTGAAGTAAGATTCAGCTGAGTTTACTAAAAGATATGAAACTGCATGATGTTGAAAACAATGGATTCTTTTTTTTTTACTTTCACTTTTCAGCCCCTCTGCTGGCATGTGTGTATAATAGCCTCAAGTGGACAAAATGCACAATGCAATTTTCAAAACACTACATCTCTCCTCTTCTTAGTAAATGAATGCCATGGCATGTTTCAATGGTTTGTTTCCAAAAATGTAAACAATAAACCTAAACATAAATAGTTCATTTCCTAATATAATCACTTAAGTATGGTGGACGTTTTCTCTCAGGAGTAGGATATCGTCTGACATCAAATGTAGCCTCATTTAATTCATGTTCTTCATCTGAGGTGTCGATGTCAGAATTGGATTCAATTCTTATGAGTAGTGTTTTCAGTGCTTTGAAGAATAACATGTTTTGTGTGATGATTTGTGAACCGCGCTTACCAGTGATCATTGATCCTTTTGATTTGGTCACAATAAGTGGTTGGATATCATAAGGCGTCGTTTGTTTTCCAACATGACCATCATGTTTCACAAGTACTTTATGTCCTGGCTTCAATGGTGTAGCTCTAAATTTCATGTTTCACTCTGTATTTACTTTAATTTGATCTTTCCGTTCTCGATCACTTTTGTGCACATGTTGATCATTAGCTCCACAGGGTAGCTCAGGAAGATGTGTGTGCAAAGGATGTGCAAAGATGAGGGTAGCTGGAGGTTTTCCAGTAGTCGAGTGAGGAGTCACTGTGTAATTACAAAGAAAGCAATATAGCTCTTATTCCCAAGACTTACTCTCAGCTGTAGCTGTACATATCACTTTTTTCAAGGTTTTCATAAATTTCTCGACTTTCCCATTAACTCTTGGCCAACAGGGTGCGATTTTTCGATGCATGAACCCAAGGTAGTTAGTGAATTTGCTAACTCATCGCTGTTGAATGGGGTCCATTGTCACTTCTTACTGTTTGACAGATTCCAAACAAGGCGAAGATCTAGTCAAGCTTTGGGATAACTGCTTTCATTGAAACAAATTCCACAATTGGGGAATCTGCTACAGTCATTAGTGACAACAAGCAGGTGTTCACCTGTGGGCAAATCTGCTAAGTCAAAGCTAATTTCAATACATGGTTCTGAAGGTAGTTTGGATATCTTGAGAAGATCATGAAGATTTGACATTGTGTTTGCTTGACATGGCAAACACTGAGTGATTTTGTGCTCTATCCTGCAGTCAATTCCTGGGAACCATACCTGTTCCCTAAGTAGTTGTTTGGTTTTGACATTTTCCTGGTGTCCTGCATGTGCTATATTGACAACAGATTCCCTCCATGAGTGTGGAATGACAATACAGTTGTTGCATAATACAAGATCAGGTGTGGTTTTAACGGTGAGCTCATTTCAAACATTGTGAAGACCTTGTAGTGTGTGAGTAATTTCTTTTGTAGACGGCTCTCTCGTTTTTCCAGTTTTGTGATTCCATAGCCTTCATACATAATTGCAAAGTCTTATCTTGTTTTGTTGCTGCTTTGATGTCGGCTAATTTTAGTGATTTTGGCACCACATTTACGCTCACATAGTTAAGATGTTGTTCAGCAATCTTCTCCTCATGACGAGTAGGACCAACTGTCGGCAAAAGACAGTTCACTGGGTTGAGCTTGCCTGGCTGATACTCAACATGGCACTTGTACTCTTGCAGTTTGAGTATCCAACATTCTATTTGAGTGGGTGGTTTGCTATGTGGATTGTTGAACAAGCTCGCTTGTGTTCTATGATTGCTTATTACTTTAAACCCACTGCCATATAGGTGATGAAATAGAGATGAAAATATAAGATGCCCCATATGATTGAGAGTGTTTCTCTCTCTGTTTGCAAATAACATTGCTCTATGGGCATTAGTGATCTTCTTGACATTGCAATGATTGATGGGTTGCATGTCTTGCCTTTCTATATGAGAACTGCACCTAAGCCAACTGGGCTTGCATCCATGACTAGCTGGGTGGTTTTCTCAGGGTCAAAATAGGCATTTGTGCAACTTGCTGACAAATGTCGTTTGATCTCATCTACCGCTTGTTTGTGTGATTTAGTCCATGCCCACTTGCCGGTCTCTTTCATCAGATCGCATAGGGGGGCAGTTAGTGTAGCGAGGTTAGGAATGAAGTGACTACAGTACGTCATGAGCACCAGCAGACTCCAGACTTCTTGCTTGTTTATAGGATCTGCAGTGTTGGCAATGGCTTCAACTTTCCGTGGATCTGGTGAACCTCTTCACCACTGAACACATGACCGATGAATTTGATTCTGCTTTCATTAAACAAGCACTTGTCTTTGTTCAAGGTGAGGTTACGTTCTCTGAGATGTTGTAGGCATGCATGTAGGCATGTCGCGAGTTCACTTTCAGTGCAACGGTAGATGAGAATGTCATCACTGATGTTCAGCGTGCCTTCAAGTCCTTGAACTGCAGATTGAATCATGTGCTGAAAAACCTCAGCTGCTGAATTGAATGCAATGCTGAGCCTTGTGTATCGAAAAAGTCCAATAAGGGTAGAGAATAGAGTAAGACATCCCGATTCTTCTGCAAGCTTGATTTGACGGTAGCCTGCATTGAGGTCAAGTTTAGGAGTGTTTAGCACCATTCACTTTCTCTATGATATCATCGATTGTCCATGTCAAGTGTCTTTCTCGTTGTATGGCTTGGTTTGTTGATCACATATCAATGCAGTTTCTAATCTGGTTCTCACTTTTGGGTTTCTTGATGACTGTATGAGTGAGATCCAAGGGGCAGGCTCATCCCCAACATTCCCAATAATGTCAAGGTCAAGTAGGCATTGAAGTTCCTTCTTTGTCTGTTTCCTGACATGAAATGGTATTCGTCACCATTGATGTGCAACTTGGGGCATTGAGGGTCTACATGCAGCTTGCATGTAACACATTTCAGTTTTCCAATTGAAGTGAAGCAACCAGCATACAGTTTGAGAATGTTTTTGTTATGCGAAGTAATCACATATGTGGCTGCAATCAGGTGCAGATCTGTTTCTGTGTGGAAACTGAGAAGCATGTCACATCTTTCAGATATGACATAGAATACATCTTTCATCCTAGTGTCTTTGAATGAGACTGGCTTTTCAAAGGTCCTGAGAATTTTCAGTGGTTTGTCGCTGTTCTAACAGAAAATTTTCATATTCCCTGGTTTGCATAGAATGGAGCAATCCTGAAGTTTGTTGAACGTTTTGTCTCCCATGACATGAAAATTGGTGGTGTCATAAATAGTGAGGAGGAATGCCTCAAATTACAGGACGATATAGATGGGCTGGTAAGATGGGCGGAGCAGTGGCAAATGGAACTTAATCCTGAGAAGTGTGAGGTGATGCATTTTGGGAGGACTATCAAGGCCAGGGAATATACAATGGATGGTAGGACCCTAGGAAGTACAGAAGGTCAGAGGGACCTTGGTGTACTTGTCCATAGATCACTGAAGGCAGCAGCACAGGTAGATAAGGTGGTTAGGAAGGCATATGGGATACTTGCCTTTATTAGCCGAGGCATAGAATATAAGAGCAGGAAGGTTATGATGGAGCTGTATAAAATGCTAGTTAGGCCACAGCTGGAGTACTGTGTACAGTTCTGGGCACGGCACTATAGGAAGGATGTGATTGCACTGGAGAGGGTGCAAAGGAGATTCACCAGGGTGTTGCCTGGGCTGGAGCATTTCAGCTATGAAGAGAGACTGAAAAGACCTGGGTTGTTTTCCTTAGAACAGAGAAGGCTGAGGGGGGACATGATTGAGGTATACAAAATTATGAGGGGCATTGATAGATTAGATAGGAAGAAACTTTTCCTTTAGCAGAGGGGTCAATAACCAGGTGGCATAGATTTAAGGTAAGGGGCAAGAGGTTTAGAGGGGATTTGAGGGAAAAAGTTTTCACCCAGAGGGTGGTTGGAATCTGGAACGCACTGCCTGAAGGGGTGGAACCCTCATAATATTTAAGACGTTTTTAGATGAGCACTTGAAACGCCATAGCATACAAGGCTATGGGCCAAGTGCTGGAAAATAGGATTAGAATAGTTAGGTGCTTGATGGCCGGCACAGACACGATGGGCCTAAGGGCCTGTTTCTGTGCTGTATGACTCTATGACAGATGCTCCTGTATCTATGAGAGTATCTATGTCCAAGCAGCCAATGGTCACAGTCATACAAAGCTGTTTACTCCATTTGAGAGAGATCTCAAAAGTATGTTCAGGGTCATCTGCCTCTATGTTGGTTACATTCTCTCGCCCTTTTGCTGTGATACCATTACGTGGCACCCTTCTGTTGGTATTGATCTTAGCAGTTGATTTTGATGATGAACAACAAACACAAGCAAAATGGTTGGGTTTTCCACAAGCTTTACACTGTTTGCCAGTAGCAGGACATACTGCACAGTTGTGAGATGGCTGTTGTTGCTATGCAGGTGGTTTACTGGCAGTGAGTGATGAATCGCATTCACAGGAGTTGAAATTGGAGCGTGGTAGTTATTGTTAGCAGCTTCAACTTCAGTAGCTCTGGACTCTGAGACCGATAGTGATCTTGCTAACTCCAACAACTCTGACAGATTTCTGTCTTTCTTGAGTATTTTTCAGCATAATTGACTAGAGAGACAGCCTTCAATTATTTGTGTTTTGATTTCCCATTCAACATGTTCAACATCACTGAAGTCAACTTTGGTTGCTAGTTGCCTCAACTGCATGCAATATTGGTCAATTGACTTGTTTGCTTCTTGCTTAGTGCATCGGAAGACAATAGTTTCATATTTTTCTTGGGCTAAAATAGGGTGTCAGTGCACTATTTGTTGAGTTGTAGTCATTTTCCTCAGGCGTAATTGTCTCAAAGATATCTTCTAATTCTTCACCTCCATAGTGGAGAAGTAAGGCCTTTTTTCTTTTGTTATCTGTGATTGCAAAACCTGCCATCAAGCCTTTGAAATGCCACAGCCACTTTGCACCAATGTGGGAATATAGATGATGGCTCTGAATGTACATCAAAATGTGGTAGATTGGGCATAGACAATGCCACATTGATCAGCAACGCAGTGATAATGCATGATCAAGGATCCAAGATTGCATTCCTTTCAGAAGAAGCTTCTCTACAATGATCCGAGATTAATTTTTTTTTGATTGGATGGTTATTTTGGAGAGATCAGCGTGTGTGTGTATACACTGTACAGATTTCCTGTGTATTTCTAACACAGCCTCCAACTTAAAATGCTGTCTTCAGAAAGCAGACAAAAACCTTCCAAGAATTTCATACCTGAAAGCAATATTTCCTGTTTTTCACCATCTATTTTCTGTTTACCTCATCATCATTGTGGTGTTCTCAGGACCGAAGTAAGATTCAGCTGTGTTTAGCAAAATATATGAGTCTGCATGCTGTTGAAAACATTGGATTCTTCTTTTTTAACTTTCATTTTCCAGCCCCTCTGTTGGCATGTATGTATAGAAGCCTCAAGTGGACAAAATACATAATGCAATTTTCAAAACACCAGTGTTACCTGTTTTTACTGGAAGTCTCGAAAACAGAACTACTCTGTTGTAAGAAGATTGGTGCAAACATCGCGTTGCATGAGATGAATTAAGTTTAAGCCTATGTTCCCAAATTCTTTGCTCATAGTCCAAGTCAAATGACACACTAAGGTCTATGTCAATGAACTCACTCAGTAATTTCAAGACTTAATCTTTAATCTCCTTAAGGATAGCATAATGGTTAGGTGACTAGACAAGTAATCCAGATGCCTGGACTAATGATCATAAGTACACGAGTTCAAATTCCACCAGGGCAGCTGGGGAATTTATATTCAAATAGCTAAATAAATCTGTAATAAAAAGCTAGTATTGGTAATGTTCTCCATGAAACTACTGGATTGTTGTAAAAATCCATCTGGCTCACTAATGCCTTTACAGAAAGAAATCTGATGCCTAAAAATCTGAAACCCAGCCTGGAGTATATATGTAACTCCAGACCCACAGCAATGTTGTTGACTCTTAACTGCCCTCTGAAATGGCATTGAAAGCCACTCAGTTGTTTTTAAGAAAGTCGCTCACCACCACCTTCTCAAGGGCAATTAGGGCTGGGCAATAAATGCTGGCCTCACTGGCGACCTGAGAATGAATCTTTAAGCTTCTTTCCTCCAATGGAGGTGAATCGGATAATGTGTTTCCCCTCTACAACTTAGATAACATAATCTTGGGGTTTACCTTGTGATAGGGAATACTTTCATGATTGATCATTAAAAATCTTCCAACATTGATAGTAAAGAGAAATTAAAATAAAAATGTTTGAAAGGTGCAGCAGATTGGTTGGAATCGATTTTGAAGTTCTGGAAAGGAAAGGATTGAATGGGTAGAAGTCTGTGTGATTAATTATCTTCAGGAAAACAAGAGCTATTAAAACCTAGAAAAAGGTAAATGTGCAATAAATAAAAGCAGAATGTGCTGTAAATACTCAGCAGGTCAGGCAGCATCTGTGGAAAGAGGAACATATTTAAAGTTTCAGATTGATGACCTTTTGTCAGAACTTTCATCAGGGTTCTGATGGGATGTCATCACAACAACTTGCATTTTTAGTTGTTTTTTCTTTTTTCTTTTTTTACATTTTTTTGCAACCTTTTTTTGCATTTATTTCATTTCATCTTAGTTTGTTCAGTTTGCTTACCCACTGTTTTTTTTCATGTTTGCACTTGCTGCTGTTCAATTTTCAGTCCGTTAACACCTTTTCTGTACTAATGCTTTGTCTTTACAACACACCATTAACATATTGTTTGCCTTTGCTCCATAACCTTTTGGTCAGCTATGTGGCCTTGTCCAATCTACACCTTCTCCTTTGTTATCTCTTGTCCCACCCCCACCTCACTTGCTTATAACCTGTGACATTTTTAATATTTGTCAGTTCCGAAGAAGAGTCACTGACCCGAAAGGTTAACCCTGCTTCTCTTTCCACAGATGCTGCCAGACCTGCTGAGTGGTTCCAGCATTTCTTGTTTTTATTTCAGATTTCCAGCATCTGCAGTATTTTGCTTTTATATTATTGCATTTATACAGCATTTTTAACATAAAGATCCCAAGGCACTGCATAGTAACGTAGGGGAAAAAATAGATTCTGGATTTTATCATAAGAGGTACAGAATATAAAAGTGACTTGTAATGGTGAATCTATAGTAAGACTACAGTTGGAGCAGTGTGAGCAGTTTTGCGATCCACACTATCTAAGTAATCATTTACCATTAATTGTACTCACCCACTCCTTTAATTTATGCTTGCTTTACAAATCCTAAGTATATTAAGTAACTCAATTTACTGAGATGCAACAAGTTTGTTAAACATGATTTCCCAATCATAATTCCATGTTGACTATGCCTAATCAGATCATTATTATCCAAGTGTCCATTTATCACATCCTTTAGAATAGATTCTAACATTTTCCCAACAACTGATGTAAGACTAACAGGTCTGCAATTCCCTGTTTTCTCTCTCCCTCCATTCTTAAATAGGGGGGTGACATTTGCAACATTCTAGCAGGAACTGCTCCAGAACCTATGGAATTTTGGAAAATGATCACTAATGCATCCATTATCTCCATAGCTACCTCTTTCAACACTCTGGGATGTAAAGTATCAGGTTCTGGTGACTTATCAACCTTCAGAGCCCCAATAATTTCTCCAATGCATTTTTACCAATACTAATTTCCTTCAGTTCTGGGAGATTTCTTGTCTCTTCCTCAGTGAAGACCAGTGAAGACAGACATCAAGTAATCATTTAGCTTCGCTGCCATTTCTCTATTCCCCATTATAAATTCTCCTGACTCTGCCTGTAATGGACCCACATTTGTCTTAGCCAAACGTTTCCTTTTTACGTACCTGCAGGAGCTTTTACAGTCCATTTTTATATTTTTTGCTGGCTTACTTTCATATTCTATTCTCCCTTTCTTTATCAGTTTCTTCGTCCTCCTTTGTTTTATTCTAAAATCCTCCCAATCCTCGGGGGTTAATATTATTTCTGGCAACTTTATCGTTGTTTTCTTTTAATCTTATACAATCCCTAACTTCCTTTATTATCCACAGTTGACTGCCTTTACTTTTGGGGTTTTTATGCCTTAAAGAAATGTATAATTGCAATAAAATATGTAATAATTCTTAAAAAAACTATCCATTGCCTATGTACTGTCATACCTTTTCATGTATTTCCCCAATCCACCTCAGCCAATTTGCCCCTCATGCCTTCATAATTTCCTTTGTTCAAATTTAACACCCTGGCTTCAGATTGAACCACCTCACTTTCAAACAAAGAACAAAGAACAGTACAGCACAGGAACAGGCCATTCGGCCCTCCAAGCCTGCGCCGATCTTGATGCCTGCCGAAACTATAACACCTTCTGCACTTCCGGGGCCCATATCCCTCTATTCCCTTCCTATTCATTTATTTGTCAAGATGTCTCTACAACGTCGCTATCGTATCTGCTTCCACCACCTCCCCTGGCAGCAAGCTCCAGGCACTCACCACCCTCTGTGTAAAGAACTTGCCTCGCACATCCCCTCTAAACTATGCCCCTCGCACCTTAAACCTATGTCCCCTAGTAACTGACTCTTCCACCCTGGGAAAAAGCTTCTGACTATCCACTCTGTCCATGCCGCTCATAACTTTGTAAACCTCTATCATGTCGCCCCTCCACCTCCGTCGTTCCAGTGAAAACAATCCGAGTTTTCCCAACCTCTCCTCATAGCTAATGCCCTCCAGACCAGGAAACATCCTGGTAAACCTCCTCTGTACCCTCTCCAAAGCCTCCACGTCCTTCTGGTAGTGTGGCGACCAGAATTGCACGCAATATTCTAAGTGTGGCCTAACTAAGGTTCTGTACAGCTGCAACATGACTTGCCAATTTTTATACTTTATGCCCCGACCAATGAAGGCAAGCATGCCGTATGCCTTCTTGACTACTTTACCCACCTGCGTCGCCACTTTCAGTGACGTGTGGACCTGTATGCCCAGATCTCTCTGCCTGTCAATACTCCTGAGGGTTCTGCCATTTACTGTATACTTCCTACCTGCATTAGACCTTCCAGAACTTGTCCGGATTAAACTCCATCTGCCATTTCTCCGCCCAAGTCTCCAACCGATCTATATCCTGCCGTATCCTCTGACAATCCTCATCATTATCCGCAACACCACCAACCTACATTTTCCTCCAAATCATTTATATATACTACAAACAGCAAAGGTCCCAGCACTGATCCCTGCGGAACACCACTAGTCACATCCCTCCATTCAGAAAACACCCATCCACTGATACCCTCTGTCTTCTATGACCGAGCCAGTTCTGTATCCATCTTGCCAGCTCACCTCTGATCCCGTGTGACTTCACCTTTTGTACCAGTCTGCCATGCGGGACCTTGTCAAAGGCTTTACTGAAGTCCATATAGATAACATCCACTGCCCGTCCTTCATCAATCATCTTCGTCACTTCCTCAAAAAACTCCATCAAATTAGTAAGACACGACCTCCCTTTCACAAAACCATGCTGTCTCTCGCTAATAAGTTTGTTTGTTTCCAAATGGGAGTAAATCCTGTCCTGAATGTCCTCTCTATTAGTTTCCCTACCACTGACGTAAGGCTCACCGGCCTATAATTTCCTGGTTTATCCTTGCCACCCTTCTTAAACAAAGGAACAACATTGGCTATTCTCCAATCCTCTGGGACCTCACCTGTAGCCAATGAGGATGCAAAGATTTCTGTCAAGGCCCCAGCAATTTCTTCCCTTGCCTCCCTCAGTATTCTAGGGTAGATCCCATCAGGCCCTGGGGACTTATCTACCTTAATGCTTTGCAAGACACCCAACACCCCCTCCTTTTTGCTAATGAGATGACTGAGACTATCTGCACTCCCTTCCCTAGGCTCATCCACCAAGTCCTTCTCTTTGGTGAATCCTGATGCAAAGTACTCATTTAGCACCTCGCCCATTTCCTCTGGCTCCACACATAGATTCCCATCTCTGTCCTTGTGTGGGCCAACCCTTTCCCTGGTTACCCTCTTGCTCTTTATATATGTATAAAAAGCCTTGGGATTTTCCTTAATCCTGTTTGCCAATGACTTTTCATGACCCGTTTTAGCCCTCCTAACTCCTTGCTTAAGTTCCTTCCTACTGTCTTTATATTCCTCAAGTCTGTTCCTAGCCTTCCAGCCCTTACAAATGCTTCCTTTTTCTGTAATGTAAATAATGTAAAATCCTATCATATTATGGTCACTCATCCCTAAAGATTCTTTTACAACAAGATTATTAATTAGCCCTTTCTCATTACATATAACTAGATCTAAATAACCTGTTCTCTTGTCGGTTCCTCAACATACTGCTCTCGAAAACCATCCCTAACACACTCCAGAAACTTGTCCTCCACAGCATTAGAGCTCATTCAGTTTACCCAGTCTATATGCAGATTTAAGTCACCCATGATTACTGTATTGCCCATGCTACATGCTGCTCCAATCTCCTGATTAATACCATGCCCCACGCTGCCACTATTGTTTGGTGGCCTATTAACAACTCCAATGTTTGCTGCCCCTTGCTGTTTCTTAGCTCCACTCAAACAGATTCCACATTTTCTTCATCTGATGTGAGATCCTCCCTGATCAATGTACTGATCCCATCCCTTATTATCAGTGCAACACTACCTCCTTTTCATTTTTGTCTGTCCTTCCTAAATGTCGAATATATTGAATATTCAGTTCCCAGTCTTGATTACCCTGTAGCCACATTTCCGATATGGCAATTAGATCATACCCATTTACCTCTATTTGGGCCTTTAAATCATCTAACTTGCTGCGAATGCTGCGTGCATTCAGGTAGAGTGTCCTTAACCTTGTTTTGTTGACATGATTCTGGATTCTAAGCCTAGTTGATGCTCGCCTTTGTTTCTCCTGCCTTCTAATGTCACTTGCTACTTTTCTAACATCCTGTTACCTGCTTTACTTCCTTCCAATTTGAGCTACCCCTCAGGTTCCCATCCCCCTGACAACCTAGTTTAAACCTTCCCCAACAACACTAGCAAATCTCCTGGCGAGGATATTAGTTCCGGTCCTGTTAAGGTGTAGCCCATCCATCTTGTACATGGCCCACCTGCCCCACAACCGGTCTTAGGTGACAGCAGGAGGGAAAGACTAGACAAGCCGCTAACTCCAGACGAGCTGACAAAGGCCGTCGGGTACTTCGAGATGAGTAAAACTCCCGGAAGTGATGGGTAACCGGTTGAGTTGTATTCGGCCCTGTGGGACTGGGTCGGCCCGGACCTGCTGGCAGTATACGAGAGTATGCTCCTGGCCGGCAGCATGTCAGAATCCATGAGGAAAGGCATCATCACCCTCATCTACAAGCAGAAGGGGGAGAGGGCAGAAATCAGAAATTGGCGGCCCATCTCACTGCTTAATGTTGTCTACAAGATTCTGTCCAAAGTCATAGCCAGTCGAGTCAAGTCTGCTCTGGAGTTGGTGATTCACCCTGACCAGACCTGTACTGTACCCGGCAGGAAGATCTTCAATAGCCTCGCGCTACTCAGGGATACGATCGCCTAAATACGGGACAGGAGGGTGGACACCTGCCTCATCAGCCTGGACCAGGAGAAGGCTTTTGACAGGATATCACACACCTACATGATGGACGTGCTTTCCAAAATGGGGTTTGGGGAGGGAATCTGCAATTGGATCAAACTACTGTACACAAACATCAGTAGCGCAGTCTCAATCAATGGGTGGGAATCGGAAAGTTTTCCGATCCAATCTGGAGTCAGACAGGGCTGTCCTCTCTCCCCGGTCTTGTTTGTTTGCTGTATTGAACCCTTTGCTGAGTCTATTAGGAAGGATGCGAGCATAAGAGGGGTGACAATCCCAGGCAGTGGAGGCACTCAGGTTAAAACCTCCCTGTACATAGATGATTTCACATCTCCTGCTAGGATCCGCTGTCCGTGCGCAGACTGATGAGCATCTGCGATCAGTTCGAACTGGCCACGGGAGCCAAAGTTAACCACGCAAGAGCGAGGCCATGTTCTTTGGGAACTGGGCTGACCGATCCTTTGTCCCCTTCACCGTCAAGTCAGACTACCTGAAGGTGCTGGGGATATGGTTCGGAAGGGCCGGGGCGTGCACCAAAACCTGGGAGGAGCGAGTAGCCAGGGTACAACACAAGTTGAGCATGTGGGGGCAGCAATCTCTCTCCATTGTGGTTAAGAACCCGGTCATCAGGTGCGAGGCGCTCACGTTGTTACTGTACGTGGCGCAGGTCTGGCCCATACCCCACTCCTGCGCTGTGGCGGTCACCCGAGCCATTTTATGCTTCATCTGGGGATCTAAAATGGACCGAGTCCAGAGGGACACGATGTTCAAAACTCTGGATAAGGGCGGGAAAAATGTACCCAACGTCGCCCTCATCCTGATGACCACCTTCGTGTGCGGCTGCATCAAGCTGTGTGTAGACCTCCAGTACGCAAACTCCAAGTGTCACTACGTGCTGAGGTTCTATCTGTCCCCGGTGTTGCGAAGGATGGTCATATTGCCACGGAACGCTCCATCCAGTTGGACCGTGCCATACCACCTATCCCTCGTGGAGCAGTTTCTGCGGGAAAACACCTTTGACCACCGATCCATCAGGCAGTGGTCTGCACGGAATGTCCTCAAGGCCCTACGGGGAAAGGAGACGGTGGATCCTGTCGGATGGTTCTCCGAGCAGACCGCGGAATGCCTCATCACCAGAACTTTCAAACAAGCACCAAGATGTAGTTTGGCTGGTGGTGAGAAGAGCCCTCCCCGTCAGATACTTCCTGCACGCCCGAAGTCTCACCCACTCCGCGCAATGTCCCCGCGGTGGCTGTGGTGGGGAAGAGACAGTTGCCCACCTCCTTCTGGAATGTGCGGAAAGAGATGCAGTGTTTTTTGTCGAGGTTCATCCCAAGCAGCTCTGTAACACAGGAGTCTGTGCTCTACGGGCTGTTCCCAGGGACACACACCGAGACAAACATCAACTGCTGCTGGAGGACTATCAATTCGGTGAAAGACGCCCTTTGGTCTGCCCGAAACTTGCTGGTCTTCCAGCGCAAAGAGTTGTCCACCACCGAATGTTGCAGACTGGCACATTCCAAGGTCCAGGACGACATGTTGAGGAACGCACTCAAGCTTGGGGCAGCCGCAGCAAAGTCTCAATGGGGAAAGACCACTGTGTAAGGTTCCCCCACCAAGCTGAACTGAGGGGCTGGATCCATGGGAAACCCCTCGAACTGTTTCGGGAAAATTTTGTCTGCTGTAAAATGTAAAAATGTATCTGGCACGACAATGAAATGGAAGGGTTGTGAGGCAACTCATGATTGTATTTAAGGAAACTGATCTCCTTTGCACTGTTTGTAATTTTTGACTTGGTGCTGTTTGAAACTGTTTAGTAATGCATTTTTTACAGATTTTTATGAATAAAGTATATTTTGGAAATAAAAAAAAACCTCTGGGTCAGAAGGTTGTGGGTTCATAGTTCTGCTCTATGAGATGAGCATTGATCTGAGCTGACACTCTAGTGCAGTATTGTGGGAGGTGTTACTCTGTTGAAGGTGCTGGCTTTTGGATGAGATGTTAAACCGAGGCTCTGTCAGGCAGATGTAATAGATCTCAGGGCACTATTTTGAAAAGCAGTGTCCTGGCCAAAATTTATCCTTCCGCCAACATCACGAGAAACAGATTAACTGGTCATGATCACATTAGAACCATAGAAAAATTAGTGCACAGAAGAGGGCCATTCAGCCCATTGTGTCTGCGCTGGCCAAAAAATCTTGCCACGCAATCTAATCCCACCTTCCGTAGTGGTCCGTAGCCTTGCAGGTTACAGCACTTCAGGTGCATGTCCAGATACCTGTTAAATGAGTTGAGGTTTTCTGCCTCCACCAGCGTTCCTGGCAGTGAATTCCAAACACACACCACCCTCTGGGTGAAACGTTTTTCCTCATGTCCCCTCTAATCCTCCCAATCACCTTAAATCTGTGCCCCCTGGTAATTGACCACTCTGCTCGGGGAAACAGGCCATCGAGTCATAGAGTTATACAGCACAGAAACAGGCCCTCCGGCCCACCGTGTCTGCGCCAGCCATCAAGCCCATCTATTCCAATCCCATTTTCCAGCACTTGGCCCGTAGCTTTGTACGCTATGGCGTTTGAAGTGCTCATCTAAATACTTCTTAAATGTTGTGAGGGATTCTGCCTCTACCACCCTTTCAGGCAGTGTGTTCCAGATTCCAACCACCCTCCCGGCGAAAATATGTTTCCTCAAATCCCCTCAAAGCCTCCTGCCCCTTACCTTAAATCTATGTCCCCGGTTATTGACGCCTCTGCTAAGGGAAAAAGTTTCTTCCTATCTGCTTTATCCACGCGTAAGTTCCCTTGTACATCTCTGATAGGCCGTACCCTTTCCTTAGTTATCCTCTTACTCTTAATGTACTGATGAAACCTCTTTGGGTTTTCCTTGATTTTACCTGCCAATAATTTTTCATGTCCTCTCTGCTGTTCTAATTTCCTTTTTTTACTTCACCCCTGTATTTTCTATACTCCTCTCGGCTTTCTAAAGTATTAAGATTTTTATGATTGTCATAAGCTTTCTTTTTCTGCTTTAACTTACCCTGTAAGCTTCTAGATAACCAGGGGGCCCTAGATTTGGCCGTACCACGCTTAATCTTTGTAGGGACATGCCTACACTGTGCCTCTAGAATCTCGCTTTTGAATGCCTCCCACTGGTTTGCCAATGATTTTCCTTCAAGTAGCTGTACCCAGTCTGCTTTTGCCAGATCATCTCTCAGTTTCGTAAAAATTGCCTTCCCCCAATTTACTCCTGTTTTATCTTTGTCCTTTTCCATGATTATGCTAAAACTTACTTTATTATGGTTGCTATCACCAAAATAGTCACCCATCGCTACTTCATCCACTTGCTCAGCTTCATTACCAAAGACTAAATCTAGAATTTTGCCCTCTCTCAATGGGCTTGTTACGTGCTGGCTCAAAAATTTCTCTTGAATGCAGTTCAAGAATTTTGTCCCCTCTGTGCCCTTCACACTGTTTGTATCCCAGTTGATATTAGGGTAGTTGAAATCCCCAACTATTATTGCCCGATATTTGTTGTGTGTGGGAGTTTGCTGTGCACAAATTGGCTGCCACATTTTCTACATTATTATAGTGATGATACTTCAAAAGTAATTCATTGGTTGTAAAGCGCTGTGGGACATCCTGAGGTCATGAAAGACACTGAGCTGAAATTTATATTTCTGCCGCCGTAATTGGCGGCGGACGTAAACAACGGGGAGCGGACCGCCGTTGCAGAGCCGCCTCGTTATTCAGTATTTAAATAGCTGGGACGGACCACCCACCCCAAAGACATGGAGGGAGCGGGCATTCCGTCCCCGGCAATGCGTAAGCTGCCTTTGCACAGGCGCTGAGGCCATTTTTTAAAGGGCTTCGAGGCTTACATTTCAATTTAAATATTTAAAGGGTGATTATTTTTAAAAAGTAAATAAATTGATCTTGACCCTCTCTCACCCCCAATAACCATAGAATTAATTCCTTACCCTCTTCCCCCCTCCCCCCGCACAAATACTTACCTTGTGCACCTGACCTTCCCCCCCAATGTTCATAAACTGTGCACTGTAAATCTTCCCACCAACACCCACATCAATGAGATGAGTTTGACCCCGCTCCCCCCATGCCACCCCCCCTCCCCCCCCCCCCCACCACTGCACTGAAAAACTTACCTGCTCCCCCTTCCCCACCAGGGCTCTGTCTCGGATCCTCGGACGGGGATCCGAAGGCGCAGGAGTGCCAGCCACCGGCATCAATATCACTCCGGGACGGACGGCAGGAGTGTGACAGTAATTAATTAATTAATTAAAATTATTTTACATATTTAAATTCGGCTCCTGTCGCCGAGCGGTGGGGGGAGGGGATATGGTGGGAGGGCGCCATGAAGCCTCGCGCCATCGGCAATATGGGACCGGGCCTCTCCCAGAGGCATTTTCCACACCCCCACACCCGTCACAAACACCGACGTCGGCAGGGTCTGTAAAATTCAGCCCACCATATAAATGCAAGTCTTTTTCTTTAGAACAGGATTAAGCAAGTGTCTATAACTTTCTTTATATCTGTGCCAACATGGAAATTGCTAACAGGGCTCTTGTTTTCTCTGAGCTGCCATCTGAATGCTAACCAAGAATAATATTTCAATTGGTAGTGCATGCTTCTATGCCATAATGTGGGAAGCATATGCTGATTCTGGCATTGAATCCAGTGGGATTGGGAATGTTTCTATCTGTGGTTCTGACACTTTAGCTATTATAGCAGTACTCACAAGAGAGAACGTTAGCGACATCAGTTTTAAATAAGAAAGCTGGAGAGAGTGTGTTTTTATGCAGCAGCGTTCACATTCTCAGGACAACCCAAAGTGCTTCGCAGCTGATGAATTACTTTTGAAGTGTCGTCACTGTTGTTGTGTTGGCAAGCATGGCAGCCAATTTGTCCAGAGCAAGATCCCACAAGCAGCAATACAGGGCTGAATTATATCAGCACGCTAGCGGCTGTGAAGTTGGCAGCTTTCCAACATGCAAGTGCTGCCGCAGAGCCCCGGCGATATTATGCGTGGGGGCTCATTTAAGTGGAGGGGGCGGAGCGGCCGCCCCAGATGACGTAGAGGGGGGCGGCTGCTACGTCCCCGGCAATGCCGTCCGTCGCCACCTCGCAGGCGCCGCTGCCATTTTTAAAGGGCTTCAAGCCCTTCAGGATATATTAACAGATTTAAAGGTTCCAGTGTGAGTAACAAATTTAATTTAACATTGAATCCCCATTCCCACCCCCCCCCCCACTGAGTCCTAAGCACATAAATTGATCTATACCCCCAAAAATACACTTTATGAAATTCTGAACTTTCTTCCCCAAACTTCAGTATCTTTGGCCCTCAACCCCTTCCCACCATCCCCGCAACCAATAGGAACAGTTTTCCCCACCCCCACCCCGGCCCTGATAATTTTATTCCTCCCCCTCCCCACTAGTGTCTCATCTCGGAACTCCAACGGATTTCTGAAGGCATGCGCATTGCGGCTGCATGGTCGCAGAATCGGCGTGGGACGGCCGCCGGTGGCAGGTAGGTTAATTTGCATTTTAATTTAACTCATTTCAATATTTTAATGAAGGCCCCGCCACCAAGTGGTGGTGGGGGGGTGGGGGGGGGGTGTGTGACCGCACCGAGGCCACACCTCCGCTAATATCCGGCAGGGCCTTCTCAGCGTTGTGGGTCGAGGCGGGTCGCTCCCGCTAGCATTTGACAGGCTTCCCCACCAAGACCCACAGCGACGAGGGGCTGATAAAATTCAGCCCACAATAAATGAACAGATATTTTGGTTTTAGTAGTGGCTGAGGATAAATGATTAATATGGCACTGGGAGAACTCCATTGCTTTTCTTCTGCTAACTGTTTTTGGTCGTGGTGGTGGAGGAATTAACTTTGCCCAGGGCTACAAGAGAATTCCCTCCTCCTCCTCAACAAAATAATATGGCAGTGCTTACATCCTCCTGAACTTGCAGACAGGGCCTTGTATTAAGATCTCAACCTGAAAAAGGCAACTCTAACAATGTTGAACTTTCTCCTTCTTGTTTTGGAGTGTCAGCTTAGATTGTGTTCATGTGCTGGAGTGAGTGTTGACTTCTGAGGCAAGAGTACTACCACTAAACAGAACAATGTAAAATAAAGAGAAATGCTCCTGTTCACACTGCATGACCACAGTGGGTGTGGGAGTGTCCGTGTTGCTGGCAAGGCTGGCATTTATTATCAAACCCGAGAGCAGTTTGAGGCAACAGTGGCGCAGTGGTTAGCACTGCAGCCTCACAGCTCCAGGGACCCGGGTTCGATTCTGGGTACTGCCTGTGTGGAGTTTGCAAGTTCTCCCTGTGTCTGCGTGGGTTTTCTCCGGGTGCTCCGGTTTCCTCCCACAAGCCAAAAGACTTGCAGGTTGGTAGGTAAATTGGCCATTATAAATTGTCACCAGTATAGGTAGGTGGTAGGGAAATATAGGGACAGATGGGGATGTTTGGTAGGAATATGGGATTAGTGTAGGATTAGTTTAAATGGGTGGTTGCTGGTCGGCACAGACTCGGTGGGCCGAAGGGCCTGTTTCAGTGCTGTATCTCTAATCTAATCTAATCTAAGTGGCTCACTAGGCCACTTCAGAGTGCAGTTAAGAGTCACAGGCCAGTCTGGGAAAGCACGGCAGGTTCCTTTCCCATTGGGCAGTATGCAACCAGTTGGGTTTCTATGACAACCCACCAGCTTCATGCCATTTTGTAACCTCCTGCCTTCAGGAAAGCTCCGCTTTAAACTTTTTTAACAGCTCTAGTCAGTCAATTTCTGAGTCCAATCACATGAGGATTTACTGAGGGTGCCAGAGCTAGGCGAGACTTCTGGCCCACCCAGTTAAAATAGTATCGGGATCCTATTGACATCATGGGACCCGATTTGGATACATTTATCAGACGTCCACTGCACTGGTACCTTTCTGACAGGCATTATTGCTGCAGCTCTTTTTTCTCAACCATTCTTGGGATGTGGGCCTCGCTGGCAAGGCCAGCATTTATTGCCCATCCCTAATTGCCCTTGAGAAGGTGGTGGTGAGCTGCCTTCCTGAACCGCTGCAGTGTATGTGGTGTAGGTACACCCACAGTGCTTTTCTCTGTATCAGTTTGATACAACTGAATGGCTTGCTAGGCCATTTCAAAGGGCAGTTAAGAATTAATCACACTGCTGTGGACCTAGAGTCACATGCAGGCTAGATTGGGTAAGGATAGCAGATTTCCTCCCATGAAGGTCATTAGGGAACCAAATGAGTTTTAAGGATAATCTGGTAGTTTCAGGATTATTATTAATGAGACTAGCATTTTATTCCAGATTTATTAATTATATTTAAATCCTCCCAGCTGCCGTAGTGGGATTTGAACTCCAGAGCATAAGTCCATATTTCCTGAATGCTGCCAGTATGCTACCAGCCCCCTAAATGGAATTTCAAATGGCAGGCCAGCAGGTTCTGGAGAAGATGGGACAACAAATCAACTTTCATTATTTTAACTATTTAGCTACCCGATCCCTGCTAGATGGCTAGGTTTAAATAGGGGGCAGCTACTTCTGATTCTCTTAACCATAGTCATATTGAGTGAGATGCTGCAGTCTCTTCACAGTTATATAACACCTTTCACAACCTCAGGACATCCATGAAGTACTTTTGAAGTGCAGTCACTGTTGCAATGTAGCGAAATGAGGCAAGCAATTTGAGGGAACAGTCTCAAGATTAGAGCCTGATCTCTCAGGAATGAAATTAGGAAACACTTCGAGATGCAAAGGGCAGCAGAAGTTTGGAACTCACTTCCTCAAGTGGCAATTGCTGCTAGATCAAGAAGGCATCTCACCACCACCTTCTCATGGACAAATAGGGATGGACAATAAATGATGGCCAGGCCAGCGATGCCCACATCCCCATAAACGAATACAAAAAAATTGTGAATTTAAAATCTGAGATTGATAGATTTTTGTTAACCAAACGTATTGAGGGATATAAGAACATAAGAACGAGGAGCAGGAGTAGGCAGTTCAGCCCCTTGAGCCTGCACCGTCATTCAATATGATCATGGCTGATCTCATCTCGGTCTCAACTCCACTTTCCTGCCCATTCTCCATAACCCTTCAACCCTTTACTAATTAAAAATCTGTCTATCTCCTCCTTAAATTGACCCAATGTCCCGGCATCCACCGCACTCTGGGGTAGTGAATCCCACAGACTCACGACCCTTTGAGAGAAGTAATTTCTCCTCATCTCTGTTTTAAATCTGCTACCCCTTATCCTAAAACTATGACCTCTCCTTCTAGATTGCCCCACAAGAGGAAACATCCTCTTTATGTCTACTTTGTCAATCCCCTTAATCATCTTATATACCTCAATTAGATCTCCTCTCATTCTTCTAAACTCCAGAGAGTAAAGGCCTAAACTGCTCAATCTTTCTTCATAAGACAAACCCCTCATCTCTGGAATCAATCTAGTGAACCTCCTCTGAACTGCCTCCAATGCAACTACATCCCTCCTCAAGTGAGGGGACCAAAACTGTACGCAATACTCCAGGTGTGGTCTCACCAATGCCTTGTGCAGTTGCAGCAATGCTTCCCTACATTTATACTCTATTCCTTTAGCAATAAATGCCAAAATTCCATTTGCCTTCCTTATCACCTGCTGTACCTGCAAACTAGTTTTCTGCGATTCATGCACAAGGACACCCAGATCCCTCTGCACTGAAGCACTCTGAAGTTTCTCTCCATTTAGATAATAATTTGCCTTTCTATTCTTCCGACCAAATAGGATAACCTCACACTTATCCACATTAAAATTCATCTGCCAAATTTTGGCCCATTTATCTAATCTATCCATATCCATTTGTAGATTCCTTATTTCTTTATTGCAACTTACTGTCCCACCTATTTTAGTATAATCTTCAAATTTGGCTATAGTACCTTCTATCCCTGCATCCAAGTCATTAATATAGATTGTAAATAGTTGGGGCCCAAGGACTGAACCCTGTGGCACCCCGCTAGTTACATCTTGCCAACCAGAAAAATACCAATTTATTCCGACTCTCTGTTTTCTGTTGGTTAGCCAATCCTCTATCCAAGCTAATAAATTGCCCCTAACCCCATGTGAACTTACCTTGTGTATTAACCTTCTGCGCGGCACCTTATCAAATGCCTTCTGGAAGTCCAGATAAACTACATCTACAGGATCCCCATTATCCACTGTGCTTGTTACAGCTTCAAAGAACTCTAGCAAATTAGGCAAACATGATTTACCCTTCATAAAACCATGCTGACTCTGATGGATTGTGTTTTGACTTTCTAAATGTCCTGTTATTACTTCCTTAATAATGGATTCTAACAAGTTCCCAAAGACAGATGTTAAACTCATTGGTCTATAGTTTCCTACTTTCTGCCTCCCTCCCTTTTTGAATAAGGGCGTTACATTAGCTTTTTTCCAATCCACTGGAGCCTTTCCCGTATCCAGAGAATTTTGGAATCTTATAACCAATGAATCCACTATCTCCACTGCCACTTCCTTTAAGACCCTGGGATGACGGCCATCAGGCCCTGGGGACTTGTCTGCCTTCAACCCCAATAGTTTGCTCAGTACTTTTTCCCTAGTGATGATGATTGTTCTCTGTTCCTCCCTTTCTATAACCTCTGCATTACCTGTTACTATTGGGATGGTACTAGTGTCCTCCACCATGAAAACTGAAGCAAAATACTGATTCACTGTCTCTGCCATTTCTGTGTTCCCTTCTATTAACTCCCCAGTCTCATCCTCCAATGGACCAACATTCACTTTAGCTACTTTCTTCCCTTTTATATACTTATAGAAGCTTTTGTTATCCGTTTTTATATTTTGCGCTAGTTTTCTTTCATAATTTACCTTTGCTCTTTTTATTACTTTTTTTGTAACCCTTTGTTGATCTTTAAAGGTTTCCCAATCTTCAAGCCTGCCACTGGCATTTGCAATATGGTATGCCTTAGTTTTTGTCTTTATGTTATCCTTAACTTCCTTGCTTAGCCATGGATGTTTTTTCCCCCTCCTAGAATCTTTCTTCCTCTCTGGAATATATTTTAGTTGGGATAAATTGAATATCTCCTTAAACATCTGCCACTGCTCATCAACTGTTCTACCTTGTAGTCTTCCTGCCCTGTCCTCTAGGGTCAAATCTTCCCTCATGCCTATATCATTACTTTTCTTTAACTCCAGAACACTCGTGTGGGACTCCAGCTTCTCGACCTCAAACTGAATTTGAAATTCTAGCACACTATGATCACTTTTCCCTCGAGGATCCTTAACAATGAGATCATTTATTAATCCCACCTCATTACACAATACCAAATCGAGAATAGCCTGCTCCCTGGTTGGTTCCACAATGTATTGCTCCAAAAAACAATCTTTAATACATCCAATGAACTCTCCCTCGAGGCTACCCTTGCCAATTTGACTAATCCAGTCTATATGCATATTAAAATCATCCATATAAAAGCAAAATACTGCGGATGCTGGAAATCTGAAATAAAAACAAGAAATGCTGGAAATACTCAGCAGATCTGGCAGCATCTGTGGAGAGAGAAGCAGAGTTAACGTTTCAGGTCAGTGACCAGTTCCGAAGAAGGGTCACTGACCCGAAACGTTAACTTTGCTTCTCTCTCCACAGATGCTGCCAGACCTGCTGAGTATTTCCAGCATTTCTTGTTTTTATTTAAAATCGCCCATGATTATTGCAGTACCTTTCTTACAAGCCCCCAGTATTTCCTGGTTTATACTGTGCCCCACTGCAGAACTACTGTTTGGGGACCTATAGCTTACTCCCACCAGTGACTTCTTTCCCTTGTTATTTCTTATTTCTACCTAGGCTGATTCTACGTCTTGATCTCCAGTGCCTATATCGTTTCTCACTACAGCACTGATCTCTTCCTTCTCTAACAAAGCTACACCACCTCTTTTTCCTTCCTGTCTATCCTTCTGAAATACTGAGCAGATATATATGGGAAAAGGCTGGTCTATGGAGTTAAGCCGCAGATCAGCCATGATCTCATTGACTGGCAAACAGGCTCGAGGGGCTAAATAGCCTGCTCCTGTTCTGATGTTTCTATATACAGCAAGCTCCCATAAACAAAAAGGTCATAAGGACCACATAACTTTTTTACAAGTGATTTTGGTTGAGGGATAAATCTTAGCTTGGACGCCAGGGATAACTCTTCTCCTCTTCTTCGAAATAGTGCCGTGCGATCTTTTACATCGACCTGAGAGGACAAACGAGGCCTAGGTTTAATGTCTCATCCGAAATATAGCACCTTCAACAGTGTGGCAATCCATCAGTACTGCACTAGAGGGTTAGCCTACATCTCTTCAGCAATGAATGCTGAAACATAAACAAATTACGGCATACAAAAATATAATTTATCAACATTTGATACATTTTGTCACCTTTATGGTTTTGCCTTTCTCTGGAGTGCAGCATTCAGCAGGCAGGGGAAAACAGCTAGAGATTTTGCATATCAGTTACATTGATTCAAAGTCTTATCTATTATTGCAGCTATATTTTTCTTTTGATAATCGTGAGTTCATTGGTTCTATAAGTAGTCATTTTTCATTTGAAGGACGTCACCAGTCATTCTTATCTCCTTCTTTTCCTCTTCTTCAAATGACATTGATAGCTTAGAATCTGACCTAACTTTTTCAAAGATCTCTCAAGATGAAGAATATCAGGGCAGTTTACAAAGAAGGCAAAGAAGGCGTCTCTGCTTCATGAAAAGTTTTGGACTGCAGGCGTCAGTTTGTTAGGTGATAAGCTGCATGAATCATTTCTGCAAGAAGTTTTACCTGCCTGTGTAAATGTATTTGATAAACAACAGCAACTTGCAGTTATACAGAGCGGTAAAATCTCCCAAGGTGTTTCACAGGATCATTATCAAACAAAATTAAGACACCGAGCCGCATAAGGAGATATTAGAAAAGGTCAAAGAGGTATGTTTCAAGAGCATCTTAAAGGAGGAGATAGAAGTGGAGAAGCAGAGATGCTTGAAGAGACAATTTTAAAGATTAGGACCCAAGCAACTGAAGGCAGGGCACCAATCATGGAGAGATTAAAATCGGGGATATGCAAGAGGTCAGAATTGGAGGAATGCAGAGTTCGCAAAGAGATGCAGAGCTGCAGGGGAAAGGCCATGGAAGGATTTGTAAACAAGGATGAGAATTTTAAAATCATCGTTCTGCCTGACTGGGAGCCAATGCAGATCTGCGAGCACAGGGGTGAGGGGTGACTAGTTCTTGGTACGGGTTAGATACGGGCAACAGAATTTTAGATGAGCTCAGGTTTATAAAGGGTGGAAGATGGGAGGCCGACCAGGGGAGTGTTGAAATAGTCAAGTCTGGAGGTAACAAAGGCATGGATGAGGGTGTCAGCAGCAGATCAACTGAGGCAGGGGTGCAGCCGAGTGACGTTATGGAAGTGGGAGTAGGCGGGCCTGGTGATGGTGCAAATATGTGGTCGGAAGCTCATTCAGGGATGAATATGACGCAAGTTTGCGAACAGTCTGGTTCAGCCTCTGACAGTTGACAGGAAGAGGGATGGAGTCAGTAGATAGGGAACAGTTTGGGGTGGAGACCTAGGCAATGGCGTTGGTCTTCCAAATATTTATTTAGAGGAAATTTCTGCTTATCCAGTACTGGTTGCCGGGCAAGCAGTCTGACAATTCAAAGACAATGGGCTGAATTTTATGGGCCCCCTAAGGACAGGAATGGAGGCAGGGCGGCCCATAAAATTTTGAGGAAAGAAAGGGAGGCAGGAATGCCAGTTGCATTCCCAATGTCTTGTCTGGAGCGGGGAAGGCAGGAATTCAATGGTAGGCAGGCAATTATCTGCCCACCGTTGGGAATGCTGTCTGCTTTAAGGGACAAGACTCCGCCCCAAGACCTGCCAACCAATCAGAGGCTGGCAATACAGCAGTGCCACCAGCAGCAGTGGCCACTGCAGGTACTGCAGGAGGCCTGCAGCAGTTGCCATGGGGGAGGCCCCAGAAGACAAGTGGGGCCGGGTTCACCAGGACCACTTAGGCAGGCCCCAGCGGGGGTGAATGGGAGTTCCTTACTGAGGGTGGGTGGAGGGGGTGGTATTTCAGCACGGGGTGGCTCTTGCTGGTGGGGGCACCTCCGTGGGCCACAGAGTGGCTAAGTAGGATAGCACCCACCCCACCGCCCCCCCACACCAAGCTTGCTAGGTGGACACCAGATTTTACATGGTATTGTCTCCACGCAGCAGCGGGCTCCTCCGACATTAGCTAAATGCCAGCAGAGGCAGCAGGTGGTCCATTCTTTAATGGGCCTGCTACGTCAATGTGTTTTCACAGAATTACAGAATGGTTCGGCCATTCGGCCCATCGTGTCTGCACTGGCTCTTTGAAAGAGCAATCACTCAGTCCCATTCCCCTGCCTTCTGCCCAAAACCCTGCACATTCTTCCTTTTCATATAACTGTCTAATTCCTTTTTGAATGCTTCAATTGAACCTGCCTCCACCACTTTCTCAGGCAGCGCATTCCAGACCCTAACCACTCGCTGCATGAAAAAGTTTTTCTTCATGTAACTTTTGCTTCTCTGACCAAATTCACGGTCCTTTCATGGGTAGGAAGAGTTTCTCTCTATCTGCACTGTCCAGACACCTCATGATTATGAATACCTCTATCAAATCTATTCTCCAAGGAAAACAGTCCTGATTTCTCCAATCTATCTTCATAACTGAAGTTCCTCATCCCTGGAATCATTCTTGTGAATCTTTTCTGTACTCTCTCCAATGCCCTCATATCTTTCCTAAAGTGCAATGCCCAGAATTGGACGCAATACTCCAGCTGAGGCTGAACTAGTGCCTTATACAAGTTCAACGTAATTTCCTTGCTCTTGTACTCTATGCCCCTATTAATAAAGCCCAGGACACTGTATGCTTTATTAACCGTGCTGTCAACAGAAAAGATTCACGAGAATGGTTCCAGGGATGAGGAATTTCAGTTATGAAGATAGATCAGAGAAGTTAGGACTGTTTTCCTTGGAGCAAAGAAGGCTGAGAGGTGATTCAATAGAGGTATTCAAAATCATGAGGGGTCTGGACAGAGTAGATGGAGAGAAACTGTTCCCACTTGTGAAAAGATCGAGAATGAGAGGGCACAGATTTAAAGTATTTGGTAAGAGAAGCAAAAGTGACATGAGAAAAACTTTTTCACGCAGCAAGTGGTTAAGGTCTGGAATGCGTTGCCTGAGAACATGGTGGAGGCAGGTTCAACTGAAGCATTCAAGCGAGAATTAGACAGTTATATGAAAAGGAAGAATGTGCAGGGTTATGGGGAGAAGGCAGTGGAATGGAACGAGGGGAGTTGCTCTTTCAGAGAGCTGGTGTAGACACAGTGGGCCGAATGGCCTCCTTCTGCACTGTAATGATTCTATGAGTCCGTGATTCTGTGAACCTGTCCTGCCATTTTCAATGACTTGTGCACATATACATCCATGTCCCTCTGCTCCTGCATCCCCTTTTGAATTGTACCCTTTACTTTATATTGTCTCTTGATGCTCTTCCTACCAAAATGAATCCTTTCACATTTTCTCTGCATTGAACTTCATCTGCCACTTGTCTGCTCATTCCACCAACTTGCCTTTGTCCTTTTGGAGTTCTATACTATCCTCCTCACAGTTCACAATGCTTCCAAGTTTTTTATCATCTGCAAACTTAAAAATTGTGTCCTGTACACTGACTCCTAGATCATTAAAATATATCGAGAAAAGCAAGGGTCCCAACACTGATACCTGGGGAATGCCACTACAAACCTTCCTCCAGCCGAAAATCATCCATCAACCACTACTCATTGTTTCCTGTCATTCAACCAATTCTGTATCGATGTTGCTACCGTCCCTTTTATTCCATGAGAGATAACTTTGCTCACATGTCTGTTCTGTGGCACTGTATCAAACACCTTTTGAAAGTCCATGTGCACCACATACCACATCAACAGCATTCCCCTCGTCAATGCTGTCTGTTACCTCCTCAAAAAACTCCAGAAAGTTAGTTAAATATGATTTTCTCTGAATAAATATTTGCTGGTTATCCTTAATTAACCTGCATTTGTCCATGTGACTATTAATATTGTCCCGAATTATTTTTTCTAGAGGTTTCCCCACCACCTTTTTTTTTATCCATTCATGGGAAGTGGGCATCACTGGCCATGCCAGCATTTATTGCCCATCCCTAATTGCCCTTGAGAAGGTGGTGGTGAGCTGCCTTCTTGAACCGCTGTAGTCCATGTGAAGTAGGTACACCCAAAGTACTGTTAGGAAGGGAGTTCCAGGATTTTGACCCAGCGACAGTGAAGGAACGGCGATATAGTTCCAAGTCGGGATGGTGTATGACTTGGACAGGAACTTGCAGGTGGTGATGTTCCCATGCATCTGCTGCACTTGTCCTTCGAGGTGGTAGAGGTTGTGGGTTTGGAAGGTGCTGTCTAAGAAGCCTTGGTGCATTGCTGCAGTGCATCTTGTAGATGGTACACACTGCTGCCACTGTGTGTCAGTGGTGGAGGGAGTGAATGTTTGTGGACGGTGTGCCAATCAAGCGGGCTGCTTTGTCCTGGATGGTGTCGAGCTTCTTGAGTGTTGTTGGAGCTGCACCCATCCAGGCAAGTGGACAGTATTCCATCACACTCCTGACTTGTGCCTTGTAGATGGTGGACAGGCTTTGGGGAGTCAAGAGGTGAGTTACTCAAAGAACAAAGAACAAAGAAAATTGCAGCACAGGAACAGGCCCTTCGGCCCACCAAGCCTGCGCCGATCCAGATCCTCTATCTAAACCTGTCGCCTATTTTCTAAGGGTTTGTATCTCTTTGCTTCCTGCCCATTCATGTATCTGTCTAGATACATCTTAAAAGACGCTATCATGCCCGCGTCTACCACCTCCGCCGGCAACGTGTTCCAGGCACCCACCACCCTCTGCGTAAAGAACTTTCCACGCATATCCCCCCTAAACTTTTCCCCTCTCTGGGAAAAAGCTTCTTGCGATCCACTCTGTCGATACCTCTCATGATTTTGTACACATCAGTCAGGTCCCCCCTCAACCTCCGTCTTTCTAATGAAAATAATCCTAATCTACTCAACCTCTCTTCATAGTTAGCGCCCTCCATACCAGGCAACATCCTGGTGAACCTGCTCTGCACCCTCTCCAAAGTATCTACATCCTTTTGGTCATGTGGCGACCAGAACTGCACGCAGTATCCCAAATGTGGCCGAACCAAAGTCTTATACAACTGTAACATGACCTGCCAACTCTTGTACTCAATACCCCGTCCTATGAAGGAAAGCATGCCGTATGCCTTCTGGACCACTCTATTGACCTGCGTTGCCACCTTCAGGGAACAATGGACCTGAACACCCAAATCTCTCTGTACATCAATTTTCCCCAGGACTTTTCCATTTATTGGATAGCTCACTCTTGAATTGGATCTTCCAAAATGCATCACCTCGCATTTGCCCGGATTGAACTCCATCTGCCATTTCTCTGCCCAACTCTCCAATCTATCTATATTCTGCTGTATTCTCTGACAGTCCCCTTCACTATCTGCTACTCCACCAATCTTTTTTTTTAGTGTCGTCAGCAAACTTGCTAATCAGACCACCTATACTTTCCTCCAAATCATTTATGTATATCACAAACAACAGTGGTCCCAGCACGGATCCCTGAGGAACACCACTGGTCACACGTCTCCATTTTGAGAAACTCCCTTCCACTGCTACTCTCTGTCTCCTGTTGCCCAGCCAGTTCTTTATCCATCTAGTTAGTACATTCTGGACCCCATGCACTTCACTTTCTCCATCAACCTACCATGGGGAACCTTATCAAACGCCTTACTGAAGTCCATGTATATGACATCTACAGCCCTTCCCTCATCAATCAACTTTGTCACTTCCTCAAAGAATTCTATTAAGTTGGTAAGACATGACCTTCCCTGCACAAAACCATGTTGCCTATCACTGATAAGCCCATTTTCTTCCAAATGGGAATAGATCCGATCCCTCAGTATCTTCTCCAGCAGCTTCCCTACCACTGACGTCAGGCTCACCGGTCTATAATTACCTGGATTATCCCTGCTACCCTTCTTAAACAAGGGGACAACATTAGCAATTCTCCAGTCCTCCGGGACCTCACCCGTGTTTAAGGATGCTGCAAAGATATCTGTTAAGGCCCCAGCTATTTCCTCTCTCGCTTCCCACAGTAACCTGGGATAGATCCCATCCGGACCTGGGGACTTATCCACCTTAATGCCTTTTAGAATACCCAACACTTCCTGCCTCCTTATGCCGACTTGACCTAGAGTAATCAAACATCTGTCCCTAACCTCAACATCCATCATGTCCCTCTCCTCGGTGAATACCGATGCAAAGTACTCATTTAGAATCTCACCCATTTTCTCTGACTCCACGCATAATTTTCCTCCTTTGTCCTTGAGTGGGCCAATCCTTTCTCTAGTTACCCTCTTGCTCCTTATATATGAATAAAAGGCTTTGGGATTTTCCTTAACCCTGTTTGCTAAAGATATTTCATGACCCCTTTTAGCCCTCTTAATTCCTCGTATCAGATTGGTCCTACATTCCCGATATTCTTCCAAAGCTTCGTCTTTCTTCAGCCGCCTAGACTTCATGTTTGCTTCCTTTTTCCTCTTTGCTAGTCTCACAATTTCACATGTCATCTATGGTTTCCTAATCTTGCCATTTCTATCCCTCATTTTCACAGGAACATGTCTCTCCTGCACGCTAATCAACCTCTCTTTAAAAGCGTCCCACATATCAAATGTGGATTTACCTTCAAACAGCTGCTCCCAATCTACATTCCCCAGCTCCTGCCGAATTTCACCGCAGGATTCCTAGCCTCTGACCTGCTCTTGTAGCCACGGTATTTATATGGCTATTCCAGTTCAGTTTCCGTTCAATGGTAGCCCCTAGGATGTTGTTAGTGGGGGATTCAGCGATGGTAATGCCATTGAATGTCAAGGGGAGATGGTTAGATTCTTGTTGGAGATGGTCATTGCCTGGCACTTGTGTGGCACGAATGTTATTTGCCACTTATCAGCCCAAGCCTGGATACTGTCCAGGTCACAGAATCACCGAATAATACAATGCAGAAGAGGCCCTTTGGCCCATCGAGTCTGCACCGATGCATTAAAACACCAGACCTGTCTACCTAATCCCATTTGCCAGCACTTGACCCATAGCCTTGAATGTTTTGACGTGCCAAGTGCTCATCCAGGTACTTTTTAAAGGATGTGAGGCAACCTGCCTCCCAGGCAGGGCATTCCAGACCGTCACCACCCTCTGGGTAAAAACGTTCTTCCTCACATCCCCCTTAAACCTCCCGCCCCTCACCTTAAACTTGTGACCTCTCGTAACTGACCCTTCAACTAAGGGGAACAGCTGCTCCCTATCCACCCTGTCCATGCCCCTCATAATCTTGTACACCTCGATCAGGGCACCCCTCAGTCTTCTCTGCTCCAACGAAAACAACCCAAGTCTATCCAACCTCTCTTCATAGCTTCAACGTTCCATCCCAGGCAACATCCTGGTGAATTGCCTCTGCACCCCCTCCAATGCAATCACATCCTTCCTATAATGTGGCAACCAGAATTGCACACAGTACTCCAGCTGTGGCCTTACCAAAGTTCTGTACAACTCCAACATGACCTCCCTGCTTTTGTAATCGATGCCTCGATTGATAAAGGCAAGTGTCCCATATGCCTTTTTCACCACCCTATTAACCTGCCCTTCTGCCTTCAGAGATCTTTGGACAAACACGCCAAGGTCCCTTTGTTCCTCGGAACTTCCCAGTGTCAGGCCATTCATTGAATACTTCTGTGTCACATTACTCCTTCCAAAGTGTATCACCTCACACTTTTCTGCGTTAAATTCCATCTGCCACTTTTCTGCCCATTTGACCATCCCATCTTTTTCTTCCTGTAACCTAAGACACTCCACCTCACTGTTAACCACTCAGCCAATCTTTGTGTCATCCGCGAACTTACTGATCCTACCCCCCACATAGTCATCTATGTCGTTTATATAAATGACAAACAATAGGAGACCCAGCACAGATCCCTGTGGTACGCCACTGGACACTGGCACTAAAACAGCCGTCTGTCATCACTCTCTGTCTCCTACAGCTAAGCCAATTTTGAATTCACCTTATCATGTTACCTTGTATCCCATGTGCATTTTCTTTCTTGATAAGTCTCCCATGTGGGACCTTGTCAAAGGCTTTGCTGAAATCCATGTAAACTACATCAACTGCATTACCCTCATCTACACACCTGGTCACATGTTCAAAAAATTCAATCAAATTTGGTACGCATGACCTCCCTCTGAGAAAGCCATGCTGACTCTTCCTAATCAAATTTTGCCTCTCCAAGTGGTGATAGATTCTCTCCTTCAGAATTTTCTCCAATAGTTTCCCTGCCACTGACGTGAAACTCACTGGTCTGTAGTTCCCTGGCTCATCTCTACAACCTTTCTTAAATAGTGGGACCACATTAGCTGTTCTCCAGTCCTCTGGCACCTCCCCCGTGGCCAGAGAGGAATTAAAAATTCGGGTCAGAGCCCCTGCAATCTCCACCCTCGCCTCCCACAGCATCCTGGGACACAAATCATCTGGACCTGGAGATTTGTCCACTTTTAAGCCTTCCAAAACCTCCAATACCTTGTCACTCCCTATGACAATTTGCTCAAGAACCTCACAGTCTCTCTCTCTAATTTTCATATCTACATCCTCATTCTCTTGTGTGAAGACAGATGTGAAGTATTCATTCAACACCCTACCAATGTCCTCTGGCTCCACCCACAAATTTCCCCCTTGGTCCCTAATGGGTCCTACTCTTTCCCTGGTTATCCTCTTCCCATTGATATACTTATAGAATATCTTGGGATTTTCCCTACATTTACCAGCCAGAGCTTTCTCATATCCCCTCTTTGCTCTCCTAATTGCTTTCTTAAGCTCCATCCTACACTTTCTGTACTCCACTAATGCTTCCATTGATTTGCTCTCCTTGTATTTGCTAAAAGCCTCTCATTTCCTTCTCATCGTACCCTGAATGTTTCTGGTCACCCAAGGTTCTCTGGCCATGTTGCTTCTACCTATTACCCTGGAGGGAACATGTTGGGCCTGTACTCTCCCCATTTCCTTTTTGAATCCCCCCCCACTGCTCTTCTGTAGATTTCCCGACAAGTAACTCTTTCCAGTCTACCTTGGCCAGATCCTGCATTTCTACACGGACTGCTTCAGTATTTGAGGAGTCACGAATGGTGCTGAACATTGTGCAATCATCAGCGAACATCCCCACTTCTGATCTTATGATTGAAGGAAGGTCATTGATGAAGCAGCTGAAGATGGTTGGGCCTGGGACACTCGCTGAGAAACTCCTGCAGTGATGTCCTGGAGCTCAGATGATTGACCTCCAACAACCACAGCCATCTTCCTTTGCTCTAGGTATGACTCTAACCAGCAGAAGTTAACCGAAGTTAATCTGACTGGCCTGTAGTTGCTGGGCTTATCTTAACACCCTTTTTTGAACAAGGGTGCAACATTTGCATTTCTCCCATCCTCTGGCACCACACCAAGTCTAAGGAAAACTGAAAAATTATGGCCAGTGCCTCCACGTTTTCCAGTCTCACTTCCCTCAGTATCCTTGGATGCATCTCATCCGTTCCTGGTGCTTTATCCACTTTAAGTACAGACAGCCTATCTAATACATCCTCCTTATCAATCTTAAACCCTTCTCGTGTCTGAATTACCCCCTTTTCTACCACAATCCCAGAAGGGAAGCCCTTCAACCCCATCTCACTTGACTGTAAGAGGACAACTTAGGCAACTTTATTGGCCTCCCAGTGGACTTCCCATCCTTTATGGTACCCACAGTGGACAAAATGGCATAGGGACAGGACAGAATTAGGCACGCAGCCCATTGCCACCCCGTGCCATTTTGTTTTGTTTATTATTTCATGGGATGTGGACATTGCTGGAAAAGCCAGCATTTGTTGCCCATCCCTAATTGCCCTTGACAACTGAGTGGCATGCTAGGCCATTTCAGAGGGCAGTTAAGAGTCAACCACATTGCTTTGGGTCTGGAGTCACATGTAGGTCAGACCAGGTAATGATGGCAGATTTCCTTCCCTAAAGGACATTCGTGAACCATTGGGTTTTTTCAACAATTGATGATAGTTTCATCGCACCATTACTGATTTCAATTCCAGATTTTTATTCATTAATTGAACATATTAATTAATTGAATTTAAATTCCACCTGCTACCATGGTGGGATTTGAACCCATGTGCATCCCCAGGGCACTAGCCTGGGCCACTGGATTACTAGTTCAGCGATATTACCACTACGCACCGTCTCCCCCTGCCTCCCACTACCTCCCAATCCTTTTCCAAGGCCTGGATAAAATCCAACCCATAGTTTCTTAATTTTATGATATTTAAGAGTCATTACATGGTACTGTTTGATTAATTTGGGTGAAAATGGCTTTATCACAAAAAATAAGCATTTTAAATCACAGTGTCAATCGACTACATGTGAGTCACTTGATTTTAATTACTGAAATTGTCCTTTAAAAAACTATACCGAACCATTTCCTAATTATATGGGGAAAAATGTCTTGGTAAAGTAAAAAGAATTACATGCAAAATCTTTTAAAATGTGCTGGTTAGTATACTTGTGCCCAGAAGATCCCGCTTAATTCTCAGAGTCTCCTTAAAGGACTGCAAATGAGCACAATTAGCTAAAATCCCATTGGTGATTATTTTTTTCCCTGGTTCATGGATAGTTTTGTGGGCAGGGGCAGCTTGTAACACTTATTTTTTAAACTAGACAAAGGGCCATAGAAGTTTGATTTGTGCTGAACTTAATTGGCACTTAAAATTTCGCCATATTTTTGCACATGTTCACTAATTTTGGACACATTGCACCAAAATATACAGCGCAACTGAGTGGAACCTCTACCCCACTGTGAATAATATATGAAGTACTCAGCCCTCCAGTTTACTTTAGACAACTGCCTCCTGCACTTGTTCCTCACCACTTCTACTGTGCGTTTCACCCAGGATTCCCTGCTCTGGTACCAACTTTATTTTGGGGCACATCCTTGCCAGTGGAATAACACAATATCTTTAGGCCTTCATAAGGGGACGGTAGCCATTTCAGATAGATTTCTGCCACCACATCGAGGTATACCATTTTCCAACGATTGCTTGGAGCTCTCCGTCATCTGCCTGCCACATGGGTTAACTTTAATTTATTTAAATAATGGCCAGTATTGTTGGCATACCACAATCCCAGAAATTACATTTGCAATGCACCAGGGGTAACTTAGAGTAAGATAAGGATTTGAGGATAAGGTAGATAAAGAAAAGCTATTCCCATTAGCTGCTGGTACAAGGAGTAGGGGACATAGATTTAAAGTTTTGTGCAAAAGATGCAGGAGGGAGGTGAGGAAGAAATTTTTTATGCAATGAGCAGTAATGACCTGGAACTCGCTGCCTCTGGGGATGGTGCAAGCAGGGACTGATTGGATTGCTCTACCGAGAGCCAGCATGGATTTGATGGGCCAAATGGCCTCCTCTGTGCCCTAATGACTCTATGACTCTATAAATGAACTGTTCCTGTTGCCAGTAACTGAGATTGAGGGATGTGAGGACACGTGAGACTGAAGCTGGCAGAAAGTTTGATTATCGTTTACTGAATCTGCGAAAGAGCTTTTTTCCTTTAGCTTTTCACTGAGGGCAGTGCTGGGCATTCCTCTAACTACCTAACTACTCTAACTATATGAGACTCCAGGATATTTTTACCTTCACCCACAGAGAGAGATTCTGAGGAACGAGCATAGGTTTCTCAATGGGATTCCTTAGTACAGCGAAGGAGAATGATGCAGATTTTTGCTGCTAAAATAACAGCGAGTTTGATGTGCATTCCATCAATAAATTGTAAATCTTCCAGCAACTTGTGGCAGGGAAGAGGTACCCTGTGCTAATCTCCACATTTCTTGGAAATTTGCACTGCTCTGTGCCATTAGCTTGCCCTCCGCTTCCCCATGAGTGTCAAGAAATTGCCACATTTGTGCTTTAAATTACCAATTAAACTCACCACCAAATATTTGGGCTGGCCCTTGACAGCAAAAGTACATTTTTAATGAGGAGATTTATATTCCTGTGATGCCACTCAAACTCTCCTACCCAGAAAAGGAACAATTTAAACTGTGGAGTATCATTTCTACAGGTTCTAAATTGTTTTTTTAAATTTATTTAGAGATACAGCACTGAAACAGGCCCTTCGGCCCACCAAGTCTGTGCCGACCATCAGCCACCCGTTTATGCTAACCATACACTAATCCCATATTCCTACCACATCCCCACCTTCTCCTACCAGATTGTGTGTGGCAATGTGCAGAGTCCTGCACATCGATGCTAAATCTACACTACTGAACCACCAATGCATAAGGTGATGGGGGGGAGGGTTCAGTGCTGGAGATAATCAACTGGCAAAAATCCAGGCTCAGGGATGCAATACCAGCATTAAAATGCTCTGCGGAATTATCAGGGCCTAACTTTAACTCAACAGCTTTCCTTGGAGACAATGTTCCTGGTCTGATATTTGTGGCAGGTGGAAGGATCCGTACAGTATGGTGACTCTGGTGCTGTGAAAAGGAGAGGCTCGAGAGAGGAGCAGCACATAAAGAAGTGCTTGGGAGAGGCACAGGGGAAGAGCAGCATAAAAGGAGGGCCTGGGGGAGGAGCAGCTCAATAATCGACTGAGAGTCTGAACATGACAAGAAAAAGTTTGCAAAGAGACATGACAGAACAATAAGTCACATGGGGTGAGTATACTGGTAAGCTGTTAACTTAATTGGCGACTTAAGGGCCTTGATTAGCCTGGGGCGGGCGGCCCATTTTCCACCACTGCACCCCACCCCCCCCACCCCGCCCTACGTAAGGTGGGGCGGAGGCGGGAGCGGGTCAGAAAGGCCTCCTGGAGCCTCCCACCATTTTACACCACTTCCCCGCCACCATCCAGCTCACTGGGGTGGTGTAAAACTCTGGATATTGTGTCTAATTCTGGGCATCACACTACAGGAATGCTGCTATGACATTGGAGAGGGTGCAGAAAAGAGGTAAGAAAATGCTTCCAGAGATGAGGGACTTCAGTTCCAGGATAGATTGGAGAAGCTGGGGCTGTTCTCCTTCGAGGCGAGAAGTTTGAGAGGGGATTTGATAGAGGTGTTCCAAATCATGAGGGGTTTGGACAGAGTAGATAGGAAGAAACTGTTTCCATTGGTAGAAGGATCCAGAACCAGGGGATACTGATTTAAAGTGATTGGCAAAAGACCCAGAGGTGACATTAGGAAAAACGTTTTTACTCAGTGAGTGGTTTGGTTCTGGAATGCACTGCCTGAGAGTGTGGTGCAGGCAGATCCAATTGTGGCTTTCAAAAGGAATTGGATCATTACCTGAGAGAAAAAAAATACAGGGCTACGGGGAAAAGGCAGGGGTGTGGGACTAGCTAAGTTGCTCTTTCAGGGAGCTGGCTCAAACATGATGGGCTGAATAGCCTCCTTTTGTGTCGTAATCATTCTATGTTCCTTTGAAATGCTGCTCCTCATGCAGCCCAACAGGAACATGACAGGAAAAGCATCAGTCAGCATCTTCAGGACACTGTTTGGAATACATTTCTAGCAACAAATGATGTGGGGCTGGATGCATTGTCTATTGGTGGACATTTGTTTCTCAGACTGGAGGGAAGTATACAGTAATGTTTCCCAGGATTCAGTATTAGAACCACTGCCATTTGAGATGTTTACTAATGATCTGGACTGGCGCTTTGCAGGGTATGATTTCAAACTTTGCAGATAACACAAATCTGGGAAATGTAATTGCAATGATCATAACAGACTTCAGGAGAATGTAGATAGGACGATGAAATGAGCAGACAGGTGCAAATGAAATTTAATCTTTGAAGGTGGCAGGAGAAGTTGAGTGTTAAAAATTATATGGGATCTTTGGCTTTATTAATAGAGGAATAGAGAGACCAGAGAAGCTCAGGTTGTTCTCTTTAACAGGTCAGGCAGTATCTATGAAGAGAGAAACAATGTTAATGGGCTGAATTTTCCCAGCCATTTCAAGGTGGGCCAGGAGGCAGGAGGGGGTCACAATATCGAGTGGGAAGACGTCAGGATAGAACCCCAATGTCTTCACACTGAATTCGGATATTGCGAAGGGCAGTCGGCATAGTTGTCCCCCTGCGCTGTCAGCTGAAGTGGAGGCAGGCTGCTGACCTTGCTGCCCCATAGCTTGGGATGGCCTTGGCTGTCCTCCTCTTGCTGCCTGAGGCCTGAGGGGCCCTGGCACATTGAGGGTCTCCTGTTGTAGTACAGGAATCTCCTCTGTCATCACAGCTGAATGAGGCTCTGGTGTAACTGACAGAGGAGCTGACAAGCCACTAAGAGGAGCCCCCAGGTGCTTCAGGCAGACGCTTCTCCTCAATTTCAAGGCACATCTGTACCTCCCTGCTAACCTGAGGAATGTGAGAACTTGGCAGTGAGTTCAGGCACCTCACACCCCCAATGCACCTTGCCAAGCCATTGCTGAACGAGGCTCATGGAGGCAGTGCTGGCATGCGGGTCTGCGCACATCTCCGGCATCCACTGAGTGGTCTGCTGGATATGGCTCTCCATGAGGGTTGTCACTCTATGGAGGAAGCCAAGCGCACAAACACTAGAGACATGGCTGCATCCATAGCCTGAATGGACTCCTCCATTTTCTGCGCATAGGTGCACATAGCTTCTGGGATGTCCAACGGATGTTCCCTCATGTCACACTGCATTCCAGCAGCTGCCGCCTTGCTGCCGACTCCAGAGGTATGTCATCAGCCTGAGGCTCAGTATCGTCCTGGCCTCTCACAGTCCTCTGACTGTCAGTGGCCTCAGCTGTCGCAGCCTCCGTCGGCTGGTCGGGTCCATCTGCGTTGTGCTCACCAAACTGTGACCATAAAACTACTCGCGGACTCATACCCATCGCGTGAGAGTACTTGTGCTGGTGGAAGGTGCGGGGGATGTTATGACGATGCGTCCTCTGAGACTCTCCTCCTCCTAGAGGTCAGTGGCTCTCCCTAGTCTCTGTCTTTGATCAGCGTGAGAGAAAGGAGTAATTAGAGGATGATGAGTTTTCCATCACATTCTTCAGTCCACTCCTAGTGTGGAGCTCCATCTGACCAGTGGTGGATACATGAGCACTATGCCTTGTGTTCGACAGAGATTCTCTTGTGCCCATCTATTAGGCTAATCACTCTCTCATCTCTCCATTTCCATCTCACTCTCTGTGATAGAACAGCCCCCCTGCTGTCCGCCATGATCCAGTGCCTCCTCCTCACTGGGATCAGGATTAAGAGTTACAGGACACTGCAGGTCTGTACCCTTTCCTGGGCATTGTGGGATGGTCTTTTCCTGCAAGCGCACCCATGACCATTGAGAGTCGCCTAACAAAGACACGTGCAATTGCCTGTGATGCTGGCTGCCCGACTCTCCATGATGGTGCCACAGGTATGCCTTGTCCATGCAGTCACTCACATGCAGCTGCGCAGGACTCATCTGGGATGGGCCCGGCCATTAACCAATATGGTGGCATGCCTGTCACAGCGGATGCTGCTGCCTGGCTCCATAGCCAGGAACTGGGTTGGCACCCCTTCTCTCACTCGCTCATCCTCACGCCTCACCATATGTAAGCTCCTAAGGCTAGACATTGTGGTGCACCTACCTTGGCAGATCTCATGAGGTCTTGGCAACCAGGTTCTAGGGGCAACTCCATCCAGGCTTCCTTGGTCTGGTGGGTAGGCCTCCTCCTTCTGTCCTAGGGAAGAGGACCTCCCACCTTGCCCAAGCAGCCTGTAGGAGAACCTGCAGCGAGGCATTGCTAAACTGTGGGGCCACCCAGGATCTTACCTCTGCCATTGTTGCACTGGCCTGCTTTAACCTGCTGTCCCTCTGAGTCTTCTTTGCTGTTTCAACAATTGAAGAGTGCTGGCAGCCCTTTAAAGATGGTGCTAACGCTCATGGTGGCATGACCTCACACAACTACTGGTGCCTTACTGAGTGCCTCCTCTGCCTTCCAGCTGTTAATTGGCCGGCCACTGCATAATTGCGCTTTGTAGACCACCCCACCCATGTAAATGGCACCGCTGCCCACTTCCACTCCCAGCAGCGGAACCATAGACAGCACTGAAAAATTCAGCCTAAAGTTCTGGATCGATGGCGGAAACTTTAACTCTGCCACTCTGCACAGATGCTGCCAGAACTACTGAATATTTCCAGCATTTCCTCTCTTATTTCAGACTTCCAGCATCCGCTTTTCTTCTCCTTCCAGCCGAGAAGATTGAGAGGAGATGTGATGGAGGTATTCAAAATCATGGACACTTTTGATTGAGTAAATAAGGAGAAACTGTTTCAAGTGGCAGAAGGGTCTGTAGCCAGAGGAGACAGATTTAAGGTGATTTGGCACAAGAGTCAGGGGCAACATGAGAAAGCATTTTTCCCACAGCGAGGTGTTATGATTTGGAATGCACTGCCTGAAAGGGCGGAGGAAGTAAATTCAATAGTGCCTTTCAAAAGGGAGTTGGATAAATACTTGAGGGGAGAAAAATAACAGGGCTATGGAGAAACAATGGAGAAGTGGGACTAACTGGATAGCTCCAGTGAAGAGCAGGCACAGGCATTTGGGTCAATGGCTTTCTTTCATGCTGTATCATACTATGATAATTTGTAAGGTAAGGTTCATTTCTGGAGGAAAGAGAAGGAGGTTAGAATGGATTTGAATGAGTTAGAGCCTACAGTGTCAGATTCCTCATCTGCATGCCCCTTTCTACTGTGTCCAGGAACATGAGCTGCCTTTTACTAGTATTAGAGAGAGTAGAGGATAGACAGTGCTACGATAACATCCCAAATGAATATGCAACTGTTTGACAGGAGTGTGTGTGTGGGAATGTGCACATGTGCGTGTGTGCGCATGAGCATTCAATTCATAAATCTGGAATTAAAAAGCTAGTCTAATGATGGCCATAAAACCATTGTCGATTGTTGTAAAAACCCATCTGGTTCACTAATGTCCTTTAGGGAAGGAAATCTGCTGTCCTTACCTGGTCTGGCCTACATGTGACTCCAGATCCACAGCAATGTGGTTGACTCTTACATGCCCTCTGAAATGGCCGAGAAAGCCACTCAGAGGTATCTAACCGCTACAAAGTCAATAAAAAGGAATGAAACCAGATGGACCACCCGGCATCGACCTAGGCACTGCTTGACAATGGCAAACCCAGCCCTGTTGACCCTGCAAAGTCCTCCTTGCTGACATCTGGGGCTTGTGCCAAAGTTGGGAGAGCTGTCCCACAGACTAGTCAAGCAACAGACTGACATAGTCATACTCACAGAATCATAATTTACAGACAATGTCCCAAACACTGCCATCACCATCCCCGGGTATGTCCTGGGACAGACCCAGCAGAGGTGGCGGCACAGTGGTATACAGTAGGGAGGGAGTTGCCCTGGGAGTCCTCAACATCGACTCTGGACCCCATGAAGTCTCATGGCATCAGATCAAACATGGGCAAGGAAACCTCCTGCTGATTACCACCTACCGCCCTCCCTCAGCTGATGAGTCAGTACTCCTCCATGTTGAACACCACTTGGAGGAAGCACTGAGGGTGGCAAGGGCACAGAATGTACTCTGGATGGGGGACTTTAATGTCCATCACCAAGAGTGGCTCGGTAGCACCACTACTGACCAAGCTGTCCGAGTCCTAAAGGACATAGCTGCTAGACTGGGTCTGCGGCAGATGGTGAGGGAACCAACAAGAGGGAAAAACATACTTGACCTCGTCCTCACTAATCTGTCTGTTGCAGATGCATCTGTTCATGACAGTATTGGTAGGAGTGACCATCGCACAGTCCTTGTGGAGACGAAGTCCCGCCTTCACATTGAGGATACCGTCCATCATGTTATGTGGCACTATCAGCGTGCTAAATGGGATAGATTTTGAACAGATCTAGCAATGCAAACCTGGGCATCCATGAGGCGCTGTGGGCCATCAGCAGCAGCAGAATTGTACTCAACCACAATCTGTAACCACATGGCCCGACATATCCCCCATTTTACCATTACCATCAAGCCAGGAGACCAACCCTGGTTCAATGAAGAGTGCAGGAGGGCATGCCAGGAGCAGCACCAGGCATACCTCAAAATGAGGTGTCAACCTGGTGAAGCTACAACACAGGACTACTTGCGTTCCAAACTGTGTAAGCGGCATGCGATAGACAGAGCTAAGTGATCCCATAACCAACTGATCAGATCTAAGCTCTGCAGTCCTGCTACATCCAGCCGTGAATGGTGGTGGACAATTAAACAACTAACTGGAGGAGGTGGCTCCACAAATATCCCCATCCTCAATGATGGGGGAACCCAGCACATCAGTGCGAAAGATAAGGCTGAAGCATTTGCAACAATCTTCAGCCAGAGGTGCCGAGTTGATGATCCATCTCAGCCCCCTCCTGATGTCCCCAGCATCACAGATGCCATACTTCAGCCAATTTGATTCATTCCGTGTGATATCAAGAAACGACTGAAGGCAATGGATACTGCAAAGGCTCTGGGCCCTGACAATATTCCAGCAATAGTACTGAAGACCCGTGCTCTAGAAATTGCCGCGCCCCTAGCCAAGCTGTTCCAGTACAGCTACAACACTGGCATCTACCCTGCAATGTGGAAAATTACCCAGGTATGTCCTGTACACAAAAAGCAGGACAAGTCCGACCCGGCCCCATCAGTCTACTCTCAATCATCAGTAAAGTGATGGAAGGTGTCATCAACAGTGCCATCAAGCAGCACTCGCTTAGCAACAACCTGCTCAGTGACGCTCAGTTTGGGTTCCGCCAGGGCCACTCAGCTCCTGACCTCATTATAGCCTTGGTTCAAACATGGACAAAAGAGCTGAACTCAAGAGGTGAGGTGAGAGTGACTGTTCTTGACACTAAGGCAGCATTTGACTGAGTATGGCATCAAGGAGCCCTAGCAAAACTGGAGTCAATGGGAATCAGGGGAAAACTCTCCGCTGGCTGGAGTCATACCTAGCACAAAGGAAGATAGTTGTGGTTGTTGGAAGTCAATCATCTGAGCTCCAGGACACCACTGCAGGAGTTTCTCAGTGTAGTGTCCTCGGCCCAACCATCTTCAGCTGCTTCATCAATGAATAAAACAAAAAAAAATGCAGAAGTGTGTATGCATACAAGAGGGAATATATGGGCTGGATTTTACCAAAGCCCACAACGTTGGGCTCCGTGGCGGGGAGGGCCGGAAGATGGTTGTGACAGAGGCCCGCTCCGATTCTCCCAGTGGCAGTAAATCTCCATGGTGGGGCCCCCCCCCCCACCACCGCTGGGTGATGGGACCTGGATTTAAATATTTAAATTAATGAGATGAATAAATTTAACGCAATTTACCTTGAATTTTCCAGGCCTGCCACGATCTTCCGCATGGTGGCTGGTACTCCCGCGCCTTCAATTCCCCGTCAGGAGAAAGCAGGTGTGACATTGGTGGGGAGGGGGAGGAGCTAAGAATTTTACTGTGGGGGTGCGGCAGTGGATGGGGTCAAATAAGCATCATCAGTGTAGGGGATGGTAGGAACGGGTGCACTTCCAACTTGGTGCAGTCTGGGATGGAGGAAAGGTCAGAATTCAAAGGAAAGTGTTCTGTAGGGGGGAAAGGGCAAAAACGTACTGTAACTTTTATTGGGTGCGGGGGGGGGTGGGGGGAAGCTGGAAAGGGGCGTTACAATTTTATTTTGTAAATTTTGGGGGAGTTCACTTTAAAAATTCAAATTTGCCGGCAGGGCTGTGATGTATCCATTGAAAGTAAAGGGATTCCTAAAGTCTTGATGAGAAAGTTCATAATTACGCTAATTTTTTTTCACGTTTTATAAAACATGGATTTGAAGTCACTTAACAACTCAATACAAACTGACGAGTTTATAAGGGTAACATTTACCAAGCAAAGTAAGGGGATTGTAATAATCCACCTTGATTAAGTTGTACCTTTCACTGGATTGCACCAGTGCTTCACCAATTTCAAAAGAATGCATTTGCTTTTGCATAGCCTGCGGTGAATGTCAGTACAATTTATAACCCCTCTCCCCAAAGCTGAGTGCTGCTGCTGAAATGTCTGACATATATATTAGGTGGAGGGATACAACAAAAATGACACTATAAATAGTGTTTTGAGTGTGTGCCTTACTGAAAAGAGCAGCAAAAGCAAATTGCATTAAAGAATCACTATTGAGTATACAATTTGATTCTGTACTGAGATTAGGACCAAAGATACATGATCCCGAGACTAAGCACCAAACAGTTAATAACCTTCCACTGGAGTTTTTCCTTAGAATCCCTGCAACCGAACAGCAATACCAGTGATGGATAGAAAATCAAGTTAGTATCATAATTCCAAATCAAACTCATCAGTCTGCAAGCTGGAGGTGCAAAGGTTGTGAATGTAGAACAGGCAAATAACCCTTAACAGTTAAATGGATAATAGTCCAAGAGTCCAAGACCTCAGAAAGAATAATAGCCTGAAACTTGGAAGAAGTAACAATCTGACACTGGAGGAGTGACAGTCTGTAAAGAATCAACATTTTACAATGCTCTCTCAGACTACTACCCCACTCCGTCTCTTGGAGGATGCGTATAGCCTAATAGAGCAAATAATCGACAGATTTTCTGACGGTATTCACCCAGAAAATGTCTGCAGCTTTAAGAACTAGGCTAATAGATGTTGGGGTGAATCTACTTGTCACCTGGTTGCAAAGGAGATTCGATTTAACGAAACATTGGACTGAACAGTTAGGCTCTGTGGATCATGGTTATTGCCAGTCCAGCCAGTCTGGCTTTTTACAGCAAATTCATCTCATTTATCTTGAACAGTCATGAAAAACCCCATAAAAGCTTTAAGGCATTCCTATGATACGAATCTCCCTGATGTTTTATAGTCTTATAGAAAGAGAGTATTAAACATCTGGGGCTCGGCTTCTCGCTTGTTTACGATAGTAGTATCAGCGCAATCCAGTTGGAATCATCTGAACAAGCGCAACAGATCAAGGAATTTTACATGCAAGTTAAAGTTCAAATCACCCAGATCAGCTCCTGCCCACAAAACTGGCCGTGCCTCTGGCCAAAATTACAAGATTCCGCCGACTGCGCTGGTTCAGGAATGCTGTTCGGATTACACTCAGTTATTTAGATGCATAGGCACATTTTATGCAACTATGATTCTGCAAATGAATTTTAGCAGGAACTTGAAGCTTAACCTAACCAGTGCAAATTCAAGTGCATATTGGACACAATTTCCTGATTGCACCCGAAGCAAAAACTTTACCCTAGTGATGATTAAGTGGGAGATGGGCCAACAATTGGCAAATGCAGTTTAATGTTGATAAGTGTAAAGCTATAGATTTTAGGGCTTTGCAATAAAAATTACAGGATTCATGGGAAAATACTTGCAAGGGCAAAGCAGGAGAGTATTCTGAGAATCATAGTGATAAACCCTGCAACACATGAGGTCAATGTCTGCCTGTAGTCATGAAGGTAAATGGAGTGGTCAGTTGTATGAAAAGAAGGATTAAACATAGACTGATGGAGTTTATCCTGTATATAGTAATGGTCCGGTCACACCTAGAGCATTGTGTACATTTCTGGCTGGGAAGTAGCTGAAGTGGAAAAGGTGGATATTCAGGACAAAAGCAAAATACTGTGGATCCTGGCAATCTGAACTAAAAACAGATAATGCTGGATAGGTCATTGACCTGAAACATTAGCTCTGTTTCTCTTTCCACAGATACTGCTAGACCTGCTAAGCATTTCCATCATTTTCTGTTTACATTGGACATTCAGGGAGCAGACTCACTTTATATCGAGAATGATGCCAAGCTGATGGTAGGGAGCATGCAAAACAATGTGGGTGCAGTCTGTAGAATCTTCCACCCAAAGGACGGCTGTAGTGCAGGCAATGTTTTGTTCCATTGATGGGGAATGTCATGTAGGAGTTCCTCCGGGTGTAGGGAGCCTCAGTATCTCCCTGATATGGAGGTGGACAGCAAGCTGGGGATATCCCTAGTGTCACCATCTACACTCTGGAACAACCCAGTGGCCTAAAGGTTAAGGGTCACGATCATCATGGCAGCTACAGGCTGTTGTTCATGCCATTGTCTGGGGCTCCAGTTACAACTGCAGCAAGTGACATACCTCATGGGCAGCTCTCTTGGTGAAGTGTAGGTATCTCACACCTTGCTCCTCAGTAAAGTTAACATAAGAACATAAGAAATAGGAGCAGGAGTAGGCCATTCAGCCCCTGAAGCCAGCCCCAGATCATGGCTGATCTGTCCCAGGCTTCAAATTCTCTTATGGCCTGCTCTGCATAACCCTTGACTCCCTGAGATTTCAAAAATCTATCTACCTCCTTCTTAAATACATTTTCAACACAAGCAGACTTGAAGGGTGGAGTGGTCTACTCTTGCTCCTATTTCTTATGTTCTTGTGTTCTCCGCTTCTCCTTCCTTTTCTTGTTCTTGCCCCAGCTGCTCAATCCTGTCCTCTTCACTGCTCCCTCGAAGATCTTTGCCCTTCTGTGATTTTCATCGCTCCACCATTGGCGGCCATACCTTCAGGTGCCGAGGCCCTGAGGTCTGGAATTCTCTCCCAAAACCTCTCCACCTCTCTCTCTTCCTTTAAGATGCTCCTTAATACCTGCCTCTAGCCAAGCTTTTCTTACGTAGCTTGGTGTCAAATTTTGCATGATAATGCTCCTATGATGCACCTTGGGGCCATTTCACTATGTTAAAGGTACTATATAAATGCAAGTTGTTGTTGTTCCAACTCACCGTTCAGTCCCAAAGGCGGACTTACCAGACCACCATGACTGCAATAAAACTCTTTCCAGAGCCATCAATTAGAATTAGAATTAGAACATTACAGCGCAGTACAGGCCCTTCGGCCCTCGATGTTGCGCCGACCTGTGAAACCATCTGACCTACACTATTCCATTTTCATCCATATGTCTATCCAATGACCACTTAAATGCCCTTAAAGTTGGCGAATCTACTACTGCTGCAGGCAGGGCGTTCTACGCCCTTACTACTCTCTGAGTAAAGAAACTACCTCTCACATCTGTCCTATATCTATCACCCCTCAACTTGAAGCTATGTCCCCTCGTGTTTGCCATCACCATCCGAGGAAAAAGACGCTCACTATCCACCCTATCTAACCCTCTGATTATCTTATATGTCTCTATTAAGTCACCTCTCCTCCTCCTTCTCTCCAACGAAAACAACCTCAAGTCCCTCAGCCTTTCCTTGTAAGACCTTCCCTCCATACCAGGCAACATCCTAGTAAATCTCCTCTGCACCCTTTCCATAGCTTCCACATCCTTCCTATAATGCGGTGACCAGAACTGCACGCAATACTCCAGGTGCGGTCTCACCAGAGTTTTGTACAGCTGCAGCATGACCTCGTGGCTCCGAAACTCGATCCCCCTACTAATAAAAGCTACCACACCATATGCCTTCTTAACAGCCCTATTAACCTGGGTAGCAACTTTCAGGGATTTATGCACCTGGACACCAAGATCTCTCTGTTCATCTACACTACCAAGAATCTTCCCATTAGCCCTGTACTCTGCATTCCTGTTACTCCTTCCAAAGTGAATCACCTCACACTTTTCCGCATTAAACTCCATTTGCCATCTCTCAGCCCAGCTCTGCAGCCTATCTATGTCCCTCTGTACCCTACAACATCCTTCGGCACTATCCACAACTCCACCGACCTTAGTGTCATCTGCAAATTTACTAACCCACCCTTCTACACCCTCTTCCAGGTCATTTATAAAAATGACAAACAGCAATGGCCCCAAAACAGATCCTTGCGGTACACCACTAGTAACTAAACTCCAGGATGAACATTTGCCATCAACCACCACCCTCTGTCTTCGTTCAGCTAGCCAATTTCTGATCCAAAGCTCTAAATCACCTTCAACCCCATACTTCCGTATTTTCTGCAATAGCCTACCGTGGGGAACCTTATCAAACGCCTTACTGAAATCCATATACACCACATCCACGGCTTTACCCTCATCCACCTGTTTGGTCACCTTCTCGAAAAACTCAATAAGGTTTGTGAGGCATGACCTACCCGTCACAAAACCGTGCTGACTATCTCTAATGAACTTATTCTTTTCAAGATGATTATAAATCCTGTCTCTTATAACCTTTTCCATCATTTTACCCACAACCGAAGTAAGGCTCACAGGTCTATAATTACCAGGGCTGTCTCTACTCCCCTTCTTGAACAAGGGGACAACATTTGCTATCCTCCAGTCTTCCGGCACTATCCCTGTCGACAATGACGACATAAAAATCAAGGACAAAGGCTCTGCAATCTCCTCCCTAGCTTCCCAGAGAATCCTAGGATAAATCCCATCTGGCCCAGGGGACTTATCTATTTTCACACTTTCCAAAATTGCTAACACCTCCTCCTTGTGAACCTCAATCCCATCTAGTCTAGTAGCCTGAATCTCAGTATTCTCCTCAACAACATTTTCTTTCTCTACTGTAAATACTGACGCAGAATATTCATTTAACAGCGCAAAATATTCATTTAACATCAAAGGCAGTCCAGCACCGGCATTAGCAGAAGTCAGAATTCAGATGTGGAGATTGGGGAGTAGGAAGGGGAGTGGGACTAGCTGAATTGCTCTTGCAGAGAGCCGGTATGGATACGATGGGCTGGAGGCCTCCTTCTGCGCTGTAACCATTCTATGATTCTGTTCCATGAAAAAGAAAGGCCCAGATAAAAATTAGCTGCGTAAGAGTACAAACCTGCAACTAACCTATATGGAGTAAATGCACTCGCTAAACAACGCTCCTGTCCTGGGTCCTTGCTGTCTGTTTTGCTGAGTACATTTATCATATTTATCCCTCAACCATCATCATGAAAACAGATGATTGGTCATTCTCATATTGCTGTTTGTGGGACCTTCCTGTATGCAAATTAACATCTGTGCCACAGCTTACACCTATGCCTATGACAAACACATTGTTTATGGAACATAGTATCATAGAATTTACAGCAAAGGAGTTCATTCAGCTCATTGTCCCATACTGGTGCGAGATCTTCAAATTGAACTGTCTGCTCAAATTGCTTTCTTCACTGGAACTAAACAGTAATTGCAAACTTACAAGCCTAACAACGAACCAAAACCTGCACATAAGGTTCACCTAAAATTAAGCGTTTTACAATCCATCTGAAAAATAATTAATTGGACAAAGCACAAGCTGGGTGGCAGATCATTATTTTAAACGAGCAACCTACCTGGAAAATAAATCAATTTGTAAACTCTTGTTTATTGATTAATAAGATAATTGCTAACCAAATAACTATGCAGAAATAACATGAGTTTTTTTTTGAATAGACATTTCGATCCCCCAACCTAATACAAAAAAAAAATTACAAGCTCAATTTAAGCCCCATATTAGTTTCTTTCAGTCCCAGAAGTGGGGCTGGCTTAACAAACTATAAAAAAATTGAACATAACTATAAAGCATATTTATGTCCCGGTCCTCTATGTATGTCATTTGCTTGAGTCTGTACACGGAAATAATTAGCACATTGTAAGGAACTCAGTGGCAGAATTTGTTCAGTTGGAAGCCACATGCTTCCTGTCATTAAACCTATATCATGTCCTTCCTTTTCTATTAAAATCCACCTCAGGTTCAGAAGTCAATCTCTAGCTAGACCAGCAAGAAGCCATTAAAAAGGAAACGTCTGTCTTATGAAAGGGTTTCTGCACTGCACTGCCAGTTCTGATTTAATACTGTATTAGGGGTGTTGAAAGATACAGGAGTACAAGTCTGCTTTTTTTTGCATGATATAAGATAAGTACTATTAGCAAGCGCCCATTTCAGGTCTCAGTGACCTGTTTTATACCTGAATGGATAAGCAATGTCCTTCATCAGATCCACAGACCATCTTCTGTTCCTTATTTAATAATCAATGGCCCTTTTAACTGGACTGCACGACACTCTGGAAAAAGAAATAGCTATTATTGAAAATCCAAGCATTGATTGCTATTGGCAGTATGATTCTCCAGAACAATTTATCAATAATTTAAATCAGGAGTGTGAGTCCAAGGGGCTCTTGAGTGGTTGGTAGTCAGTGTTCTGGAGTATCATTTTAAGAGAAGAGCAATAGGAAAAAAGGATATAACCAACTGGATATGAAGCAAAATGTCATGATCAGTGTGCAATTTAAAAGGGCACGGTACCTTTAAATGCCAGTAAATAAAGGCCCTCATGAAATAGATGTTGCCTCCTTTAAGTGTGGTGTGGAAGGCAATGCTAAAAATCCCCCCTTCATTGCCTCCTGCAATTACATTTCCGCAGGAGGAAGGAGAGCGAATTAGAAACAGGATAATCGGGCTTTAAATCATAGCTCTTAGCTGCCTTCAAGTAAGAGCATAGAGTTTCCTTATAACATTGGCCTCATATTATCTGCTGTGACACCACAAAAGCACAGTAACTTGCTTGACCTTTCCTCAATAAAAAATCATTTTGTTCCGACATGCTATAAAACTGGTGCATTAGACCACTAACTCCTTATGTCTACTTCAATCGATGTGGTTAAATTAATGTAAACACACACTCAGGATCCTTTGGGAAGAACTAATAGCAATAGTCACTAATCTGACCAATAACTACTTACTTATAGGACAGAATAACGTGAATATTTATTTACCTTTTTACATATGTGTTACATATTTTGGGCATTGATGGTTGTTCAAAAACTAGTTGCTGACGTGTTCAAAATGTTTTACTGGCTCATCTGAGAACTGTGATAATCTTCAGTGATTATTCTCTTGCAATTTTGAGTGTTAGGTTGAATCATATCACCCTTGCTTTAAGTGTGTTACGATCTGAAATATGAACTCTTCCTTGATCGCCACCGACTCTACTGCATTGTCAAAAGACCAGCGGTGCTCTCCTGTTAGGATCGAAATGACTCTCTCCCCCCAACTTCCCTCCAGATGGACCCTCCCTCCATAACATTCTAACTTGCAACTCAGGACGAGAACTAACAAAAGTGAACCCCTCAGAGTGACAGCTATATCCACTTGACAGTCAGTCCTGGGATGAGCTTGTGGCCTTTTGCATGGGGCCTTGCACTATGGGGTGGACTGAGATTATGTTACCTTTGTAACTTAATGAGAACTAGAGAATATTTCCATCAGCGGTACCGGCTTTACCAAGTTTATGGAAATCCAGAACCTCATAACAATTTATATAGTGTCTTTAACTTAGTAAAATGTCCCAAGGCACTTCACTAGAACTTTATCAAATTAAATTTGAGAGAGGTGGAGAGGTTTCGGGAAGGAAGTCCACAGCTTAGGGCCCAGACAGCTGAAGGCACGAACGCCAATAGTGGAGCATGTAAAAGTGAGGATGCACAAGAGGCCAGAATTACAAAGAAAGAATACAGTAGAAAAATGCAGCATTAAGAAACATAATTGGATCCTATCAGTAGTTTGATTTTATCACCAGTTTTTTTACATGGCCAGTAGAGATAGAAGTAACTGAGCACAAGTTGATAATTAGACAGAAATGCTTTCAACTATTCTTCATCAATTTATATTATAGACTAGCTCCTACATTACAACAGTGACTACACTTCAACAAGTACTTTGTTAGTTGTGAAAGAGCTTAGACACATTCTGACGACGTGAAAGGCGCTATATAAATGCAAGTCTTTCTTTTGGTTTATCTCCTGTGACATTGCTTGGGTAGAGTTAAGTCTAAATGTAATCACCAGGTAAAGCGGGGGCTGCAGAGTGGGAATAAGTGGACCAGGGCACGCAGACATATATCCGCTCCCTTTTTAAAGTCATATGTTTTGTTCCGATATACTTACGTTATAAATTCCTATGTCCACATTTTTAATGCTGCAGCACCTCCACTGGGGAAAAGGTGTCATTACAGTGTGACAATGTTTACATCAGCAGCTTCCATCATAATTGTCAACATCGGAGCTTATATTGAAATGAATTGACAAGAAATGCATCCGGGTGCAAAACCATGTGTAGTCTTCAGGTGAAGCAGGTTTAGAGGAAAAGGCATATCTGCACTCACTGACCTTGACATTGGCCCCTGGCCCAGCAACACCTCGAATTTAAACTTTACATCCGAGTTTTCAAATCCTTCCGTGGCCTCGCCCCTCCCTCTCTCTGTAATATTCTCCAGTCCTACAACCCTCCAAGAACTCAGTGTTCCTCCAATTCTGGCCTTTTGAGCATCCCTGATTTTCATCACTCCACCACTGGTGTCCATGCCTTCAGCTGCTTAGGAACTAAGCTTTGGAATTCTCTCCCAAAACCTCCCTGTCTCTCTACCTTGTTCTCCTCCTTTAAGAACCACAAAACCAGCCTCCTAAACCAAGATTTTGGTCACAAACAAAGAACAAAGAACAAAGAACAGTACAGCACAGGAACAGGCCATTCGGCCCTCCAAGCTTGCGCCGATCTTGATGCCTGCCGAAACTAACACCTTCTGCACTTCCGGGGCCCATATCCCTCTATTCCCTTCCTATTCATATATTTGTCAAGATGTCTCTTAAACGTCGCTATCGTATCTGCTTCCACCACCTCCCCTGGCAGCAAGTTCCAGGCACTCACCACCCTCTGTGTAAAGAACTTGCCTCGCACATCCCCTCTAAACTTTGCCCCTCGCACCTTAAACCTATGTCCCCTAGTAACTGACACTTCCACCCTGGGAAAAAGCTTCTGACTATCCACTCTGTCCATGCCGCTCTTAACTTTGTAAACCTCTATCATGTCGCCCCTCCACCTCCGTCGTTCCAGTGAAAACAATCCGAGTTTTTCCAACCTCTCCTCATAGCTTATGCACTCCAGACCAGGAAACATCCTGGTCAACCTCCTCTGTACCCTCTCCAAAGCCTCCGCGTCCTTCTGGTAGTGTGGCGACCAGAATTGCACGCAATATTCTAAGTGTGGCCTAACTAAGGTTCTGTACAGCTGCAACATGACCTGCCAATTTTTATACTCTATGCCCCGACCGATGAAGGCAAGCATGCCGTATGCCTTCTTGACTACCTTATCCACCTGCGTTGCCACTTTCAGTGACCTGTGGACCTGTACGCCCAGATCTCTCTGCCTGTCAATACTCCTAAGGGTTCTGCCATTTCCTTTATACCTCCCACCTGCATTAGACCTTCCAAAATGCATTACCTCACATTTGTCTGGATTAAACTCCATCTGCCATTTCTCCACCCAAGTCTCCAACCGATCTATATCCTGCTGTATCCTCTGACAATCCTCATCATTATCCGCAACTCCACCAACCTTTGTGTCGTCCACAAACTTACTAATCAGACCAGCTACATTTTCCTCCAAATCATTTATATATACTACAAACAGCAAAGGTCCCAGCACTGATCCCTGCGGAACACCACTAGTCACATCCCTCCATTCAGAAAAACACCCATCCACTGTTACCCTCTGTCTTCTGTGACTGAGCCAGTTCTGTATCCATCTTGCCAGCTCACCTCTGATCCCGGGTGACTTCACCTTTTGCACCAGTCTGCCATGCGGGACCTTGTCAAAGGCTTTACTAAAGTCCATATAGACAACATCCACCGCCCTTCCCTCATCAACCATCTTCGTCACTTCCTCAAAAAACAAATCAAATTAGTAAGACACGACCTCCCCTTCACAAAACCTTGTTGGCTTTCGCTAATAAGTTTGTTTGTTTCCAAATGGGAGTAAATCCTGTCCCGAAGAATCCTCTCTAATAGTTTCCCTACCACTGACGTAAGGCTGACCGGCCTATCATTTCCTGGATTATCCTTACCACCCTTCTTAAACAAAGGAACAACATTGGCTATTCTCCAGTCCTCTGGGACCTCACCTGTAGCCAATGAGGATGCAAAGATTTCTGTCAGGGCCCCAGCAATTTCTTCCCTTGCCTCCCTCAGTATTCTAGGGTCGATCCCATCAGGCCCTGGGGACTTATCTACCTTAATGCTTTGCAAGACACCCAACACCACCTCCTTTTTGATAATGAGATGGCTGAGACTATCTGCACTCCCTTCCCTAGGCTCATCATCCACCAAGTCCTTCTCCTTGGTGAATACTGATGCAAAGTACTCATTTAGCACCTCACCCATTTCCTCTGGCTCCAAGCATAGATTTCCATCTCTGTCCTTGAGTGGGCCAACCCTTTCCCTGGTTACCCTCTTGCTCTTTATCTATGTATAAAAAGCCTTGGGATTTTCCTTAATCCTGTTTGCCAATGACTTTTCATGACCCCTTTTAGCCCTCCTAACTCCTTGCTTAAGTTCCTTCCTACTGTCTTTATATTCCTCATGTGCTTCATCTGTTCCTAGCCTTCCAGCCCTTCCAAGTACTTCCTTTTTCTTTTTGACTAGGCTCACAATATCCCATGTTATCCAAGCTTCCCGAAACTTGCCAAACTTGTCTTTCTTCCTCACAGGAACATGCTGGTCCTGGATTCTAATCAGCTGACGTTTGAAAGACTCCCACATGTCAGATGTTGATTTACCCTCAAACAGCCGCCCCCAATCTAAATTCTTCAGTTCCTGCCTAATATTGTTATAATTAGCCTTCCCCCAATTTAGCATCTTCACCCGAGGACTACTCTTATCCTTATCCACAAGTCACCTGATAGACAGTGGTGTAGTGGTAATGTCACTGAATGAGGAATTCAGAGGCCCAGGCTAATGTCTTAGGGACAAGGGTTCAAATAAATTATCATCGATTGTCGTTAAAAACCCATCTGGTTCACTAATGTCCTTTAAGGAAGGAAATCTGCTGCCCTTACCCGGTCTGGCCTACATGTGACTCCAGACCCATAGCAATGTGGTTGACTCTTAACTGCCCTCTGAAACGGCCTAGCAAGTGACTCAGTTGTCAAGGGCAATTAGGAATGGACAACAAATGCTGGCCTTGCCAGTGACGCCCACATCCATGAAAGAATATTTCTTTAAATCTCCTTTCGTGGTTCTGTGTCAAATTTTGTTTGATAATGTTCCTGTGAAATGCCTTGGGATATTTTACAATGTTAAAAGCGCTATACAAATACAAGTTGATATAATTGGATTAGGACATGCTGTCGTAATCAGTCCCCATCTTAAAGCCATGCATTCTGTCTTTATTTTTGTATTTCAATTATAAATTATTTGTCCACGTTTTTAACAGATACTTCTTCGCAGACATGTCACGTTCTAAATACATCCTCCCACAAGTGATGGTACAGCAGAACTTCCACTGGGGATTTTTAAGTACAGTGTGACAAGTTTACATGGGCAGTTTCCATGAGAAGCACAGGTAGGAATTTATTAAGGAAAAAGTTGACATGGCATATATGCAGATAACAGGGGTCGCTTTTAACAGTTGGCACAAAACAGGTGATGGGTCGGTTGGTGGGTGGGGCTCAGACGTAACCTGCTGCTTGGGGAGAGTGGGAAATCATCTGACTTCCAAGCAGTGTCCTAGTTATGTCAGAGGACTCGTATTTGCAGGCTAAAAGTGGCCACCTGCCTGAACTAGGCGGGCACTCCAGATGGCTATCTGAAGACCCCTACCAAAGGTCATCAGTTGGAGCAGCACATAAATGGGGTGTTGAGATTGAGTAAACCAGGCCTATATTCTCTGGAGGTTAGAAGAATGAGAGGTGATCTAATTGAAACATATAAAATTCTTTAAGGGGCTTGACAGGGTAGATGGTGAGAAAATGTTTCCCCCGATTGGGGAATCTGGAACATGGGGTCACAGTTTCAGAATAAGTTGTTGGCTATTTTGGACTGAGATGAGGAGAACTTTCTTCACTCAAAGGGTTGTGATTCTTTGAGAATCTCTACCCCAGAGGGCTGCGGATGATCAGTCGTTCAGTATATTCAAGGCAAAGTTCCATATATTTTTGCATACTCAGGAAATTAAGTGATAAGGGGATAGTGGGACGATGGAGTTGAGGTGGAAGATCAGCCATGATCTTGTTGAATGGCAGAGCAGTCACGAAGGACCAAATAGCCTGCTCCAGCTCCTATTTCTTATGTTCTTATCTTCTTAAGAGTACCTTTATGTCAGCTTCTACATGCTATAATTTTGTTTACACCTGGCGTCCACAGTTAAAATTGGCCCCAATATTTTTAATATATTATATAAAGATATTTTTAGAGATCTTTGACTAGTTCTTGATTTTTGGATATTATAAACAGGCAGTGCAGATTCTTTATTAATGGTGTCTCTTTTTATGAAGTAATACCTATTCATTTTAGTGTTAAATCAATGTTAAAGATATTGAAAATAAATATTCTTTGTTAAAAGTTTGTCACTAATGTTCTTACACATTTAATGAATGTGCAACTTCAAGATTGATTAAATGCAGCCAAATCTTCAGGAATGCATTGCTGTATATCTCAGTATCATTACCTGACAAATAAGCTTGCTTATGCAATAAAAATTCAGTTTATCATAAGTGTTTTCAGCTTTGCAAAATACAATGATGCGGTCTGCTCTCCTTATCTGAGCATGGGATGAGAGAAAAGAAAGAACGTGGCTACAGATTTTTCAAACAAATTTTGCTAAATTGTACCTGTCAAATAAAATTGCCGTGAGATACTGAGGTCGCTCAGTGTGATTGAAAGGCAGTTGTTAAAATACTAGGTAGGGTCTGGTGTGTGGCCTCATTAATGGAAAAATGCATAATTTTCCAGGACTGGGGACATTATGTGTGTCTGGGCATTAAGCAATTCTTAACCACACTGCCTAAAGCCACGGTATCAACAGCTTAAAGCTATTAGTAGAATCTTCTGAGACCTTTTTAGGATAGGCCATGACCCAGCCGAGCCCATGGCGTCTGCAAGGTAGATCATCGCAACTCCTGCCCCATCAATTTAACTCTCTGAAGCCAAGGCCTGGGCACTATGTACTAAGATCACATAGCTGCATATGTCAAGTGTCAGTCAAAATGACGAGGGTGACCCCTGGCATTAGCCAACCCTGGAGGTTTTGCAGAGGTACTGTTTCTTTGCAAAGTACAGTTTTTGTTTAATCTATGCAACATTTTTTAAGAGTGAAAATTATAGAGCTTAAAAAGGGCAGTGAATTATTTCCTATGGGAAATATTAGAAGATAGTTGCATTAGGACCAGGAGAAAGGTTCTCTCGTTCCAGGTAACGGCTGATGCTGTTGTCACGTGCCAATCTGTGATAACAAAAAATTAAAATTTTCGACAAAGCTGTTACAACAACCGGCAAACTGAACAACAGACAGCATGTTGCTGAGGTATATCATTCTATTTTTCTTCCATTTCATAACAGTAAGCTTTAACGATCCAGGTTAGGATAAACAGACATTGTAACATGTTTTAAATAAACTATAAAAATAAAAAAAATGATTGACGTTGATATAGAATCTTTCATGACCACCGGATGTCCCAGAACATTTTACAGACAATGAAGTACCTTTTTTTAAGTAGTTAGTTACTGTTGTAATGTAGGAAATTCAGCAGCTAATTTGTACACAGCAAGCTCCCACAGACAGCAATGTCGTAATGACCAGATGGTCTGTTTTTGTGATGCTAATTGAGGGATATATATTGGCCAGGTCACTGGGGATAACTCCCCTGCTTTTCTTTGAAATAGTGCCATAGGATCTTTTACATCCACCTGAAAGGGCAGACAGGGCTTCAGTTAAATGCTTCATCTGAAAGACAGAACCTCCAACAGTGCAGCACTCCCTCAGCACTGAACTGGAGTGTCAGCCTACATTTCTGAGCTCAAGGCAAGGGGCTGAACTGTCCCTCCCTGCCAAGGTTGGGATCTGAGGCAGACGGGGCCCAAAAATACTGACACCGGCATGTCTGTTTTCCGATACCTTTCCTGGCGCAAGCTATTTTGGGGGCGGCAGGTTTGGGACTCGGCACGTCCACCCACCCCATTGATGCAAGTGGCCAATTTGGTTTATTAAGAGCTTTGTTAACAGTACTTAATGGCGGATGACTAGGATTTTCCAATCGGCCTCCAGATTCCTGACGTGACGGGGGCAGTTTAACTACCTGTAGGCAGGCAGCAGTAGGCCAGGATGCCAGCATTCCAGGCAGGCCTACAGGCCCTCCCTACCTGCCTGGGTGTGGTTTCAGCCAAAGACCGGCCAGTGGAGGGATTCCCCCCACACCTGCAGCCCCCACAACCTCCCAAAGTGCTGGCCTGGCTGCTTTCTCTACTTTTTAACAACATTTTTAAAGTGGCCGAGAAGACACCTTCCTGTTCAAGCGCCCTCTCAGTTATTTAACTTCATTGGACCTCCAGCTTCGAGAGCCCGCCCACCATCTTTAATTGGACAGGGAACTAGTCTCCATGCCAGTTAATGGGGAGCCCCGGTCAAAATTCCAACGAGTGACTGCTTCCCCCTCAAGGTCGTGTTCGGGACCCGGAAACAGTCCCGGCTCCTATTTCCTGCCCCCGGTGAAAATTCAACACCTGGACTGGTATTTAACCTACAACCTTTGGCTGCAGAGGTGTCAGTACTACCACCTGAGTCACATCTGACACATAACAATCACCTTGATGGAATAGGAAATTACTGCACAAAAAACCTGCATTCATTTAAATAGCATCTTGTCATATCTTCAGAACGTGTTAAAGAACTTACTTTTGAGGTATAATCACTGTTGTACTGTAGGCAATTGTGTAAGCCAATTCGTGCACAGCAAGATCCCACCTGCAGCAGTGACATAAATGGCCAAATAATCTGTTTTGATGGTGTTGTTTAATGGAGGAACATCTCCCTGCTCTTCTTTGAGCAGTGCTGTGGAATCATTTAGGAACACCTAACGGGCTTTAGTTCAGTGCTTCACCCTGAGAGACAGTGCCTCTGACAATGCAGCACTCCCTCAGCATTGTAGTGAAGTTTCAGCCGAGGTTATGTGCTGAAGTGCTGCAGTGGGACTTTAAGCCATAACTTTCTGACTTGGAGGTGAGAATAGATTTATTGACTGAAAACATTTGACATGCCATTTGCTTGACTGGACAAACTCCTTCATTTTAATAGTGCAATTTAAATGTAAGTGACTATTTTTTACACTCCAGTGATGGTGAAATAATTCTCAAATGGTTAGGCTTAATTGCAAGCACATTTTTTTTATTTTTAGGGGTTTTTTGCCACCGCTGGAGAATTAACAAAAAAAATATCCAAATGCAGGTTAGGCCCAGCATCTATTCACTGGGCAGGATTTTGTACTCATCCCGATGGCAGGTTCCATGGCGAGGGGGGGGGTGTGGTCCGGAGAATCAAGGCAGAGTCGCCCACCACAGAACTCAGCGCCGGGATTCCTGATTTCAATTTTCCTGGGGGCGGGATAGGCTGACGATGACCTTCCTGCCCAGAGGCCAAATAAGGACCTATTCCCACCATCGCTAGGAGCTTATCAGCAGCGGGGAAGCCGCCATCACGCGGGGAGGATGCCTTAGGAAATAAGGCGCTCTCCTTGCGGGCTTGGTGGGGGAGATCCCTCTTTCTTGGGCAATTTGAGGCCCAAGGAGGACCCCCCCCCCCACCGGGAACAACTGTACCTCCCCGGGATCCCCCTGCCCCTGGACTGAGGCCCACCCCTCCACCCACCTCACCAGGGCCTTCCAGGCTGGCCCTGGTGACCCTGCCTCACCTGCCTCTTCTCCGGGTTTCCAGCGCTGGGCCTGGGTCCGAGGCTTCGGCAGTCACGTCTGAGCTGCCGGCCCTCTGATTGGTCGGCAGCTCTTGGAGCCGGGATCCCAATCCCAATAAAGTCTTTAGTGGGACGAGGATCCTGACTCCTTAAACTTTGACCCCAAAAGACCAGAGCATCGCTCCAGGGGGTCTGAACAAAATGCAGAGGTGGGGCTCCCCTGACATTTCGGCCCGGCACTGGGAGGCCCAGCTCCTGCACAAACTCCAGACCAATGTGTGTCGGCTGTGCCTCAGTTGGTAACAATCTCACCTCTGTGTCAGAAGGTTATAAATTCAGATGTCAGTCCGGGATTTGAGCACAAAAAATCTGACAGTCTAGTGCAGTATTGAGAGAGTGGTGCTCTCCTGACGGTGTTACCTTCCAGATGAAACATGAAACCAAGGACCTGTTTGCCCTCTCAGGTGGATGTAAAAGATCCCATGGCACCATTTTGAAGAAGGGCAGGAAAGTTATCCCTGGTGCTCTAGTCATAGTATCATAGAACGTTTATAGTACAAAAGGAGGTCATTTGACCCATTGCGTTTGTGCTGGCTCCCTGAAGGAGAAATTCACCTAGTGCCACTGCCCCACCTTCTCCCCATAGCCCTGCAGATTCTTCCTTTTCAGGTAATGATCCAATTTCCACTTGAATGCCTTGATTGAATCTGCCTCCATCACACTCTCAGGCAGCGCATTCCAGATCCTAACCACTCGCTGTGTGAAAAAGCTTTTCCTCAGATCCCTATTGCCTCTTTTGTCAATTACCTTAAATCTGTGCCCTCTCGATCTCAATCCATCCACCAATGAGAACGATTTCTCCCTATCTACTCTATCCAGACCCCTCATGATTTTGAACACCTCTATCAAATTTCCTCTCAACCTTCTCCAAGGAATACAGTCCCAACTTCTCCAAACTATCTAAGTAACTGAAGTTCTTCATCCCTGGATCCATTCTTGTGAATATTTTCTGCACCCTCTCTAATGCCTTCGCATCCTTCCTAAAGTGTGGTGCCCAGAAATGGACACAGTACTCCAGTTGAGGTCGAACCAGTGTTTTATACAAGTTTAACATAACGTCTTTGCTTTTGTATGCCCCTATTGATAAAGCCTAGGATGTTGTACGCTTTATTAACCGCACTCTAACCGCACTGTCCTACCACCTTCAATGTTTTATGAACGTATGCACCCAGGTACCTCTGCTCCTTCACCCCCTTTAGAATGATACCCTTTATGTTATATTGTCTCTCCGCATTCTTTCCACCAAAATGAATCACTTCACATTGTTCTTCATTAAATTTTATCTGCCACTTATCTGCCTATTCCACCAACTTGTCTATGTCCTTTTGAAGTTCTATGCTCTGCTCCTTAGAGTTCACAACACTTCCAAGTTTTGTATCATCCACAAATTTTGAAATTTTGTCCTGTAAACCAAGGTCTAGGTCATTAATATATATCAGGGAGAACAAGGGTCCTAACACCAACCACAGGAAACTCCACTACAAACCTTCCTCCAGCCCAAGAAACAACCACTAACCACTACTCTGTTTCCTGTCCGTCAGCCAATTTTGTATCCATGTAGCTACTGTCCCTTTTATTTCATCGGCTCTAACTTTGCTGACAAGCCTGTCATATCAACATTTATCCCTCAATCAAGATAACAAAGGCAGATTATCTGGTCATTATCACAATGTTGTCTGTGGGAGCTTGTTGTGTTCAAATTGGCTGCTGCATTTCCTTCATTACAACAGTGACGACACTTCAAAAGTACTTCATTGGTTGTAAAGCATTTTGGGATGTCTTGTGGTTGTGAAAGGCACTATATAAATGCAAGTATTTCCTTCTTTTTACAATGAACTAGTATAATTAAATGCCACAAAAATATCAACATATTATCGAGAAACAGAAATCTAAGTTATCTATGCAACCTAACCTGAGCTCTGGATGGCTGTGTTCCCCAGTATATTAGTGCAGTTTAATCATCAGTACAGTGGCTGCAGTTCAGGCTCCCAGTCTGTCTTACCAATGCAACACTTAGGCCAAATCCTCCTTCAACATTGCGATTCAGCACCAATTTCTTTTTAATAATATAACCGGGTAATCTTGTTCCATCTTATTTGCTCCACCTACAGTACTGAGACAGATCTCCCTATTAGTATTCCTTCTATCACAAGAAACAGACAGGTTTTGAACACTTTTATCACTCCGGCACCAAAAATAGTGTTTGTTTAGTGCTTTCTCAGGCAGGCTTATCTCCTAAGGCCTAAAGAAAATTTTACTGACTGCAGCATTTTGGGTGGGGATGGGGCTGGGGGAAGGTTGGGTGAATGGCATTTTTTTTTACATCCTTTAATAGAAATGTGCAGTGTTTTCTATTGCATGTTTAGCCTTATTCAGTCAAATCTTCAGAGTCTGTCCACCAAATAGTATAAATTAAAGCAATTTTATCTTAGAGGCTCTGTGGAGTACAAAAGTAAACATTCGGCAGATAACGAGATAATGCGCACCATATTTCTTGATGCCTCACATTTTTCAAATTGATACGCTGTTAGAGGTGCACAGAGTGATTACACTGGAGTTGGGTGGTGCAGGGGTCTTGAACACAGTCCTTGAGCTGAGGATCTGTGTGTCACTTTGCCCCACATTTGTTGAATGAAAGTTTCTTCTTGGAGGTGCCTGTAAAAGTCAGGCGGAACATCACTAAGTCCTAGTCCACAATATAAACCTGCCCATAATTCAACAATAATTGGCACTAATTTGGTAATCTCGTTCAGAGAAGCCACAAGGACAGGCACAACTGGGAAATAGAAAATGACGCGCCTGGTGCAGTTGGCTAGGGTTAAGGCTTGTTACCGGGTTAATGCACAAGGAGCTTAACCCTCCATATAACCTACGCTACAGCTGACCTGAAAGTGCTTGATGCTGACACTGGGTGCACTACGAGGAAAAATGTTGCATTCCTAAAGCGCTAACATCTGTCATCTTAATGAACAAAAATAACTTCCCCTTTCCCTGTCAAAAAAATTTCTCAATTGCTGACTAGTGGATAAGTCTTCAGTGCTTTGCCACTCTGATAATATTTCCACAAAAGCTGGGGAAATGAAAATTGAGCCGTTTTATCTAGAAGTCTGCATTCTGTGCATTTTTGATTATTTCCACATGCATCTTCCACTGTGGGGTTTTTGTTGACTGGAAAGGTTGCTGACAATGACAATGACACGAGGCAGGCGCAAAAGGGCATGGCTATGAATAGGCTGGAATAATGTTACGATACAGTCCAACTGTAAAGAGAATGGAAAGATTCTCATTTGGTCATAGAAACGTAGAAAATAGGAGCAGGAGTAGGCCATTCGGCCCTTCAGACCTGCTCCGCCATTCAAAAAAGATCATGGCAGATCATCTAATTCAGTACACAGTTCCCGCTTTCTCCCCATATTCCTTGATCCCTTGGGCAACAAGAAATATATCTATCTCCTTCTTGAATATATTTAATGGCTTGGCCTCCACTGCCTTCTGCGGTAGAGAATTCCACAGGTTCACCACCCTCTGAGTGAAGAGATTTCTCCTCCTCTCGGTCCTAAATGGCATACCCCGTATCCTGAGACTGTTACCCCTGGTTCTGGACTCCCCAGCCATCGGGAACACCCTCCCTGCATCTAGCCTGTCTAGTCCTGTTAGAATTTTATAGGTTTCTCATTCTTCAAAACCCTAGTGAATATAGGCCTCGTTGACCGAATCTCTCTTCATACATCAATCCTGCCATCCCAGGAATCAGCCTAGTAAATCTTCTTTGCACTCCCTCCATGGCAAGAACATCCTTCCTCAGACAAGGAGACCAAAACTGCACACAATACTCCAGATGTGGTCTCACCAAGGACCTGTTTAACTGCAGTAAGACATCCTTGCTCCTATACTCAAATCCTCTTGCAATGAAGGCCAACATGCAATTCGCCTTCCTAACTGCTTGCTGCACCTGAATGCTTGCTTTCAGCGACTGGTGTACAAGGACACCCAGGTCTCGTTGCACCTCCCCCTTTCCCAATCTATCACCATTCAGATAATAATCTGCTTTTCTGTTTTCACAACCAAAGTGGATAACCTCACATTTATCCCCGTTATACTGCATCTGCCATGCATTTGCCCACCTACCCAACTTGTCCAAATCACATTGCAGCCTCTTTGCATCCTCCTCACAGCTCACATTCCCCCCCAGCTTTGTGTCGTCTGCAAACTTGGAAATGTTACATTTAGTTCCCTCACCCAAGTCATTAATATATATTGTGAATAGCTGGGGCCCAAGCACTGATCCCTGCAGTACGCCACTAGTCACTGCCTGCCACTCGGAAAAAGACCCGTTTATTCCTACTCTCTGTTTCCTCTCTGTTAACCAATTCTCAATCCATGCCAGTATATTACCCCCAATCCCATGTGCTTTAATTTTGCACATTAACTTCTTAAGTGGGACCTTATCAAAAGCCTTCTGAAAAGTTATCAGGATGTCTAATGCACGTCAAAACTCTCAGTATGCTTAAGAGTCTCTAAACGAAGCAACTAAGAAACAATGGCTTGCATTTATATGGAAACTTTCACAACCTCAGAATGTGTCAAAGCACTTTACAGCCAATGAAGTACTTTTGAAGTGTAGTCACTGTTGTGATGGAAGAAACACAGCAGCCAGTTTGCGGCAATATCCCACAAACAGCAACCAGATAATTTGTTTTAGCTGGTCGGTTGATGTTGGTTTTATGATAAACATTGTCCAGGACACCAGGAAGAACTCCCCTGCTCTTCTTCCAAATAGTCCACAGAATGTTTTACTTCCACCCAAGAGGGCAGATGCATTCTCAGTTTAACATTTCGGGTAAAAGGCAGCGTCTCCAACAGTACTGCACTGGAGCATAAACTAGGATTATGCTGCTGAAGACTCAGAGGTGAGAATACTACCCACTGAGCCACAGTGAAGAAGTCCATGTGGGTAAAGTTTCTATTTTCCCAATAATGAAATGTGAACTCTTTCTCCATAAGGACACCCCTCCATTTACCTAAATTAAGAGAGCGTTAGGGGCAGGTTTACAAAAGCCAAGCCATATGGGGTAAAAATTAGACCTTGTCATGTTGGTTTCCTTTTGGATAGAGTGTGAGAGATCTGGGTGGAGCATGCTTATAACAGGGCCACAACATGCAAACTGACTACAAAAATATAATATTTTGTATACCTTCACATCCGTGGAGCCAGGGAAATCACAAAAACACTGGGGGCCGCTTGTGGACATGAGCTCGCCCTATCCCCTTCCCAGGAGCTACCTACGGGTTGAACTGGCCAATCATCCTAACGACCCTACATTGGCATCCGTGACTCTCCAGATTATGTAGATGAGGCCCGAGGCCCAGTTTACAAAGAGTGCCTGATGACATCTTTGTGCATGCGTGTGTTCCAATCGCGACGCCCATTTTGTGCTGGTTACCAGTGCTACTCAATTGGCGTGGACTCCAAAATGTACACAGGGTCACTGCAGAAGTTGAACTAAAACAACCAGTTAGGTTGGCATCCTTCCATCTGCGAAAGATGATGGACATGCAGCAAACAATCCTTTTAGGTGGGGTGACTTCTCTTGTGCACGTTTGCTGATGGCTGTGAAGGCCAATCCTTAAGAGGCAGGTTCTGCCACAAGTGCTGCATGTGAAGCTGCCAAGTGACATGGTGAGTTGTTGTTTTTTAGACATTGGCATCTGTTGCCAAGCAGCTGTAGCAACTGGTCATCGTGGTAGTGCACACCAATCCACAGAATGTGTCGCCATTTCCCTCTTTCATCAGCTAGTGACTCCCAGGTGCAACAGTCAATATTTAGGGGTTTCTTGTCACACTTTCAAGCATCCTTGAAGTGGAACTTTGGGTGCCCCACTGGTTGTCTGGCCCCGGCTACCTCACCATAGAGAAGATCCTTGGGTATGCAACCTGCAGACGTGTCTGATCCACCGAAGCCACCTCTGTTTGATTAGTGTTAACAGACATGGGATCTCTGCCTTTGGGAGGACTGCTGCATTTGTGATTTTGTCTTGTCCGGATATACCCATAATGTGCTGCAGACAACGAGAGAGGAAATTATTGAGCTTCTTTTCTTCAGCTGCAAATCACCCATGTTTCACAGCCATACAGCAAGGTGCTGAGAGCATAGGCCTTATAAACCATCAGCTTGGTCCTAAGAATCAGCTTGGTGTTATCCCATGTATACTTTTCAAATCAGCCAAAGGTGGTCCAAAACAACCACTATAGAGCATAATTAAGCTTTGCACTGCTCGCCCAATCTGCGTACGCATAATCCACTAGGGCATTAGCTCTGCCAGGGTTATCTGGGAAGCCAGTGGGAAGAATCCTAGCCCACAGTGACAAATCAAACTCATGAGGCCCTATTAATGAACCAGACTGGCTGGTCAATTATCAGCAGTGCCCTGGAATACCATAGACCTGGCTGGTTCATAAATCCGATTTGCAAGTCTGACACAGATAGCTGATTTTGCTTCAATCTGCGATTGCCAATTGTGTTTTGAATCAATCCAATCCTGAAGAGAATGTGGTTAATTCCCCACAAGAAAGTCAGTCATTAATTCATCACTAGGCAACTGACAAACATGAGTTTTTTTTTGTTCGCCCTCGGGATGTGGATCATTATCAAGGCCGGCAATTATTACCCATCCCTCATTGTCCTGAGAAGGTGGTTCTGGGCCTTCTTCTTGAACTACTGGGAAGAGAATCTGCAATTCTTACAAGAAAGGAGGGAGAGAGAAAACAGGAAACTATAGGCCGGTTAGTCTGACATCAATAGTAGGGAAAAAGCTAGAATCCACTATTAAGGACATGGTAACGGGGCACTTGGAAAATCACAATATGATTAGGCAGTGTCAACATGGTTTTATGAAAGGAAAATCATGCTTGACAAGTCGATTAGAGATTTTTGAAGGACCAACTAGTCGGGCAGATAGGGAGAACCAGTTGATATTTGGATTTTCAGAAGAGATTTGATAAGGTGTCACACAAGAGGTTGTTACACAAGATTAGGCCTTGTGGGATTGGGGGTAATATATTAAGGATATACTGAGGATTTGTTAATGGACAAAAAACAAAGAGTAGGAATAAACGGGTCAATTTCAGGATTGCAGGGTATAACTGATGGAGTGCCGCAAGAATCAGTGCTGGGGCCTCAGCTATTTACAGTTGATATCAACGGCTTAGATGAGGGAACCAAGTGTAATGCCGGCCTTGATAATACAAATTTGCAGCTGGAAATCCATTTATATAGCATCTAAAAATCTCTTACAAACATATTTAAGTTACAATTGATTCTTTTACCCCTCAAAGGTACAAATGCCAGTCTGCATGTACATTAGTTGGAAATAGGAAAGTCCTGCTTCCAATTGGATATTCAAATATTGTCAGGAAAAGTGAATTTTAAAAAAATCCATTTTGAGTCTTATTGGAGCAAAGTTGCATTTAGAAGTGAGAATTAATTGCAGGTGTTCAGCATTATTAACCAAATTTTAAAAACCTGCAAATTAACTCAATAATTAGGTTTTGGGACAGACTGAATGAAGCCCCACAGTTATCCTGTGATACTTTTTATCTACTAAACCTGTGCACAATTAAAGTAGGGTTTAATTGCACTCTCTGCTCGAGACATGCTCAGTCACAAATCTTCCATGTCTATCTGTTACATGTGAAACTTCTGTGATTTATCGAATTATTGTCATTCATCAGCAATCATTATAGTGGGGGCAAGTGCTTTGGGACAGTGGGACATGCCACAAGTTTCTACTTGTAAGTTTTCACTTACCACATGCAACACACATTTGCTCGAGTCATCTAATTCTATATAAAAACTCCTGGAGACACTGAAAATCATTACTGAGCATTAAACAAAAGCTTGTTGCAACTTATCACTCTCCTTAATTAAATGTAATGTATAAGGTTTACAGTTTAGCTATGATGGAAAATTATAATTTAGAGCATACTCCAAGGACAAAAAACTGAACCCTACCCAAATCAGAAAACCGTAAAACATCCTAAGGCGCTTCACAGCCGTGCTATCAGACAACATTTGACACTGAGCCGCATAAGATGTTATTAGGACAGGCGATCAAAAGCTTGCTCAAAGAGGTAGGATCTAAGGAGTGTTTTAATGGAAGAGGGAGCCACGGAGAGGTTTAGGGAAGAAATGGCAGAGCTTAGGGCCTAGATAGCTGAAGGCACAGCCGGCAATGGTGGGTGAGAGAAAATAGGGATGTGCAAGAGGCCAGAGAAATAGCTAGAAAGATAAAGCAGAACAGAAAAGCATTTTCAAGTGCATCAGGAATAAACAAAGAGTGTAAAAAGGGGCTAGCTCACCAGAAGTCACAATGAGGAGGGGTGTCTGAAGATAGAGAAATTTTTGAAGTACTTAATCATTATCTTTCAACTGTGTTCACGGAATTTCGATTACAGCTAGACTGAAAAATGATTAAATCACAAGAGGGGACATAATGGGGAGGTTACTGCCTCTCAAGGAAGGTGAGACTCCTGGTTCTGGAACCATTCATTGCAGGGTTTTGAGGATTTGTTTCAAATAATTGTGAAGGATGTTGCAGATATTTTTCAAAGTTCTCTTGACTTAGGTCAAATCTAGATGATTAGAAAATAGCAATAATGTGATTCCCATCCTGAAATAAGGGGTGGGGGATGAACCATTAAATTATAAACCTGTATGCTGTACTTCCACTGTTGGGAACGTGAAAGATTTTGAGGGATAAATCAAGGGGGCATCTTGATAGGACATGAGTTAATCCAAGACAATCCGCATGATTTTAGGAGTGGGAGGTGACACTTGATTAATTTATTAGGTTTCTTTGAAGCGATGACAGAGCTAAGCAATAGGGGAGAGACAGTCTGTGTTATCTGCCTGGATTGCTAGTGGCCATTTGTTACTGTGAGGTGAGAGTGGCTGCCCTTGACATCAAGGCAGCATTTGACTGAGTATGGAATCAAGGAGCCCTAGCAGAACTGGAATCAGTGGGAATCAGGTGAAAACTCTCCATCGGTTGGAGGTACACCTAAAACAAATGAAGATGATTGTAATTGTTGGAGGCCAATCATCTCAACTCCAGGATATCACTGCAGGAATTCCTCAGGATCGTGTCCGAGGCCCAACCGTCTTCAACTGCTCTATCAATGACATAAGATCAGAAGTGGGGTTGTTCGCTGATGATTGCACAGTGCTATTCACAACCCCTCAGATACAGAAGCAGTGAGGCTCGGGTTGATAAGTGGCAAGTAACATTCGTGCCATAGATGTGCCAGGCAATGACCATCTCCAAAAGAGAATCTAACCATCTCCCCTTGAAATTCATCGCTTAATCTGCCACTATCAACATCCTGGGGTTACCATTGATCAGAAACTTAACTAGACCAGCCATAGAAATACTGTGGCTATAAGAGCAGGTCAAAGGCTGGGAATTCTGCGATGAGTAACCCACCTCTTAACTCCCTAAAGCCTGTCCACCAGCCACAAGGCACAAGTCAGGAGTGTGAGGGAATACTCTCCACTTGCCTGGATGGGTGTAACTCCAACAACACTCAAGAAGCTCGACATCATTCAAGACAAAGCAGCCCATTTGATTGGCACCCCATTCACCACCTTTAACATTCAGTCTCTCCACCACTGGTGCACAGTGGTAGCAGTGTGTACCATTTACAAGATGCGCTGCAGCAACTCGCCAATGCTCTTTTGACAGCACCTTCCAAACCCACGACCTCTTCCACCTAGAAGGACAAGGGCAGCAGACATGGGGGGGACATCACCATCTCCAAGTCACACACCATTCTGACTTGGAACAATATCACCATTCCTTCACTGTCACTGGATCAAAATCCTGGAACTCCCTACCTAACAGCACTGTGAATTTACCTACAGCACATGGACTGCAGTGGTTCAAGGAGGTAACTGACCACCACCTTCTCGAGGGTAATTAGTGATGGACAACCAATGCTATCCTTGCCAATGACCCTCACATCCCAAGGATGAATAGAAAAAAACATCATAGATATTACATAATGTCCTAGCCCATGGGATAGATGGGAATGTACTAAAATGGATTGGCAAATGGTTGGTTGGCAGTGAATGGGCAGGTATCTGGTTGACAGCTAGTTACCAATGGAGTGCAACAAGACTCAATGTTGGGACTGCAGTTGTTTGTCATTTTTGTGAATGATTTAGAGGAAGGAATTGTGTCCAAAGTGTCCACATTTACAAATGGTACCAAATTGCAAATGGTAGCAAATGTTGAATATCAAAGTGCACAAACTCAGAATGATCTTGACAGGCTTAATCAGGAAGTGGAAAAATGGCAGATTCAGTTTAATAAAAAGGGAAATGTAAGGTTATGAGATTTGGCAGAGGGATGGTTGACATGGATTATGTGCTAAATGAGAATTAATTTGAGGTATTGGAGCAACAGGGTTGTCGGCACAATGTTCTCAGGCTGTACAAAAAAGTCAAACAGAATGCGGGGATGCATAGCAAGGGGTATAATTTATAAATCCAGAGAGATTATTTTAAAACTGTATTTGATCCTGGAGTACTGCATGCAGTTCTGGTCTCCCTATTTCAAAGAGGATATTCAGTTATTGGAAGGACAGGAGAAGATCTGCATAGTTGATCCCAGAACCTAAATGACATATGAGGAAAGGTTGGCTACCCTGGGGCTCTTCTTTCGAAGAGACAAGAGTGAGAGGGGATATGATAGAAGTGTTTAAAATAATGAAGGGTTTGAACAAAGCATTTCTGCTGTGTACAGAATGAACGCACAAGGGGTCATATTTATAAATTAAGGACAATAAAAGAAAATCAGGAATGTGGCAGCACCTGAGGGGTGGTGAGTATATGGAAAAAATTAACAGTGCATGTGGTGGAATAAAAACCTTAACGCACTTAGGCATATTCTTGCCATCAAGTGGGATTCAGGCTTATTAGAGATACACCAAGGAAACATTGTGGATAGGTGTGCCAGATGGACTGAAGGTTTTCTCCTGCCTGAAACCGTTGCTACACAAATAAAATTTGAAGCCGTGCTTTCCAATCCGTGGGAATGTTTCCCAGCTGCAATACTGATAGAAAACACTGTTCCTATTGAGTTTGTTTATCTTTTTTGTCCCTATTGTTCCCAGGCAAATGTTGATGTTCCTCTTCGCTGGGCTTATCCATGCAGGAATATCTTTTTATTAGTCCTGTCTTCACTCTCACCACAAATACTGGCACACCCCCTGAAACCACCACAAACATTGACACACTCCCAGTGACCACCTGCAAACACTGAACACTCCTAGAAAACAGCTGCAAATGCTGGCACACTTCGAAAGACCCTCTATCCTAATGACCTTGCAAAGTTGTTGATCTCCTCCTGAAATCGCTAGGGCCTAGGTATCCTAGTCTGAAAACCTTTAGCTTAGATTGTGGTACAAGAAATAGCACTCTGACAGAGGACTGTTCTGCTCCTGCCTTTTTGTGCCACCTAACATGCCATCGTTCCAATATACCACACAGAATGGCAATTAATTTTTAATGTGAATATCATTAGATTGCAGAATTTGCTTCTTTTTAAGAAAGCTGATTTGAAAAGAGTGTTGTTGCAACTGGAAACAGGACAAATATCAATTTCAGCTTTTCAACGTTATATCACATTTTAATCCCTTGGTTTACGATTTTTAAAAGTTCTCAGTTGAATTAAACAATTGCAACATGCAGCATTTCATAAGAAATGTTGAAATTGATCGATGAATTTATGGAGCAGTGCTTTCGCTCATTATTTCCCTTTAAAACAGTGCCATGTATTGTCAGGAATCCATGTAAAAGGGTATTCATGAAAATGAGTAGCTGTCTATCTTCTGTCTGGTATATTAATTGAAAGCCAAGAGACAGAGGTACAGTACCACAGAAAAGACTATTTACAATTATTAGGAGCCATTACACTCTAAATGGCCAGGCAGGGTCTAGGCTAAAGAAACAGGGGATTAGTTGTCTGGGCAATAATTGTCTATTTTGCCTGGAAGGGACCATCAAATTGCACCTATCTTTAGAAGCATGATTGCTCCGTTTAGCCTGCTTGTGAAAGAATCTTGCTTCTTTTAGTAGACTGTGTATCCACCCCCCCACCTCCCACATTCCCCGCACCCCCCCCCCTCCTCCCCGCCACCCACCCCACCACCAAGTACTTCATTTATTATCCTTAATTTAGAACCTCATGAATCCTCATTGACATGGAAAGTTCCGTTTGAAGGAATAATCAGATGCTCACACAGTGATTCTAACTGATTTGTCCAAAGGATAGGAAGACCCTTTGACAGTCCCGACTCAATTGAAATTTAAGGTTTGATTTTTTTTTTTGCATTGGAAAATCAAACAAGCTTCCTTGCCTCATTAAATTAAATGCTTGTAGCGTTTTTGCTTCAGCAGAATAAGAAGGTTGTGTTTTGCTGCATCCTCTGCACTGAACATAACGCTTTCATTTCGGTTTCTGGAAAGTGCATTCCAAAGCACTTAGCTTTGAGACAAAGAATGCTGAGTGACACCATGACTCATGGAGGGACATAGGATCAACCGACAAATGTGGGTCTAAGCGATGCCAACAATTCATTCTTCACTTTACAATAAACCCCCTCAGAGTCAATGGACCTTCTGCTGACAACCTCGGCAAAAATTAAATCAACTAATAACCAAGGTCCATTTAAGTCGCTTTCACTTAGAGAAAGCATCCTATCCACTGATAGATGATGATGAATGTCTATTAGCAAAGAATGCCCACTGTTAACCCTTCCCCCTCACCCCACCGCACCCCCCCACCCCTCCCGCCCAACTCCCATCCTAACTCCCAGAGTAATCAGCGTGAGGCACGCAACCTCAACATTAGACTGCTAATAGCTGGTTTGGAGGATGGAGGACAGGGCCAAGGATCCAGGGCTGCCCTGAAGTGAGTCATTGCTTTCAAACAAGGCCCCATGTCAGAGCTATCAGTCCAGTGGTGCTGTTTTCCCGGCTCATGATAAGCCTGTCTCTATCTAATCCGGGCCTGGCCCTATGATTTAACCTGACAACCAGGACAATTACTTGCCAAAAAACATCCTGAATATCTAAGCTGCAGAACAGTTCACTTATTCTTTTTAAAGACAGTCAGATCATGCCAGTAGCAAACTGTTCATTGCAGGCATATTTCCTAATGTTAATTAAGCTTTGCTACTTGGTAATGTTACACACATACAGCAATCAAAAAAGTAGTTTGACTTATTTGCAGATAGTGAATTTTTGGTGAAAAGAATGATCAAACCTCTATTTGTAACTAAAAGACACGAAAACATAGGAATAATACTAGGGTTGATATTGCTTTGAAGTTAATACCCACCATGTCACCTTAAGCATCAAATTGAACAAAACAGGCCATTCGGCCCAGCAGGACCCTGCCTGTGTTTCTGCTTCCCATGAGCCGTCTCTAACCCCTCTTCATCTAACCCCATCAACGTATCCTCCGAGACCTTTCACCCCCATTGGCTTATCTAGCTTCCCCTTAAATGCATCTATGCTCTTAGCCTCAACTATTCTCTGTGGGAGCGAGTTCCACATTCTAACCACTCTTTGAGTAAAGAAGTTTCTACTTAATTCCCTGTTGGATTTATTATTGACTATCTAATATTTATGGGTCATAAGAACATAAGAACAAAAGAAATAGAAGCATGAGTAGGCCATTCGGCCCCTCGAGCCTACTCCGCCATTCAATAAGATCATGGCTGATCTGATTGTGTCCTTAACTCCACTTTCTTGCCTGCCCCCCATAACTCTTTACTCCCTTATATGTCAAAAATCTGTCTAAAAGGAAATATTTATTTATTGATACAGCACTGAAACAGGCCCTTCGGAGTACCGAGTCCGTGCATACCAACAACCGCCCATTTTTACTAATCCTACATTTAACCCCGTATTCCCTATCACATCCCCACTATTCTCCTACCACCTACCTACACTAGGGGCAATTTACCATGGCCAATTTACCTATCAACCTGCAAGTCTTTGGCTGTGGGAGGAAACCGGAGCACCCGGCGGAAACCCACGCAGTCACAGGGAGAACTTGCAAACTCCGCACAGGCAGTACCCAGAACTGAACCCAGGTCGCTGGAGCTGTGAGGCTGCGGTGCTAACCACTGCGCCACTGTGCCGCCCATATCTTCACTATGTCTACCCTATCAAGTGCTTTATAATCTTGAAGACCTCTATCAGGTCACCTCTCAGTCTTCTCTTTTCTGGAGAACAGAGCCCCAGCATGTTCAGTCTTTCCTGATAGTTATAACCTCTCAATTCTGGTATCATTCGAGTAAATCTTTTTTTGCAACTTCCACAGTGCCACTGTATCCTCTTTATAACAAAGAGACCAGAACCTTTCTCAGTACTCCAAGTGTGGTCTAACCAAGGTTCTATATAATCTTAACATAACTTTGCTGTTTTTCAATTCTTTATAAATAAACCATGGTGCTTTGTTTTCCTTTTTCAGAGCCCTATTAAATTTAATGTAAAGAGCATCTAATTAAAATAGAGAGAGGTAGAGAAGTTTAGAGGTTTAGGGAGGGAATTGCAGAGCTTAGGGCCTAGACAGCTGAAGGTACAGCCACCAATTGTGAAATGCTGATATCAACAAGGTCTTCTTCACACAAAAATGACCAATGGTTCCCAGATAGGGTCACAGAGTCAGAAACTGTGAAATAATTTAAAAGTAAGTTGAATGCTGCAGTGGGAGGGGCAGTAGGGTCTTTCTGGTGGATGAATTTCGATGGGCCAAATGGCCATTGTCATCTGTATTAGCTTGCAATCTTGTAATCCTTAAACCTACAGCAACAACTATTCACTGTAAATGGAAACTGTGAATGGAAACCTGCTGCTAACTTCTGTTCAGTGTTACAACACCAGGGTCGCAGACAGCATAAATGTGACATTAATGCTGAACCCACTGAAAATATCTACACAACTCATGGTCCAAACACCATTATCCAATTGAAACTCAGGCTGGAATTTTACGCCCCCCACCCCCCAACCACAGCAGTGGACTGGTGGCGGTGGGGGGGCTGTAAAATTGAGTGGGAGGTGGGGGTTGCCATTCCCGATGCCTTCCCGCCCCTGCTGCAATTTTACCAGGGGGTGAGCAACGGCTTGCTCAGCACAAGCCAATCAAGGCCCTTAAGAGGCCAAAGAACTACCACTTAAGGGCCTCCACCCGCTGCCGCTGGTATTTTACCAGCAGCGGCTGGGTGGCAAAGGCCCCCAGAACACCACCAGGTAAACCCTGGGGCCCTTTTGCAGGTTGGTGGGGGGCCTTCCTGATTGGGCACCCTGTGCCCCATGGAGGGCCCCACCCTCCACAGCCCAACCTCCCCCCACTACATAACACCCCCTCACACACCCCACTACCCGAGCACCCCCTTGCCTCACTAGGGCCTGGCCGATGCGCCCGATGAGGCCCAAAAAACATATATTCTATCTTGGGCCGTCGTCCTTCTTGCTGCCGGTGGCTGGGTATGTCCCAGCAGTGGCCACTGCTCCCGGTGGTGCTGCTGGGACTGAGAGCTGCCAGCCCATTGATTGGCCAGCAACTCCATTAGGCGGGACCTCCTGCCTCAGAGAGGTGGAATTCCCACCCAAGGCCAATTAAGGGCCCGGAAAGCAAAAAATCCTGACTTTTTGGCCAGTGGGCGAGGCCTCGCACCCAATATAAAATTCTGGTCTCAGTTGCTGCTGTTTCTTCGATCAGGAAGAAATAACTTGCATTTATATCGTGCCTTTCATGACCTTGGGATATCCAAAACTACTTCATAGTCAATGAAGTAGTTTTTGACGTGTAGTCACTGTTGCAAGGACAAAATGTATTTTTTCATTGTATGAACAAGCTAATAGTACCCAACCTCTTTACAGTTTCAATGTAGTTTTCTGTCTGTTTGCCTTCCTAATTGGCATTAATATGCTAGCAGAAGTACATTCTTGAATGTTTAGGATACTGCTGCTAACCAGCCATCTTTGCTAGCCATGTTTCCCGTCCACCTTAAATACTGCTTATCCTAAAACCCTGTGAGGGGGTAAAACTGCCTCTAGTCTCCAGTGACCAAACTGCCCATAGATCACCCTGCAGCTTCGCTTCTGAACTGTCAAGCAGCCTGATAAGGTTTGATAGATTGGGAGCAACCTGGCTCCATAGTGACTCCAGCAGTCAGCTCCTCAGTGCAGGGGAGGGGCAGCAGCACTTACAAAAGTCATTGACTCCTCATGGATGTCTATCTGTGCTTTTGTTGTGAATTTCCAAGCCACTGGGGGCCAGTGCTGAAGTTATAGATGTCCCCTCTTTCACATCGCTCTTATCAGAACTGATAATGCTCATTTTTAAGACACAGCAACAAAGAAAAAACAACCAAAACAAACCGGTTGATAATAATGTACTCAGATTTCGATACATTTTTACACAGGGAGAAAAAAAATCTGCATTTGGTGTGAAGCAAGACTGAAGGCAATCTGATTTTTCAGAGGAAATGACTCATTCGAGCTCACTCCTCTCACAATAGATTACTTGACTTTTATCTGCAGCACTCATCAGATAATGAACCTTTGAACAATCCGGGAGTGTTGGGGAGGTCGGGGCGGGGAGGGGAGGGAACTGGGGGAGAAGGGGTGCCCAACGGTAAAATTAAAGGATGATGTGAGCTGAACATGCTTTCACTGTTTGCATGTCCCTCTGCTCTGATCCGTGCATTCAATGGTGCTAGGATACCGTCCCACCAACATATATGTTGCTTCGGTTTTGCTTCCCTAAGGAAGAACCAAAGGAAAAGTGCACTGGGTTTACAACATGCTGTTTATGTGCTGCTAAAGATTCCACTCTTCAGATTTTCCACAGGGCATATTTTAAATGAAAATATGTTTAAAATACAGCTGACTGGATCCACTCAGTGCCACTAAACAATGTCTTTAGTGTCAGTGATCAAAAAAAATTGTTTGCCAAGCGGAAATTTCTTGCAAGCTGGAGATTCCTAACGGCACAATGCTTACAATAGTACTGGCTTTCCTATAAATAGGTCATGGGTCATGTCATTATATTGAGCATAACTGACCACTAGGAAGGGTTCCACTGAATGCTCTTGCCTGCTTCCCCCCACCATTCCACCCCCCCACCCACCTAATGACCTTGTGATTGCATAACCTCCGAGCCCGAAGGTCGTTGTAGTCAAAAAATGTATAACTTGTTATGATGTGGTAGTGACCCTGAGTGATCTCAGATCTTGTGTCATCACCTAAAATACTTGTTGGTGAAAAAAGTAATCATCTGGGTGATGGGGGGCAGGCAGGAAAGTGGAGTTAAGGCCACAATCAGATCAGCCATGATCTTATTGAATGGTGGAGCAAGCTCGAGGGGCCAAAGGGTTTACTCCTATTCCTATTTCTTATGCTCTTATGCTCAAAGATCTTGTGTAAATCATGGGAGATGAGGTTATGTAGCAAGTGACAACTAATCTAGGTGGCATATGTTACTTTGAATTGAGTTTATTGTGGATAACCTTGTTTAAAAGGCCCAGCCTAAGCAAGGCACAGTGGCGCAGTGGTTAGCACCGCAGCCTCACAGCTCCAGCGACCCAGGTTCAGTTCTGGGTACTGCCTGTGTGGAGTTTGCAAGTTCTCCCTGTGTCTGCGTGGGTTTCCTCCGGGTGCTCCGGTTTCCTCCCACATGCCAAAGACTTGCAGGTTGATAGGTTAATTGGCCATTATAAATTGCCCCTAGTATAGGTAGGTGGTAGGGAAATATAGGGACAGGGTGGGGATGTGGTAGGAATATGGAATTAGTGTAGGATTAGAACAAATGGGTGGTTCATGGTCGGCACAGACTCGGTGGGCCGAAGGGCCTGTTTCAGTGCTGTATCTCTAAACTAAACTAAACTAAACTAAACTAAACTAAATACTCCACCTGTGCTTCTTGACAGGTCCCTAAACTATCGATTCTCTCTCTCAAGTACACACATTACCCACCCAATTAAACAGCTAAAAACAAAATAAGGGCCTTCTTCTGCTACAAACTTCAGTGTCCTTCTAAAGTGGTTTCTCCTTTGAGCCAATGTGTACAGGATAAATCCGAAATCAGGGTCCAACCTGAGACACAGTGCAAGACCCCCAACTCCCAGAGGAGAAAACAGCCACATATCAATGAGGCTTCACACTGCAGGAAGTGTAACTCTGGCAGTGTTGAACCAGGTCCAACAATGCCGAGGGGAACCCTTGGACTTTCCAGATACCTTCTAAGTCTACCTAGGATTTAATTTAAATGTTTAGACAATGTAGGCAGACTCACACGCATTCTCCAAACAAGTAAATTTGTACTTTCTGCAAGAGGAGATTTACTGTCATGCAATGTAGAGTTCTCTCTGTGGCAGGAGAATTGGAGTTGCAGCCAGGCAGCATAAATGAGGTAGCAGAAATTGGCCGCTGCTGTATCAGTGTCGTAGAGTCATAGAGTCATTGAGTTATATAGCACAGAAACAGGCCCTTCGGCCCATCGTGTCTGTGCCGTCCATCCAGCACCCAACTATTCTAATCCCATATTCCTGCACTTGGCCCGTAGCCTTGTATGCTATGGCGTTTCAAGTGCTCATCTAAATACTTCTTAAATGTTGTGAGGGTTCCTGCCTCCACCACCTCTTCAGGCAGTGCGTTCCAGATTCCAACCACTCGCTGGGTGAAAACTTTTTTTCTCAAATCCCCCCTAAACTTCCTGCCCCTTATCCTAAATCTCTGCCCCCTGGTTCTTGACCCCTCTGCTAAGGAAAAACGTTTCTTCCTATCTAACCTATCAATGCCCCTCATAATCTTGTACACCTCAATCATGTCCCCCCTCAGCCTTCTCTGCTCCAAGGTAAACAACCCTAGCCTTTTCAGTCTCTCTTCATAGCTGAAATGCTCCAGCCCAGGCAACATCCTGGTGAATCTCCTCTGCACCGTCTCCAGTGCAATCACATCCTTCCTATAGTGTGGTGCCCAGAACTGTACACAGTACTCCAGCTGTGGCCTAACTCGCATTTTATACAGCTCCATCATAACCTCCCTGCTTTTATATTCTATGCCTTGGCTAATAAAAGCAAGTATCCCATATGCCTTCCTAACCACCTTATCTACCTGTGCTGCTGTCTTCAGTGATCTATGGACAAGTACACCAAGGTCCCTCTGACCTTCTGTACTTCCTAGGGTCCTACCATCCATTGTATATTCCCTGGCCTTGTTAGTCGTCCCAAAATGCATCACCTCACACTTCTCAGGATCAAATTCCATTTGCCACTGCTCCACCGAGCTTACCAGCCCATCTTTATCTCTTTGTAATCTGAGGATTTCCTCCTCACTATTTACCACACCAACAATTTTCGTGTCATCTGCAAACTTACTGATCATACCTCCTATATTCACGTCTAAATCATTAATGTACACTACAAACAGCAAGGGTCCCAGCACCGATCCCTGTGGTACACCACTGGTCACATGCTTGCACTCACAAAAACAACCCTCGACCATCACCCTCTGCCTCCTGCCACTAAGCCAATTTTGGATCCAATTTGCCAAATTGCCCTGGATCCCATGGGCTCTTACCTTCTTAACCAATCTCCCATGCGGGACCTTATCAAAAGCCTTACTGAAATCCATGTATACTACATCTACTGCTTTACCCTCATCGACACAAGAGTCACCTCCTCGAAAAATTCAATCAAGTTAGTTAGACACGATCTCCCCCTGACAAAGCCATGCTGACTATCCCTGATTAATCTCTCCAACTGGAGATTAATCCTGTCCCTCAGAATTTTTTCCAATAGTTTCCCAACCACTGATTTTAGACTCACCGGCCTATAATTACCTGGTTTATCCTTGCTACTCTTCTTGAATAATGGTACCTCCTTCGCTGTCCTCCAGCACTTCTCCTGTGGCCAGAGAGGATTTTAAAATTTGTGTCAAAGCCCCTGCTACCTCCTCCCTTGCCTCACTTAACAGCCTGGGATACATCTCATCTAGGCCTGAGGATTTATCCACTTTTAAGCCCGTTAAAACAGCTAATACTTCCTCCCTTTCAATGCAAATATGTTCAAGTATATCACAATCCCCCTCCCTGATCTCGACATCTACATTGTCCTTCTCCATAGTGAACACCGATGAAAAGTAATCATTTAAAACCTCACCTATATCCTCTGGCTCCACACAAAGATTGCCACGTTGTTCCCTAATGGGCCCTACTCTTTCCCTGGTTATCCTCTTACCTTTAATATACTTATAAGACTTAAGATTTTCCTTTATCTTGCCCGCCAGTGTTTTTTCATGTCCCCTCTTCGCTCTCCTAATTACTTTTTAAGTGCCACACTACACTTTCTATACTCCTCTAGTGCCTCTGCTGTTTTCTGCACTTGGGATCTGCCATAAACCTTCTTTTTTTTCCTGATCCAATCCTCTATATCCCTTGACATCCAGGGTTCCCTGGGCCTGTTAGTCCTACCCTTCACCTTAATGGGTACATGTTGGCTCTGAACTCTCATAATTTCTTCTTTGAATGACTCCCACTGATGTGATGTAGACTTTCCTATAAATAGGTGCTCCCAGTCCACTTTGGCCAGATTCTGTTTTATCATATTGAAATCCGCCTTCCCCCAATTCAGTACCTTTATTTCTGGTCCATCTTTGTCCTTTTCCATAACTACCTTAAATCTTACAGAGTTATGGTCACTATCCCTGAAATACTCCCCCATTGGCACTTCTACCACTTGATTGGCTTCATTCCCTAGGATTAGGTCCAGTACTGCCCCTTCTCTTGTAGGACTTTCTACAAACTGGCTCAAAAAGCTCTCCTGTATCCATTTTAAGATTTCAGCCCCCTTTAAGCCTTTTGCACTAAGACTATTCCAGTTAATATTGGGGAAGTTGAGAACCCCTACTATTATTACCCAATTATTTTTACAACTCTCTGAGATTTGCCGACATATCTGCTCCTCTATCTCTTCCTGACTGTTTGGAGGCCTGTAGTACACACCCAGCCAAGTGATAGTCCCCTTTTTGTTTTTAAATTCTACCCAAATGTGGAACCATTTGAGGAACCTTCTCAGATGTCATCCCTTCTTGCTGCAGTTATTGACTCCTTGATCAACAGTGCAATGCCACCTCCTATTTTATCCCCTCCCCTGTCACACCCGAAGATTCTATACCCTGGAATATTGAGCTGCCAGTCCTGTCCCTCCCTCAACCATGTCTCTGTGATAGCAATAATATCATAATCCCATGTGCTAATCGACGCTCTCAATTCATCTGCCTTACTAGTAGACTCCCTGTGCTAAGAAAATAATTACCCATGTTGTTAAGCAGTGATGGAAAGAAAAAGTTTCACACATGAGTAAAACATTTAGAAACAGCATGGGCAATGAAGCATCATAACTCATCAAAAATTTATGGGGGTGGATTTTCAAAGTGTGGCTGGGTAACCGATACCCGGATAATTTCTGGGTCCCAACCCCACCCAATTAGTGGCACCCAGCATCTGCAGGAGCTGCCTGCCTGGCGACAGAGGCAAAGGCAGGTGGCAGTCATGATGCCTGCCTTGCCACTGCTGCTGCTTTGCCGAGGACAGAAGGCAGCACCTCAGAGGGGCAGCAGAATGAACAGGAGAGGCAGCGGTTCATAATTTTATGAAGTCCCATGCTGGGCCCAGCGCAAGATCCCCATCGACTGAAAAAAATTTTCTTCAAACAACCATTATTCCCTTGCTCGCTGAGGGAAAACAATGATAGCCTGCATTTATATAGCACCTTTGTGTAGTAAAACGACCCAAGCTGCTTTACAGGAATGTAATCAAACACAATTTGATACCAAGCCACATAAGGAGATAATAGGACAGTTGTCTAAAAGCTTGGTCAAAGAGAGAGGTTTTAAGGATTTGTCTTAAAGGAGGAGAAAGAGTTAGAGAGGTATAGAGGTTTCGGGAGGGCGTTCCAGAGTTTAGGACCCAGCCAACTGATGGCAATGGTGGAGCGATGGAAATCTGGAATATGCAAAAGGCCAGAAACAGGAGCTCAGAAACTGAAGTGCAGCTCAGGTGCTCCAAGTACGTAACAGGCAGCTTCCCTAATTGGCTTTGGGATCTGGGTCATGATGAGCTTTAGGCACAGTAGGTATGTTGGTTTCCAATGCCATAGGCACCTCCCACCTGCTCTTAGTGCATCAGGTGCAGAGAAGGCCTCTAGATCTAGCTCCAAAAAGTTCTGTAATGCTTTGAGCCCTGCTAGCTACATTATTAGTGTAATATTTCAGTCATTAGAGTGTAAAGTGTACTTTGGAGAGCCCCTTGTTAAGCGATAACACAGCAGAAGTCCCAGTCAGCTACGTTTGCAATGTGAGAACATCAGAATGCCTGGAAAAGATGGCTGGGAAGTCATTCCTGAAGATCGTGCCATTGTGATCCTTGAGACTATTCATCATTAAAGTTTTGCAACTAATGAGCTGATACAAGGAGCTGCAATCCAGGGCATGAGAAGAACAAACCTCTCAGGCATGGTAACCATATTTCTGAGGCAGTCAGAGTAGGAAGTCAACTGCACCAATATTGAGACCCCTTGCAATAATAGAATTTTCTTGCAAAGCCTGTGCTTGTCCTTTTTATCTATAGTTAGTGATCTTTAAAACAGAGCGGGACCTTACTTCATGCAAGTCTTTTTTTTAATCACTTCTCCTGCTTTCCAGTCCTGAAGAAGTTACTACTCACCAGGGTACAGTTCCAGGCGTGTGGCTAACTCTCTGGTACTTTGCCCAAATGCCCATTATCTAACACGTGACCCTCAGAATGTAATTTGCCAATCAAACAGTGGGCAGGCAGGAAAGGGGCATCTCAGCAGAGCACCCAGTGCTCTTCTCTCCTGATATCCACATATTGGTGTATGTATTAGGGGTTGCTGGATGGTGACCATACATGGGCTGCATTGCTGGCTTCTGCAATGAATGTGGACCATCTGCACGCCTTTGAAAAAGAAGCTGGACCGGTTCTTGACTGGGGCAGAGGTTGCATTATATAGAAGGCAAGTGGATTATTAACACTTAACGTATGCATGGTCCATGTGGTCTCCTAGACTGGCTTTGATCATGAGGGGGTCAGAGAGGAACTTACCAGATATTTCCCCCCTATTGACCCTGTGGTTTACAGTTTTTTATGTGCTCTCAAGTGACTACATGGCTTTGGGGATGGCGTTGATGGTGGGAGGAGGAGGGAGAGGGTAAGAAATATTATTTTGTGTATGATTATTCTACGGACATCATGAGCTTGGGACATTCTTGATGGACCAGCTGGTTTTTCCTGTCCATCATTTTCGTATGCCCAAATTAAACTTTTTCTCTTTAATCAAGGAGTATCCAGGATAGGGAACAGTGTGGGGGTGGGGGTGTTAATTTTATCTTTGAGTGATATCATAGAACAGGTAATATCAGATCAGCTGCCTGATTTTCATTTTTGAGAGAGGTGTATCAAGGTGACTTGTTGTATGATTGGCTTTAAGAGTGATGTCCCTTAATGATCTTAGTATGTTAATTAGCCAAGTACCAGGATGCAGTCATGTGACTCAGAGTCAGAGTCACCCTAACTGTAACACCCAGAGTAAGGTTCTGTAAATAGTTAGTTCTGTACTGTACATAATACAGAGGAAAGAAGAAAGCACTTACCTCAAACTTGAGAAGACAGAATGCTGAATGACAGACTGAAAATCGATAAATGTGATCAAGTGAGTCATTGTCCCGAAGGTCCAGGAATCCCCGTTGAAAAAAAAACTTTGAGGTGCTTGAAAAGTTGACTTTTTTTAAAGGCTCAGTAAAAGGAAAAAACAGGGAAAACCCAATCCCTATCTCAGGCTGATCGATTGTTTTCAAAGGCTCCTCTCCCAGGCTGATCAAAATCAGTGCCATTACTGGAGGCGGCCAATCACAAAAAGTGCGGGAATCCTCCATTCATGCAGCTCGCAGCTGAAGCTTTTAAAAAAATCATCAAACCACTCGAGCGTGAAGACCTTTTATTCACTCAGCCAGAGTTTAAAAAAACTCATAAAACCACTCAAGTGTGAAGAATGGCCTATTGAATGGCTGTATAAACAAACTCTCGCAGAGAAAAAAGCACTTGAAAGGCCTATTGCACAGCTGTGTAAACAGACCAGCTAGAGTGGTAAAAGCTAGATAAAAAGACAAGCACTGACAACGGGGCGGCACAGTGGCGCAGTGGTTAGCACCGCAGCCTCACAGCTCCAGCGATCCGGGTTCAATTCTGGGTACTGCCTGTGTGGAGTTTGCAAGTTTTCCCTGTGTCTGCGTGGGTTTTCTCCGGGTGCTCCGGTTTCTTCCCACAAGCCAAAAGACTTGCAGGTTGGTAGGTAAATTGGCCATTATAGATTGCCCCTAGTATAGGTAGGTGGTAGGGAAATATAGGGACAGGTGGGGATGTGGTAAGAATATGGGATTAGTGTAGGATTAGTATAAATGGGTGGTTGATGGTCGGCACAGACTCGGTGGGCCGAAGGGCCTGTTTCAGTGCTGTATCTCTAAACTAAACTAAACTAACTGCCTGCTCATGTCAATCAAAGCAGCCAGTTTAAATAACAGAAAGTTTCTTAAAGGGAAAACAGTTCAGAGTCATAAAGCAAGTTCTTAAAGAAAATTTTAAGCAAAGGAGCAGCAGAAAATTGGATAACAAATTTCCCAGCATGAACCAGACAGCCTTGGATATCCCATATGAGTTACAATTTTTCAAACAAAGAATACAATTATGCTTTACAGACCAAGTAATTGTAGAGCCAGAGAAACAGGCTGTAAAAATACTAATAGCAGTTGGAAATGAGGGATTACATAGAATCAATACATCAGGCATATCTGAAGAGGACCAGAAAGATCCTGCAAAGATATGGAAAGTGTTAGAGGATCATCTCAGATTAAGAGTGAATTTTCAAATTCACCACCTGGAATTGATGTCCTCCAGACAACAGCCACAGGAATCAATAGACAAGTTCACCAGCAGACGCTGTAGTAAGGGCAACGAAGCTGAGCTTTCAGACCGAATATTGGAGTTGGTGATCATATCAACACCCATTGAAGCATTTCAGAAATACCTCTTGGGGAAAAGAAAGGTCACAGCATTGATGCATGGCTAGAAGATGGCAGGAAATACGAAGCCATTGTAGCTAGACAATAGCACCTGCAAGCACTAGGTGCAGCCAACAGTATCCGCACCATAACCAGGTCAAAAAGAGCAAGTAAGCTGTTTGGTAAGTGTGGTTGGTCCCACTCACGCCGAAGTTGTCCTGCATTTCAAGGCCTGTGCAAGGTGTGTGGTGCAAAAGGAGATAAGTCTGCCCATGCAAGAATTCTGATTCCAAAGACACAGCCAGAAGTGTTAGTAGGGCACAAGACAGGTGCGGCAACAGGACAACAGCAGCGAGGAAAGCATGAGAGACCAACCAAACGCAAGCCGATACATGAAGTCGACAGTGAAACAGACCTGAGACAAGACTCAGAGAGAAGCAGTACTCAGCCAAAAGATGAACAGGCATTACGGATTGTGAATCTGACACATCATATTGATGAAGTCAAACAACTGGAAGCTCTCACCACTATTAACATCATGTGCCCAAAGAAAGCTGGCAAACATACACTCAGGGTTAAGATTGACACCAATGCGAGTGCAAATATCCTACCAGTCTGAATCCTCAAAGATATGTATCGGAGTTATTGGAAATTAATGATACAACCAACAACTGCCATGTTATCTGCATAAAACGGGTCACCCATCCCTTGCAGTGGCACATTAACAATGTAATGCAAATATGGCAAGTCGGCATGGAAACCACAAATGTTCTACCTAGTAGACATGAGCGGACCAGCAGTGGCAGGACTACCAGTATGAAAGGACTTCAACATCATAACTATCCGCAAGACCACTGCCAAGAGGAAATCTCCAAGGACCAGAACCCACTCGCAGACTCTGACCAGCATCAAACGGTGCAGTCTGGAAACCCAACAACAGCACAACTATGCCACACCTTCACTTCTGCTCTCTAGAGAACCGCCATCACCACAACGAGCCAGAATGGACAGGTACCTCCAGGAGACCAAGTACTCTTCCCCCAACAAGTCCTTGACCTTGAGCCCAAGCCTTCAGATACAGAGGATGAGGAGAGGCAAAGGGCACGCAATGTCCTGAGGAGGAGGAATGAGTTGAAGCATTGTCTGTTGATTCTTCGAGATGAGGTACTGGAACTTTCCAAAACTGACAAGGCCTCAAAAGCGGTCATCTTGAGAAACGCAGCAGAGTATGTTAGCAGGCTAATGGCAGAGCAACAGAAACTGAACGCAGAAAGGGAGAAAACTCAGAAAAAACAGCATGAGCTAAGAAGCAAATTCTCCGAGCAAGAGTTGTCATGCCACCAAAACGATATATGGACTCTTAAGCCTCTATATTTGTAAATTTCTCAATTTCTATCAATGTGTAAATAATTTTGATGTTATCTAATGTTTAGTGTTTTTACTTTTAGCATATGAAGCTTATCTTTGGAAAGAAGGGGGATGTTGTATGATTGCCTTTAGGAGTGATGACCCTTTAAGATCTTAGTATGCTAATGAGCATCCCCAGCATATACACCCTACTGAGCCAGCGGCACTTGAGATGGCTTGGCCATGTGAGCCGCATGGAAGATGGCAGGATCCCCAAGGATACATTGTACAGCGAGCTCGTCACTGGTATCAGACCCACCGGCCGTCTTTGTCTCCGCTTTAAAGACGTATGCAAACGCGACATGAAGTCCTGTGACATTGATCACAAATCATGGGAGTCAGTTGCCAGCGATCGCTAGAGCTGGTGGGCAGCCATAAAGGCGGGGCGAAAGTGTGGCGAGTCAAAGAGACTTAGCAGTTGGCAGGAAAAAAGACAGAAGCGCAAGGGGAGAGCCAACTGTGTAATAGCACCGACAACCAATTTTATCTGCAGCACCTGTGGAAGAGTCTATCACTCCAGAAGTGGCCTTTATAGCCACTCCAGGCGCTGCTTCACAAACCACTGACCACCTCCAGGCGCTTACCCATTGTCTCTCGAGACAAGGAGGCCAAAGAAGAAGAATGCTAATGAGCCAAGTACCAGGACACAGTCATGTGACTTGGAGCCGGCGTCACTCTGTAACTGTAACACTCAGCGTACGGTTCTGTAAATAGTTAACTCTGTACTATACATAATATTTACTATACTGTAAATAAACCTGTTTTAAGAGCTTCAGCACAACTGGACTCCATGCATCTCATTTATGTTGCATCAGACAACATAAAAGAACTCATTACAGCTGATCCAACATCATCCAGTTTTACTTTATTGCACAAAGCCAAAAATTACAACCTTGTAATTGGGGCTAATTTTACAGTCCTACCACCTCACCAGTTGAGATCAGCGAACTCAGCAATCTCCTTTTCTGCAAGGCTCAGCTACTCTCTAGATACTTTCAATGAACTGTCAGGAGGCTTAAGGCACGGTTGTCAGCAAGCTTCTAGATCTTTCTTAATTCTATTACAGCAATATTTGTGTATGAACACTCAACATGCATAAATACCATCCTACGGCTGCTAGCTTAGCAGAAGCTTTAGCTTGTTTAAGTTAAATAGTTCAATGCCTTTATTACATAGCCAAAAATATTTTATAGGTTTGCATTACAATTGGCTACTTGCTTACTGCTATTGCAGCAATGGTTTATTAATCAGTTTTAGTGTTAGAATCTAATCCTCCGTCATGTTTTTCCTGTCCAGATATTTTTAAATGATTTCAATTAAATTGATGATCCCACTTGTGGGGGAGACAAAAGTTAGGGGCCATAAATGTAAGATAGTTACTCATAAATTCAATAAGGAAGCCAGGAAAAACTTCTATACCGAGAGTGGTATGCATCCAGAAATAGTAACTATGTAAAATGGTTGAAGCAAATAGTACAGATGCCTTTAAGAGAAAGATAGATAAGTGCATGAGGGAAAAAGGAATAGAAGGTTAAGCTGATAGGGTGAGATGAAGTAGAGGGGGAGGAAGCTTGTGTGGAGCATAAGTGCTGGCATAGACCTGTTGGGCTGAATGGCCTATTTCTGTGCTGGAAATCCTGTGAAACTGTAATTAAAGCGATCATTGGTCGAGCATTTGTTGTGGTTTTTGTAAGTGCTCAGCAAGAGCAAGGGGTAAAAAAAAAATTGCCCAGAAATAGTCCATAATATATTGAAGAATAAAAATATAACTTTGTTTTGTATTTTTTAAGAAGCTGGAAATATAGTCAGTCATTAAAAAGGTATTGATGTGCCCTGGGTATGCATGATGTGATAACATTTTATGCTCATGTTTTGTGCAAATATTCTGACCATACAGAACATTATTATTCACTTCCCTTCTTCCTGAATGTCATTGCCTTTGAATTAGTGATTCTGTATGAGTCTTGCCAGATTATGGTGAAATTTAAATAAACTGTCACGCAAAATACCACAGTTGACAAACGACTGTGGTGTACAGGCCCTGACTAAATCAAAGTCAACTGTGGTCAGAATTACTGCTAAGGGAAAAAAAGTCAAACATTTAAAATATAAATATAGAGCATCAGGGCCATGAAACAGGGTCAGCTGTAAGTTCAAGTCTTGTTCTACTCATTTGGTGATTCAAGCTTTGTCAAGTGGGGAGGTGCTAGCAAAGGTTACAGAAGTCTCACAGCAAGGTACATTTGCCAGCTCAGGTTAGATGTATCTCTGGAGGCTTGATCACATGACCTCTTGCCTCCAACCATTCTGCCCGGTCAAACAGCTGCTTTTCCAATATTTTCCTAGCTTAATGTTCAAAGAAAATGAAAAAAAAAGTTTTTTTTAAGCAATGCCTTCTTATTTTTCTCCAGTGTTTTGCTCACCGCAACGTCCCGGAGATCGACCTTTAATTCCTGGAGGCCGCAGGACAATTCTGGAGGGTTGGCAGCGCTACAGCAAGGGGAGACAAACATCAGGGGGAAAGCTACACTATGTTATTCTTATGTCATGTCGTTAGGATATTTATGCGCAATAAAATAGCACTTCGGAGCTCACTGCTAGCTTACAAACTCCACCTTGCAGACTGGTTGACTTACCCAGTCTACACCGAGCCAGTTTCCCCAATTGCAACATCATCACAGAACTTACAACTGTTGGGGAGCATCTCTAACTTTGCATACTCAGATCAATATATCTGCCACCTCTAGTGGCTGGCTACCAGATGCATGAGTGAAGAACAGAGAGATTAAGCATCCTTTCAGATGCTGCTGACAAAATAAAGGGGAGCAGGAGCAGTATTAGCAATTTGTATCTGGGTCGCATGTATTTCTCTAATATAGGCTTGGCTAGTACTACCTTATGTACTTTATATATGCTTTTCATATCCTTAATTCCCTGCTACTTTTAAATCAGTTAATTGTTAGTTAGCAATGTTGGCAGAGGTAATCTTCTACAACCAGTGTAAGTATATTTGTTCATGGGATGTGGTCATTGCTGGCAAGTCCTGTTTTTATTGCCCATCCCTAAGCGCCCTTGATAAGCTGGTGGTGAGCTTAGTTAGTTATTTAGTTAATTAGTTAGTGCTTCTAGTTCATAATAAGTCAACAGTGGAAGCATGTAGTTCTCTCAAATTAGCTAGTAATTACTTTGCTCAAACTGAGAAAGTGGGATTATATAATTCTTTAGGCTGCTAGAGTTAAATATTATGAACCTCTTTATCAATCTTGGAGGATGAGAGACAATTTATTTCTTTCAGGCCAAGTTATGGACTCTCTCTGTCTTATGTTAAGCAGGACAGGAAGGAACATTTCATTCCTCCTAGATAGAACAACTAGGACAGTAGTCTTAAGGGCTTTTGCGTTCCAAGTTTGTATTTTGGTTTATTTTTGTTTCTCAATTAGCCTTTAGCTCAAGTAGCATACTTTCAGTGAAGCTATGAGTGAATATTTGTCTTTATTAACAGTCTGACCACAACCATTTCATGGCTTTGCCAATAGTTAGACAGCATAGGCATAGTCAGAGATGCTTGGCAGTGATATCTTGACCAGTTTACCTTTATGAGCTCTATGCATGATGACAGGACCTTAGTGTTGCAGTCAAACGTGTGCTGTGATATAACTTTTGAACTAATATAATGAGGCTGAAAATAATGGCAAGTGAAGCAAAGCCAGAAAACCTTTTTTGCAATTCCAAAGCCGTTCATGAATGTAATTGTGATCATTAGAACACAATTACATAGTCAGCTTCCTAATAGGGCAGGATTTTACCAGGACTGGGAGGCAGGAGAAGTCAGAATATCAAGACAAAAGGCGTCGTGCAACCAGATATCTGAAAGGTAGATGGCCTGACGGGATGACCTCGCACTCAGATGTGGTGGTAAAATAATGAACCAGGCAATTAACGGCAATTTTACTAGGGTTTTCAAATTCTACAAAGAATGCAGGGGAACCACTGGATTTCAGAGCCTCACCAGGTATAAGGAGGCAGTGATATAGTGGGAGGTCAGTGCTGACTCCAGACGCCAGCCATCATGAGTGCTGGCCTAGCTTGGCAGGGAGGGTGGAACATCGGCAGTGGCAATCAGGAGCATGGACAAACTTGCCAGCAGATCAGGGACCGACCACAAGAGTGCCATCTCTGAAGTGGCACTTATGTGAATAAAACTGGGGCAGGGAGGTGGGGCGGGGGGGGCGTGAGGGGAGGTTTCAGGCCATAAAACCTGAGTGCAGCAACCTGCCATGGGCCTCATTCACTCACGCTTCAGGACCTCCAGTGAGGAGGAGCATCAGAGAGGGAGAGAGCAGCAGCGACAGGGAATGGGACAGCAGCAACCTGAGGGCTACCAGGAACTCCAGCCTTGTGAGGCACAGGGCGCAGAGGGCTATGCAACCAGACTCATGTGCGCATAAGAAGTTGCCCACCAGAGGGGGTCTACTGTCAACTACCTTCAAATGTCAGAGCTGCATTATCGCCAAAGGCAGCCACTCTCCAGGGATGTGGTCACAGAGCTGTGTGCCTTGATGCAGGATGAGCTGAGCTCCATGGGAAGTAATGGCCACCTAATGCAGTGGTTCTGAAGGTCATCATGGCATTGAAGTTTACACCTCAAGATCATTCCAGGGATCCATTCGAGATACGTGTGGGATATCCCAGTGTGTGGCTCATTGCTGCATCAAGATGGTCACCAATACCAATCCGGAAAGTCAAGCTGAGAGGATTCGGGGCTGTCGCTGGATTCCCCCAAATGCAGGGTGTCATCAACTGCATGCATGTGGCCATCAAGTTTCCCATGAACCAGGCAGCAGCCTTCATCAACAGGACAGGGCAGGCTTCAACTTGCTCAACACACAACCTGTCTGCAACCACCATAAATGGTTCCTGCAGGTGTGTGCCTGGTTCCCAGGAAGCAGCCACGATGCCTACATATTAAGGCAGCTTCAGGTGCCAGATCTTTTCAGACCCCCTGCGTGCCTTCAAGGATGTATACTGGGTGACAAGGGCTACCCACTGAAAAGACGGCTACTCATACCTGTTTGGGACCTATGCAAAAATGCAGAGGAGAAGTACAACAGCTGTCATGGGACAATTCGAGCAACCATTGTGCAGGCCATAGGGCTTAGTTTTAGTTTTTTTTTAGTTTTACAGCACTGAAACAGGCCCTTCAGCCCACCGAGTCTGTGCCGACCATCAACCACCCACTTCTACTAATCCTACACTAATTCCATATTCCGACCACAGCCCCACCTGTCCCTATATTTTCCCTACCACCTACCTACACTAGGGGCAATTTCTAATGGCCAATTTACCTATCAACCTGCAAGTCTTTGGCATGTGGGAGGAAGCCGGAGCACCCGGAGGAAACCCACGCAGACACAGGGAGAACTTGCAAACTCCACACAGGCAGTACCCAGAATTGAACCCAGGTCGCTGGAGCTGTGAGGCTGCGGTGCTAACCACTGCGCCACTGTGCCGCCCCACTGGGCTTCTGAAGATGTGGTTCAGATGCCTAGATCGATCTGGTGGTGCCATTCAGTATGCCCTAGCAAGGGTCTTGCGTATCATGGTGGTCTGCTCTGTACAACCTAGCACTACAGAGGGGAGAAGCCTTGACCAATAAGGATATTGTGAAGATCGATGCTTCCTCCGACAGTGAGGACATGGAGGAAGATGATGACCAGGTGCTGCATGATGAAGAACCCCCAGGACCACAGGCAAGGTGCAATGAGAAACAGGCAAGGGAGGCTCAGAACGCAATAATGCAGGAAGGTTTCCTTAGCCCTGTTGCTGTTTCCTTCAATTTTTTTACCACTGAGTAAGATGTTAAACTGCAGCATGGGGAATGCATCGACCTCACGCGGTGTGATCCCTCCCATCACACCCTTTGACAGAGCCAGGGTACTCCTGAAGGCCCAGCAGTCCACAAGAAATGTAAATACCTTGCCACATACCAAATTTATCAGTGAACAAAAAGATTGCAAGGCAACACGTGTTAACAAAATATTACCTGGTGAACCCCAAGTGCAGCTAGACTCTCATTTTAAATCTCTTATGTGTACATGTACGTGGTGCTCCCCCTACACTTTCAGCTGAGGTGGAGGCAGGCTGCTGACCTTGCTACCCCATGGCTTGAGATGACCTTAGCCTCTGGTTGCCTGAAGCCTGGAGGACCCCAGCACATTGACAGTCTCCTGCACAAGTGCAGGAGCCTCCTCTGTCATTGCGGCTATGTGAGGTGGTGATGTCACTGACAGAGGGGCTGAGGAGTCGCTGTCCACACCAGGAGTACCCTGAGAGGAGTCCCCTGCAGATGCATCAGGTAGCCACTCTTCTTCCCTTTCAGGGTATACTTGTATCTCGCTGCTTACCTGAGGAGGTTGAGAACCTGGTGGTGAGTCCAGGTGCCTCAATACCCTCTTCACCCAACCACTGTGGCACAAAGCTCTTGGAGGAGGCAATGGCGTGCAGGCCTGCACATCTTCAGAAAACACTGAACAGTATGCTGGATATGGTTCTCCATTAGGGTTGCCAATCTCTCGATGGAGGAAACCAAGCGAGCACACACCTGAGCCATGGCGGTACTCATGGTCTGCATGGACTCCTCCATCGTCAATGCGAGGGTGCACATAGCCTCTTGGAAGCTCTGCTAGATATTCCCGCACCTCATGCAGCATTTGCCGCCTTGCTGACGACTCCTGAGGCATGTCATCACTCTGAGGCTCAACATCACCCTGGCTCCCACAGTCCTCCAAGTGTCAGTGGCCTCATATATCACAGCCTCCATCTTGTCTTTGACCTGCGTGAGACAGAAGATTAATTAGAGGGTGCTGCACATTCCACCACGTCCTCCAGCCTACCACTGGTGTAGAGCTCCTTCTGACCAGTGGAAAATACATTAGCACTATGCCTCATATTCTCCAGAGGTACTCTTGTGCCCATCCATTAGGTCACTGACTCTTACGCGTCTCCACTCCAGGCTCACCATCTGCAATGGAAGGGCCCCCAACTGGCCTCCAAACTCCAGGGCTTCATTCTCCATCAGGGTCACGATGGTAAGGAACGGGATGCCTCTGCTGGTCTTAGTGCTTTCTTTGGTATTGTGGGCAGTCTTCTTCTGCAAGCACATTAATGACCATTGTTAGTCACCCACCAAAGACACACACAACGTGGTACCAGCCTGACTATTAATACTAGTGCCACACAAATGCCTCCTGCATGCGGCCACTCAGAAGCAGTAGTGCAGGAGTCACCTCTGATGCTCCGTGGTCATTCACCACAAGGCTGCCATGCCTATGGCAGTCAATGCTGCTGCCTGGCGATTGCCAATGACTGGGTGGTGTCACGCCAATTTGCTTTGTTGAATGGTAATTTGCTTTAATCCACTGACTGGAGATCAGAATTTATATTTTTCTTAAAGAACAGATAAAAGATGAATTTGCGAACAGTTTAAGATGGCCACCTCAATTTGTATCACTGTATCCGACATTGCAAGGCCTGTGAGGAGGGAGACAAAACGTCTGCTCATCCCAGCAAGAACCAAGACCCAGGAAGTTTAAGGGAACTGCTTGTTCTTTTCCCTTTAGCAAGAACAAACCTCAAAATCTACCAGATAATTGATAAGGTTAGTACTACTAAAATGTGGGTTTTTAAAATTTGTGTAATTTATTAAGGACTTTAGAATGTAGTGGGTAGTGTTTGGAGTAGAACAAGGCCCCTAGCGTAATTGGTATTTTTTAATTAAAGGGAGCAACTAAGCAATCTAAAGGTAAGTTATGGCAGGAGAACTCACCCATGATATGGTCCTCCTGCACTATGTGGGAAGTCAGGGATGCTTCCAGTGTCCCTGACGACCATGTGTGCAGGAAATGTATCCATCCACAGCTACTGGCTGCCTGCATTACGGAGCTGGAGCTGCGGGTGAATTAACTGTGGAGCATCCGCGATGCTGAGATCGTCGTGGATAGCACGTTTAGCGAGGTGGTCACACCACAGGCAAATGTTGCAAAGACAGGAAGGGAATGGGTGACCACCAGGCAGAGTAGAGGAAGGCAGGTAGTGCAGGAGTCCCCTGTGGCCATCCCCCTCTCTAACAAATATACCACTTTTCATATTGTTGGGGGAGATGGCTCAGGGAAAAGCAGCAAGAGCCAAGTTCATGGCACCTTGGGTGGCTCAGCTGCACAGGAAGGGAGGAAGAAGAGTGGAAGAGCTATAGTGATAGGGTATTCTATCGTAAGGAGAACAGATAGGCATTTCTGTGACCGCAAACGTGGCTCCAAGATGATATGTTGCCTCCCTAGTGCTAGAGTCAAAGATGTCACGGAGTGGTTGAAGGACAATCTGAAGGGGGAGGGTGAACAGTCAGACGTTGTGGTACACATTGGTACTAACGACATAGGTAGAAAGAGGGATGAGGTCCTGCAACAAGAATTTAGGGAGCTAGGTAGCAGATTAAAAAGCAGGAGCTCTAAGGTTGTAATCTCTGGATTACTCCCGGTACCACGTGCTAGTGAGGATAGGAATAGGAGGATAGAGCAGATGAATGCGTGGCTGAAGAGATGGTGCAGGAGGGAGGGCTTTAGTTTCTTGGATCACTGGGTCTGTTTCTGGCGAAGGTGGGACCTGTACAAGGGGGATGGGTTGCACCTGAACCGGAATGGGACCAACATCCTTGCTGGGAGGTTTGCTAGTGCTGTTGCGGGGCGGTTTAAGCTAATTTGGCAGGGGGACAGGATACAGAGTGGAGGTACATAAAGGGGTGATGCACAGTCAAATATAGAAGAGAAATTGAGTCAGTCTGGAAGGCAGAGCAAATATAGACCTGTTAAGGCACAAGTAAATGATGCAAGGTTGGATTACATCTATTTTAATGCAATGAGTCTTACTAGTAAGGCAGATAAATTGAGGGCATCGATTAACACATGGGATTATGATATTATTGCTATCACAGAGACATGGTTGTGGGAGGGGCAGGACTGACAGCTCAATATTCCAGGGTATAGAATCTTCAAGTGTGACAGGGGAGGGTGTAAAAGAGGAGGTGGCATTGCACTGTTGATCAAGGACTCAATTACTGCAGTAAGGAGGGATGATATCTTAGAAGATTCCTCAATTGAGGCCATATGGATAGAACTTAAAAACACTTGGTTGGGAGTGTATTGAAGGCCTCCAAACAATCAAGAAGAGATAGAGGAGCAGATAGAGGAGCAAATCTCAGAGAGGTATAATAATAATAGGGGATTTCAACTTCCCCAATATCAACCGGGATAGTCGTAGTGCAAAAGGCTTAAAGGGGGCGGAATTCTTAAAGTGCATACAGGAGAGCTTTTTAAGCCAGCATATAGAAAATCCTACAGGAGAAGAGGCAGTACTGGACCTAATCCTAGGGAATGAAGCCGGACAAGTGGTAGAAGTGTCAGTGGGGGAGCATTTCGGGGATAGTGACCATAACTCTGTAAGATTTAAGGTAGTTATGGAAAAGGACAAAGAGGGATGAGTAACACAAGTACTGAATTGGGGGAAGGCCAATTTCAATTTGATAAAAGAGGATCTGGCCAAAGTGGACTGGGAGCAGCTACTTGTAGGAAAGTCTACATCACATCAGTGGGAGTCATTCAAAAAGGAAATAGTCAGAGTTCAGGGCCAATATGTTCCCGTAAAGGTGAAGGGTAGGACCAACAAGTCCAGGGATCCCTGGATGTCAAGGGATATAGAGGATTGGATCAGGAAAAAAAAGGAGGCTTATAGCAGATTCAAAGCACTGAAAACAGCGGAGTCCCTAGAGAAGTATAGAAAGTGTAGGGGGGGTACTTAAAAAAGTAATTAGGAGAAGAAGAGGGGACATGAAAAAACACTGGCGGGCAAGATAAAGGAAAATCCCAAGGCATTTTATAAGTGTGTTAATGGCAAGAGGATAACCAGGGAAAGAAAAGGGCCCATTAGGGAGCAAAGTGGCAATCTCTGTGTGGAGCTGGATGATGTAGGTGAGGTTTTAAATGATTACTTTTCATCTGTGTTCACTATGGAGAAGGTGGGTGTCGAGATCAGGGAGGGGGACTGTGATATACCGGAAGAAATTAGCATTGAAAGGGAGGAAGTATTAGCTGTTTTAGCGGGCTGAAAAGTGGATAAATCCCCAGGCCCAGATGAGATGTATCCCAGGCTGTTATGTGAGGCAAGGGAGGAGATAACAGGGGATCTGACACAAATTTTCAAATCCTCTCTGGCCACAGGGGAGGTGCCAGAGGACTGGAGGATAGCAAATGTCGAACCATTATTCAAGAAGGGTAGCAGAGATAAACCAGGTAATTACAGGTCAGTCAGTCTAACATCAATGGTGGGGAAACTATTGGAAAAATTCTGAGGGGCAGAATTAATCTCCACTTGGAGAGGCAGGGATTAATCAGGGATAATAAAAGCAAAATACTGCGGATGCTGGAAATCTGAAATAAAAACAAGAAATGCTGGAACCACTCAGCAGGTCTGGCAGCATCTGTGAAAAGAGAAGCAGAGTTAACATTTCGGGTCAGTGACCCTTCTTCAGAACTGACAAATATTAGAAAAGTCAGGTTATAAGCAAGTGAGGTGGGGGTGGGGCAAGAGATAACAAAGGAGGTCTAGATTGGACCAGGCCACATAGCTGACCAAAATGTCACGGAGCAAAGGCAAACAATATGTTAATGCTGTGTTGAAAGACAAAGCATTAGTACAGATTAGGTGTAAATACACTGAATATTGAACAGCAGCAAGTGCAAACCTGAAAAAAAACAGTGGGTAAGCAAGCTGAACAAACAAAGATGAAATGAAATAAATGCAAAAAAAAGATTGTAAAAAATGTAAAAAAGAATGTAAAAAAAAGGAAGAAAAAATAACTAAAAATGAAAGTAAAATGGGGGGCTTTCATGCTCTGAAATTATTGAACTCAATGTTCAGTCTGGCAGGCTGTAGTGTGCCTAATCGGTAGATGAGATGCTGTTCCTCGAGCTTGCGTTGATGTTCACTGGAACACTGCAGCAATCCCAGGACAGAGATGTGAGCATGAGAGCAGGGGGGAGTGTTGAAATGGCAAGCATCCGGAAGCTCAGGGTCCTGCTTGCGGACTGAGCGGAGATGTTCCGCAAAGCGGTCACCCAGTCTGCGCTTGGTCTCCCCAATGTAGAGGAGACCACACTGTGAGCAGCGAATACAGTATACTACATTGAAAGAAGTACAAGTAAATCGCTGCTTCACCTGAAAGGAGTGTTTGGGGCCTGGGATAGTGAGGAGAGAGGAGGTAAATGGGCAGGTATTACACCTCCTGCGATTGCAGGGGAAGGTGCCATGGGACGGGGACGAGGTGGTGGGGGTAATGGAGGAGTGGACCAGGGTGTCGCGGAGGGAACAATCCCTTCGGAATGCTGACAGGGGAAGGGAGGGGAAGATGCGACTGGTAGTGGCATCACGCTGGAGGTGGCGGAAATGGCGGAGGATGATCCTTTGGATATGGAGGCTGATGGGGTGAAAAGTGAGGACAAGGGGAACCCTGTCACAGTTCAGGGAGGGAGGGGAAGGGGTGAGGGTAGAGGTGCGGGGAATGGGCCGGACACAGTTGAGGGCCCTGTCAACCACAGTGGGGGGAAATCCTCGGTTGAGGAAAAAGGAGCTCTAATCAGAAGCACCGTCATGGAAGGTAGCATCATCAGAGCAGATGCGTCGAAGACGGAGAAACTGGGAGAATGGAATGGAGTCCTTACAGGAGGTAGGGTGTGAAGAAGTGTAGTCGAGGTAGCTGTGGGAGTCGGTGGGCTTATAATGGATATTAGTAGACAACCTATCCCCAGAGATGGAGACAGAGAAGTCGAGGAAGGGAAGGGAAGTGTCAGAGATGGACCATGTAAAGGTGAGAGAAGGGTGGAATATGGAAGCAAAGTTGATAAAGTTTTCCAGTTCGGGGCGGGAGCAGGAAACGGCACCGATACAGTCATCAATGTACCGGAAAAAGAGTTGGGGGAGGGGGCCTGAGTAGGACTGGAACAAAGAATGCTCGACATATCCCACAAAAAGACAGGCATAACTAGGACCCATGCGGGTACCCATAGTGACACCTTTTACTTGAAGGAAGTGAGTGGAGTTGAAGGAGAAGTTGTTCAATGTGAGAACAAGTTCAGCCAGGCGGAGGAGGATGGTGGTGGATGGGGACTGGTTGGGCCTCTGTTCCAGGAAGAAGCGGAGAGCCCTCAAACCATCCTGGTGGGGGATGGAGGTGTGGAGTGATTGGACGTCCATAGTGAAGAGGAGGCGGTTGGGACCAGGAAACTGGAAATTGTCAAAATGACGTAGGGCATCAGAAGAGTCACGGATGTAGGTGGGAAGAGACTGGACCAGTGGAGAAAAGATAGAGTCTAGATAGGAAGAAATAAGTTTTGTGGGGCAGGAGCAGGCTGACACAATGGGTCTGCCGGGACAGTCCCATTTGTGGATTTTGGGAAGGAGGTAGAAGCGGCCTGTCCGGGGTTGTGGGAGTATGAGGTTGGAAGCTGTAGAGGGAAGATCTCCAGAGGAGATGAGGTCAGCGACAGTCCTTTGGACGGTGGCTTGATGTTCGGTGGTGGGGTCATGGTCCAGAGGGAGGTAGGAAGAAGTGTCCGTGAGTTGGCGTTGAGCTTCTGCAAGGTAATCAGGGATAGTCAGCATGGCTTTGTCAGGAGGAGATCGTATCTAACTAACTTGATTGAATTTTGTGAGGAGGTGACTAGATGTGTAGATGAGAGTAAGGCAGTTGATGTGGTCGACATGGACTTCAGTAAGGCTTTTGAGAAGGTCATGCTTGGGAGATTGGTTAAGCAGGTAAGAGCCCATGGGATCCAGGACAATTTGGCAAATTGGATTCAAAATTGGCTTAGTGGCAGGAGGCAGCGGATGATGGTCATGGGTTGTTTTTGCAAGTGGAAGCCTGTGACCAGTGGTGTACCAATGGGATTGGTGCTGGGACCCTTGTTGTTTGTAGAGTACATTAATGATTTAGACATGAAGATGTATGATCAGTAAGTTTGCCGAGAACACGAAATAGAATAGATAGGTAGGCAAAGACACGATGGACCGAAGGGCCTGTTTCTGTATAATTCTGTATAATTCTGCTGTATAATTCTATGACTCTAAGAAATACTGCTAATTACTATGCTTGAATCACTGAGTGACTGCATGTGACAATCCCCTCACCATCTGTGGTTTTAAGCTGGGTTTTTCTCCGCAGCAGCAAGGATAAGCAGCTGGTCTCTGACACTTGCAGACCCAAGTGGGGGTCCCTCTCTCTCTCTCTCTCTACTCCAGCTTGCAAGCTTCAAACTCTGTTGACTGATCACCTTTGCATACACCGCCTACGATCAGAAACCCCACTGGAGGAAATCATCCGCATCACTGTCTCCAAGAGACCCACCAAACCAGTCATCTACCTCTTCAAACTAAAAGCCTCAGGACCACCGAATTCAGCTAGAAGCCAGCTGGATCACCAAAAGCCACAGAGTGTATACCCCTTTTTTCTATGAACTCTAACTCAATCAATCTACCTTTCCCCACTCTGTAACCTATTTGTGTGTGTGTAAACCTCTAGTGTGTGTATGTGACTGAAAGTTTATTATCTTCATTAGTTTGGCTTAGGTACAATAAAGTTAACCTCTTTCTTTGTTAAACTCCATAAAACCTGTTCGATTTGTTCTTGTTATGATCATAGCAGGTAAGTAATCAAACACCTACTGAATTGGCCAGTATATCCACTTTAAGAAAAATTTAACCCTGTTGTGGTCAAACAAGGAGAGGAAAAAGAGGGAAGCCCTTCAACCCCTCCTCAGTTGACTGTAACAGTGGCTATACTCTTTCTACCAATCTCACCCACATGCCTAGTTACATGTAAGGCTGCAAGGAAAGCAATGTGTGGTACACTTACCTTAGCAGTTCACATAAGAGCATTCATGCACTTGCAGCACCGCAACCAGGTTCTAGGGCTGACCCCAAGGCTACTGACCTCCTCAGCAATCTCCGTCCAGGCTTGCTTGGTCTGGCGGGCCGGTCTCTTCCTCCTGTCCTGGAGGAAGAGGTCCTCTATCCTTGCCCGAGCAGCCTGGAGGAGAACGTGCAGAGAGGCATCACTGAACTTTGGGCCACCCGGGATTTTTCTTCTGCCATTGCGCCAAATCCTTCCTTTCTCCGGGCTTCAACATGTACTTCTTTTTTTAGCAAACTATTTCAGAGAGTGCTGGCATCCTTTAAATACAGTGCCAGCACTTCCAGCAGCGTGAGAAGGCTCCTCCACCTCCCGGCAGTTAACTGGTTGGCCGCCACAGAATTACAATTTCCAGCACGCATCTACAGTTCTGGGAAAAGGTCACAGACCTGAAACGTTAGCTCTGCTTCTCTCTCCACAGATGCTGCCAGGCCTACTGAGTATTTGCAGCACTTTCTGTTTTTATATCTGCTAATTGGTGTATTCCTCCTAAGTGAAGCATGGACTGCTCCAATGTTGTGTACCCAACTATGGCTAATTATATAACTAGTGTATTTAGTGATCTTCCTATTGCCAGAGTCAACTTCTTAAGAGAGTAACTCAAAGAACTATTCTCAAATTTAGCTTCTATGACAATTACAAACCTGGCCTATATCCCAAAAGATCAATTCACCATCGTCCTTTCTACATCAAAGGAAGAAACTAAGAAATGTATATTAAGTATTGCTGAAAACAGAGCCATTTTGTCGAAGCTTTTCGTCTTGCACTCATTAGGACAATTCGCAAGAATCCCAATGTAAGGGAAGCAACAAAGCTTGGCAGTTAACTGTCCATCACCATAAACTAGTACATTCTCCATGGCAATGCCTCGACCAATCAGAGTCCACTTGCAAACCAATCAGTACTCTCTTCCCAAATAGTATAAATTTGTTGCTTCCCTTACATTGGTATTCTTGCAAATTGTCCTGAGGAATGTAAGACGAAAATTTGACAAAATGGCTCTGTTTTCAGCAGTACTCAAGTTCTGGACTACCAAATGACTAAATGCATATGACATTGTGCATGACGCTCTCATGATATGCAGACAGGTAGCAATATAGCTTTGTGCTTCATGTCTCAAAATTAAGCTTCATGTTTGATAATAAACAAAGCAGACAGAATTTCAGTTAAGTTTTGCGATGAGTTCTTTGATGACTATTCGTTTTAGTTTAGTTTTTAGTTTAGTATAGTTTAGAGATACAAACCACTGACCACCTCCAGGCGCGTATCCATTGTCTCTCGAGATAAGGAGGCCCAAAAGAAAGAGAGATACAGCACTGAAACAGGCCCTTCGGCCCACCGAGTCTGTGCCGACCATCAACCACCCATTTATACTATTCCTACATTAATTCCATATTCCTACCACATCCCCACCTGTCCCGATATTTCCCTACCACCTACCTATACTAGGGGCAATTGCTAATGGCCAATTTACCTATCAACCTGCAAGTCTTTGGCATGTGGGAGCTATATTGAGACCTATAAGTGCCTGGAATCAGAGTCTGTAGATTTAACAGCAGATCCCGCATATACCAGCTTAGTAACTGAGTCTTGTAGGGTATGATACAAACCTTCACCTGTTCTTAACTGAGTCCTGCAAGATATGACATGATTAGTAAAATCAAGCAGATATACTGTTTCTGCTTTTGTTTGTGTAACTTCCAGAACATATTGCCTGAATTTCTCTCCCTGTCTGAATCTCTCCTTCTCTCTCCCCATAACTTGGTTTCAGTACTCGGATTGGAGCTAAGAATCAGTGCATGACTCATTGCAATGTGGTTGACTCTTAAAATGCCCTCTGAAATATCCTAGCAAGCCACTCAGTTGCATCTAACTGCTAAAAATTCAATAAGGAATGAAACCGGACAGACCACCCGGCATCGACCTAGGCATCGGAAATGACAAGGGCAAGCAAAGCCCTGTCGACCCTGCAAAGTCCTCCTTTCTAACATCTGGGGGCTTGTTCCAAAGTTGGGAGAGCTGCCCCACAGACCAGTAAAGCAACAGCCTGACATAGTCATTCTCACCGAATCATACCTTACAGACAATGTCCCAGACACGACCATCACCATCCCTGAGTATGTCCTGTATCACATTCAGGAGGGAGTCCTCAACATCAACTCCAGACCCCATGAACTCTCATGGCATCAGGTCTAACATGGGCAAGGAAACCTCCTGCTGATTACCACCTACCGCCCTCCCTCAGCTGATGAATCAGTACTCCTCCAAAGCCACGCTGCATCTAACTTCAAGTATCTATCACATGTGATCTCTTGCATCATCATGGTAAGAGGTATTCATTACACTCTCTCAAGATTAACCCTTTCAGACACTAATACTGCAGTGCCAAGCACGCTGACTTCTGCTAGTGTGGGAGCAGGGATGTTGCATTTGAACTTTTTCAGAGTCATAGAGTTATACAGCACAGAAACAGTCCCTTCGGCCAACACATCTGTGCTGGCCATCAAGCACCTATCTATTCTAATCCTATTTTCCAGCACTGGGCCTGTAGACTTCTATGCTATGGCATTTCAAGTGCACATCTAAATACTTCTTAAATGTTGTGAGGGTTCCTGCCTCTACCAGCCCTTCAGGTAGTGTGTTCCAGATTCCAACTAGCTGCTGGGTGAAAAATATTTTCTCAAATCCCCTCTCCACCTCCTGTACCTTACCTTAAATCTATGCCCCCTGGTTATTGATCCCTCTGCTAAGGGAAAACGTTTCTTCCTATCCAACCTATCAATTCCCCCCATAATTTTTAAATACCTCATTCAGGTCCCCCGCAGCCTTCTCTGCTCCAAGGAAAACAACCCAAGCCTATCCAGTCTCTCTTCATAGCTGAAATGCTCCAGCCCAGGCAACATCCTGGTGAATCTCCTCTGCACCCTCTCCAGTGCGATCACATCCTTCCTATAGTGTGGTGACCAGAGCTGTACACAGTACTTCAGTGGTGGCCTAACTGGCATTTTATACAGCTCCATCATAACCTCCCTGCTCTTATGTTCTATGCCTCGGCTAATAAAAGCAAGTATCCCATATGCCTTCCAAACCACCTTATCTACCTGTGCTGCTGCCTTCAGTGATCTATGGACAAGTACACCAAGGTCCCTCTGACCCTCTGTACTTCCTAGGGTTCTACCAATCTCAATCTTTGGCCTCCTTATCTCTGGAGACAATGGGTAAGCGCCTGGAGGTGGTCAGTGGTTTGTGAAGCAGCGCCTGGAGTGGCTATAAAGGCCAATTCTAGAGTGACAGATTCTTCCACAGGTGCTGCAGAAAAATTTGTTTGTCGGGGCTGTTACACAGTTGGCTCTCCCCTTGCGCTTTTGTCTTTTTTCCTGCCAACTGCTAAGTCTCTTCAACTCGCCACACTTTAGCCCCGCCTTTATGACTGCCCGCCAGCTCTGGCGAGCGCTGGCAACTGACTCCCACGACTTGTGATCAATGTCACAGGACTTCATGTCGCGTTTGCAGACGTCTTTGAAGCGGAGACATGGACGGCCGGTGGGTCTGATACCAGTGGCGAGCTCGCTGTAAAATGTGTCTTTGGGGATCCTGCCAAATTCCATGCGGCTCACATGGCTAAGCCATCTCAAGTGCCGCTGACTCAGTAGTGTGTATAAGCTGGGCATGTTGGCCGCCTCGAGGACTTCTGTGTTGGAGATACGGTCCTGCCACCTGATGCCAAGTATTCTCCGGAGGCAGCGAAGATGGAATGAAATGAGACGTCGCTCTTGGCTGACATACGTTGTCCAGGCCTCGCTGCCATAGAGCAAGGTACTGAGGACACAGGCTTGATACACTCGGACTTTTGTGTTCCGTGTCAGTGCGCCATTTTCCCACACTCTCTTGGCCAGTCTGGACATAGCAGTGGAAGCCTTTCCCATGCGCTTGTTGATTTCTGCATTTAGAGACAGGTTACTGGTGATAGTTGAGCCTAGGTAGGTGAACTCTTGAACCACTTCCAGAGCGTGGTCGCCAATATTGATGGATGGAGCATTTCTGACGTCCTGCCCCATGATTTTCGTTTTCTTGAGGCTGATGGTTAGGCCAAATTCATTGCAGGCAGCCGCAAAGCTGTCGATGAGACTCTGCAGGCACTCTTCAGTGTGAGATGTTAAAGCAGAATCGTCAGCAAAGAGGAGTTTCCTAATGAGGACTTTCCGTACTTTGGTCTTCGCTCTTAGACCCTCTGTACTTCCTAGGGTTCTACCATGCATTGTATATTCCCTTGTCTTGTTAGTCCTCCCAAAATGCATCACCTCACACTTCTCAGGATCAAATTCCATTTGCTACTGCTCTGCCCATCTTACATGCCCATCTATATCGTCCTGTAATCTAAAGCTTTCCTCCTCACTACGACACCATCAATGTTCGTGTCATCTGCGAACTTACTGATCATACCTCCTATATTCACGTCTAAATCATTAATGTACACTACAAACAGCAAGGGTCCCAGTACCGATCCGTGCGGTACACCACTGGTCACAGGCTTCCACTCGCAAAACAACCCCGACCATCACCCTCTGCCTCCTGCCACTAAGCCAATTTTGAATCCAATTTGTCAAATTGTCCTGGATCCCATGGGCTCTTATCTTCTTAACCAATATCCCATGCGGGACCTTATGAAAAGCTTTACTGAAGTCCATGTAGACTACGTCAACTGCTTTACCCTCATCTACACATCTAGTCACCTCCTCGAAAAATTGAATCAAGTTTGTTAGACATGATCTCCCCCTGACAAAGCCATGCTGCCTATTCTTGATTAATTCCTGCCTCTCCAAGTGGAGATTAATCCTGTCCCTCAGAATTTTTTCCAGTAGTTTCCCTACCACTGATATTAGAATCACCTGCCTGTAATTACCTGGTTTATCCCTGCTGCCCTTCTTGAATAATGGTACCACATTTGCTGTCCTCGAGTCCTCTAGTACCTCTCCTCAGAGAGGATTTGAACATTTGTGTCAGAGCCCCTGCTATCTCCTCCCTTGCCTCACCTAACAGCCTGGGATACATCTCATCTAGGCCTGGGGATTTATCCACTTTTAAATAGCTAATACCTCCTCCCTTTCAATGCTAATTTCTTCCAGTATATCACAATCCCCCTCCCTGATCTCTACACCTACATTGTCCTTCTCCATAGTGAACACAGATGAAAAGTAATCATTTAAAAGCTCACCTATGTCCTCGGCTCCACACACAGGCTGCCACTCTTATCCCTAATGGACCCTACTCTTTCCCTGGTTATCCTTTTGCCCTTAATATACTTATAAAATGCTTTGGGATTTTCCTTTATCTTGCCCACCAGTGTTTTTTCATGTCCCCTCTTCGTTCTCCTAAGAATCCCCCTACACTTTCTATACTCCTCTAGGGCCTCCGCTGTTTTCAGCGCTTTGAACCTGCCATAAGCCTCCTTTTTTTTCCTGATCCAATCACCATTATCCCTTGACATCCAGGGATCCCTGGACTTGTTGGTCCTACCCTTTACCTTTATGGGAACATGTTGGCCCTGAACTCTCACTATTTCCTCTTTGAATGACTCCCACTTGTCTGATGTAGACTTTCCGACAAGTAGCTGCTCCCAGTCCACTTTGGCCAGATCCTCTTTTATCAAATTGAAATTGGCCTTCCCCCAATTCAGTACTTGTATTACTCATCCCTCTTTGTCCTTTTCCATAACTACCTTAAATCTTACAGAGTTATGGTCACCATCCCCGAAATGCTCCCCCACTGACACTTCTACCACTTGTCCGGCTTTATTCCCCTGGATTAGGTCCAGTACTGCCACTTCTTTCCTAGGACTTTTTACGTGCTGTCTCTAAAAGTTCTCCTATATGCACTTTAAGAATTCCGCCCCCTTTAAGCCTTTTGCGTTATGGCTATCCCAGTTGATATTGGGGAAGTTAAAATCCCCTACTATGATTACCCTATTATTTTTACACCTCTCTGAGATTTGCCTACATATCTGCTCTTCTATCTCTCCCTGACTGTTTGGAGGCCTGTAGTAGACCCCCAGCCAAGTGATTGACCCCTTTTTGTTTTTAAGTTCTACCTATATGGCCTCTATTGAGGAACCTTCTAAGATATCATCCCTTCTTACTGCAGTAATAGACTCCTTGATCAACAGTGCAATGACACCTCCTCTTTTACCCCCTCTCCTGTCACGCCTGAAGATTCTATACCCTGAAATATTGAGCTGCCTGTCCTGCCCTTCCCTCAACCATGTCTCTGTGATAGCAATAACATCATAATTCCATGTGTTAATCAATGCCCTCAATTTATCTGCCTTACTAGTAAGGCTCCTTGTGTTAAAATATGGGCACAATTCGCTTGTGCCTTCACAGGTCTATATTTGCTCTGCCTTCCAAACTGACTCAGTTTCTCTTCTATATTTGACTGTGCATCACCCACTACTGTACCTCCACTCTGTATCCCATCCCCCTGCCAAATTAGTTTAAACCCTCCTCAACAGCCCTAGCAAACCTCCTACAAGGTTGTTGGTCCCATTCCGGCTCAGATGCAACACGTCCAACTTGTATAGGTCTCACCTTTGCCAGAAACAGACCCAGTGATCCAAGAAACTACAGCCCTCCTTCCTGCACCAGGTCTTCAGCCACGCATTCATCTGCTCTATCTTCCTATTCCTATACTCACTAGCATGTGGCACCGGGAATAATCCAGACATTACAACCTTTGAGGTCCTGCTTTTTAATCTGCTACCTAGCTCCCAAAATTCTTGTTGCAGGACCTCATCCCTCTTTCTACCTATGTCGTTGGTACCACTGTGTACCTCTGACTGTTCACCTTCCCCCTTCAGAATGTCCTGCATCCGCTCCATGACATCCTTGACCCTCGCACCAGGGAGGCAACATATCATCCTGGAGTCTCTTTTGCGGCTGCAGAAACGCCTATCTGTTCCCTTTACGATTAAATCCTTTATCACCATAGCCCTGCCACTCTTCTTCCTCCCGTCCTGTGCTGCAGAGCCACCCATGGTGCCATGAACTTTGGCTCTTGTTGCTTTCCCCTGAGCCATCTTCCCCAACAGTATCCAAAGTGGTATATCTGTTAAAGAGGGGGATGGACACAGGGGACTCCTGCACTACCTGTCTTCCTCTACTCTGCCTGGTGGTCACCCATTCCCTTCCTGTCTTTGCAACATTTGCCTGAGGTGTGACCACCTCGCTAAACGTGCTATCCACAACGAGCTCAGCATCGCGGATGCTCCACAGTGAATCCACCCGCAGCTCCAGCTGCGTAATGCCGTTAGCCAGTAGCTGCAGATGGATATGCTTCCTGCACACATGGTCTCAGGGACATTGGACGCCTCCCTGATTTCCCACATAGCGCAGGAGGAGCATATCATGGGTGCGAGCTCTCCTGCCATGACTTGCCTTTAGATTACTTAGTTACTCCCTTTAATTAAAAAATACTAATTATACTAGTGGCCTTGTTCTACTCCAAACACTACCCACTACAATCTAAAGTCCTTAATAAATTACACTAATTAAAAAAAAACACTTTAGTCGTACTAACCTTATCAATTCAGTAGGTTTTGAGTTTTTTTTTAAAAAAAAGAACTTTCCCCTTATTATTGTTTGAGCTATTTACAGGTACTAACAGCTGTTACTTACCCAACCAATCACTTTGCAGCTTTCCTGTGATGTCATTGTTGACTTTTTTTTCCTATTTTTTCAAAACTCCGGCGCGCCTGGACTCCCCGGAAGGTAATTGTCTAGGCCGTGATCCTCAGGCTATATTTATCCGCTCCTCTCTTTTTCTAAAAAAAATCTGTTCTCCAGATGTGGACAATAATGGCAAGATCCTAGTTATTACCAAACCCAATAGACCCTGAGAAGGTGGTGATGGGCCTTGTCTGTATAATGCTGCAGAACTCATGGTGATGGCACTCTCACAATGGTGTAATTCAGTTACATTTCTGGTCAACAGTGACCCCCAAAATCTGATGGTGATGCCATTAACGTGAGAGAAATGGACAAAAGAGCTGAACTCAAGAGGTGAGGTGAAAGTGACATCAAGGCATCATTTGACCAAATATGGCATCAAGGAGCCCTAGCAAAACTGGAATCAACTGGAATCAGGAGGAAAACTCTCCACTGGTTGGAATCGTACCTAGCGCAAAGGAAGATGTTTGTGGTTGTTGGAGGTCAATCATCTCAGCTCCAGGACATCACTGCAGGAGCTCCTCAGGATAGTGTCCTAGGACCAACCATCTTCAGGTGCTTCATCAATGACATTCCATCATCATAAGGTCCGAAGTGGGGATGTTCACTGATGATTGCACAATGTTCAGCACCATTCGTGACTCTCTGATTTTCCTTGTTCAAGATATTATTACATGGCATTTATATGGTGCAAATTTTACCTGCTGTTTGTCAACTCAAGCCAGGCTCTGCTGTTGGCTGACATTGACTGCTTCATCATTGAAGAGGTTGTGAAAGGAATTGAAAACTGTGAAATCATCAGTGAACAGCCCCATTCCTGACTTTGTGCTGCAGAGCAAGTTATTGCTGAAGTAGATGAAAGTGGGTGGGTCAAGGCTACTTCCCTAAAGAATTCTGCAAGCAATATCCCGGAGATTGGTTGAATGGACTGGGACAACCACAACCATCTTGTTTTATATCAGGTGTGACACTAGTCACTGGAGGGTTTTCCGTTTGATCCACATTAGCCTCAGTTCACCTAGGGCTCCATTGTGCCATATTTCATTGAATGATGCCTTGATGATGAAACCAGCTACTCTCACCTCTTCTCTGGCATTCAGCTCTTGCATCCATTTCTAAATCAAGGCTGTAGTGAGATCTGAAGCTAAATCATTGTGGAGGAACTCAAACTGAACATGGACATGGCTTCACTTGATGGCATTATCAATGACTCTGCCCATCATTCTATCATTGATTGGGGGGAAACTGATAGGGTAGTTTTGACCAGTTTATGTTTTTCCTTTCTTTTGTGGGTAATATGTACCTGGATAATTTTCCACATTATTGAATAGATGGCAACGACAGCCGTACTGGAATAGTTTGAGTTGGAAAGTTACTAGCTATGGTGCACAGCCATATTGTCAGGGCTCATTGCTTTTGTTGTATGCAATGTACTCAGCTGCTGAATAATGTCACATGGAGTGAACCCAATTATCTATCTACTGGCATCTCATAGCTGGGCACCTCAAGAGGAGGCCAAGGAGGATTGCCCACTCTATGCTTTGGCTAAAGACAATTGCATATTCTTCTTCCTTGTCTCTTCCACTTATACGCTGGACTCCACATGGTTGAGAATGAAGATGCTCATGTAAGCCTCCTCATCCCTTTAACTGCCTGAATACCTAGGACTGGATTTTTAGCCCCTGCTGGGGCGGGTATGGAGGTGAATGGGCACGGAATTCTGTGTCGCCATCCTACATACCTGTTCCCCTGCTCCATCCTGACCCAGGCCAGGTGAGTAGCCAACTAAGCAGGTTAAGAGCCAATTAAGGCCTGTTATCCAAGACAAACTTTTTATTATACATTCATTCATGGGATGTGGGCGTCGCCAGCTTGGCCAGCATTTATTGCCCATTTATATTGCTCTTGAGAAAGTGGTGGTGAGTTGCCTTCTTGAACCGCAGCAGTCCATGTGAAGCAGGTAGACCCACAGTGCTGTTAAGAAGGGAGTTCCAGGATTTTGACCCAGCGACAGTGAAGGAATGGCGATATAATTCCAAGTCAGGATGGGATGTAACTTGGACGGGAACTTGCAGGTGGTGGTGTTCCCAGGCATTTGCTGCCCTTGTCCTTCTAGCTGGTAGAGGTCAGCGGTTTGGAAGCTGCTGTCTAAGGAGACTTGCTGTGTTGCTGCAGTGCATCTTGTAGATGGTACACACTGCTGCCACTGTGTGTCGGTGGTGGAGGGAGTGAATGTTTGTGGATGGGGTGCCAATCAAGCGGGCTGCTTTGTCCTGGATGGTGTTGAGCTTCTTGAGTGTTGTTCGAGCTGCAGCCATCCAGGCAAGTGGAGAGTATTCCATCACACTCCTGACTGGTGCTTGTAGATGGTGGACAGTCTTTGGGGAGTCCCGAGGTGAATTACTCACCACAGGATTCCTAGCCTCTGACCTGCTCTTGTAGCCATGGTATTTATATGGCTACTCCAGTTCAGGTTCTGGTCAATGGTAGCCCTCAGGATGTTGATAGTGGGGGATTCAGCGATTGTTTTGCCATTGAATGTCAATGGGAGATGGTTAGATTTTCTCTTGCTGGACATGGTCATTGCCTGGCACTTGTGTGGCGCGAATGTTACTTGTCACTTATCAGCCCAAGCCTGGATATTGTCCAGGTCTTGCTGCATGTCTACACAGACTGCTTCAGTATCTGAGGAGCCGCAAATGGTGCTGAACATTGTGCAATCATCAGCGAACATCCCCACTTCTGACCTTATGATTGAAGGAAGGTCATTGATGAAGCAGCCGAAGATGGTTGGGCCAAGGACACTACCCTAAGGAACTCCTGCAGGGATGTCCTGGAGCAACCATCTTCCTTTACGCTAGGTATGCCTCCAGCTAGTGGAGAGTTTCCCCCCGATTCCCATTGACTTCAGTTTTGCTAGGGCTCCTTGATGCCATACACGGTCAAATGCTGCCTTGATGTCGAGGGCAGTGACTCTTACCTCACCTCTTGAGTTCAGCTCTTTTGTGCATGTTTGAACCAAGGCTGTAATGAGTTCAGGAGCTGAGTGGCCCTGGCAGAACCCAAACTCAGTGTCACTGATCAAGTGCCACTTGATGGCACTGTTGATGACACCTTCTACCACTTTACTGATGATTGAGAGTAGACTGATGGGGCGGTAATTTTCCACTTGGCCTCCAGGTCCTCGCAGGTGGCAGGGGACTGTACAGCAGCCTGGAGGCTGCCTCCTGGCGACAAACAGTGGACGGCCCTCCAGGCAGGCTTAGTGGACCTACCAGCCTGCTTGGTTTCAGCAGTAACCACAGGCCGCGATGTGAAGGGACTCCCCTTCCCTCCCCCACCTTAACAGTGGTGGCAGTGCTACAAAGGCCTTTTTCATTTTAAGTTTGAAAAACTTGGGGAGATTCCGCCTCCATTTTGGGGCACCCTCTACCTCACTTATCTCAAATTGCATCCTGCTGCTACTTTCAAGCTAGAGGGCCTCATATTGGCCTTCCAGCTTCTCGATCCCACCCTCCCTTCCCCCATCCTTAATTGGATGGCAAGTGACCCCTCTGGCCATTAATTGGTCAATTTAGGGAAAATCACAGGTGAGTGACTGTTTCCCACATAGTGCTCTCTTCTGACCCCCATTTTAGCCTGATAGCAGGGTCCTGAAGCATGCAGGAAAATCCTGCCCCCAGTGTCAGCATCCAGCATTGTGCCACTTGGCCCACTGTGTCTGTGTCAGCCAAAAATCAATCCACCTATTCTAGTCTCACCTTCCAGCATTTGGTCCGTTGGTGAGTTCCAGACCATCACCATCCTGGGTGAAAAAGTTTTTCCTCATCTCCCCTCTCATTTTTCTACCAATCACTTTAAATCTATGCCCCCTCATCACTGACCTCTCTGCTAAGGTGAACAGACCCTTCACCTCCACTCCATCCAGGCCCCTCAAAATTTTGTACATTTCAATCAGATCTTCCCTCAGCCTTCCCTGTTCCAAGGAGAACAACCCCAGCCTATCCAATCTTTCCTCATAGCTGCATTTTCCCAGTCCCGGCAACATCCTCGTAAATCTCCTCTGTACCCTCTCTAGTGCAATTACATCTTTTCTGTAATGAGGTGACCAGAACTGCACACAGTGCTCAAGTTGTGGCCGAACCAATGAGTTATACAGTTCCAGCATAACCTCCCTCAAATCTATTCTATACCTCAGCTAATAAAGGACCTGTCCTGCTACCTTCAGGGATCTGTGGACATTCACTCCAAGGTCCCTTACTTCCTCTACACTTCTCAGTATTTTCCCATTAATCATGTATTCCTTTGCTTTGTTTGACCTCCCCAAATGCATCACCCCACACTTCTCCAAGTTGAATTCCTTGTTAATGTCTATGTCACCTGAATCCCTTAAGTGAAGTAATACATTTGAATAGACAAAATTAGAATTTTAAGAAAAGAAAGACTTGCAATTATGTGGCAACTTTCAAGATCTCAGGACATCCCAATGCACCTCACAGCAATTAACTACTTTTGAAGTGTAGTCACTGTTATAATGCAGGAAATATACATACAGGGATATCAAAACATAAATATATAAGAAAATTGAAAATAAATGTCTGAGGGGGTGACCTGCCACTGAGGTGACCTTGACCATAAGAAATAATAGTAAACAGGGTGATATATCCGCTCCAGTAACTCTGTGGTCAGAGAAGCGGGATACCAGCCAACAGTCAGAGGTGGAATGAAACATCCTGGAGGAATGTAGTTAAATCTGGACCAGCTAGGATCAACAGTTCTCAGTTTTAAATAGGTTCCACTTTTGCTGAAAGGTCACCTTCAGTGACTCCAGACATTTCAACAGGGAGCCTTAAAATTTTAATGAAAGAATATTTTGGCAGTTTCCTTTTTGTTCTTTCACATTCTTTCTCCAAAAGTAGCATACAGAAACCTGTGATATAGTTTTTTAAAAAATTCTTTCATGGGATGCGTGTGTTGCTGGCAAGGCCAGCATTTGTTGCCCATCTCTGATCGTGCTTGATAACTGAATGGCTTTCCAGGCCGTTTGAGAGGGCAGTTAAGACTCAACCACATTGCTGTGGATCTGAAGTTACCTGTAGGCCAGACCAGGTAAGGGCAGCAGATTTCCTCCCCTAAAGACCATTTGTAAGCAGATTTTTACGACAATGATAGTTTCATAGCACCATTACTTAGACTAGCCTTCTGCCATGTTGGGATTTGGACCCATGACCCCAGGGCATTAAAATAGAAGCAAAATACTGCAGATGCTGGAAATCTGAAATATAAACAAGAAATGCTGGAAATACTCAGCAGGTCTGGCAGCATCTGTGGAGAGAGAAGCAGAGTTAACATTTCAGGTCAGTGACCCTTCTTCAGAACTGGCAAATGTTAGAAATGTATTAAGTTTTAAGCAAATAAAGCAGGGGTGGGGCAAGAGATAACTAAAGGCAAGGTGTTGATAGGACAGAGGGTCACAGAGATTAACAGACCAAAAGGTCATGGTGCAAAGGCAAACGGTATGTTAATGGTGTGCTGAAAGATAAAGCGTTAGTGCAGAGAGGGTGTTAATCGACAGAAAAATGAACAGCCCTGGCCCAAAGCACAAACATGAAAAAAGTGGACAGGCGCAAGATAAAAAAATGAATGATGCAACAAACTGAAATAAAATAAACAAATAATAAATAATAAAAAAGAAAAAATAACTAAAAATAAAAAGGGGGGCCCATCATGCCCTGAAATTATTGAACTCAATGTTCAATCCGGCGGGCTGTAGCGTGCCTAATTGGTAAATGAAATGTTGTTCCTCGAGCTTGCATTGATGTTCACTGGAACATTGCAGCAAGCCCAGGACAGATATATGGGCATGAGAGCAGAGGGATGTGTTGAAATGGCCAGCAACCGGAAGCTCGGGGTCATGCTTTCAGACTGAGCGGAGGTCTTCTGCAAAGCAATCACCCAATCTGCATTTGGTCTCCCCAATGTAGAGGAGACCACATTGTGAGCAGCGAATACAGGATAATAAATTGAAAGAAGTACAAGTAAATTGCTGCTTCACCTGAAAGGAGTGTTTGGGGCCTTGGATAGTGAGGAGAGAGGAGAGAGGTGCGATTGCATGTGAAGGTGCCATGGGAAGGGGACAAGGTGTTGGGAGTAATGGAGTGGACCAGGGCATTAGCCTGGCCCACTGAATTAATGGTTCTGTGACATTACCAATGCACCACTACCACCCCTGAATTTACTGGGATTTTAGCTGAGAATTGACTGGTTATTATCTCATGCCTGTTTCTGGGGGCATTGCTGGCCCATGTGACAGTCATATTTGTGAGTGTGTCGCAGTCACTTGATTCCAAAAGTAGTTGATTGTGTGGAGTGATTTGAAACATTTTGAGTTGATATATAAAGACAGCTATTGTCATTTATTGTTTAAATCATTTTGATCTGCAATAAGTTTTTGGTATTAATAAGAAACTTACATTTCTGCAGTAAATTTAACTATGAAATCCAAAGAGTAACAGCCTCAGGAGGATCTGTATATTTCAAAGTTCAAATGCTTAACGTCCATTTTAGAACAGGAGAAAAATATATTTAAAAGATGGTTAAAGACCATTCAGCCTATTAAATTTCAACTCTCCAGTGCATCATCTCACTCATGATATCTAGTTGTATTTTGAATGATCCCAATGTTTTTGCCAAATTATAGGGTCGAGGTTCCACTTGTTTACACTAGTGATATCAGTACAATGCAGGCGGAATTGGCCAAGTGAGTGAAGACGATCAGTGGATTTTAAGCGTAACTGAGTTATTCTCAAAACCAGTTACGTTTGCGTTTTCCATGATCTTTTGCATTGGTTCAAGGTTCAATGCACCCGAAGCAAACCCCCATTCACAAAACTGGCCAGATCCCAGATCGGAACTTTGAGATTCCGCAGATTGCGTTGGTTCAGGAAGACTATTCAAATTGCATTCATTTTTTAGGAACACAGGTACTAGAAGGCATGTTTTAAAAGTTTTTCATATCAGAAAATATTTAATTTATTAAGAAACTGATCAGTGTGCACCAATGAAACGAGTAAACAATTCTGTATAGTTTTTTTTTTACCATTTTAAATCAGGTTGCTCACAGGTAGAGCTCTGGACACCATTATTGAAAATGCTTATTTTTGCTGATGAACCCATTTTCAGGCATATTAATAAAACTGCACCAAGTCGCCACTTTTAAATACATCAAGGAATACGTTTTAATGGAAAGAAAAAGAAGAAATGATTATGCTTTATTATGCTGTCTGATTGCACTAGTTCCGAGAAGAATTTACATGCCTGTTTATGCAAATGAGATTTAGCAGAAACTTGAGGCCTAACCGAACGAGCGCAATTTCAAGCTCATTTTGTATACAATGGCTGGAATTTTACCAGCCTCTTGGCGACGGGCTGGGAGGTGGGAAGGCTGGCATGAGAAGGCATCAGATGGGTGGGGGGGGTGGGGATGGTAGGGGGAGGGCTGCGTGCTCGACAGTTCCCTGCTGTCATACCATTTTGCCAGTGGTGGGAAAGCTGGCAGATGTGCTGCCCACTAGGAGCCCAATTAAGTGGCCAATTTAGGGTCTCCTCTGTGAGCATTTTGCCAGCAGCAGAAGTGCCCACCACAGATACGGTGTCTGTCCAGTGCAACCTGGTGAGGGGAGAGGGGGAGGTGCAGGGAGGGCCCTCCTTTTTAGGGTAGTCCATGGCTTACAAAGGAGTTCCCCCATGGCAATGTCACCGCCTAGCCTCAGCATCCCCCCACTCCCTGCACCCACCAATTGCCACCGCCTCCTTGGCTTCCCGAGACCTCACTAACCTGTCTTTGAGGGCACATGGCCATTGGTACGCCCTCATCCTGCAGCTGCATCCCCAGCAACGGCCATCACTAGCAGTGGCACTGCTGAGGCTGCTGAGCTGCCGGCCCTCTGATTGGGCAGACAGCTCTAGGAGGCGGGCCACCATCCTAAAGAGGGACAGCAGCATTGACGGTTGGCACTTAATTGAACACCAGTGGGAAGATGCCTCTCTGGACCCTGTCAGGTCAGGGAGGAGGAGATGGGCGCCTCCTGCATTTAGTCCCGGATGTGGATCAATTCAGCCCAATTTCTCAATTACACCCAAAGCAGAAACTCTATCCCCAGATTGTTCTTTAAGAAAAATAATGCTTCCTGATTGCAGTTTCTAACTTTACTTCTCAAAGCAAAAATGCTTTCTTGAAGTCATGGGTGACTTCAACTTCCCCAATATTGATTGGAACCTCCTTAGTGCAAATAGTTTGGATGGAGCAGTTTTTGTCAGGTGTGTCCAGGAAGGTTTCCTGACTCAATATGTAGATAGGCCGACTAGAGGGGAGACTATGTTGGATTTGGTGCTTGGCAACGAACCAGGCCAGGTGGCAGATCTCTCGGTGGGAGAGCATTTCGGTGATAGTGATCACAACTCCCTGACCTTTACTATAGTCATGGAGAGGGACAGGAGCAGACGGGATGGGAAAATATTTAATTGGGGTAGGGGGAATTACAATGCTATTAGGCAGGAACTGGGGAGCATAAATTGGGAACAGATGTTCTCAGGGAAATGCACGACAGAAATGTGGAGGTTGTTTAGGGAGCACTTGTTGCGACTGCTGGATAGGTTTGTCCCGATGAGGCAAGGAAGGGAAGGTAGGGTGAAGGAACCTTGAATGACAAGAGATATGGAACAGCTAGTCAAGAGGAAGAAAGCAGCTTACTTAAGGTTGAGGAAGCAAGGGCTCTAGAGGGTTACAAGGTAGCCAGGAAGGAACTGAAGAATGGACTTAGGAGAGCTAGAAGGGGATATGAAAAAGTCTTGGCGGGTAGGATTAAGGAAAATCCCAAGGCGTTCTACACTTATGTGAGGAACAAGAGGATGGCCAGAGTGAGGGTAGGGCCGATCAGGGATAGTGGAGGGAACTTGTGCCTGGAGTCGGAGGAGGTAGGGGAGGTCTTAAATAAATACTTTGCTTCAGTATTCACTAGTGAGAGGGACCTGGTCGTTTGTGAGTACAGCGTGAAACAGGCTGATATGCTCGAACAGGTTGATGTTAAGAGGGAGGATGTGCTGGAAATTTTGAAAGACATGAGGACAGATAAGTCCCCGGGGCCAGACGGAATATACCCAAGGATATTACGGGAAGCGAGGGAAGAGATTGCCGTGCCTTTGGCGATGATCTTTGCGTCCTTACTGTCCACTGGAGTAGTACCAGATGATTGGAGAGTGGCAAATGTTATTCCCTTGATCAAGAAAGGGAATAGGGATAACCCTGGGAATTATAGACCAGTCAGTCTTACGTCGGTAGTGGGCAAATTATTGGAGAGGATTCTGAGAGACAGGATTTATGATTATTTGGAAAAGCATAGTTTGATTAGAGACAGTCAGCATGGCTTTGTAAGGGGTAGGTCATGCCTCACAAGCCTTATTGAATTCTTTGAAGATGCGACAAAACACATTGATGAAGGAAGAGCAGTGGATGTGGTGTATATGGATTTTAGCAAGGCGTTTGATAAGGTTCCCCATGGTAGGATCATTCAGAAAGTAAGGAGGCATGGGATACAGGGAAATTTGGCTGTCTGGATACAGAATTGGCTGGCCCATAGAAGACAGAGGGTGGTAGTAGATGGAAAGTATTCAGCCTGGTGCTCGGTGACCAGTGGTGTTCCGCAGGGATCTGTTCTGGGACCTCTGCTCTTCGAGATTTTTAGAAATGACTTGGATGAGGAAGTGGAAGGCTGGGTTAGTAAGTTTGCCGATGACACGAAGGTTGCTGGAGTTGTGGATAGTGTGGAAGGCTGTTATAGGTTGCAACGGGACATTGACAGGATGCAGAGCTGGGCTGAGAAGTGGCAGATGGAGTTCAACCTGGAAAAGTGTGAAGTGATTCATTTTGGAAGGTCGAATTTGAATGCAGAATACAGGCTTAAAGGATTCTTGGTAGTGTAGAGGAACAGAGGGATCTTGGGGTCAATGTCCCTAGATCCCTCAAAGTTGCCACCCAAGTTGATAGGGTTGTTAAGAAGGCGTATGGTGTGTTGGCTTTCATTAACAGGGGGATTGAGTTTAAGAGCTGCGAGGTTATGCTGCAGCTCTATAAAGCCCTGGTTAGACCACACTTGGAATATTGTGTTCAGTTCTGGTCCCCTCATTATCGGAAGGATGTGGAAGCTTTAGAGAGGGTGCAGAGGAGATTTACCAGGATGCTGCCTGGACTGGAGGGCATGTCCTACGAAGAAAGATTGAGGGAGCTAGGGCTTTTCTCATTGGAGCGAAGAAGGATGAGAGGTGACTTGTTAGAGGGGTACAAGATGATGAGAGGCATAGATAGAGTGGATAGCCAGAGACTTTTTCCCAGGGCGGAAAGGGCTATCACCAGGGGGCATAATGTTAAGGTGATTGGAGGAAGGTTTAGGGGATATGTCAGAGGTAGGTTCTTTACACAGAGAGTGGTGGGTGCGTGGAATGCACTGCCAGCGGTGGAAGTAGAAGCAGATACATTAGGGACATTTAAGCGACTCTTGGATAGGTACATGGATGATAGTAGAATGAAGGGTATGTAGGTAGTTTGATCTTAGAGTAGGTTAAAGGGTCGGCACAACATCGTGGGCCTAAGGGCCTGTACTGTGCTGTACTGTTCTATGTTCTATGTTCTATAAAATGCAAAAAACCTGTAGATGCTGGAAATTCCTAACAAGAATAGAAAATGCTGGGATCACTCCACAGCTCAGACCGCACCTGTGAAGAGAGAAAATTAATGTTTTGGATTTTTTAGATTAGGTGCCCACATCTGATTCATGGGGCTGGATTTTCCAGTGGGCGTTTGGACCCTGACGCCGGGCCTGTACGGGGGTTCTGTGCTCGCCCACGACAGCAGGGCACCAGCTGACGCAGTCTTCAGGGAGATGTCCTCCTAATTGGCTGCCTCCACACTCACCATCCTATTAAGGACAGTGGGTGGGCTTCCAAGTGCCTGCAGTGATGTCAGGCCAGCAGCCATACCGGAAGAGGTGGGCGCTACTGAGGCAAGCAGGCGAGCGCACGGAGGTGCCCTCAGCTGCCTGCATAGGATTAATGAAATAAAGAGACCCAAAGCCACTAGGGCCATTGAGTTGGAGGGGATGACTATTAATGACGGAGCTGCGGCCTTTCATCCCCGCGGCTCCGTCATTGGGACATAGAGCCTCTGGCTCCAATGGCCTGTCGCTGAGAAGCCACCTCGATTGAACTGTTGGCCTCTGTGTATGGCAGAGGACTGCTCTGGCATTGGTAAAATACCGATGCCTGCACAAAATGGTCTCTAAGTGGGGCCTTTATTGCAGTAATTGGCTGCCCACCTCTGTAGAGTAGACAGCTGACCCGGTTCCTAGTCCACCCCTGGGAAATTCCCCCAGAGATGGGAATGCGTCAGGGAGTCACTCCAAAATGGGTCCCCCCCATTTTTCTGCGTCCCCCAACTCCCAACCCCCGTCTACATGGGGCAGGGAAAATTCAGCCCATAAACTTCAATGTGTCCTCCACAGCTGCTGCCTGACCTGCTGAGTATTAAGTTTTTACAAAAACAATTTTGTTTCAATGAATGTCCTATTGATAACCAATGATAATCAGCTCCTCTTTCAGATCTCTCAGAAAAGATGATCTAACTTTTTTTATGATCTAAGTGATCAAAAGCCTCATTCTGTGTGCAACGGTGCTGCACTTCATTTTGTAAAATGACCGGAGAGTGTAATCTTCGTCACTATTCACTTTCAAATGGAGTTCCTTTTATTCACACTTCTCAATATATATATTTGTAAATATTGGGATGTGGGTGTCACTGGTGTGGCCTACATTTATTCTCGAATCCGAATTGCCTTTTTGAAGGTTGTAATGGGTCTTCCTCTTGAACCACTGCAGTTCATGCAGTGAAGTTTCTCTCATCGTCAACCAGGTAGTTTGCTTATCTGCTGTGTGGCTATTTTTACAGACATTCTCTTGTTGATTGGTTTTTTAACCTTTGATTTCCAAATACAGGGACTCCTCCTTTGACTATAAGAAGAACTGTTGATCTGTGGAGCGGTTGTGGAATAAATAAAAACAGCAATGCTACATATCATAATTCAAATTGAATTGAAATGAGTCTTTAAGCCAACCTGACACCATTTAGCCAAAAAATGGCCTACTGTATTCAATGTTTGTTCCCACAAGCAGAATATCTGGTTTCTTTTATGAGGACATAGCTATGTTAATTTGGTTTAGTGGTTTGTTTGGGGGTAAACAAACCTTTCACTAAATAAACACCCCAAATCCCTTTAACCAATTCCCTGGTGGTAATGACTGTCTGATTGGCAGCTTTGTTTTGCGAAAAGTGGTTCAGTTGGCTCGGACTGTTTAGTCTAGTGACTTGTATGGTGATGGAGTGTCTGCTGATAGCTAAATGGAGCTTGTGGTTAGGGAAGGGTCCTGTGTCATTTCTCCATTGACAAGGACCACAGAGTAATGCAGGCTGCACTTACATTTTCGAAATGTACCGTATTCACCCAATGATTGGGTCACAAACACTTTAATTCTGAAGTATTTTTGAAATGTGAACAGTAGGCCAGCAACCAAATGAATGGGCCTATCTGAAATGTTAATCCAAATAATACTGACATCATTTTGAGAATGTCTTACAATTAAGATCACTCAGTCAGACATGCCAAAAGACTTTATTTAACCCATATATTCATTTGGTTTAATGTAGAATAACAGTTACCCAAGAGGAATTTACATTTTTAGTTCAGTTAAGAGGCTCATCCAACAGGATAGGTCGGAAAAATGAAGTCAGGCTGGTTTATTAATGTGATCTGAAACCCCAGGTTGTATCACAGCCTTAAATTTCCTTAAATATAAGCTATTTCTTAAATGCTAGCTTGGGTCAATTGTAGAACTTCCATCTCTGAGAAGATTGTTGTTCAAGATTCGCTCCAGAAGGCAGTGGTGCAGTGGTAATTTCGCTGGGCGAATAATCCAGAAGCCCAGACTCTGCTGATATGGTTCAAATCCCACCACAGCAGATGGTGACATTTGAATTCAATTAATAAATGTGGAATTTTAAAAAAGGCTAGTCTAATGGTGACCATGAAACCATTGTCAATTGTTGTAAAAACCCATCTGCTTCACTAATGTCCTTTAGGGAAGGAAATCTGCTGTCCTTACCTGGTCTGGCCTACATGTCACTCCAGACCCACAGCAATGCGGTTGATTCTTAAATGCCCTCTGAAATGGCCTAGCAGGCCACTCAGTTAAGGCAATTGGGAATGGGCAATAAATGCTGGCCTAGCCAGCAGTGCCCACATCCCATGAATGAATTAAACAAAATAGGCTGCCTCTTAAACCCCAATTTTAGTGTTTAGGTCAAACACCTCTTTAAAATTAAGTCCAATTTTAGTTTCAATTGAATTCAATGTAGGGGAAAATTGGAGTGTGGATAAAACTGGCATCCGATGCAAACCATCCCATCCCGCTGGGCATCCAAGGGCTGAATTTTCTTCTCCCGCTGCTACTCCTGACGGCGGGTGAAAAAAATGGCGGCCCGCTTGTACAGGCCATGCGCCACCGTGCCACCACGATCTACTGTGCAGCGGCCCAGCATAATACGCTGGTTGGGCCACCACCCCCCCACCACCCAATCACATGGTGGGGGCGGGTTCTGCAATGCCGGCAACGGCATCAGCTGCCTGTGCACAGGAGCTGACATCATTTTTAAAGCACAGCCAGCCCTGCCGCTTTGTTTACATTTTTAAAGCCCTATCCCCCAATGCACCACAAAAAAACTATCCCCCCTTCCCCTTCCTCAATAACACTTGCATGCAATAGTTGCCCTTCCCCCACCCCCACCAAAACACTTACCTGCAAGACATGACCTGTCCCCCCGCCACAAACTGTTCAAAGTGCAGAGGTCACCCCTTCCCCCCATCCCCTACACTAGTGTTGCACATTTGACCCCATAGCTCCCCAACCACTCCACTGAAAATTATAAATACCCACTTCCCCACCTCAGTGGCGCCAGCTTTCCCTGGATTGGAAAATGAAGTCACATGAGTACCAGACGCTGCTCGGAAGATCCCGGGCAGCAGGTAAGATCGCTGACAATTTCATTTAAATGTATTAATTCTTTTTGTTTACATTTTCAAAGTCGGGTCCCATCGCCCAGCGACGGAGGCGCGGGGGGTGGGGGGCCGCCATGGATCCATGCCACCACCGGGGCAATTGAGCTTGGCACTCCCAGTGTTGGGCTCCATTGTGGGCCACTGCGAGTACAATCTTCCAGCAGCAACCCCCGCACCCCATCACGGATCCCAACATTAGGACCTCAACAAAATCCAGCCCTATATATGTGACATATACATAAAATATGCAAAGGATAGATAGATAGATGGATAGATAGATAGATAGATAGACTGACTGACTGACATACAGACAGATAGATAAGTTCTCTTAACACAAGGCCAGAACAAAGCCTTCTCAGTCCGTAATCTGCCCCTTTGAAAATGGATGTCGTTTTAGTGGTTTCATATCTCTGAAACATTTTCTGATAATATTCGATGATTAGTCCATTTGCAATAATGATCCATGTCTGATAGTACAATCTCCAACAGCCCACCTTTTGATGCTTCTGAGGTATTGTACATATTCAGGTGAAAAGAATTGTGATTAGGTGTTTGTAAAATAGTGATTAGGTGTTTGTAAAATAATTGGAGAATCAGGAGGTGAATTACTCGCTGCAGAATTCCCAGCCTCTGACGTCCTCTTGTAGATACAGTATTTATATGTCCGGTCCAGTTCAGTGTCTGGTCAATGGTGAACCCCAGGATGTTGATATTGGGCGATTAAGCGATGGTAATGCTGTTGAATGTTGGAGATGATTAGATTCTCTCTTGTTTGAGATGGTCATTGCATGGCGTGAATGATACTTGCCACTTACCAGCCCAAGCCTGGATGTTGTCCAGGTCTTGCTGCATCTAGACACCGACTGTTTCAGTATCTGAGGAGTTGTGAATGGTACTGAATACTGTGCAATCATCAGAGATCATCCTCACTTCTGACCTTATAATTGAAGGAAGGTCATTGATGAATCGCTGCATTGTCTCACCCCTCCCTATCTCTGTAACCTCCGCCAACCATACAACCCTCTGAGATATCTGCACTCGTCCGACTCTGACTTCTTGTGTATCCCCCATTTCCTGCACCCCACCCTTAATGGCCCTGCCTTCAGTTGTCTCAGTCTTAAGCTCTGGAATTCCCTCTCCAGACATTTTTGGTACTCTACTTCTCCTTTAAGAATTCCTTAAAACTTGCCCGTTTGACCAGTCTGGTTATGCGATTCGGTGTAAAATGTTTGTCTGATAACGCACCCTTGAAGCACCTTAGGACAATTTACAATGTTGAAGGCTCAGTTTCTGAGTCAGAAGGTTGCGGGTTCAAGTCCTATTAGAAGATACAAAATCTAGCCTGATATTTCATTGCAGTTTAATGTTGTTGTTGTCGTAATCAAGTGCAAGAACCATAGTTGGTTTTCACATGCCCAGGCAGCTACGGATGCTGATGCTGCTTGTAGTAACCCTACAGTCCCACCCTGGCGGAAATCTGCTAACACCTCACATATCTTCCTTGATGCCAGGGATCTTCAACGTCATGCACATCAAGGCTACACATATTCACTACACTGAGGTAGGAAATATGTTACAAGAAGCTAAAGTCAATTCTGTTGTTTTGCTTGACTTATTTTGTCTCTTTAAACAGGGAATGCTGATGATATCGGGTGGGCGGGGGGGGGGGGGGTGTGAATCAGCATGGAGATATGATTAATGCACACTCTAAAGGGGCCAAATGATATCAACAGAGACCCAATCACTAACCCAGAAAGCTTCAGGCGTTACTTCAATTCTGCTGTGAACGTTAAAGGATAAATACAAGGAATTAATTAAGAGTCCAGAAATCTGACTTTTGTTCTAACTTTCAATGCAAACCTCAACTTCAATTATATGCTTTCCGCTCTGTCTCAGTTGGTAGCATTCTCTGCTGTGAGTTGGAAAATTGCGGGTTCAAGTCCCACTCCAAAATGCAAAATTTAGGCTGGTACTTCAGTGCAGCATTGAGGAAGAACAGCATTGTCAGAGGGGCTGTATTTCAGATGTCATGTTAAACTGAGGCCCAGTCCACCCTCTTGGGTGGACATAAAAGATTCCATGTCACTATTTTGATGAAACTCAGGTGTATTATCCTTGGGTCAATCCCTCAACCAACATCACTAAAGCAAATTATCTGGTCATTATCACACTGCTGTTTGTGAGAACTTGCTGTGTGCAAATTGGCTGCTGTGAACATTGGAGCAGGTGGTGGTGTAGTGGTAATGTCACTGGACTAGTAATCCAGCAGCCCAGGCTAATGTCCTGGGGAAATGGGTTCATTTCCCAAAATAGCAGCTGGTGGAATTTCAATTCAATTAATTAATAAAATTTTGAAATTGAAAGCTAGTCTCAGTAATGGTACTATGAAACTAACATTGTCGTAAAAATCCATCTTGTTCACAAATGTCCTTTTGGGGGAAGAAAGCTGCTGTTCTTACCTGGTCTGGCCTACATGTGACTCCAGACCCACAGCAATGTGGCTGACTCTTAACTGCCCTCTGAAATGGCCTGGCAAGCCACGGAGTTCATAGGCAATTAGGGATGGGCAACAAATGATGGCCTTGCCAGTGACGCCCACATCCCTTGACAAGATTTTTTAAAAAAACAATCATTGCCTGTAAAGTACTTTGGAACATCGTGAGGTCATGAAAGATGCTAAATAAATGAAAGCTTTTCTTCCTTTTTTATTCATTGCGAACAGCCATCCTTTCCATGGCCATTCCATCTAAGAAGCAGCTTGACATGCACTCACTGGAACATGATGGCATGGGTTCCAGCTCACTCCTTTCTGTGCCAGTATGGCCAGGACTGCTTTAATTGATCATTGCTGGAAGCAGCAAAAATAATACAGGCAGTCTTATGTGCTTAATAACGTGGGGAAATAACCAAAAGTTCTTGAAAATGAGGAAGATGCACATTATTGCAATCATTCAAGCTGTAACACAGAAGTGTCCTCAACTCTGGTGAGACCACACCTGGAGTATTGCGTGCAGTTCTGGTCACCGCATTATAGGAAGGATGTGGAAGCTTTGGAAAGGGTGCAGAGGAGATTTACTAGGATGTTGCCTGGTATGGAGGGAAGGTCTTACGAGGAAAGGCTGAGGGACTTGAGGTTGTTTTCGTTGGAGAGAAGGAGGAGGAGAGGTGACTTAATAGAGACATATAAGATAATCAGAGGGTTAGATAGGGTGGATAGTGAGAGTCCTTTTCCTCGGATGGTGATGGCAAACACGAGGGGACATAGCTTTAAGTTGAGGGGTGATAGGTATAGGACAGATGTTAGAGGTAGTTTCTTTACTCAGAAAGTAGTAGGGACGTGGAACGCCCTGCCTGCAACAGTAGTAGACTCGCCAACTTTAAGGGCATTTAAGTGGTCATTGAATAGACATATGGATGAAAATGGAATAGTGTAGGTCAGATGGTTTCACAGGTCGGCGCAACATCGAAGGCCGAAGGGCTTGTACTGCGCTGTAATGTTCTAAAAAAAAACTCCTGATGCTGCCTCTAAGAGTATACATCCCTCCAGTCTGTAAAATAACTGTTCACCAATAACTGTTTTCAGTCCCTTAGCCAATTTTGTATCCATGCTGCCCCGACCCTTTAATCTTACGAGCTTCATTTTTTGCTAGCATCTTTTATGTGATATTTTGTCACACACCTTTTGAAAGTCCACATCCGGACTATCCTCCTCAAACCTCTCCATTCCTTCACCAAACAATTCAATTAAGTTAGTCAAACATTATTTTCCTTGAACAAATTTGTGCTGACTTTCATTTCTTAGCTCTTACTTTTCCAAATGCTAATTAATTTTGTCCCAGATTATTGTCTCTAAAGGTTTCCCCACCACCAACTTTAGACTGACTGGCCTGTAGTTTTGCTGGGTTTATCCCTCTTGCTTAGTTTCAAAAGACTAAAATCTAAAACACATCTGCAAGCACTTTCTATCATTGTTAATGACTCCTATAAATAACAGTGACGCTCATCGGAAATGCATTCCTCTCCTGTGAAACAGTTCTGTGAGATGGTCAAAATAAAAATAGTTTTAGTTGCAGTTTTGCCTGAAAGAAAAATAGTGGCATTTCTCAAAAGCAGTCCAAAGCATTTCACACATAATGAATGACATTGAAGTGCATTGACTGTTGTCATTTTGGCAAACACAGAGCATAATCCCATTAATGTCGACTGGATGAATGAGCAGTTAATCTGTACTGGTAGTTATGGTTCAGGGAGGAATGCTGGTCTGGATATTGGTTAACAGCCTGCTTTTCTGCACATGGTTCCATGGGATCTTTCATATCTACTTGAACCAGAGGAATGGGCAGGTGGATGGTTTAATGTCCTATTCAAAGTACAGCACCTTTCTTTTATTCTTTCATGGGATGTGGGTGATGTGACCAGCATTTGTTGCTCTTGACAACTGAGTAGCCATTTCAGAGGGCAGTTGAGAGTCAGCAACATTGCTGTGGGTCTAGATTCACATGTAGGCCAGACCAGGTAAGGATGGCAGATTTCTTTCTCTAAAGAACATTAGTGAACCAGATGGGTTTTTATGACAATCGATGATAGCTTTATGGCACTATTACTGACACTAGCTTTCAACTCCAGATTTTTATTAATTAATTGAATTTAAAATCCACCAGCTGCCATGGTGAGATTTGAGCCTGTGTCCCCAGGGCATTAGCCTGGGCCTCAGGATTACTATTTCAGTGACATTACCACAACATCACCGTCTCCCTTCCAGCAACACATCATTTTCACAGTACTGCACTGGAGCGTCGGCCTAGTATTGCACTGGAGTGGGAGTTGAGCTAATTTGATGACAAATAGCAATGTAATTATTCAACATATTGGTGGGTTTGTGACTTTTTTTTAAGTTGGAGTAGTTGAAGGCCTTTTTCAATGTGACTGTGAAATAATTACCGCTGTTCCCAGGCAACTCATCCAGCCCAGGTGCACGATATGTTTTCACTTGCATGCTTAAACTGTTCCGAGAACTTGGCCCTGACAGAAAATTCCAGTGGGAATGCACCAATCACATGATGAAAAATGTTTATGTGCAGCGAGATCCAGAAGGAGTTAGTACTTAAAAAGCTTCTCTGAAACTGTCAACTTGTTGCTTTGTTATATACTGCGGTGGTTGGCGTGAGCTAGGCACAGAATGGAGACTTTAAACAATGATCATATTCACTCTACAATCCTCTTCACACCCCCATGAACTGGAGCATGGTCCTTAATAAAATCAAAACAGCTAATTATTTTAGGTTGCATATGAAAGGATAGTCAGCTCACGCAAAGCCCCACCGCCCGTATTTGAACTCGCACCACATTTCTTTCACCCATTACCCTGTGCTTGCTGATTTACATTGGCTCCTGGTCCAGCAATGCCTCAAATTTAAAATCCTCCCCCTGGTGTTCAAATTCCTCCACAGCCTTACCCCTCCCTATCTGCTCTATCCTCGCAACCCTCCAAGATCTCTGTATTCCTTCAGTTCTGGACTCCTGTGCACTCCCAAGTTGCTTCTCTCCTCTGTTGGCAGCTGTTTCTCCACCTGTCTAGGCCCTAAGCTCTTGAATTCTCTCCCCAAACCTCTCCAACTCTCTTTGTCTTTCTCGGCCTTTAAGATGCTCTTTAAAACCTAACTCTTTGACCAAGAACTCCTTATGTAACTTGGTGTCAAATTTTGTCTGATAATGCTCCAGTGATGCACCTTGGGGTGTTTACGTTCAAGGTGCTATATAAATACAAATCATTGTTGCTGTTGGTGTCCTTGTAATTTTGCTCAGAATGTTTAATTAAAGTTTTCAAAATAGGAAAAAAGGGAATGCCTTCAAACATTCACTGCAGAGCATTAGGCGTGTCAATGATCTATACAAATTCACGCAGAAGCAGCTTAATATACCTGAACTATGCATTCCCCACTGCACTCAGTTTCCACATTCATCTTACATGGAAAATACAAAAATTGCTGTCTGTAAAACTAAACATGTAACGTCGTCTACTTTGCCTGCATGCCAACTTGACCTCAAGTTTAGGTTTGTTTCGAAACTGTTCAATATGATTTACTTCACTTAATCCCAGTAAAGAAACTTATGTTTTGGCAGAAGACCAGAGAAGGATACAAGTGAAGTACAATTTTTCAACTGCACACAAACCTGGCAGTTCCCAGCACAGCACACTGGATATTCCTGGGACCAAGTAAAGGATTTACAGAATCCACTGATTGTCCACCATTTACTGGTTGGAACTTAAGTCTTGGTAATGATTTAGATTGACTTTTAGAACTCATCAGCAATTCCTTAAAGGTTTTGCATTCTTCGATTTGATTTAACTTTCCTGAGGAATTTTCACATGAAAGAACAATGATGCCATTTTAAAACTGTGCAAGAATGTATATTCCCAAGTTGTCTCCAACAGAGAGCAATCATATCATAAAAGTATAAAGAAAAACACATGAATGGTGGGAATCTGAAGTAAAAGGAAAGTGTGGAGAAAAGGTTCCTGGCAGGTCAACAAGCCTAAGAGCCTTGGACTATAAAAGCAAACTATTCAGCAGCTCAAGCCTGTTCCGCCATTCAATTAAAGCATGGCTGATCGGTATTTTAACTCCATCTACTTGCCTTGGTTCCGTAACCTTGAATACCCTTGCCGAGCCAAAAACTATTCATTTATTTGGAGGAGAAAGGGTGGTTTAATATTTTGAGTGTAACCCTGTGCAATCACAATCTGAGAAATAAATTTTGGGAAGGGACTGGTAGCTACATAGAATTACATTGAATTTATAGTATAGATTTGGCCCAGCTGGTTCGTTCCAGGGTTTAAGCTGCACATGAACCAACTCCCACCCTACTTCCTCTCACATTATTGTCATGAAACGCTGTGCTGAATGATGATTTTTAATTCATTGGTTGGAAACCTACATTAAACTTTTAAAAGAAAAGCTGGAATTTTACATTGAACTTTATAAAAAGCAAGCAGCTAACATGTCCACCATGATTTGTATTGAAATGCCTCACATTCCAAGGTATTGAAGTGGAGACGCATGTCTAAATGGCTCTCATCCAGAACAATGGCTTGAACAATTGAATGAACTACCTGATATCACATTCATTAACAAGACATTTGAAGTCATCTTGGAAGATTAACCCTAGTGAAGACAAACCTCCAGGGGTAATAATTGAAACATTAAGGACTGAGAGGGATTGAAATTCTTAGACTTGAATCTCATTAAAGTGCAACAGAGAATACATTGAGACAATCATGTGACAATCTGTCCATCTCTGCGAAAACATGGAGTTTCTTTTGATCACATCAGATAAGCTTTGAGAGCTAATCAGTGCAGGATCCCAGTGGGGCTGTCTCTCTCTCTCTCCAGGTAATACTGCAAGTTTTGAACCCTGTCTGCAGGCTGCAAAACATCCAAGTCTATCATTGCTACAGACAGAGACTTTGGAGAGAAAGCTGACTACACCACTGTCTCCAAGAAAACCCTGAATCAAGGGGGCCACTTCTACCAACAAGGAACTTCAGGACCACGAATTCAGCCAGAAGACAACTGAATTACCAGACCCCACATACTGTATATTATTGTTATTTGTTCTGGACTCTAATCCAACCAAACTATTCTTCATCACTCTGTAAGCTATTTGTGTGTGTGATTCTCACATGTGTATGTGTGTGTGTGTATGAAAGTTGGAGTGTTGTTTTATTATTTTACTTAGTTGGGTTTAGATTTTAAGTACAATTAAAGTAACCTCTTTCTTGTTTAAACTCAAGACAACCTGTCCGATTGGTTCTTTTATGACCATAGCACATAAAGGGTTAAGCGCTCAATGAATTGGTAAGCACATTCACTGTGTAAAAGAAATAAACCTTGTTGCGGTCAAACAAGGAGATGGCAAGAGGGGAGCCTTTAGACCCCTGCTCACCTGATCATAACACTATCAACAAATCCTTCTATTTCTTTCTCCATGTACTTATCTAGTTTCCCTTAAATACATCACTGCTATTCACCTCAACTACTCCTTGTGGTAGGGAGCTCCACATTCTAACTACTCTCTGATAAAGAAGGTTCTCTTAAATTCCCTATTGGATTATTAACAATGACCTTATATCTATGGCCCCAAGTTTGATGCCCCACACAAGTGGAAATGTCTTCTCTACCTCTATGTTGTTAACTTTGGCATCTGGGTGGCAATGTGGATGGAGCAGATTTCATCTAGTTTTCATCCTGTTCACTTCAATGGGATGGAAATTGGACGTTCTATAGGGGACAGGAATCGAGGTTGAAAGTTACCCCCCAATCCCACCCTCCGAGCGTAAATATTTTTCAACTGGCTTTGCTCCTGTGCGAGTGCTTGATGGTCTTGTGTTACTCCATTTAAATGCCTACAATTAAAAGAGCACTGCAAACAGAAATATAATTTTGTAAAGTGTTCATGTGTGCCAACTGCTGGTCAGAAAATACATGCTGAAATGTGAAAGGAATTGCAGTTATATTGCAAAGAGCTGTGTAACAACAACATCTTGCATTTATGTTGGCAAGATGGTTAAAAAAAAGTCCCAAGGCACTTCACAGCAGCCTTGGGCAAATTTGACACCAAGCCACAGAAAATGTGACAAATTTCCATCATCTGCTGTATTTTGCTTTTGTGCTAAGGAGATAGTTCCAGTTGAAGATCTGATACTGACACAGATACAGTGAGCTGAATGGCCACCTTCTGCTATGTAAGTCCTATGATTCTGGACAAATATATTTTGACTTTTATCCACAGTATCTTGTTGTAAATAAATTGAAATCATTTTAAACAGAAAATATTGATTCCATAATATTCTAGATTCTTTCAAACATTGACAAGTTTTATTTCAAGATAAATTCAGAAATTCCTCAGTAAAAAATGTTTAATAAGCCTTTATCCATGTATGTATAAGAACTTGAGAAGGCAGTGTAAATTGTGGGCTGAATTTTATTCGGGCGGGTGCTCATTTAAATAGTGGGGGCGGACGCTCCACCCCCGATGATGTGTGGAAGCGGTCACCACATCCCCGGCAATGGCTTCCGGCACCACTGCGCAGGCGCCGGCAAAACATAGTTGATTTTTATTAAATATAAAAATGAGTGATGGAGGCCCTTTCCCAACCCCCGCAATGGTCATTTCATTGCCAGAAATGACCATCAATTCATTTATCAAATACTTGAACTCTACTCCCCAGCCTGCAATCTTTTGCCCTTCCACCCCTTCCCACCATCCCCACATCCAATAAAAATTAATTTCCCCACTCCTCCACCCCTCCCACCCTGAAATTTTTATTACTTCCCCTCCCCACCGGGTTCTCGCCTTAGAACTCCATGTGGAGTTCCGAAGGGCGCACAAAGGCTGTAAAATCGGCGTGGGACGGCAGGTAAGTTATTTTGCATACATTTATTGGCAACCTGCATATGGAGATGAAGGACCCGCCACCAGGCGGTGGGGGGTCCGCACCAAGGTACCCTCGCCGCCAGTAATATACGGTGGGCCCTTCTCGACGTTGCAGGTCGAGGCGGGCCTCTCCCCTCAGAATTTTACCAGTCCCCGTGCTGCAACCCACGACATCGAGGAGCCAGTAAAATTCAGCCCTGTATTAGGGCTGAATTTTACTGTGTAATATGTCATCACAACAGCTTTTATTGGCTGTTCCATTTTCCAAACACAAAAAAAGATTTGTAATTTTTAATGCAGTTAATTTTTTTTAAAAAGTAGTTTCGGACATTGAGCTACAAACTAACAGAAGAAACATTGTCATAGGTTCATTTCCTACCTGACATACGTAACATTGAAATCACAAAGCACAGTACAAATATTCCAATAAATTATAGAAGAGTGAAGGAAAGACTTTCATGAGCTCAGGATGCATTAATGTGCTTTACTGCTAATTAAGCTTTTGAAATGTAGTCACTGTTGTAATCATAGAAAATCACAGAACCATACAACCCAGAAGCTCATTCAGCCCATCGAGAACACGTCAGCTCTTTTGTAGATCTATCCAATTAGCTCCACTCCCCTGCTCTTTCCCCATTGCCCAGTCAATCTTTTCTTTCAAGAACTTATCGGTGACCTTTCATTAGAACGGTTCATCAGAAGTTCTGATGAAAGGTCATAGACCTGATACATTAACTCTGCTTCTCTCTCCACAGATGCTGCCAGACCTGCTGAGTATTTCCAGCACTTCCTGTTTTTTTTTATTTAGAGATACATTCCTTCATGTCACCTCTGGTTATTTTGTCAATCAACTTAAATCTATGTCCTCCAATTACCAACCTGCCTTTGGAAACAGTTTCTCTTTATTAACTCTTTCAAACCATTCATAATTTTGAACACTTCTATCAAATCTCCTTTTAACCTTCTCTGCTTTAAGGAGAACAACCCCGGGTTCTCGAGTATCTCCACATAAATGGTCTCTCAACCCTGGGATCATTCTATTAAATCTCTTCTGCACCCTTTCCAAGGCCTTGACATCTTTCCTAATGTGTAATGCCCTGAATTGAAAACAGCACTCCATCTGAGGCCGAAACAATGTTTTATAAATGTTTAGCATAACTTCCTTGCTTTTGTGTTATGGATCTCTATTAATAAAGATATGTGTTTTGACAGCCTTCTCAACTTGTCTTGCCACCTTCTCTTGGCTCCTGTAACCCCTTTAAAATGTAACATTTAGTGCATTTTACTTCTTATTCTTCCTATCAAAATGTATCACTTCACATTTCTCCGTATTACATAGCATCTGCCGTGTGTCTGCCCATTTCACCAGTCTGTCTGCGTCCTCCTCAAGTCTATTATTCTCTGCAAGTAGATAGTAAAAAACATTGCAGCCAATTTGCACACAGCAAGCTCCCACAACAGCAATGAGGTAAATGACCAGTTCATCTGATTTAGTGATGTTGGTTGAAGGACATGGTTGAGAACTCCACTGCTGTTCTTCAAGATAGTAGAATTCAGAATCGGAAATGGTGCCATGAGTCTGATTCTGATTTTGCCTTTAGAAGGCAAACCTTTGGAAGGTTGAAATATTCAATATCCAGATAACAGTGAATAGATAGCTATCATTTCCTTAACCAATGTAGCAACCTTACCCGTGATTTAATTGCACGTGCTGCCCAGTTTTCCTTAGTGTGGGCCCTCAGATGGTACTATGTGCTATTCAAATGGTTAGGGAGTCAGAGCACCCTCAGTAGGAGTCTCCCAGTTTGTTTTGTTGCCATGGAAGCTAATGGGGCGGGGGTGATTGGCTCTACTCGGTGCAGTCAGCAGCAGTACAGGCGTACAGAGCCTCACCAAGTGTAATCTCTCTGGTCTTGAAGCTGCAAAACTAAACTCGAGAGCCCCAGTACTCAACTGATAAAAGCAGATTAAACAACACATGACTAACATTTTTGGGGCTTTTCCATTCTGCAATTGTAAACAAAAGAGATGAAGAATTTATATCTGACTGCCAGCTAGCTGTGCAAGCTTGCAATTTTCTATTTCAAAAGCATACTGAATCCTACTTCAACAAATATTGAGACAAATATTTTTTCGGATGCAAAAAATGCATACTTAAATATTTTCCCCAGAAATTTTGAAAAGCTGGAAAATCAGATCCTGACAGAAATGGCAATCTACCACAACTTGCACAATCAGTCTGCTTTGAATCAGTTTGAATGATGCTGCCTTTATTTAAAAAAGGGTCTGAATATTGTATATTTAAACTTTCCAAAGATATTTGTAAAGGAAAAATCAGAATCGTAGAGATGGCACCCTTTCTGAATGATATTTACTGAATATTTCACCTACTCAATGATTTTCTCAGGTCTTCTGGAAGTACTGGATAATACTGTGTTGTAACAAAGCTGATCGGCTTTTTCTTTCTTAAAACCAGCCTAGGAATAGAGCCAGGCTAGTGCTTCACAAAAGTAATGGTTCCTCCTAAGCTTGTTGCTGTGGCTCATAGTCATGGAATCATAAGGCAATCTTTGCATTGCATTAGGCCTTTTACATAATACTGTTGCCAGGTCGTAATGGAAAGCAGTTACTTTGTTAATGAACTTCAATCTGCAATAGCAGATCTGTCCTGAAATGGTCCTGATACAGTTTACATGCAAGGGGATTGCAGCTTGTTTGAGCAGTGCCATGTATAAAAAACTGTCTTCATGGAAACCCATATTATTAGGTTTTTTTTTCATTTTTGGAGAGGGGTCAATCTACATTCCCCCATCCCTTTGCCACAATTCACATCGTTAAATTTACATTGACTGCAAGATCTGAAGACCCTTTTTCAAAAGGCAGTGTCCCTTTAAGTGATCCTGCCTGATTTACAAGTTGCCCTATATATTTCATGAATTGCGTAAGGCAATGAAAAATCATGAGGGTGGAATATCTTTGCTGCTGTGAAGTCGGTGAAATTTTGCTTAAGTTGCTTAATATAAAGGAACCTTTTACACTGTAACGATTAGTCTGTACCAGTTTTTAACCATTATCATTAACACCCCTTGTGGATCTAATGCTTAGCATCTGGTAAGGTTTCTCTGATGCTAGCTAGAAGCAAGGTCTGGGTCCCAATAGCTCGTACTGCATCCTCAGGCACAAAATGGTTTACAGGTTTGACTGTATTCTGACTGCCGATGCATCTGGGTTACAGGCAATATGTGTGCTGCTCCTTTAGAAAATGCAAGCTTTTTTTCTTTGTCCCCCCAAATCGATATGCGCAGGTAGGAGCACAATTCCAGATGCTGTATGCAAAAAGGATTTAAGGAAAAGAAGCTCTAAAGAAAGTGTTTCCATTGGTGGGAGGGTCAGTAACCAGAGGGCACAGATTTAAGATCATTGGCAAAAGAGTCAGTGGGAGAGATGGGGGAAAAGTTTTTTTTATGCAGCAAGTTATTATGATCTGGAATGCACTGCCTGGAAGCAGCTTCAATAATAATTTCAAAAAAGAATTGGATATATTTCTTGGAGCAGGAAAAATTTGCAGGGATACAGGGAAGGAGCACGGGAGCGGAACTAGTTGGGTCAAAGAGCCGGCAGAGGCATGATGGGCCAAGTGGTCTCCTTCTTTGCAGTCGGAATTAGCTTTGGCTCAGTGTGCAGCACTCCTACCTCTGAGTCAGAGGTTGGCTCCAAGTCCCACTCCAGAGACTTGAGCACAAAATCGAGGCTGATCCTTTAGTGCAGTGCTGAGGCAATGATGCACTGTCAGGGGTGCTGTATTTTGCATGTCATTAAACCGAGGCTCCTTCTGTCCTCTCAGGTAGAAGTAAAAGATCCCATGGAACTATTTCAAAGAAATGCAGCGGAGTCTTGGCCAATATTTATCCTTCACCCAACATCAGTGAAACAGATTATGTTGTCCTTATTACATTGCTGTCTATGGGACCTTGCTGTGCACAAAATTGGCTCCCGCAATTCCTACATTACAACAGTGACTACACGTCAAAAGTACTTCGTTGTTTGTAAAACGCTTAGGGACATGCTGAGGTTGTGGAAGGTACAATGTAAATGCAAGTCATTTTATGAACATTGCAATGATTAATTAACAAGAATGCACTAGCATTTAGAAAACTAAATACACATTTATATCTTTGGGGATTGCTACAATTACTGCGAAGCACGGAACCAGAGGAGAGATGAGGTGAAATATTTTTATACAGCGAGTTGATGTGTTCTGGAATACACTGCCTGAAAGGATGGTGGAAGACAATAACTTTTAAAAGGGTCTTGTATAAATACTTGAAAAGTTGCAGGGCTGGGGGCGTGCGGGGGAGAGAGGGGGGGGGGGGTGGTGGTGGAGAAGAGCAAGGCAGTTGAACTAATTGGATAGCTCTTTCAAAGATGGGCTGATTGGCCTCCTGCTGTGCTGTAAGGTTCAATGATTCTAGGTTTGTTTTTGAGACACACAACTGGCTTGTCCAGGATGCTCCAGAGCTGTGAAGACAGTGTTTTACCGAAGTCAAATGCCATTTGGAATCTTGCAGTGAGCCTGGAGTGGCTATAAAGGCCAATTCTGGAGTGACAGGCTCTTCCACAGGTGCTGCAGAGAAATTTGTTTGTTGGGGCTGTTGCACAGTTGGCTCTCCCCTTGCGCCTCTGTCTTTTTTCCTGCCAACTACTAAGTCTCTTAGTAGTTGGCAGGAAAAAAGACAGAGGCGCAAGGGGAGAGCCAACTGTGCAACAGCCCCAACAAACAAATTTCTCTGCAGCACCTGTGGAAGAGCCTGTCACTCCAGAATTGGCCTTTATAGCCACTCCAGGCGCTGCTTCACAAACCACTGACCACCTCCAGGCGCGTATCCATTGTCTCTCGAGATAAGGAGGCCCAAAAGAAGAAGAAAGAATGGTCTTATGACAAGTGGATGATCATGTATTCTGAAGCTATTCCCTAATGGTTGCAGTTAATAGCTCAGCAGCTGCTTGCATCTGGAGGCTATGCTTTAAGACCATCACAGCTGTGCTATAATAAACAGCACAAAGTTAACCCAGCCGGTTCAGCAGTTTACATTCTTTTTCAAGATCTCCAAGTTAATTACGCTGTAATCTCGGCAGCTAATTATATTTTATCAGTGTTTTGTTTATGCAACTGTAAGGCTGAATTGCAAACATATTTGAAACCGAGATAAACTCCTAATCAGTTCACAGTCTCAGTGAATTTAGCGGTCAGTTAGATCGCAGCCCCTGTTCTTCCACTAATGGAATTATTCAGTAGTTTTATTTTTATAATTCATTTTCTTGCCAAAGAAAAAGTAACATATGATTCCACTTTTTGTACTTTTCTGTACATAAATTACTTACATTAGGTTTTAAACTATGTGTATATTTGAATAGTGTTTATTTTTTTGAATTAATAAATGAAGTCTACTGAGTTAATCTCTGCCCAGCATTAATTACTAGGGCAAACTGTTGTGCAATTAAGTTCCTCCCAGCGTTAATTATGACTGCTAACTCTCTTGAGTTAAGTTCAGCTATCTATCAATGGGTGGTTGGTCACAAAACTGCAGTAAATCATCCATTTTAATTGTCGTGGGTCTCATGCAGTCTGGAACCAATTCTGAATTGCAGTTGCAAATTGGACCTCACACACATGAACTCATCTAGTTCAAGGATGACCTATACAGTGACAGGCAGGTATCTTTGGGAAGCTTACCTTTTCTATCCATCCAAACTCTTCTGCCAGAGAGAACAGCTGATATGTTTTAATATTGGCTCCAGTTCTCAGTCTTTCTAAGGACAGAGTCCGAAAGGGCAATTTATCATCTTCTGTAATATGAAACACTTCAAGTTAACATAGGTCACCGGATTTGATTGCCCAACACTCCACAGATGTACAGCTGGCAGGCCAAAACCACAAGCTGACCACGAAGAATTTACAGAATATAGCTGTGCCATGGGTGTCCAAAATGGGTTTCAGCTTTTAAAAACATGACAATGACATGACAAGTTGGGATTCTTGTCTCCAGAGGGATGACCTTCAGAGGACTTCAGAATTATGAAGGTTTTTGATAGGATAGCAGTAGAGAAGATGTTTCCACTTGAGGAGTCTAAAACCAGGAGCCATAAATATGAGAGAGTCATTAATAAATTCAATATGCAATTCATGAGAAATTTCTTTACTGAGAGAGTGGTTAGAATGTAGATCTCACAGCCACAAGAAACGGTTTAGACAATTAGTGTAGATGCATTTAAGAGAAGCTCGATAAGCACATGAGGGAGAAAGGAAGAGAAGAATTTGTTAGGGTGAGATGAAATTAATGTGGGAGGAGGCTTATGTAAAACATAAACACCGTCAGGGACCTGTTGAGCTAAAAGGCCTGTTTCTGTGCTGTAAAATTCTATGTAATTCTATTACAGAGGCATTGTGAAATGTTCCCTTCAGTAGTTAAACCTTTAAATAAAATACTACACAAATGCTTAAAGTGATTGTCAAGCTCAATAGGTTGAGTGACCTCTGAGTGTTATCACCGTGAGCATATTGTCATCATCAAGCCTTTTGCTGATAGAAAACATTTGGTTTTCGAGATGTTGATTATTCCAAAGCCGGAAATGAGTTTAAATCCAATTTCTTCATTTCTAACTTTTTAAACAAAAGAGAGAAGATTGAGCTTCTGGCTTTGAATCACAGCCAATCCAAATTAAATTTGGTTTTGGATCTATTTATATTAGAAGTGGCCATTATTCTCTCCTTTATTTTGCCTTCATCAAGTCATAGTCATTATGTCACAGAAGGAGGTCATTCGTCTGATTGAGCTCCTTCATGTGCTAGTTAGGTGCCTTTTATGGAGCCTGATGGACTAAAATAAAGTTTAAATTATTTTTCCTATTAATTTGCACATATCTCAAGAAAGAGAACAAAAAGCTTGCATTCTTTAACTTTTTTTTCGATATTTTTGGATTCAATATTTGAAATTTCTCTCATAGATGATCTCAAGCTCCCTACATCCCCAATAGAGTGGGGGCTTCAATTCAATATTGTCAAGGGGCATACACATTTGGGGCCTTCACCAGAGATGAATTTTATACCCAGTGTTTCCATATGTCCAGTTAGTTAGGTAAATTCATAATGAGTCCAAGAAATGAACAGAGGAACCTCTTAACTTAATTTCATCACCATTTTCATCATCGTATCTCAAATGATCCTCCTTGTCTTTGGAAGATGGAATAATATCACATTAGATTTTGACTTAGGTTTTTAACAGCCAAACACATTTATTAAACAGTAAAAGAACAAGTAAATAGCAGAAATAGACTTAGGGATGATTTGATTGAAGCTTATCATGGCTTGTTTTTATGCAGCACATTTAATGCAATAAACGTGAATATAGGAGTTATGATCAGTAAGTTCACAGATGACACAAAAATTGGTGGTGTCATAAATAGTGAGGAGGAAAGCATTAGATTGCAGGACGATATAGATGGGCTGGTAAGATGGGCAGAGCAGTGGCAAATGGAATTTAATCCTGAAAAGTGTGAGGTGATGCATTTTGGGAGGACTAACAAGGCAAGGGAATATACAATGGATGGTAGGACCCTAGGAAGTACAGAAGGTCAGAGGGACCTTGGTGTACTTGTCCATAGATCACTGAAGACAGCAGCACAGGTAGATAAGGTGGTTAGGAAGGCATATGGCATACTTACCTTTATTGGCCAAGGCATGGAATATAAGAGCAGGGAGGTTATGAGGAACTCCCGCAATGATGTCCTGGAGCTCAGAAGATTGACCTCCAACAACCACAACCATCTTCCTTTGCGCTAGGTATGACTCCAGCCAGCGGAGGGTTTTCCCCCTGATTCCCATTGACCTCAGTTTTGCTAGGGCTCCTTGATGTCATACTCGGTCAAATGCTGCCTTGATGTCAAGGGCAGTCACTCTCTGGAGTACTGTGTACAGTTCTGGGTACCACACTATAAGAAGGATGTGATTGCACTGGAGAGGGTGCAGAGGAGAGTCACCAGGATGTTGCCTGGGCTGGAACATTTCAGCTATGAAGAGAGATTAGATAGGTTAGGGTTGTTTTCCTTAGAGCAGAGAAGGCTGAGGGGGGCATGATTGAGGTATACAAAATTATGAGGGGCATTGATAGGATAAATAGGAAGAAACTTTTTCCATTAGCGGAGGGGTCAATAACCAGGGGGCCTAGATTTAAGGTAAGGGGCAGGAGGTTTAGAGGGGATTTGAGGAAAACTTTTTTCACCCATAGGATGGTTACAATCTGCCTGGAGAGGTGTAGAGGCAGGAACCCTCACAACATTTAAGAAGTATTTAGGTGAGCACTTGAAACGCTATAGCATAAGGGCCAAGTGCTGGAAAATGGGATTTGAATAGATAGGTGCTCGATGGCCAGCACAGGCACGATGGGCTGAAGGGACTGTTTCTGTGCTATATAACTCTATGACTTTATGACTTTAAAATGTCCCAAGGCACTTCACAGGAGCATTATCAATCATAAATTTGACACAGCCACAAGACTGGATCTTAGGATAGATGACCAAAAGCTTGGTCAAAAAGCGTCTTAAAGGAGGAGAGAGAGGTGACAAAGTGGAGAAGATCAAGAAGGGAATTCTAAAGCTTAGGGCCTAAGTGGCTGAGGGATGGCCATCAATGGCGAAGCAAGGAAAATCAGGGATGCACAAGAAGCCAAAGAATATGTATCCATATATTTTTACAGTAGTTGTTAAATTTAACAAGGAATGTGTGTGTTACAACCAGATGAGAAAGGTGTCTAGGGGTTCCTCTCAGCCTTCACCTGATCTTACTGTAACAGGGTTTAATTTTACACATTGTGTTTTCCCTTGGTGAATCCTTGTTCACTGCTTTCCAATTATAAGGCAAAGAAACCAGCACAAAAAGGCTTTCTTCCGTTTAAAGAGGAAAAGTTGAAATTTATTAAACTTGAACTCAAACTGTAATTCGGTTGATGCCTATGGATACACGATTTTTAGATTTTTTTGATTTTGATTTTAGAGATACAGCACTGAAACAGGCCCTTCAGCCCACCGAGTCTGTGCTGACCATTAACCACCCATTTATACTAATCCTACACTAATCCCATATTCCTACCACATCCTCACCTGTCCCTATATTCCCCTACCACCTACCTATACAAGGGGCAATTTATAATGGCCAATTTACCTATCAACCTGCAAATCTTTTGGTTGTGGGAGGAAACCGGAGCACCCGGAGGAAACCCACGCAGACACAGGGAGAACTTGCAAACTCCACACAGGCAGTACCCAAAATTGAACCCGGGTAGCTGGAGCTGTGAGGCTGCGGTGCTAACCACTGCGCCACTGTGCCGCCCCATGCTAGCTTGCATATATGATACAGACATGCAAATAGAGACAGAAAAGAGCAAAAGAGAAATAAAGTGGAAACGTTTGAGGCAATATCTGAAGAGTTTTTGTTACGGTTCTTCTAGCTCACTGTAGACTCCTTGATTGTAGGTAGATCTTGCTTTTCATTAGGTCTCAGTATTCTTCTTAAACCTTGTTCGCTGTAGGAGACTTTTCTCTCTTGGGGTTCATGTGTCTTCAGTGGATTCAGAGGCTTGTGAGAAAGAGACGGGAGCAAACAAGAGAGCTCTTCTCAGTCCAGGAACAAACAGACACTCTCTGAGTTCAAATTATTTGTACAATTCACAAAACCCCAAGTTGCCAAGCAGGTTAGTAATGTGACTAACTGGTCTGACCACGTCTTGGATTGTATCACCTCTGGAATGCTCCTCTTACACACAATACCTGGTGATCAAGGTCCATTGTGGGTTGAATGTTTCCGGGAATGGTCCTTTGTCCTTCCAATCACCGTCTGTTAAAATGCAAATGTCGTTTCCAACCATGGCTGGTCTGTTTAACAAGTCCTTTCTTCACTCCAGTAACAGTTTGAAAACCAATGTTCATGACAAAATTAATGTGCCTCATTCTTGGCAGGTGGGGGCCTAGCATGACACCTCCACAGCCAATGGAATGAAATGCGATTTGGGAAAAAGCCCTTTTCATTAAAAGGCTTGAGAGAAAATATAAGATACAGAAAAAAAAATTCCTAAACAAATCCTAAAACTTATTAAAATCGCTCCTTTTTTGGCATCCCAATAAACATGTTGTTCTTTTTTGGGGAAGTTTCTCTTCCATGTGCCCATTTCCATGGCTGCCTAGGGTCTTTGTTCCTGCTGAGGTAATTTTTTTTTCAGGAGAGTCAGTAGTGGGCAGGTCTATCCTGAACTCTCCTTCAGTGTTTTGTTGAGTCATGCAAAGGCTTTTGACTTTAGAGGGATAGATGTTTTTCTTTTTTCTGACTGTGGGGGAGGATTCTATGCTAATCTCTCCTATGTCCTCTGGGACACTCCTGCCTGCAGGTACTTGTGCAGACGCTAATGTACTCCCCTGTGGCACTTCGACTAGATGAGGCATCACCCTCACAGTTTCTGTGTCCCCTAGAGGTTTTTCTTTGTCTCTGCAGGTTCCTGTACATGTTGTTAGTGATTCTGGTGGAGTGCTTCTATTGTCTGTATTTACATAGGAGGATGTGAAGTCAAACTTTTCAAATTTTTCAGGGTTGGCTGACCGGACAGTAGGGGTCATCATCCGGGATTCCTCCCGAACTTCCTTTAACTTGCCCTCTTGGTCACCTTTGCCAGCCTTGTGCTTGCCTGTCCCTTTTTGCTCTTGGATGGGGTCCCTTACAATTCACCAGCCCTCTGCTGGAGGGTCCTCCTAATACTGGTACAGGACTTAGGGGTGCAGGTTTCACTGTAGGTTGGGGTTTCCCCTCAACTTGGCACATGTGGCAACTCCTGCAGTACTCCACCACATCTTTGTGGAGTTTTGGCCAGTCAAACTGCTGTCTTAAAGAACAAAGAACAAAGAACAAAGAAAATTACAGCACAGGAACAGGCCCTTCGGCCCTCCAAGCCGACGCCGATCCAAATCCTCTATCTAAACCTGTCGCCTATTTTCTAATGGTCTGTATCTCTTTACTTCCTGCCCATTCATGTATCTGTCTAGATACATCTTAAAAGATGCTATCGTGCCCGCGTCTACCACCTCCACTGGCAATGCGTTCCAGGCACCCACCACCCTCTGCGTAAAGAACTTTCCACGCATATCCCCCCTAAACTTTTCCCCTTTCACTTTGAACTCGTGTCCCCTTGTAATTGAATCCCCCACTCTGGGAAAAAGCTTCTTGCTATCCACCCTGTCTATACCTCTCATGATTTTGTACACAAAATGCGGTCTTATGCGGGCTTTGGTCTTTCATATACCAGCATGTACAGCCACTGTAGTCTCGTGGGCCTTTCTTAATAGTTCTCTCCGGTACCTCTGCAGAACCACTTACTGGTGAACTACTGTCCACTCCTTGCTCTGAGGTCTTTGAGGAGAACTCTATTTCCTCATCAGTACCCATTCTTTAAATAGCAGCAATCAGTGACTCCCTCTGCTTCACTTTCAGACTGGGCAGCCTGTGCCAACTCTCAACACTGGGTCGGCTCGCTGTGCCTCATCTAGGGAAAATCCATTAAATTCATTCCCAGGTCTCCTAACTTTCCAACGAAAATCTCAGACAGACAGACCTGGTCATCTGCCTGCAGTGCCAATGCAGTCTCCTCTGGGCCTGATCCACAATACATTCAGGGAAACTGCACGGGTCTGTCTCCTGCGACTGCCCTGTCTCTGACCTCCTGCGATCTTTTTTTCACTACTGGGGGGCTACCACCTTCACCCTCACTAGATCATTACCGAGGAGCAGGTCAACCCCGTCCACAGGCAAACTAGAGACAATCCCTACGGTCACCGGTCCTGAAACTCGGTCACACTCTAGGTGCACCCGGTGTACAGGTACAGGCATACACATCCCTCCAATACCATTCACCACCATTCTGGTGTTCACTGCATCTCTGGGGGAAAGGTCAGGCCTTTTTTCAGTGAAAGGGATCGAGTGGCCCCTGTGTCTCTGAAAATTATTCTGGTCTTGCTTGCCCCACTCGAGGAGTATGGGGTTACTTTCCCTTCAAACACAAAACTCTGACAACCTTCAGGAATCCTATTAAATTTTCCTGCACTTGTAGCCATAAGCTTCCTGGGTCTCACTCTTACTGCAGTTAAAGCCACAGCCTGTTCTGCTTTTCTTTCCATCAGGTTCCTATCTTCACTGAGCGGGTATACCCTGATCAACCCTAATGATTTTCCCTTTAGTTTCCAGCAGTCAACTTTTAAATGCCCTGCTTTATTACAGTGGAAGCACACAAGCCTCTGGGTTTCACCCCTGCTTCCGCACCTTCCTTTTTGGCCAGAAGAGGGCCCACCTGTGTCTCCTGCTTTCCTTTCTCTCCCAGGACAGCTTGGGCTCCTATCAACTTCCCGCCCTTTGTCCTTTTCGGATTTGCGGGGGTGATTAGGAAAGGTTCTCCCCTGGGAAACCGACTTATAAATTAAAACAAACTCATCAGCCAGAACAGCCGCTCGCCGGGCTCTCTGAACCCGCTGCTCCTCTACATGGGTCTTTATAGAGAGTGGGAGAGAGTGTTTAAATTCCTCTAACAGAATTACTTCTCTGAGATTCTCACAGCTGAGCTGTATCTTAAGAGCCCTCAGCCACTGGTCAAAAGCCAGCTGCTTCCTTCTTTCAAACTCCAGATAAGTTTGATCAGCTTGCTTCTTGAGGATTCCAAACTTTTGCCGATAGGCTTCGGGTATTAATTCATATGCCCCGAGGATAGCACTTTTTGTCAGTTCATAATTTGATTAACTCTCATCTGGCAACAGGGAATAAACCTCATGGGCTTTTCCAGTTAGCTTGTTTTGCAGGAAAAGAGGCCAGGTCTCAGCTGGCCATTTTAGCTGCCTTGCAAGTCTCTCAAAGGACACAACGAATCTTCTATATCCTCCTCATTGAATCTTGGAATTAGTTGAGCTAGTTTTAACAATTCTGTACCCAGCCCTGAATTATGCTCCTCCATATTGGCCATGCTTTCAACGGGGTTACTCTGTCACATCCCTGCCACGCCCCCCACCCCACCCACCCACCCCACCACCACCAGTTATCTGAAGCCGCTTCAGCTCTCTTTCTTTACATTCCTCCAGAATATCCTTTCTCTCTCCCTCTCCTGCCTTTCATTCTCTTCACGTTCCTTCTGGAAGGTTCTCTCTTTCTCCCTCTCCTGCCTCTCTGTCTCTGTCTTTTTCCTCTATTTCAATTTTCCTCTGTTCCAATTGTAGCTTTGTTAGCAATACCCTGTCTGGGTCTACTTCTAACCCTGTTTCTGCTTCTTCAGATTCAAGGGAAAAATGGTTGGCCACTAGTCTTAGGAGTTCAGCCTTTCTAGCCTTGCCACGTATAGTGATCCCACATTGCTCAGCCATTTTCCTCAATTCCTCCATAGACAGTGCTTTTAACTTATCCCAAGTTACTTCACCCTGGCTTGGAGAGCTACTAGCTTCAGTTGCAGACATGTTAGTATTCAAGAACACACAACTGCAAGAAAACCTGTATTGAAATCTTACTCTTTTTTGATTGACAACAATTTAGCTTCCCACTTTCAATTTTTCTTTGTTTGTCTGTGGGTCAATTCTGGATGCGAGCATCCAACTTTCTGTTATGACCAGGTGAGAAAGGTGTAGGGGTTCCTCTCAGCCTTCACCTGGTCTTACTGTAACAGGGTTTAATTTTAAACATACTGTTTTTAGCTCCCCCCTATTGAATCCTTGTTCACGGCTTTCCAATTATAAGGCAAAGAAACCAGCACAAACAGGCTTTCTTATGTTTAAAGAGGAAAAGTTGAAATGTATTAAACTTGAACTTAAACTCTAATTCGGCTGACACCTACGGATACACGACATGCCCATGTTAGCATGCATACGCGATACGCACATGCAAATAGAGACAGAAAGGAGCAGAAGAAAAATAAAGTAGAAAAGTTTGAGGCAATATCTGAAGAGTTTTTGTTATGGTTCTTCGAACTCACTGTAGAGTCCTTGATGGTCAGTATTCTTCTTAAACCTGTAGCAGACTTTTCTCTCTTGGGGTTCATGTGTCGTCAGTAGATTCAGAGGCTTGTGAGAAAGAGATGGGAGCAGGCAGGAGAGATCTTCTCAGTCCAGGAACAAACAGACACTCTCTGAGTTCAAACTGTTTGTACAATTCAGAAAACCCCAGGTTGCCGAGCAGCTTAGTCATGTGACTAGCTGGTCTGACCACGTCTTGGATTGTATCACCTTAGCAGTCTCTGGAATGCCCCTCTTACACACAATACCTGGTGATCAAGGTCCATTGTGGGTTGAATGTGTCAGGGAATGGCCCTTTGTCCTTCCAATCACCGTCTGTTAAAATGCAAATGTCTTTTCCAGCCACCACTGAACTGTTTAACCAGTCCTTTCTTCACTCCAGTAACAGTTTAAAAATCAATATTTATGACAATATTAATGTGCCTCATTCTTGGCAGGTGGGGGCCTTAGCATGACATGTGCAATAGAAAATTGCTTGCAATTGCTGTGCTAAGCTTTAAGTAATAATCTTATATAACGGTTGTTTTCCTAATCATCGATCAAAGCTCGCTGCTCTGACTATCTTTCTTTTAAGGCTGCAGACATCCGCTTTGATTTAGCGGCAGGTTGATAAATACCTTCCCAAAAGCGACCACAACTAAGTAGATTTAAATAATGATCCTGCACAAGCACGATAGGTTAAATGGCCTCCTTCTGTACTTTATGATTCTTTGATTACATGTTCAAAAAATACTGACAATCAAATGCACATTTGAACAGATGCTGCAAGATGTTTCTGTTTCAACTGAATGGCTCCAACCTTCAGATATTAGGCACAGAAAGACCTACTAAAATGTCTGACATTTGTGTTAAGTTAAGCTGGGATGTGAATTATTTACGTCAAGTTGTTTGCAGTCCTTTGTATAACATGGCAGAAGAAAGTAATGTTACGAGTTTTTTCTTTCCCATTCCATGCACTAACTTGTATATCTCTATGAGGTTAGTCACCTCCTTTCAGGGCAGAAAGGGCTTTGTTTCTCATACCTTTCTTATACCTCTTGTTGCAGATGAATGCTGTTCCAAAGCCATGCAATCTCCTGGGAGAGGCAAACAAAAAGATAAAACCCAGACCAATCAGGCTGAAAAATCTAGAAAATTCCTCTCCAGCCCCCTTAGGTGATTAAAACTAGTTCCAGAAGTCACAATGGCCCTGATTTACATTACAGGATACCTACCTCACAGACAAGGCAATCTCCCCTCCAGCCAGAAAGAGGTACACCTCTCACTTAAAGGAACTCAGCAAATCAGAGTTCACTGCATGAGCCAGCAACCTGTTCCACAGGTTCACTATTCTTTGGGAAAAGAAGAATGGCCTAACTCTTCCGTTAATCCTAGATCTTCCCTAACCTATCCAGTTGAACTAATTGCTATACATAAACGATTCCTCCATAAACCCCTTCCTCGCTGACCGACTTCGGCTCCTAGACTGGCAATGCCACGATCTTAAAATTCTTTTCATTTTGTTCAAGTGTCTCCATAGTCTCACCTCTCCCTAGCTCTGTGACTTCCTCCATCCTTATGTCATGCAGACTTCCCACCTGCCAAGAATGAGGCACATTAATTTTGTCATATGAACATTGATTTGAAAACTGTTGCTGAAGTGAAGAAGGGACTTGTTTAAAAAAAATCACCAGGCCCGTGGCTGGAAATACATTTGCATATTAACAGACAGTGCTTGTGGAGACAAAGGGGTTACTTCCCTTATACAATTTAACCCACAATGGACTTTGAGGACCAGACATTGCAGGTGAGGGAGCTCAAATTTCAGGATAACTGCTGGGATGGCCGAATCCACAAACAGATGTGGTCAGACCAACTGGTCACATGACTAGCCTGCTTGGCAACCCGTTTTTTCTGAATTGTACAAAAAGTTTGAAAAGAGACTGCTGTGTGCTCCTGGACTAAAGAAGACTTCTCCTGTCTTCTACTCGCATCTCTTTCTCATGGAACTCCAAATCCACTGATGACACATGAACCCCAAGAGAGAAAGGTCTCCTACAGCAAACAAGGTTTAAGAAGAATACTGGGTCCCAATGAAGAGCAAGATCTAATCACAATCAAGGCCTCTACAGTGAGCTCAAAGAACCATAACAAAAACCCTTTTCAGAGATTGCCTCAAACTTTTCCACTTTATTTTTTTCTGCTCTTTTCTGTCTCTATCTGCATGTGTGTACCGCGTATACATGCTAGCGTGGGCATGTCATGTATCGGAAGCGTTAACCGAATTAGAGTTTAGGTTTAATAAATTTCAACCTTTCTTCTTTAAACCTAAGAAAATCTGTTTGTCCTGGTTTCTTTGCCTTATAATTGGAAAAGAGTGAACAAGGATTCACCAAGGGAGAGCTAACAAAACACAGTGTGTTTAAAATTAAACCCTGTTACGGTAAGACCAGGTGAACGCTGAGAAGAAAACCTAGACCCAATTCTTACCTGGTCATAACACTTACAACCTTCCAAGATATCCAATTCTGGACTTTTTTTTGGCTCATCCCTGAATTCTATTGCTCCTGTGTCTGTTCCTAAACTCTCAAATTCCCTCCCTAAACCTCTCCTTCTCTCTACCTCTCTATCCTGCTTTAGGATGTTCCTTAAAACCTACCTCTTTAACTAAGCTTTTGCTCATTAGTCCGAATATCTCGTTATGCGGTTCAGTGTTAAATTTATGATTGATTATGCTCCTATTATGTTAAAGGCACTATATAAATGCAAGTTACAGAATCATAGAGTCATAGGCCAGAATTCTACCCACCCTGGAAACGAACAGGAGGCAGGGAGGGGCATAAAATCGAGTGGGAGATGGGGAGTGCCGTTTCCATCACTAACCCACCCCGCTGCCGTTTTACCAGCAGTAGGGCAGGTTGAAATGGCCCACCTATCCCAGGCCAATTCATGCCCCTAAGTGGCCAATTAATTGCCATTTAAGGGCCTCATCCCACCACCAGGCACCCCCACCTGGGGAGGCCACCCGGTTTTGCTCCTTATCGGGCATACTGTCCCCATGGAGGGCCCCCCTGTGGCAAACCCGCCCCCCCGCTGAAGCCCCTCCCTCCTCATCGACACCGCCCCCCCCTCCCCAGAGCCCAGCCGATTTCACCCAGCAAGGCCCAAAACCCCACTTAGTTTTTGGTGCCGGTGTCCGTGGTCCTCTTCTGGCTCGGTGCAGTCCCAGCAGTGCCCACCATTGCCGGTGATGCTGCTGGGAATGAGGAGCTGCCAGCCCGCTGATTGGCCAACTGCTCCTGGAGGGGGGATTTCCTGTGTCAGAGGGGTGCAAGTCACGCCCGGGGCCAATTAAGGGCCTGGGTCACACAAAATCGCTGCTTGGCTTCCAGGCCGTAAGAGGCAGGCTCACTCCAACTTTTCAGCCGGTGGGTGGGGCTATGCCACCATGTAAAATTCCGGCCATAGTGCCATTTACAGCACAGAAGGAATCCATTTGGCACATTGAATCCATGCTGGCTCTCCACGGAGCTATTATAATCATAGAGTCATAGTGTCATTGAGTTTACAGCAGAGAAACAGGCCCTTCGGCCCATCGTGTCTGTGCCGGCCATCAAGCACCCAACTTATTCCAGTCCCATTTTCCTGCACTTGGCCCGTAGCCTTGTATGCTATGGCGTTTCAAGTGCTCATCTAAATACTTCTTAAATGTTGTGAGGGTTCCTGCCTCTACCACCTCCTCATGCAGTGTATTCCAGATTCCAACCACCATCTGGGTGAAAATTTTTTTCCTCAAATCCCCTCTGAACCACCTGCCCCTTACCTTAAATCTATGCCTCCTGGTTACTGACCCCTCCGCTAAGGGAAAAAGTCGCCTCCTATTTAACCTATCAATGCCCCTCACAATTTTGTATACCTCAATCATGTCCCCCCCTCAGCCTTCTCTGTTCCAAGGAAGGCAACCCTTTTCAGTCTCTCTTCATAGCTGAAATGCTCCAGCCCAGGCATCATCCTGGTGAATCTCCTTCATACTCTCTCCAGTGCAATCACATCATTCCTGTAGGGTGGTGCCCAGAACTGTACACAGTACTCCAGCTGCTGCCTAAGTAGTGTTTTATACAGCTCCATCATAACCTCCCTGCTCTTATATTCTATGCCTCGGCTAATAAAGGCAAGTATCCCATATGCCTTCCTAACCACTTTATCTACCTGTGCTGCTGCCTTCAGTGAACCATGGACAAGTACACCAAGGTCCCTCTGACCCTCTGTACTTCCTAGGGTCCTACCATCCATTGTATATTCCCTTGCCTAGTTAGTCCTCCCAAAATGTATCACCTCACACTTCTGAGGATTAAATTCCACTTGCCACTGCTCCGCCCATCTTACCTGTCCATCTGTATCGTCCTGTAATCTAAGGCGTTCCTCCTCACTATTTACGACACCACCAATTTTCGTGTCATCTGTGAACTTACTTATCATACCTCCTATATTCATGTCTAAATCATTAATATACACTATAAACAGCAAGGGTCCCAGCACCGATCCCTGTGGTGCACCACTGGTCGCAGGCTTCCACTCGCAAAAACAACCCTCAACCGTTACCCTCTGTTTCCTGCCACCAAGCCTATTTTGGATCCAATTTGCCAAATTGCCCAGGATCCCATGGGCTCTTACCTTCTTAACCAATCTCCCATGCGGGACCTTATCAAAAGCGTTATGGAAGTCCATGTAGACTACATCAACTGCTTTACCCTCACCTACACATCTAGTCACCTTCTTGAAAAATTCAATCAAGGTTTGTTAGACACGATCTCCCCCAACAAAGCCGTGCTGACTATCCCTGATTATTCCCTGCCTCTCCAAGTGGAGATTAATCCTGTCCCTCAGACTTTTTTCCAGTAGTTTCCCAACCACTGATGTTAGACTCACCAGCCTGTAATTACCTGGTCTATCCCTGCTACCCTTCTTGAATAATGGTACCACATTCGCTGTCCTTCAGATCTCTGGCACCTCTCCCGTTGCCAGAGAGGATCGGAAAATTAGTGTCAGAGCCCCTGCTATCACCTCCCTTGCCTCACACAACAACCTAGGACACAACTCATCTGGGCCTGGGGATTTATCTACTTTTAAGCCCGCTAAAGCATCTAATACTTCCTCCCTTTCAATGTTAATACGTTCAAGTATATCGCAATCCTCCTCCCTGATCTCTACACTTACATCGTCACTCTCCACAGTGAAAACAGATGAAAAGTAATCATTTAAAACCTCACCTATGTCCTCCGGCTCCACACACAGATTGCCACTTTGCTCCCTAATGGCCCTACTCTTTCACTGGTTATCCTCTTGCCCTTAAGATACATAAAACGCCTTAGGATTTTCCTTTCTGTTGACCGCCAATGTTTTTTCATGTCCCCTCTTCGCTCTCCTAATTACTTTTTTCAGTACCCCACTACACTTTCTATACTCCTCTAATGCCTCCGCTGTTTTCAGTGCTCCGAATCTGCCATAAGCCTCCTTTTCTTTCACGATCCAATACTCTATATCCCTTGGCGTCCAGGGTTCCCCGGACTTGATGATCCTATCCTTCACCTTAATGGGTATATGTAGGCTCTGAACTCTCACTATTTCCTCTTTGAATACCTCCCACTGGCCTGATGTAGACCATCCTCCAAGTAGCTTCTCCCAGTCCAATTTGGCCAGATCCTGTTTTATCAAATTGAAATCGGCCTTCCCCCAATTCAGTACCTTTATTTCTGGCCCGTCTTTGTCCTTTTCCATAACGACCTTGAATCTTACAGAGTTATGGTCACTATCCCCGAAATGCTTCCCCACTGATACTTCTACCACTTGTCCAGCTACATTCCCTGGGATTAGGTCCAGTACTGCCCCTTCCCTTGTAGGACTTTCCTCGTACTAGCTCAAAAAGCTCTCCTGTACGCATTTTAAGAATTCCTCTCCCTTTAAGCTTTAATGCCTGAGATTTGCCTACATATCTGTTCCTCTATCTGTCCCTGACTGTTTGGAGGCCTGTAGTACACGCCCAGCCAAGTGATTGCCCCCCTTTTGTTCTTAAGTTCTACCCATATGGCTTCATTTGAGAAATCTTCTAAGATATCATCCCTCCTTACTGCAGTAATTGACTCCTTGTTCAACAGTGCAATACCGCCTCCTCTTTTATCCCTTCCCCTATCACGCCTGAAGATTCTACATCCTGGAATATTGAGTTGCCAGTCCTGCCCCTCCCTCAGCCATGTCTTTGTGATAGCAATAATATCATAATCTCATGTGCTAATCAATGCCTTCAATTCATCTGCCTTATTAGTAAGACTCCTTGCATTAAAGTATATGCAATCCAGCCTTGCATTTTTCACTTGTCCCTTAACATATCTATATTTGCTCTGCCTTCCAGACTGACTCAGTTTCTCTTCTATATTTGGCTGTGCCTCACCCCCCTACTGTACCTCCACTCTGTATCCCATCCCCCTGCCAAATTAGTTTAAACACCCCCTCCCCCCAACGAACAGCACTAGCAAACCTCCCAGCAAGGATGTTGATCCCGTTCCGGTTCAAGTGCAACCCGCCCCACCTTTGCCAGAAACAGACCCAGTGATCCAGGAACCTAAAGCCCTCCTTCCTGCACCATGTCCTCAGCCATGCATTCATCTGCTCTATCCTCCTATTCCTATACTCACTGGCACATGGCACAGGGAGTAATCCAGAGATTACACCATTGAGGTCCTGCTTTTTAATCTGCTACCTAGCTCCCTAAATTCTTGTTGCAGGACCTCATCCGTCTTTCTACCTATGTCGTTGGTACCAATGTGTATCACGACCTCTGACTGATCACCCTCCCCCTTCAGAATGTCCTGCAGCCGCTCCAAGACTTTCTTGACCCTAGCACCAGGGAGGCAACCTGGAGTCTCGTTTGCGGCCACAGAAATGCTTATCTGCACCTCTTACGATAGAATCCCCTATCATTCTTGCTCTACCACCCCTTTCCCTCCCCTGCTGTGCAGCAGAGCCCTCCATGGTGCCACAAACCTGGCAGTTGCTGCTTTCCCCTGGGAGGTCATCCCCCCAACAATATCCAAAGTGGAACAAAAACAAGAAATGCTGGAATCACTCAGCAGGTCTGGCAGCATCTGTGGAAAGAAAAGCAGAGTTAACGTTTCGGGTCAGTGACACTTCTTCGGAACTGGGTCACTGACCCGAAACGTTAACTCTGCTTCTCTTTCCACAGATGCTGCCAGACCTGCTGAGTGATTCCAGCATTTCTTGTTTTTGTTTCAGATTTCCAGCATCCGCAGTATTTTGCTTTTAATATCCAAAGTGGTATATCCCTAAGAGGGGGATGGCCACAGGGGACTCCTGCACTACTTGCCTGCGCCTACTACTCCGTCTGGTGGTCACCCATCCCTTTTCTGCCTGTGTAGCCATTACCTGCGGTGTGACCACCTCGCTAGCCGTGCTATCCACGATTTTCTCAGCATCGCAGATGCTCCACGGTGAATCCACCTGCAGCTCCAACTCCGTAATGCGGGTAGCTAGTAGCTGCAGATGGATACACTTCCTGTACACATGGTCGTCAGGGACACTGGAAGCATCCCTGATTTCCCACATAACGCAGAAGGAGCATATCACAGGGCTGAGCTCTCCTGTCATGACTTACCCTTCGATTAATTAGTTACTCCCTTAATTAAAAATACTAATTACACTAGGGGCCTTGTTCTACCCATTACAATCTAAAATCCTTAATAAATTACACTGAATTAAAAAAAACACTTTGGTAGTACTCACATTATCATCAGAGGTTTTTTTCAACAAAAAAAAGTTCTCCTTTTTTTAAAGATATTTAAATGCACGAACAGCTGCTACTCACCCAACCAATCACCTTGCAGATTTCCCGTGATGTCACTGTAGGTGTTTTTCTCGAGTCTCAGTGCGTGCCGAGAGAGAGAGCAGGTCCGCCAGCCGCCGCCGCTCCTGTCTTCAGGTAAGGCTATTGAGTCAGTCCCACTTCCCCTGCTCAATCCCTGTCGCTGGATAAAATGGCCCTATACTCTGAAGTTTAGAAGAATAGAACATAGAACATAGAAAAATACAGCACAGAACAGGCCCTTCGGCCCACGATGTTGTGCCGATCCTTTGTCCTCTGTCAAGGACAATTTAATCTATACCCCATCATTCTCCTTTATCCATATACCTATCTAAAAGCCGTTTGAAAGTCCCTAAAGTTTCTGACTCAACAACTTCCCCAGGCAAGGCATTCCATGCCCCGACCACTCTCTGGGTAAAGAACCTTCCCCTGACATCCCCCTTATATCTCCCACCCTTCACCTTAAATTTATGACCCCTTGTAACGCTTTGCTCCACCCGGGGAAAAAGTTTCTGACTGTCTACCCTATCTATTCCCCTGATCATCTTATAAACCTCTATCATGTCACCCCTCATCCTTCTCCGTTCTAATGAGAAGAGGCCTAGAATGTTCAGCCTTTCCTCGTAAGACTTATTCTCCATTCCAGGCAACATCCTGGTAAATCTCCTCTGCACCCTCTCCAAGGCTTCCACATCCTTCCTAAAATGAGGCGACCAGAACTGCACACAGTACTCCAAATGAGGCCTTACCAAGGTCCTGTACAGCTGCATCATCACCTCACGGCTCTTAAATTCAATCCCTCTGCTAATGAACGCTAACACCCCATATGCCTTCTTCACAGCCCTATCCACTTGAGTTGCAACTTTCAACGATCTATGCACATAGACCCCAAGGTCTCTCTGCTCCTCCACATGCCCAAGAACCCTACCGTTAACCCAGTATTTTGCATTCGTGTTTGTCCTTCCAAAATGGACGACCTCACACTTTTCAGGGTTAAACTCCATCTGCCACTTTTCAGCCCAGCACTGCAACCTATCCAAGTCCCTTTGCAGACGACAATAGCCCTCCTCGGTATCCACAACTCCACCAACCTTTGTATCATCTGCAAATTTACTGACCCACCCTTCGACTTCCTCATCCAAGTCGTTAATAAAAATCACAAACAGGAGAGGACCCAGAACTGATCCCTGTGGCACGCCACTGGTAACTGGGCTCCAGGCTGAGTATTTACCATCTAAGACCACTCTCTGCCTTCTATCAGTTAGCCAATTCTTAATCCAACTGGCCACATTCCCCACTATCCCATGCCTCCTGACTTTCTCCATAAGTCTACCATGGGGGACCTTATCAAATGCCTTACTAAAATCCATGTACACCACATCCACTGGTTTACCCTCATCCACTTGCTTGGTCACCTGCTCAAAGAATTCAATCAGGCTTGTGAGGCAAGACCTACCCCTCACAAAACCGTGCTGACTGTCCCGAATCAAGCAGTGTCTTTCCAGATGCTCAGAAATCCTATCCCTCAGCACCTTTTCCATCAACTTGCCTACCACCGAAGTAAGACTAACTGGCCTGTAATTCCCAGGGTTGTTCCTATTCCCTTTCTTGAACAGGGGCACAACATTTGCCACCCTCCAATCACCTGGTACCACCCCCGTCAACAGAGAAGATGAAAAGATCATTGCCAGCGGCTCTGCAATTTCATCCCTTGCTTCCCATAACATCCTTGGATATACCCCGTCAGGCCCGGGAGACTTGTCTATCTTCAAGTTATTCAAAAACCCCAACACATCTTCCCTCCTAACGAGCACTTCCTCGAGCTTACCAGTCTGTTTCACACCGTCCTCTTCAGTAATACACCCCTTCTCATTCGTAAATACCGAAGAGAAGTACTCATTCAAAACCTCACTTATCTCTTCCGGCTCAACACACAGTCTCCCGCTATTGTCCTTGACCGGACCTACGGTCCCCCTAGTCATCCTCATATTTCTGACATATGCGTAAAAGGCCTTGGGGTTTTCTTTTATTCTACCCGCCAAGCATTTTTCATGCCCTCTCTTAGCTCTCCTAATCCCTTTCTTCAGATCCTTCCTGGCCATCTTGTATCCCTCCAGAGCTATGCCTGTGCCCTTTTTCCTCAACCTTATATACGCATCCTTCTTCTTCCTAACAAGACTCTCAACCTCTCTTGTCAACCACGGTTCCCTCACATGACCATCCCTTCCCTGTCTGACAGGGACATGCTTATCAATGGCCCCTACTATCTGCTCCTTGAAAAAGTTCCACATTTCGACCGTGCCCTTCCCTGCCAGCATATGCTCCCAACTTATGCTCCTCAGTTCCTGCCTGACAGCATCATATCTACCCTTCCCCCAATTGTAAACCTTGCCCTGTTGCACATACCTATCCCTCTCCATTACCACAGTGAATGCTACAGAATTGTGATCACTATCTCCAAAGTGCTCGCCCACCAACAGCTCTATCACTTGCCCTGGTTCATTACCTAGTACCAAATCCAATATTGCCTCCCCTCTGGTCGGGCAGTCTACATACTGAGTCAGAAAAGCTTCCTGGACATACTGCACAAACACTACCCCATCCAAACTATTCGATCTAAAGAGTTGCCAATCAATATTTGGGAAGTTGAAATCCCCCATAATTACTACCCTGTGACTTCTGCTCCTTTCCAAAATCTGTTTCCCAATCTGCTCTTCCACCTCCCTGCTGCTATTGGGGGGCCGATAGAAAACTCCCATCAAGGTGACTGCTCCTTTCCTGTTCCTGACCTCAACCCACAGTGCCTCAGTCGGCAGATCCTCCTCGAAAATTCTTTCAGCAGTTGTTACACTATTTCTAACTAACAATGCCACCCCCCCACCTCTTTTACCACCATTCCTAATCTTATGAAAACATCTATAACCAGGTACCTCCAAGAACCATTCCTCCCCCTCACCTATCCACGTTTCAGTGATGGCCACAACATCGTAGTCCCAAGTGCCCATCCACGCCTTCAATTCACTCACCTTATTCCTGATGCTTCTTGCGTTGAAGTATACGCACTTTAACCCTTCTCCGTGCCCATCTGTCCTCTGCGACAGTGCTACCTTCCCCAATACCTCACTACACTCTTTGTCTTTCTGAGTGGACCCACTGGTCCCTGGACTACAAGTCCGGTTCCCATCCCCCTCCCAAACTAGTTTAAACCCTCCCGAACAGTACTAGCAAACCTCCCTCCCAGGATATTGGTGCCCCTCTGGTTCAGATGCAGCCCGTCCTGTTTGAACAGGTCCCATCTTCCCCAGAATGCAGTCCAATTATCCAAGAACTGGAAGCCCTCTCTCCTACACCATTCCTGCAGCCACGTGTTCAGCTGTGCTCTCTCCCTATTCCTAGCCTCACTATCACGTGGCGCCGGCAACAAACCAGAGATAACAACTCTGTCCGTCCGAGCTTTCAGCTTCCAGCCTAACTCCCTAAACTCACTTCTAACATCTGTGCCACCCTTCCTTCCTACGTCGTTGGTGCCAATGTGCACCACGACCTCTGGCTGCTCCCCCTCCCCTTTAAGGATCCTGAAGACGCGATCACAAACATCACGGACCCTGGCACCAGGTAGGCAACAAACCATCCGTGCGTCTCGCTTGCGCCCACAGAACCGCCTGTCGGTACTCCTCACCATCGAGTCCCCGATGACTAGTGCTCTCCCATTCTCCCTCCTTCCCTTCTGAGCCACAGTGCAGGACCCCGTGCCAGAGGCCCGTTCACTGCAGCCTGCCCCCGATAGGCCGTCCCCCCCAACAGTATCTAAAACTGTATACTTGTTGCTGAGGGGAACGACCACAGGAGATCCCTGCACTGACCTCTTCCCACCTCTAACTGTTACCCAGCTGCCTTTGTTTTGTGGAGTAACGACATCCCTGTAGCTTCTATCTATCACCCCCTCAGCTTCCCGAATGATCCTCAGTTCATCCAGCTCCAGCTCCAGTTCCCTAACACGGTCTGATAAGAGCTGGAGACGGATGCACTTCCAGCAGGTGAAGTCGGCAGGGTCACCGGAGGTTCCCCTCACCTCGAACATACTGCAGGAGGAGCACTGCACTCCCCTGGCTGCCATTTCTTTTACTCAATTACCCCTTAATTAAGTACAAATATAGATATTAACAAAAACAGTGAAATAGCTTACCTGTTCAGTCCTTTTTGGCTAGAGGAGGAGGGTAAAAAGGGTCTTATTATTAGGTTAGAGGAGGAGGATGGGTGGGAGACACTACATGTGTAGTGTCTCGGGTTAACTCTGCTCCGCACCTTTAAAGAAAATACCTACCCAGGAGTCCTTGCTGCCGTCCAGCTTCCGGTTCCTCCCGCGCCAAAAGTAACTTGAACACAAGGAAAACAGTAAGTACAACTTTTAAAACACAGCTCCTGTTGCCTTCACTTACCCACCGAAGAGTCGCTACCTTCTCCTGCTGCTCCGCCGGGAAATGAGGCCGAGTCCACGGAGCTCCGCACCTTTAAAGAAAATACCTACCCAGGAGTCCTTGCTGCCGTCCAGCTTCCGGTTCCTCCCGCGCCAAAAGTAACTTGAACACAAGGAAAACAGTAAGTACAACTTTTAAAACACAGCTCCTGTTGCCTTCACTTACCCACCGAAGAGTCGCTACCTTCTCCTGCTGCTCCGCCGGGAAATGAGGAGGTGATCTCATTGAAACATACAATATTCTGAAGAGACTGGATAGGGCAGACATTGAGTGATTCTTTCCACTGGTCGGGGAATCTAAAACATGGGGGGACAGTCTCAGGATAAGGGGCTGATCATTTGGAACCGAGATGAGGAGAAATTACTTCACTCAAATTTTGGAATTCTCTGCCCCAGAGAGTTGTGGATGCTCCATCGCTGAATACATTTAAGGCTGGGAAAGATAGATTTTTAGTCTCTCAGTGAATCAAGGGACATGATGAGTGGGCAGGAAAGTGGAGTTGAAGCCTAAGATCAGCAATGATCATTTTGAATGGCAGAGCAGGCTCGATGGGCCATATGGTCTACTCCTGCTCCTATTTCTTGTGTTCTTTTGTAGCCATGCAAGTTCATTTCCTTCAAGTGGCCATCCAATTTCCTTTCGAGGTCATTGATTGTATCCGCTTCCACCACTCTTGTGGGCAGCGAGTTCCAGATCATTACTACCCGCTGTGTAAAAAGGTTCTTCCTCATATTCCCTCTAGTCTTTCTTGCCCGAAACCTTCAATCTGTGTCCCCTAGTCCTTGTACCATTAGTTAATTTTGTACAAGTTGTTGTTATTGTTGTTATAAACCACGATCGTATCAATCCTATGTCTATGTTTTTCTAAAATATACAGTCACAGCTCATGGAGCCCATCTGGGTAACTAAAGTGTTTTAAACTGGGAATTAATCTTGTGGCTCTCCTCTGCATCCTTTACAAAGTTTTTTGTGCAGCATACACAGCAGTAACATTTACTTCATTAACTACCAATCCAAGCACATTCAGCATCTCCTGCAATAGACAAAAAAAGAATTTGCATTTATATTATAGCGCCGTTCATAACTTCAGGTACTTGTCACAAAATGCCAGAACAGATCCTTGTAGCCCATTTGACATGTCGCAAAGTTTATAAGTAGCAAACCATATCAGATATTTTCTGACCTATGCAGTTTGTGAAGGATTTAGATTTAGATTTAGATTTAGAGATACAGCACTGAAACAGGCCCTTCGGCCCACCGAGTCTGTGCCGACCATCAACCACCCGTTTACACTAATCCTACACTAATCCCATATTCCTATCACATCCCCACCTATCCCTATATATTTCCCTACCACCTACCTATACTAGGGGCAATTTCTAATGGCCAATTTACCTATCAACCTGCAAGTCTTTGGCATGTGGGAGGAAACCGGAGCACCCGGAGGAAACCCACGCAGACACAGGGAGAACTTGCAAACTCCACACAGGCAGTACCCGGAATTGAACCCGGGTCGCTGGAGCTGTGAGGCTGCGGTGCTAACCACTGCGCCACTGTGCTTAAGACTCAAATTTGCTTGCGATTTTTGGCACGTTTGGGTAAGCTTAACCACCACTTTTGAAGATGGGTTTTGGGACAGGGCCTGAATCTGTCCAGTAATGTTAGCGGCATTGTTTCTGCTGCAGTCCCATCACATTAGACCCTTTTTTTTCTCTCTACATGACTATGGAAGTTTAAATAATATGAATAAATAACTCAGCATACACACATACGAACATACAAATTAGGAGCAGGAGTAGGCCACTCGGCCCTTCGAGCCTGCTCCGTCATTCAATAAGTTCATGGCTGAACTGATTACTCCACATTTCCACCTACCCCCGATAACCTTCCACCCCCTTGCTTATCAAGAATCTATCTACTTCTGCCTGAAAAATATTCAAAGACTCTGCTTCCACCGCCTTTTGAGGAAGAGAATTCCAAAGACTCACGACCCTCTGAGAGAAAAGATTTCTCCTCATCTCTGCCTTAAATGGGTGACCCCTTATTTTTTATGCACAGCATAACAATATAACAAATCCTGCATAACAAAATTTTCTATGAAAAAATGAACAGGCACTATGTACACATTCTCCATTGTCACAAGGAACGCAAATGAAGCTCCGACACATTCTATTAATGTCTGCAATGAGGAAAAGGCTTCCCTGATGTTCTTGTCAATGACAGCAGTTGACTCCCGAGCCGCAGCTGTCGGCTGCTGCCCATTCTTGGTCACAAATCCCAGTGCCTCCATGTGGGTGTGATGTTCCTCAAGCATCATTCTATATCAGGCAAGCGCCTAGGAGATCTGTGTCTCTTGACACTGAAGGGCAATTAGGGATAGGCAACAAATGTTGGCCTTGCCAACGATGTCCACATCCCATGAACGAATAAAAAATAAATCATGGCAGGCAGCCTTCTGCTTAGTCATCTGCTGGGAAGGTGGCACATCCTCACCCGATTCCCACTTTTTCCAAATGAGTGAAAGTATTTGAAGTGGTGCATGTGAGAGAGTTGCAACTCCTGGGATGTCAATATCAGGCAATGTCTCGAAGTCCCCGAGGTTGGATTTGGACCTATGTACTTCGACATATGTAGCACAAACTCTTCCTACTATTAAAATGGCTCCTCTAATCCACAAAATTTCAATCCTGTATCTGACCAAACATGGGGTTGTCAGGTAAATCAGGAGGAAATGGTAGGTTGAAGTTCTTAGAATTTTTCAGTGACAGTGAATAGGACTTTTGAGCCTTCGCTGAGTTATAATAGTAACTTTGGAACTTATTTATGAAAAAATAAATATGTCAAGCCCCTAATTTTTCAATGTTTCTTTAATATCTGTTGACTATACAATGTTTCTAAATTGTTTAGATTCATTCTGTGCCTTGACATCTACTATAAAAGACTGACCCTGTTACAATTTAGTAAGTGGGACTAATGCCAATTGAAGTAAGGTCAGTCTCTTCAAATCTGTTCTCTCACGCTTTCTTTTCTCTCACTTTCTCCTCTCTTGTTTTTCTCTCTCTGGTTGCTGCAGACTATGCTTCGTTGCTGTCAATTCCTCTGCGTGCCTCTTTCAACACTGGCCTGCTACATTGCAAAGCTAAACCTGTATCTCAAATGCAGACAGATTACCAACACAGATGCACACACATACATTAATTCAACTGTTGCTGCTATTGTTTCACTACTTTAACAGTTGCTACTGCTCCTGCTATTACTAACGTGGCATTTTGAATAACTTTAAAGAGTTACTTTACATTTTAAACACTTGTGAAAAACTGAGAACTGATAAACAAACTTCTCATTTACATTGCCTTGTACTCCAAGCTAACTCTTCATTCAACACACACTTAATTCAACCTTCTCACATTCACAGTGATACAACCTCTGTGAGTCCGTTAACATTAAAACACGAAATATGAACTCCCCAGACCAATTTAACGAATTACACAAGATTGCATGTTTTAAGACTTTTATTATAAACAACCAAACTAAAAAAAAATCACCATTAACTAAATGGTACTTTAAGTAGCTAATACTCTAAATTACAGAGAAAGGTATTTTCTTCGCTTATTAAAAGACTTGAAAACCTCACAGCACATATATGTGTTACACAATCGTCCTTGTAGCAACTCTTTGCAGCTAAAAGTCCAATACTTTGGATCTCCCAGACCTTCTCAAAGCCAATGTCCTCTTTGCTCACTTCTTCCGTTCACTCTCGACCTGGACTCTGTGAATAAGGTGATCCTGCTGGTCTTTTCCTTTTCCACAACCTCTACCTTCGAATCAAGTTCAAGTCTTTGCAGCCTTTCGCTGTTATCAGTACACTGAGAGCAGGTGTTCCCTCTCTCTCTCCCTTGAGACTGCTTCCGCTGGTCAGTGTCTTCCTTACAGCCTGCAAATTTCTCAAAGTGTAGAATTTATCCATAATCAGAAATCAATAGCCATTTGTTTTTTCCAATTGTTACGACCAAGGTTGGAGGAGTGCACTGTCTCCCTCTAGTCCCACTACTCCACTGGTCACAACATATATTTAAAAATATTTTAACCAGTTATGGATATGGCCAATTCTATACTTTCATCTATCCGATTCAGAATACAAATCCATCAACCAAGTTTCTTTAATAAACAACAAAATTATTAATTTATTATAAAACAAGACTTATTCAATAAAGCTGGAAAGCTTATTAAAACACAGGTTAATATAAGAAAGTATAAATAGATTGCCTTCTAAATAACCCAACACACGTCCACACACAAACACCGGTTAAAGAAAAATAAATATTTTCTCTGCATAGATCAACTTTACAAAAAATAATATTTTGGCCAAATACTTGTCAATTCTTGAAGAAAAAAGGATAAAATATGAAATGTTCCAGGTGACTTTCATTCTGGCGTCCAGGTACACGTAAATGGCTGTCACTGGGAGCTTTCTGGAAGCGTATCGTTCAGGAGATGTCAAGAAGTAGTTTTGCAGGCTTTTCGGGAGAAGTACTGCATCCGTGGCTTCAGCTATCACACTGGATTCTCAGGGTTTCTCAAACAGGTGGAACAGGATGAGTTGGGTGGCTTCTCTCTTAGCAGGATACACACCAACTGCATTCAAACAGTCCACGCCCAAATCACAAAGCTAAAAACTCCTGACCACCAGAAATCTAGACATGTGACTTCTCTGTAAACAACTCCAACTAGTTCCATAGTCCATAAGGCTCTGGCTGTTTACTTTGCTTAAGACTTGTGATTTCCAGTAAGTGTTTGTTTTTAAACAAAGTCCCAAGTGTCCTTCCAGTGACCCTGTTTTTAAACAAAACAAGTCCAGCATCTCCTCATGTATTTTCCACAGTCTTTTAAACACAAGTCCTCAAAAATATTAACAATGGAAGCACATTCATGACACAATATGCAGACCCTACAAGTCTGGCCACAGCAGAGCCACCCAGGCTTGCCTTTGTTTCCAGGAATTAGCAACTGTCATTTGCATTGACTTTTCAGAGTCACTGGCTCCTTATTTATGATCTGAAAGTCTGAGAGGCTAAAATCCATTGTTCTTCAGGTGTTATACCCATGCATTGTCTGCTTTTCAAAATGGTCTTTGACCTGGGCTCCTTGTCGCCCTGGTAACCAAGATTCCCATCTCGTCTTTCAGCAGAGTTGATGTGAGACCATATGACTTCTCTGACTCAATCTTCTCCATCTTACACTACATTCAAAATCACAGCTTTTCAAACATATTCATGCTACAAAATCCAGCATTCATAATATATAGCCATTTTCACTTATAGAGCAACTTAATGTACTTAAATACACCAAGGAGTTTTGCAGGAGCATTATCAAACAAAATGTGAACAAGAAGTCACAAATACAGATAGTAAGACGGGTGGATGAAAGCTTGGTCGAAAGGTCGGTTTTAAGGAGCATCTTAAAGGAGAAAAGACAGGTAAAGACACAAATAGATCCTGGAGAGCTGAAGACACAGCTGCCAATTGTGTCGCGATTAAAATTGGGGATGTTCTAGAGGCCAGGCCAAGAGCATCATAGAGATTTCCAAGGGTTGTAGGGCTGGAGGAGGTTACAGAGATAAGGAGAGAAAAGGTCATGTAGGTCTTTGAAAACAACAATGAAAATTTAAAATTGAGGCATTACTCGGAAGAAGTCATCATTTAGAACATTTATTCTTTTGTGCTCAGTTTCAAGCCTATTTGCATCCATATGGTTCTCACCTCTTCTCAAACTGCCCACTGGCTGCTGAACGAATGTTTAGCTATGCTTAACTTCGACTTTGTATGCAGCACAAATTGTACAAAGGCTTCAGCCATCATTTTAACCAGAGAAGCAATTTAAATATGGTAAATGCAACATTTTGTGTAATTTAACATATGAACTGACTCAAGCATTGCCACCAAGTGCACTTGCATTTTAGGAGTCTCAAAATAAATATCTTTCTTTTTGGTGTTAAATATCTAAGAATATTTTAATGCCGGACATTGTACCACAGAAGCATTTGTAAATGATAATGCATCTAAATTTAAGGATTTTTTGAGGGGGCGGTGGACAAATGGGGGCCACCATTGCCCTTTGGTTCTAAACATCCTTCTCAAGTTGAAATGGTGAACTGAAGTTTCTAATAACTCAATGCCTTGACAGTTCATGAGGAAAACTGATTCTCTATAGAGAAGCCAGTGGATGGGTCTTTGTTGGTTTCTTCTTTCTATTCCACCATTCTTTCCCCTCCCCCATATGACGCCTTCTGCTGTTGTGCAATACTCCACCTGGTAAATCTCACCAAATAGAAAGTAATCAAGTCTGAATGTCAATCAAGCCAAAGAATTGAACCATTGACCCTCTAGGTTGTAAGGTCAAAACTCTTCTGCTTGAACTACAGGGTAACCCATAAGCAAAGACATTTGTTATTCTTTGATAAAGACGTTTGTCATCTTGGCTCTGGGTGTAGCACTCTTTGCTGTGAGTCAGGCAGTTGTGTGTTCAATGCACCCACTTCCTTGCATAAAATAGGCTGACACTTTGTTGCGGTACTGTATTGTTGGAGTTGCCATCCTTCAACTGAGATGTTAAACTGAGGCCATGTTCCACTGTTTCAGGTTGATTTTAAAGATCCCCTGGCTGGCACTGTGTAAAGAATGGCAGAGAGTTCAGCCAGGTCCAGCCCAACACTCCCTCAACTAAGGAAATTGGGATTGTTCCCCTTACTGTAGAGAAAGTTCAGAGGAGTTCAAAATTATACAGCATTTTGAAAGAGTAGATGAGAAGCTGTTTACATTAGCAGAAGGGTTAATAACCAGAGAACACAGATTTACGATAACTGGGCAAAAGAACCATGAGGGAGATGAGAAGATTTTTTCCCCTTCAAGTTGCTCTGATCTGGAAACTTGATTAAATGAATGGGATAAACTGTGGCAGATGGATTTAAACATAGGTTAAGTGTGAGGTCATCCATTTTGGACCGAAAAAGGATAGATCTGAATGTTATTAAATTGTGAAAAGCTAGGAAAAGTGGAGGTCCAAAGAAATGTAGAGGTCCATGGACACAGATTACCAAAATGTAGTAATCAGGTGCAAAAAAAAATCAGAAAGTCTAAAAGAATGTTGGCCTATATAACTACAGGGCTGGACGATGATGTGAAGGAGTTTTTCCTACAACTATACAAAGCCCTAGTTAGACCATGCCTGGAGAACAGTGTACAGTTCTGAGCACCACGCCTTACAAAGAATATATTGGTCTTGGAATGGGTGCAGCACAGATTCACCAGAATGTTACCAAGGCTCCATGGGTTAGATTATGAGGAGAGATTACATAAACTGAGGTTGTATTCCCTGGAATACAGAAGATTAAGGGATGATTTGATTGAGGTGTTTAGGATTTTAATTGGAATTGATAGGTTGGATAGAGAGAAACTTTTTCCACTGGTGGGGGGGGGGGGGGGGGTGGTCTAGGACAAGGAGACAAAACCTTAAAATCAGAGCCAGGCCATTCAGAAGAGAAATTAGAAAACATTTCTTCATGCAAAGGGAGTTTCTCCAACAAAAGGCAATAGATGCCAGTTCAATTAATCATTTTAAATCGGAGATCAATAGATTTTTGCTCATCAAAGGTATAAATGGAAATAGAGCCAAATCGAGTAGGTAGAGTTAAGATACAGATCATCTAATTAAATGACAAAACAGGCTCCAGGGGCTGAATGGCCTACTCCTGTTCCAATATTCCTATGCAAGTCATTGCCTAAAAGGGTGATGAAAGCAGGTTCAATAATAATTTTTAAAAAGGAATTGGAGATATATATGAAAAAGGAAAAAACATTACAGAGCTATGAGGAAGCAGCAGGGGAATAGGACTAATTGGATAGCTCTTTCAAAGAGCTGGCACGGGCACAATGAACTGAATGGCCTCCTTCTGTGCTGTACAATTCTATGATTCTATTCCATAACGAATATCACAATCACAATATCACAAGTGGTGGTGGGGAGGGAGGGTGGTGGTGGTGGGTAGAGGGAGGGCCTAAAATTCCGCCTCTGTGTTCAAATAAGTGTTTTGCAGTCACGAGCCATTTCTTCATGAAAACACAATATATTTTTCTAGAATATTTGCATGGAGTAGGTACGTTGGCATCTGTGGAAGGATAAAAATTGATGGGGACAATTTTTCTGACTTTTGCCCTTCGGAAATACCATTCTCCACAGGCGCAGTCAGGAAAAAAGGGTTTGGAGGCCTGGGTGGTGTTTTATATTACGATGGCATAGGACAGGGTAGATGGAAACATGAGGTTTCAAAGTGGTTGAAGGGGTCTAGAATGAGGAGACATAGATATATGATTAAATGTCTGAGATTTAGGATAAATTGGCTTGTGAGGCACACTACCAGTGTTAGCGATTGAAGCAGAAACCATGTCAGCACAAAAGAAAACTTGCATTTATATAGCATCTTTCATCTCTGCAGGATGCCCCAAAATGCTTCACAGCCATCAAAGTACTTTTGAAGTTTAGCCACTAATTCTAATGTGTTACTTAAAGAATAGGTTAACTAGATGGTTCAGAGAAAGGGGGAGAACAGTAGATGGGTACAAAGCAGACACATGGCATTAGAACTACTGCTCGTGTGGATGATAAAAATCAACATGGACCAGCTTCAGTGGTTTACATTCTGGCCTCTTGCACATCCCTAATTTTCTTCACTCCACCATTGACGGCCATGACTTCAGCTGCCTAGGCCTTAAACTCTGCAATTACCTCCCTAAACTACTCTGGCTCCATAGGTCCCTCTCCTCCTTTAAGATTCTGCTTAAAATCTACCTCTGACTGGATGTTGGAAATCTGAAATAAAACAACAAAATGCTACAGCCATTCAATAGGTCAGGAATTCTCTCCCCACAGGTGCTGCCTGACCTGCTGAGTGTTTCCAGCACTTTCTCTTTTTATTTCAGATTTCCAGCATCCGCAGCATTTTGCTTTTGTAACAGAGTTATCATTTCAGGTCAATGACCTTTCGTCAGAAAGAATAACCTGTGTCCAGTCGTTATGTGATGCAGTGCATTAAAGTCCCAGCATAGTCTTCCCTGATCATCTTCACATTATTTCCTTCTTTTATCTTCTTTCGCTATTCAGTTTTCACTACTAAATTTGTCTATTTTATTTTATAATTTAGAGTAAACAAAGGAGCAGTAGTCCTTTCCTCAAGCTTCACAAAGAAGACTTTGTCCTCCCCCAGACATGATCCCAACCCTAATCACTCAACCTACACTGCCCCCAGTCCTGCCCTGAGCCCTATTTGTGGCCTGGAAACTGTGCCTCCCTACTGACTGCTGGGGACCGTCCCTACCTCTCTCTGGCTATGGCTTCCTGCTGCTACATCCTGCTCCTGTCCACTAGTCAGGCCGTCAATCTGTCTGGGTGTCGGGCTGGGGGTTGGCCCAAACTTATTTAGGTGAGGCTCTGCCGTGAAGATTGACAGGGCCTTCATATCCCTGGCTTTTCCCAGTTCTTCAATGGGCTTCCGCACACCCTTCCCAACTTCCTGTTAATATCGGGGCCAAAGACTCATCACACGCTGCCCCACTTTAACGTATTCTTGCCTAGGATGTCAAAACTGTTGAGCTCCTCAATTACCTTCCTTTACAGTTTTCTGACTTTTAAAACTCAATCTTGATGTCGCAAAATCACAAATAAAATCAAGTTACCATTCGGCCCATCTTCGCCCTTCCATCGCGAAAAATCTAGAAGAGATCCCGCTATTGCCTCTTGAATGAGATTAAGCATCTTGAAAGTCAGTTCCCGAATGCTAATTGCCCTGGCTCATGAGTAGCTTCCTGACAGCAATAGCCAGTTTAGCTTCTCACTGGCTTGAAGCTATGGACTGTTTTCCCATTACCAAATTAATCTGTCCGTTCCCTCCTGATTTACTTAGCCTCCTCTTTTATTGTTTTCAACCTTGGTGGCTTCTTAACCCTTGATCCCTGGCTTCTCAATAATGTTATACTCTTTCCTCGATGAAGTGTAAAATATCCTCCTTAAATGTTTTCCCCTTTCCAATCCAAAGGCTACAGAGCTAACACGGAGCGCATATGTATTTAACAAGCATGTGCCTTGCAAGTCTGTTTTGCTTTATAGTGTTTAATGATGATTCTACCACTAGCAGCCTGGCAAATAAAAATATATAATGAAATGTATTAAACTATTTGTTTTATTATTTACAGGCTTCTTTTTGTGCAGCTGTGTATTCCCATTCAGTGGTAGTTTGACCCCTTTTCCCAGATGTTCTGAAGATAGTGACTGATAGGATGGGGTAGCTGTTGTTCTTGACTTAGAACTGCTGTCAAGGGAAACTGGACTGGCTGAAGTAGAGAACTTACTTTTCTATAAATATTAATGTCTCTTTTAAAATTCTGGGAAGAAATGAAAATACAAAAGAACTAAGTACTCATTTCACACCTTCCATGACCACCGGACATTCCAAAGTGCTTTACAGCCAATGAAGTATTTTGAAGTGTAGTCATTGTTGCAATGTAGGAAACACAGAAGGCAATTTATGCACAGCAAGGTTCCACAAACAGCAATGTGATAATGACCGGATAACCTGCTTAATGGGGGAATAAATATTGGTCAGGACAAATTGGAGGAACTCCCCTGCTCTTCTTTAAAATAGTGCTATGCGATTATTTATGTCCACCCGAGAGGGCAAACAGGGCCTTGGTTCAACATCTCATCCAAAAACCAACATTTCCAACAGTGGAGCAGTCCCTCACTACAGCACTGGAGTATCAACCTAGATTTTTGAGCATTTAGGAGGGGACTTTTCAGACAATGAAGAACCTCTGGAGTGTGATGATTGCTGTATATTCTAAGCCCAGAACATCCCACAAACATCCTATATAAGGTTAGTTCTCAGTTGAGACGTAACAATGGCAACTGAAATTTTAATGCCGACAACCGTACATACAAAGAACAATTGGGAAATGTAAAAACTCCACGAATGGTGTCAAAACTGCCAGTAACAAAGTTGGAATGGATTGAGGGATTTCATAGAATCATAGAATAGTTACACCACAGAAAGAGGCCATTTGGTCTATCAGACCAGCTCTCCGCAAGAGCAATTTAGCTAGTCCCATTCCCCGGCCCTTTCCCCATAGCCCTGCACATTTTCTCTCTTCAGATGCTTATCTAATTCCCTTTTGAAAGCCAATGTACCTCCACCACCTTTCAGGCAGTGCATTCCAGATCGTAACCATTCCCTACAGAAAAGAGTTTTCCTCATGTCGCCTTTGATTCTTTTGCCAATCACTTTAAACCTGTGTCCTCTGGTACATGGCCCTTTCACCAAAGAGAACAGTTTCTCCCTATCTACTCTGCCTAGACCACTCGTGATTTTGAACATCTTTACTAAATCTCCTCTAACCTTCTCAAAGAACAACCCCAACTTCTCCAATCTATCCATGTAACTAAAGCCCCTCATCCCTGAAACTAATCTCGTAAATCTTTTCTGCACCCTCTCTAAAGTCTTCACATCCTTCATAAAGTGCTGGGTGCAGAACTGGATACAATGCTCCAGTTGAGGCCGACCCAGTGTATTTAAAGGTTTGTCATAATTTCCTTGCTTTTGTACTTCATAATTTTATTTATAAAAGCCAGGATCCTGTATGCCTTTTTAACCACTTTCTCAACTTTCCCTATCACCTTCAATGACTTGTGCACATATAACCTCCAGGTCTCTTTGTTCCCGCACACCCTTTAGGATTGTACCCTTCAGTGTATATTGCCTTTCATTATTCTTCCTACCAAATGTATCACTTTCCACTTTTCTGCATTAAATTTCATTTGCTATGTGTCCGCCCAGTTCACTAGCCTATGTCCTCTTGAAGTTGATCACTAACCTCCTCACAGTTCACAATACTTCCATATTTTGTGTCATCTGCACATTTTGAAATTGTACCCTGCAAACCCAAATCTGAGTCATTAATATAGATCAAGAAAAGCAATGGCCCCTGGGAAACACCATTGTATACCTTCCTCCAGTCCGAAAAACAACTCTCTGTCTCCTGTCACTCAGCTAACTTCATATCCATGCTGTCACTATCCCTTTTGTTCCATGGGCTTCAACTTTGCTGGCAAGTCTATTATGTGGCACTTTATCAAACGCCTTTTGGAAGTCCACATACACCACATCATTCGCATTACCCCGATCAACCCTCTCTGTTACCTCATCAATTAACTCAATCAAATTAGGTAAATACGATTGGCCTTTAACAAATCCATGCTGGTTTTCCTTAATTAATTCACATTTGTTCAAGTACTGTTAATTTTGACCTGGATTATCATTTCTAGAAGTTTTCCCACCACCGAGGTTAAACTGACTGGCCTGTAATTGCTGGGTGTATCCTTACATCATTTTTTGAACAAGGAAGTAATATCTGCAGCTCTCCAGTTCTCTGGCACCCTCCCCATACCCACGCACCCGCTCCCCATCACCACCAACCCCCCCATCCCCCCACACTCACCTAGCCCTGTATCTAAAGAGGATTAGAATGTTATGGCCAGTACTTACGCAATTTCCACTCTTTCTTCCCTCACCATCCTTGGATGCACCCCTTCCAATCCTGGTGACTTGTCAACTTTGTGTACTCCCAATCCTCAGACTGCTACTCTTTTTTTTGCAACATTGTAAACCTCTTCTTTTAATCTTATACTGTCCTTAGCTTCCTGAGTAAGCCAAGGATGGATCTTTCTGGCTGAGTTTTTGTTTCTCAAAGGAATGTATTTTTATTGAACATTTTGAATTGTTTCTTTAAAGGTTTCCCACTGTTCATTTACTGCCATACATCTTAGTCTATTTACCCAATTTACCTTAGCCAGTTCTCCCATCATTCCTGTGTAATTGGCTTTGTTTAAGTTTAAGATTCTTGTTTGTGATTGCAGCATGTCATTTTCAAACTTAACATGGAATTATGATCACTGTTTCCCAGTGAATCTTTTACTATGACATTGCTAATTAACCCTACTTCATTACACAATACTATATCTAAGATAGCTTTATCCTTAGTTGGTTCCACAATGTATTGCTCCAAGAAACTGTCCTGAAAACATTCTACAAACTCATCTTCCAGACCCCTCCTGCCAATTTCATTGTCCCAGTCTATATGAAGATTAAAGGCCCCCACGATTATTACATTGCCTTTGTTACAAACCCCAATAATTTCTTGTTTAATGCTTAATGAGAGTGGTGAGAATGTGGAACAGGCTGCCATAGGGAGTAGCTGAGGTGAGATAGTATAAATGACATTAAGGGGAAGCTAGATAAGCATATGAGGCAGAAGGGAATGATAGAGTTAGATGAGGAAGGGTAGGAGGAGGCTCAAGTGGAGCATAAATGCCAGCATGGATTGGTGGGCCAAATGGCCTTTTTCTATGTTATACAGTCAATGTAATTCTATGCAATGTAGCCTCTCAAACCTTCTCCTCCAATCTATTAGATCATGCCGATCTATACTCAACTCCATTTTCTCCATTATGTCCAGTACTGGTCAGCAAACTGCAAGGGACAGCCCTGGAGGCAATTCAGAGAACAGCCACAGGACCAAGTACTAATTTTAGAGGACTGAAGTATGAGAAATGACAGGAGAAATTTCCCTTGAACATACTCATTGACGAGCGGACACTGCCTCAGGGGTAGAGAAATCCCTAAAGATTCACAATCCTCTGAGTGAAAAAAATTCTCCTCATCTTAGTTTTAAATGGTTGACTCCTTATCCTGAGACTATGACCCTTAGTTTTAGACTCTCCAGCCAGAAGAAACAGCCTCTTAGCATCTATCCTGTCAAGCCCTCAATGAATTTTATATGTTTCAATGACATTACAGCTCATTCTTCTAAATTCCAGAGAGTATAGGCCTATTCTACTCAAATAAAAGCAAAATACTGCAGATGTTGGAAATCTGAAATAAAAACAAGGAATGCTGGAACTACTCAGCAGGTCCGGCAGCATCTGTGCAGACAGAAGCAGAGTTAACGTTTCAGCTCAGTGACCTTTCATCAGAGCTATTCTACTCAAAGTCTCCTCAAAAGACAACCTTCTCATCCCCGGAATCACTTCAGCGAATCTTTGTTGCACTTTCTCCAAGAGAAGTATAGTCTTCCTTAGGTACGGAGGCCAAACCAACTCTTACGTAGTTGTTTTATTTTTCTTGTTCTCTTTGCATGGCAGATCCTCTTTAATTGCTAACTTCTCAGTCTGACACCTCAGTGAGCTTGCACCCTGCAGTGGGTCTCAGGAATTAAGGGTAATTGTTCAGCATCAGTACCAGCCACATGTGTTTAGCAAGCAACAAAGATGAAAGCACAGCAAGGTCAACTACCCACATGCAATTGCACAGCAATGTACCCCATGCCAGGGGCTGTCTCCGGGCTGTGATTTGTTTTCCACAGCTCCGATAAATAGTTTACAAAGTACCGATTATACCTCGCAGCCAGCGGGATAGGGCAAATCTTGGGTGTAAATTGAGGCAAAATCCAGCCAGCAATAACAGCTGAAGGTTGTTAACGGATTTTGTCTATGTGTAATGTGCACTAATTCCTAAAATATGGGCTCGGAGGAACCTGGGGAGAGTTTGTTTTAATACCTGTGTTTTTAATTGTGCTTTTGAAGGTGTAACCGAGTGGAAAACTGCTTTCACATCCGATGTGCAATATGTACCTTCACATAAATAGAGCTAATATTTTCCACAAACGCATGGAGGGTTTGAAAGAGCATTAAAGTCATGCCATTATGGACAATGATGTACATAGACTAATTTATACCACACAGGAACTGTGGTTTACTTCTCTCAGGAGTCCCTGCTGGAACAACTTATTAATCCTGCTTAATCATCAAACATGAGCTAGAAAATGACTTGTGTTCAGTAATTTTCTGAAAAGGGCATCACATATGTTTTCTGAAAAGCAATGGTTTATCTCTTCACTAGGAGAATTTCCTACACGGAGTACTCCGAATTCAGAGTGCAGACATGATGCTCGCACTTACGAGATGCAACCCATCCTTCAGTCCCGCCTACATCTCTCCAGATCCCTTTCCATCGCATCGCTTTTCCAGCTGACCTGTCCTTTCCATCTTCCCTGGCTCTTCAAGGTCAATTCTTTTATCCTGAATATCTCTCTCTCCATCCACATTCCTATACACCTTATTGACCAGTCCAGCTTTCAGCTATTCTTCCTTCCCTAGTTCTCTCCAGTACCCTATTGTATTTTCTTCCTTAACTATACCTCTCCATTCATACTTCTCTTTTCTGGCCTGATCAGAATTCCCTCCTGGCTCCACTTTACCACTTGGTTGTCTTGATTTTTCTCCTGTCCTATCCCCCTACTTGAATTATTCCCTTGCATGTCCTTCACCAATTTTCTAATTTCCTCTCCCTTGCATCCAGCCTATAGAACTCCTGCATGCCAATATCCCCAGCCTCTTCTTCTGCAGCCTACCTCTTTCCTGATGGCCTGTTTCTCTAGTGCGATCCTTTTCCTCTTGATTGATCACTCTCCAGCTCACTGTCTCCTATGTTGCCTTGCAACTTGCTGCTTTCCTGATTTGCCCCTCTGTAACTGCCTCTCTCCAACTCTTTCCAACTGCTCTGTGTTTCAGTGTCAGCTGTGGCTCAGTGGTAGCACTCTTGCCCCTGAGTCAAAGATCTCACTCCTTCGACAGCATCTTCCAAACTCGCAACCTCTACCACCAATTAAAACAAGGCAGCAGATGTATGAGAACACAACCACCTGCAAGTTCCCCTCCAAGTCACACACCATACCGACTTGGAACTATATTGCCATTCCTTCACTGTCGCTGGGTCAAAAACCTGGAACTCCCTCCCTAACAGTGTCCTAGGTTGCTGATGGAAATAAGGGTAGAGATAATGGAGGCTCTGACCTCAATCTTTCAATCCTCCTTCGATATGGGAGGGGTGACAGAGGACAATAAATGTCACACCCCTGTTCAAAAAAGGAGAGAGGGGTAAATGCGGTAGCGGCAGGTAAGTCAGCTTAGTTGACTTTTCGGGAAAACTTACAGACAATAACCCGAGACCACCCAATAAAGCATTCAGCAATCACCAGTAGCACTGCAATGCTGGTGTAGAAATTGGTATTACATAGAATTACATAGAATATATGCACAAAAACAGGCCATTTAGCCTATCTAGCCCATTCATGCTCCATTTGAGCTTCCAACCCATCCTTTTTCATTTAACTATCAGCATAATCCTCCCTCCTCCCTTATATGCTTATCTAGCTTCCCCTTAAGTGCATCTATACTTCTTACTTCAACTTCAAAGTGGTAGCAAGTTCCGCATTCTCACCACTCTCTGGGTAAAGAAGTTTCTTCTGAATCCCCTATTTGATTTCTTGGTGATTATCTTATATTGATGGCCCCTAGTTGTCTTCTTCCCCACAAGTGGAAACATTCTCTCTGTGCCTACTCTATTTAAACCTGTCATAATTTTAAAGTCCTCTATTACGTCACCCCTCAACCTTTTCTTTTCAAGAGAAAAGAGACCCGGTCTGTTCATCCTTTTCTGATAGGTATAACCTCAGAGTTCTGGTATCATCCTTTTAAAAACTTTTGGACCCTCTCCAGTGCCTCTATATGCTTTTTGTAATATGGTAACCTGAAGTGTAAACAGTGCTACAACAGTAGTCTAACCAAGGTTCAATATAAGTTTAGCATAACTTCTATATTTTTCAATTCTATCCCCCTAGAAATAAACCCATGTTTCGTTTGCTTTGTTTATGGCTTTATTTGCCTGCATCGCTACTTTTCATAATTTGTACATTTATACTCCTTTGGTCCTGTCCCCTCTATGTTAATTTGAGGCATATTGCCTTTTGAAACTAGAAGGACAACATCAGGAAGTGCATGGGAACACCCTCACCTCCAAGTTCCTCTCCAAGTCACACATCAGGCTGACTTGGAAATATATCACTGTTCCTTCACTGTCACTGGGTCGAAATCCTGGAACTCCCTATCAAGCAGAACTGTGAGGGTCCCTGCAGCAGTTCACCACCACCTTCTCAATGGCAGTTAGGGATGGGCAATAATGCTAGCCTTGCCAGTGTCACATCGGTGAATGAAAAAATTAATGTTTTTAAAACTTGCTGCCAGTAGCTGCGTTGTTGATTTGAAACAATTTATTGATCCTTCGGTGTTCTGCGGTCACTGTATTAATATGTTCATTTGCTGAGATGTTTTGCAACAATGCAACTTAGAAGCAGTTTCTTAATGTTGCACCCCAGCTGCTTCGGAGCCTTCCTAAGCTTTTGTTTCCTGTTTGAAAGCAGTTCCCTTTTCAAGGTGACCAACGGCCCTTCCAAGAGGTGTCAGTAGCAAATAAAATAATCCAGGCTGCCTAAGGTGTCTGCATGGCTGCAAAAATTGAATATTTATTTAAATTTGCTGCCTTTACAGTGGTGCTGTAGGGTCAAGAGGAAGCACCACAGGTATACACAGGACCCGAAAAACAGCAATCCCAGTCACGCTATGCCTGCATAACACCCTGGGCCCCACCCCATGTTTAACGTGGTTGATTTGCAGTATAACCTGATCGAAACACTTGAGTAATGAATTGACAGCGCTCAGGCAATCTGAATGTAATCATGTGACCTATGATCTGAACAAAGCCCAATCAGACCACTGACAAATGCATCATCCTCAATCCCCACCAGCACATCGCGCCCCAGAATCAGAAAAGGTAGAACCCCTCCTTACACTTAAAACTGGACATCTTTCATATACCAGGGTCGGGAGTTCATTGCCAGTGACGCCCACATCCAATGGCTAAATAAAAAAACTCAGTATATTCAACTGTCATAAAACTATCATGGGGTTAACCATTTCTAGGACTTAGGGCGAGTGCAGAGATTTACCAGAATGATACCAGGGATATCAGTTATGTGGAGAAGCTAGAGAAGCTGGGATCCTTCTCCTTACAGCAGAGAGGTTAAAGGAGATGTAACAGCAGTGTTCAAAATTATGAAGGGTTTTGATAGAGTAAATATCGAGCAATTGTTTCCAGTGGCAGGAGGGTCAATAACCAGAGGGCACTGATTTAATAGATAGTTGGTAAAAGAAATACAAGGGAGACGAGGAGAAATTTTTTTTTGCAGCGAGTTGTTGTGATCGGGAATGCGCTGCCTGAAAGGGTGGTGGAAACAGATTCAATAATAACTTTCAAAAGAAAATTGGGTATGTACTTAAAGAGGAAGATTTTGCAGAGTTATGGGGAAAGAGCAGGGGAGTGGGACTAAAAACAAGAAATGCTGGAATCACTCAGCAGGTCTGGCAGCATCTGTGAAGAAGGGTCACTGACCCGAAACGTTAACTCTGCTTCTCTTTCCACAGATGCTGCCAGACCTGCTGAGTGATTCCAGCATTTCTTGTTTTTATTTCAGATTTCCAGCATCCGCAGTATTTTGCTTTTAATATAGGGGAGTGGGACTAATTGGATAGCTCTTTCAAAGAGCTGGCACAAGCAGAACGAGCCGAATGGCCTCCTTCTGTGCTGTATGATTCAATGATTCATTAAAATGAAGAAATGGAAAATCAAGGTCTACACACTCACAACTTCATGCAATGCACTCCTGGTGAGCTCCACTTCCTGCCATGAGTACTGGATCACCAAATTAGCTCTAACGAGTAACCTGTTAAAGCCAAACATCGAGTGGAATAATTTCCACTAAGACCCCTCTAGAATACACAATGCAGTCTGTTGTACGAAGAGTTGCATGTGCTAAGATTGTGCAACATCAGACTGAGCTACGAAGAACGTAGACGTGGCATAAGACTTGCAAGACCCAATATTGACACTGTTAAGTACATTGCTGCAGCTGAAGTTAAAGCAGCTAATTTATCTCATTTAAATTTTGAAATCAGGAGGGGTTTTGATAGAGTAAAGGAGAAACCTTTTCCACTGGCAGAGGGCACAATTGAAGGGAATTGGCAAAAGAGCCAGAGGTGATGAGGAGAATTATTTTTATGCAGTGAGTTGCTATGATCTGGACTGCACTGCCTGAAAGGCAAGCGGGGATTCAATAGTAAAAATTTAAAAGGGAATTGGATAAATACTTGAAGAGGAGAAGATTGCAGGGCAATGGGGAAAGTGTAGGTGGAGTGGGACTAATTGGATAGCTCTTTCAAATAGCTGGCACAGACACGATGGGCCAAATGGCCTCCTTCAGTGCTGTATCATTCCATGATTCCATGAAACATTTTAATAAAAGTAGCTCTCAAAAATATGAAAGCAATGTAGCAAAATTGTGTCAGCTTGTCTCAGTTGGTCGCACTCTTGCCTCTGGTTCAGAAGGGAATAAGTTCAATTCTCTCACCAGAATTTGCTGTCATCATGTAGAGTAACACTTCAGGGGATTCATGGGTGGGGGAAATGCTGTTCTCCCAGTACCTTCAGCAACATTCCAACTGAGAACCAATAACAATGGGAATAAAATTGATCAACTGACTTTAGTTTTCATCACTGTTTGTAGATAATGACTGCTGCAGAGTATCTGCTGTGTTTGCCCACATAACAACAGCAATTTATTGTGTGAAAGCACTTTGAAACCTTTTGACATGAGAGCACATTGTACGAATGCAGGAGCATTTACCTTAATGTACCCTCATTGCTACTTTCAAATTGGGATGGAGTGGTAGACGTTTTGATGATCCTATTACATGTGCCATAGTAATGCATAGCTCTTTGTCATCTTATTCTCAGAATGCAGTGATGCTGGCAAAAGGCAGCATTGATTGTGAATCCCGAGTTACCTTGAGGGTATTAAGTCAACCACATATTGTAGGACTGTAGTCTCATATAGATCAGACCAGTGACGCATTCACTTCCCTAAAAGAAGGAAATTGGTGGATCAGGTGTATTTGCAATCGGGCAGCATTTAATTGATTTTCCACATTGGTTGAAATCCATTTCGCACTATACAATGGTGGGAGTTGAATGCCACGGTCTAGTTGCTGGACTCGGATCATAACTATACATTCCACTACTGTAACTATCAGCATTCTTCAGTTTACCCACAGCCAAACTTATATCACTAACAGTGTAGCAGGAGTTGCACTTGACAAGAAAGTTATTTCAAACATGCATACTGTGGCTACAAGATACTATAGCGATAAGAGCAGGATAGAGGCTGGAAATTCTGCTGCAATTAACTCACCTCCTGACTCCCCAAAGCCTATCCACCACCTACAAGGCACAAGTCAGGAGTGATGGAATACTCTCCACTTGCCTGGATGAGTGCAGCTCCAACAACACTTGATGCAATCCAGGACAAAGCAGCCCGCTTGATCGGCACCCCATTTACCACCTTAAACATTCACTCCCTCCACCACCGATGCACAGTGGCAGCGGTACCATATACAAGATGCACTGCAGCAACTCACCACGCCTCCTTCGACAGCACCTTCCAAACCAGTGACCTCTTCCACCTCGAAGGACAAGGACAGCAGACACATAGAACACCACCACCTGCAAGTTCCCCACACACCATCCTGGCTTGGAACTATATCACTGTTCCTTCACTGTCACTGGATCAAAATCCTGGGACTCCCTTCCTAACAGCACTGTGAGTGGACTACAGCAGTTCAAGAAGGCAGCTCACTACCACCTTCTCAAAGGCAATTAGAGTTGGGCCACAAACGTTGACCTTTCCAGTGATGCCCACATCTGACGAAATGAATTAAAAAATCACATGATCAATTGAAATTAGCAGGAAAAGACCTGCTGGTCCAACAAGCCTCGTCTACTTGGAGCATCTTGACGAGACCACTCCTCACGAATCACCTCCTTCCCAATTGACCAATTCTCTAGCCAATTGGATTGCTTGACTGTCAGTCAAACAGCCTTCTTTCCATCTTGAAAACAGTCATAGAGACATAGAGTTATACAGCACAGAAACAGGCTCTTCGGCCCAACACGCCTGCGCCGACCATCAAGCACCCGTCCTAGCTAATCCCATTTCCCCGCACTTGGCCTGTAGCCTTGTATGCTATGGTGTTTCAAGTGCTCATCCAAATACTTCTTGAATATTGTGAGGGTTCCTGCCTCTACCACCCCTTCAGGCAGTGTGTTCCAGATTCCAACCACCCTCTGGGTGAAAAGATTCTTCCTCAACTCCCCTCTAATCCTTCTGCCCATTACTTTAAATCTATGCCCTCTGGTTAATGACCTCTCCACTAAGGGAAAAGGTTTCTTCCTATCTATTCTATCAATGCCCCTCATAATTTGTATACCTCAATCAGGTCCCCCCTCAGCTTTCTCCGCTCCATGGAAAACAACCCCAGCCTATCCAGTCTGTCTTCATAACTGAAATGTTCCAGCCCAGGCAACATCCTGGTGAATCTCCTCTGCATCCTCTCCACTGCAATCACATCCTTCCTATAGTGTGGCGACCAGAACTGTACACAGTACTCCAGCTGTGGCCCAACTAGCGTTTTATACAGCTCCATCATAACCTCCCGGCCCTTATACTCTATGCCTCGGCCAATAAAGGCAAGTATCCCGTATGCCTTCCTAACCATCTTATCTACCCGTGTTGCTGCCTTCAGTAATCTATGGACAAGCACCCCAAGGACCCTTTGACCTTCTGCACTCCCTAGGGTCCTACCAAACATTGTATATTCCCTTGCCTTGTTAGTCCTCCCAAAATGCAACACCACACACTTCTCAGGATCAAATTCTATTTGCCGCTGCTCTGCCCATCTTACCAGCCGATCTATAGCGTCCTGTAATCTAAGGCTTTCCTCCTCACTATTTACGACACCACCAATTTTCGTGTCGTCTGCGAACTTACTGATCATAGCTCCTATATTCACGTCTAAATCATTAATGTACACTACAAGCAGTAAGGGTCCCAGCACCGATCCCTGCGATACACCACTGGTTACAGGCTTCCAATCGCAAAAACAACCCTCGACCATTACCCTCTGCCTCCTGCCACTAACCAATTTTGAATCCAATTTGCCAAATGTCTCTGAATCCCATGGGCTCTTACCTTCTTAACCAATCTCCCATGCGGGACCTTATCAAAAGCCTTACTGAAGTCCATATAGACTACATCAACTGCATTACCCTCAACTGCACCTCTAGTCACCTCCTCGAAAAATTCAATCAAATTTGTTAGACACGATCTCCCCCTGACAAAGCCATGCTGACTATCCCTGATTAATCCCTGCCTCTCCAAGTGGAGATTAATCCTGTCTCTCAGCCTTTTTTCCAATAATTTCCCTGCCACTGATGTTAGATTCACCGGCCTATAATTACCTGGTTTATCCCTGCTATTCTTCTTGAATAATGGTACAACATTCGCTGTCCTCCAATCCTCCGGTACCTCTCCTGTGGCCAGAGAGGATCTGAAAATTTGTATCAGAGCTTCCGTTATCTCCTCCCTTGCCTCACATAGCAGCCTGGGATACATCCCATCTGAGCCTGGGGATTTATCCACCTTTAATACAGCTAATACTTCCACCTTTTCAATGCTAATTTGATCAAGTATATCACAATCCCCTTCCCTGATCACTACACCTACATCGTCCCTATCCATAGTGAACACAGATGAAAAATAACTGCTCAAAACTTCACCTATATCCTCCAGCTCCACACATAGATTGTCTCTTTGATCCCTAATAGGCCCCACTTTTTCCCTGGTTATCCTCTTGCCCCTAACATACTTAAAAAACGCCATGGGATTTTCCTTTATCTTGTCTGCCAGTGATTTTTCATGCCCCCTCTTCGCTCTTCTAATTACTTTTTTAAGTACTCCCCTACACTTTCTATACTCCTCTAGGGCCTCCGCTGTTTTCAGCATTCTGAATCTGCCATACGCCTCCTTTTTTTCCCTTATCCAATCCTCTATATCCCTTGACATCCAGGGTTCCCTTGGCCTGTTGCTCCTACTCTTCACCTTTACAGGAACATGCTGCACCTGAACCCTCACAATTTCCCTTCTGAATGCCTCCCACTGGTCTGATGTAGACTTACCGATAAGAAGCTGCTCCCAGTTCACTTTGGCCAGATCCAGTTTGATCATATTGAAATCTGCCTTCCCCCAATTCAGTACTCTTATTTCCGGTCCCTCTATGTCCTTTTCCATAACAACCTTAAATCTTACAGAGTTATGGTCACTATCCCCGAAATGCTTCCCCACTGCCACTTCTACCACTTGTCTGGCTTCATTCCCCAGGATTAGGTCCAGCACTGCCCCTCCTCTTGTAGGACTCACTACGTGCTGGCTCAAAAAGCTCTCCTGAATGCACTTGAAGCATTCTGCCCCCTTTAACCTTTTTGCACTAATACTATCCGCTCTAATATAGGGGAGGTTGAAATCCCATACTAGTATTACCCTATTATTATTGCACCTCTCTGAGATTTGCCTACATATCTGCTCCTCTACCACTGCCTGACTGTTTGGAGGCCTGTAGTACACTCCCAGCCAAGTAATAGCCCCCTTTTTGTTTTTAACTTCTACCCAAATGGCCTCATTGGAGGAACCTTCTAAAATATCATCCCTCCTTACTGCAATAATTGTCTCTTTAATCAACAGTGCAATGCCACCTCCTCTTTTACCCCCTGCTCTATCACGCCTGAAGATTCTATACCCAGGGATATTAAGCTGCCAGTCTTGCCCTTCCCTCAACCATGTCTCAGTAATAGCAATAATATCATATTCCCATGTGTTAATCAACACCCTCAATTCATCAGCCTTACTAGTAAGACTCCTTGCATTAAAATAGATACAATCCAGCCTTGCATTATTTGCCTGAGCCTTAACAGATCTACATTTACTGTCCTCCGGACTGACTTAGCTTCACATTTATATTTGATTGTACATCACCCTCTACTGTGCTTCCACTCTGTATCCCATCCCCCTGCCAAATTAGTTTAAACCTCCCCCCAACAGCACTAGCAAACCTCCCAACAAGGATGTTGGTCCCATTCTGGTTCAGGTGCAACACGTCCATCTTATACAGATCCCACCTTCGCCAGAAACAGGCCCAGTGATCCAAAAATCTAAAACCCTCCCTCCTGCACCATCTCTCTAACGATGCATCCATCTGCTCTAACCTCCTATTCATATACTCACGAGCCCATGGCACTGAAAGAAACCCAGAGATTACAACCTTTGAGGTCCTACTTTTTAATCTGCTGCCTAGCTCCCTAAATTCTTTTTGCAGGACCTCATCCCTCTTTTTACCGATGTCATTGGTACCAATGTGGACCACGACCTCTGTCTGTGCACCCTCACCCTCCAGAATACTTTGTAGCCGCTCAGTGACCCTTGCACCAGGGAGGCAACATACCATCCTGGAATCTCGTCTGCGACCAAACAAATGCCTATATGTTCCTCTAACCATAAAATCCCCTACCACTATTGCCCCCTTGTCCCTTTTTCTCCATCCCAGCACAGCTGAGTCAGCCATGACATTCCAGTCATGACTCTCGGTGCATTCTCCAGAGGAACCCTCTCCCTCATTGGTACTCAGAACTGAATACCGGTCAGAAATATTCTTGCAACTAAAAAGCAGAACGATCTCACTTACCTGACGTCCAGGGTAGCAGCAGTCAGCGGCGGACCCGTGAGGAACCGGGACCGAGCGGAGCTATATAAATTAAAGAGCAGGGCTCAAGGCCCTCACACCCTAAAGTGGGTCAGCGCCTGGCTCTCTGCCTGTGTCGGCACACGCTCTATTTGATAAGTGGGAAAAAAAACTACCAGTGACATCATGGGAAATCTGTGGGCTGATTGGTCGGTTGGTGGCAGCTGTTGTTGCCTGTGGATAGCTTAGACAGAGCAGAATAAAAAAAGGTTATTTTTAAAACAAAGCCCTACGATAGCTACCTGTAATTTACTAGTGATTACAAGCTGGAATAATGCTGTTTGCACAGAGTGAGGCTGTGACTTGTGTGTGGGGGATTTCGCTGGCTGCGTGGGGAGGTGCTTTTTGGTTACTTTCTTTTCTGCCTTTTCAGCCTCCACAGTGCAGGGGATAAAGCTGATTGCAAATAACTGGTAAGTTATTACACTTAATGCACTAATAATAATTGATTGTAAAGCTACGTAATGGCAGGACAGCTCGGCCAAGTAGAATGTGCCTCCTGTGATATGTGGGAAGTCGTGGACACACCATGTGCCCTTCACAAACACATCTGCAGGAAGTGTCTCCGGCTGCAGAAGCTAGAGCATCAGGTTTCAGAGCTCAAGCGATGGCTGGAGTCACTGTGGCGCATCCGCGAGGTGGAGGACTACGTGGATCGCACGTTTCAGGAGGTAGTCAACCCGTGCTTAAGAGAGCACAGTGAGAGAGGGACTGGATAGCTACCAGACAGACAAGAAGGTCAGGGCAGGTAGTGCAGGAGTCCCCATAGGGCATCCCACTTTCTAGCTGGCATTCAGTTCTGAGTACTGATGGGAAGGAGGGTTCCTCTTTAGAGTGCAGTGAGAGTCATGAGCAGAACACATTGGGTGACTCAGCCGTGCAGGGAGGGAGGAAAAAGGACAAGAGAGCAATAGTGGTAGGGGATTCTATGGTTTAAGGAACAGATAGGCATTTTTGTGGTCGCAGACGTGTTTCCAGGGTGGTATGTTGCCTCCCTGGTGCAAGGGTCATGGATATCACCGAGCGGCTACAGAACATTCTGGAGGGCAAGGGTGCTCAGCTGGAGGTCGTGGTCCACATTGGTACGAACGATATAGCAAGTAAGAGGGATAGGGTTCTGCAGGCTGAGCTTAGGGAGTTAGGAAAGTGATTAGCAAGCAGGACCACAAGGGTAGTAATCTCCAGATTACTCTCAAGGCCACGTGTTAGTGTGTATAGTAATAGGAAAATACACCAGATGAATTCATGGCTGGAGAGTTGGTGCAGGAGGGAGGGCTTCAGATTTCTGAGCATTGGGACCGGTTCTGGGGAAGGTGGGACCTGTACAAGCTGGACGGTCTACACCTAAACAGGACTGGGACAAATATCCTAGCGGGAACGTTTGCTAGTGCTGTTGGGGATGGTTTAAACAAGATTGGCAGGGGGATGGGAACCTGAGCGCAGTCTTAGATAGGACAATTTCAGGGCAAGGAACAGGACGCAGAAAATTAGCAAAATTAGCGAGTGATTCTGAAAGGCACGAGAAGCAAAGGTTAAAAAGTGTGCAACACAGGAATTTGCCAGTGTTAAAAAGTATTTATTTAAATGCAAGGAGTATAGTAAATAAAGCCGATGAGTTGAGGGTACAGATAGACACATGGCAACACAATATCATTGCTATAATGGAAACTTGGCTTAAAGACGGGCAAGAATGGCAGCTCAACATCCCTGGATATAGAGTTTTCAGGCATAATAGAGAGGGAGATAAAAATGGAGGGAGTATAGCATTATTAGTTAAGGAATCAATAACAGCTTTGAGGAAGGATGATATGCAAAATGAATCATCAAACGAGGCTATATGGGTGGAGCTCAGAAATAAAAAAGGGGCAGCTACACTATTAGGAGTATACTATAAACCCCAAATACTGAGAGGGAGATAGAAGAACAAATATGTAGGCAGATTTCTGAGTGCAAAAACTTTGGGGCAATAATAGTTGGGGATTTCAACTACCCCAATATCAACTGGGATACAAACAGTGTGAAGGGCACAGAGGGCAGAAAATTTTTGAACTGCATTCAAGAGAACCTTTTTAGCCAGCATATAACTAGCCCAACAAGAGGGGGCTCAATTCTAGATTTAGTCTTCGGTAATGAAGATGGGCAAGTGGACGAAGTAACCATTTTGGAGATAGTGACCTTAATACAGTTAGTTTTAGCATAATCATGGCAAAGGACAAAGATAAAACAGAAGCAAAGGTTCTAAATTAGTGGAAGCTGAGAGGTGATCTGGCAAAAGTGAACTGGATACAGCTACTTGAAGTAAAATCAGTGGCAAACCAGAGGGAGGCATTCAAGAGTGAGATACTACAGGCACAGTGTAGGCATGTCCCCACAAAGTTTAAGGATGCGACCACCATATCTAGAGCCCCCTGGTTATCTAAAAGCTTACAGGGTAAGTTAAAGCAAAAAAAAAAGCTTATGACGATCACAAATAGCTTAATACTTTAGAAAGCTTAGAGGAATATAGAAAATGCAGGGGTGAAGTAAAAAACGAAATTAGAAAAGCAAAGCGAGGACATGAAAAATTCTGGCAGGTAAAATCAAGGAAAACCTAAAGCTGTTTTATTAGTACATTAAGAATAAGAGGAAAACTAAGGAAAGGGTAGGGCCTATCAGAGATGTACAAAGAAACTTATGCGTGGATGCAGAAAATGTGGGCAGGGTTCTTAATGAGTTTTTTGTCTCTGTCTTCACAAAGGAGAGGGTTGATGCAGTCATTGTAGTTAAAGAGGAGGAGTGTGAAATATTAGATACGATAAGCATAATGAGAGAGTAAGTACAAGGGGGTCTGACATCCATGAAAGTGGATAAATCACCAGGGCTGGATGGATTACATCCCAGGTTGTTAAAGGAAGCCAGGGAGGAAATAACGGATGCGCTGAGGATCATCTTCAAATCCTCACTAGATACAGGAGAGGTACCAAATGATTGGAGGTCTGCGAATGTTGTACCATTGTTTAAAAAGGATGCAAGGGATAAGCCAGCTAATTATAGGCCAGTCAGTCTGACCTCAGTGTTGGGTAAATTGTTAGAATCAATTCTGAGGGACAGAATAAACTGTCACTTAGAAAGGCACGGATTAATCAGGGATCGTCAGTATGGATTTGTTCGGGGAAGGTCATGCCTTACTAACTTGATTGAGTTTTTTGAGGAAGTGGCAAGGAGGATTACTGAGGGTAGTGCATTGGATGTGGTTTACATGGATTTTACTAAGGCATTTGACAAGGTCTCGCATGGCAGACTGGTCAGTAAAATAAAAGCCCCTGGGATACAGGTGAATGTGGCAGGTTGGATCCAGAATTGGCTCAGTGACAGGAAACAAAGGGAAGTAGTCGGTGGATATTTTTGTGAATGGAAAGTGGTTTCCAGTGGTGTTCCACAGGGCTCAGTGTTGGGTCGCTTGCTGTTTGTTGTGTATATTAATGACTTGGACTTAATGTGGGAAGCATGATTGAGAAATTTGCTGATGACACAAAACTTGGCCTTGTAGTTAATAGTGAAGAGGATAGCCATAGACTCCAGAATGATATCAATGTTTTGGTTGAGTTGGCGGAAAAGTGGCAAATGGAATTCAATCCAGAGAAGTGTGCGGTATTGCATTTGGGGAGGGCAAATAAAGCGAGGGAATATACAATAAATGGGAGGATGTTGAGGGGGTAGAAGAAGTGAGAGATCTTGGAGTGCATGTCCACAGGTCCCTGAAGGTTGCAGGACAAGTAGATAGAGTGTGAAGAAAGCATATGGAATGCTTTCCTTTATTGGCTGAGGTATAGAATACAAAAGCAGGGATGTGATGCTGGAGCTGTATAGAGCGTTGGTTAGGCCACAGCTGGAATATTGCATGCAGTTCTCATCACCACATTACAGAGAGGACATCATTGCTCTGGAAAGAGTACAGAGGAGATTTACAAGAATGGTGCCAGGGCTTGAAGGTTGCAGCTATGAGGAAAGATTGAATAGGCTAGGGTTGTTTTCCCTGAAACTGAAGAGGCTGAGGGGTGACTTGATTGAGGAGTACAAAATTATGAGGGGCCTAGATAGAGTGGACAGGAAGGACCTGTTTCCCCTGTTGGGGAGGTCAGTTACCAGGGGGCACAGATTTAAGGTGATTGGTAGAAGGATTAAAGGGGACATGAGGGGAAACTTTTTCACCCAGAGAGTGGTGCGTGTCTGGAATTCACTGCCAGGAATAGCGGTGGAGGCAGAAACCCTCAATTCTTTTAAAAGGTACCTGGACATGTACCTGAAGTGCTGTAACCTGCGGGGTTATGGACCAGGTGCTGGAAGGTGGGATTAGTTTGGGCGGATAGTTTATTCGGCCGGTACAGACACGATGGGCTGAATGGTCTCTTTCTGTGCTGTATTTTTTCTATGGTTCTATGGTTCTAAAATTAAAGAAAACACATTTCTTCTTAATGCTCTTGTAGTTTTTCTTGAGGTTTGCTTGCAACAGTGTCTGGGAGATATTAATCTTCAATTCCAAGAGATTCCAGGTCAACCCTAGAGGGTTGACAATGCTACATGGCATTATTTTGAAGAAGAGCAGCTGCTCTGGCCAATATTGTTCCCTCAACCAACGTCATTAAATCTGATTATCTTGCTATTATCACATTGCTGTTTGTGGGAGCTTGCTGTGCACTAATTAGCTGCTGTGTTTCCCTTTGCTACAACAGTGACTACACTTCACAAATCAGTACTTCAATGGCTGGAAAGCACTTTGGAACATGCTGAAGCATGCTGAAGTTGTGAAAGATGCTATAGAAATATATGTCTTTGCTGAATCCAGCATAAAATTGGCACTGTGGGCAGGGCATACAGCATTTACATTCTGACAGCATCTGTACTTTGAAATCCAGCCATGCAGAGTTACTAACACTGCTATCCCTCTTGCCTGGATTATGCATGGTTACGTCAAAAGCATGAGCTGGAAGTATTCAGGCCCAGTTTACACTACACCTACACTGTTCTTACCCTGGTCCAAAATTTGCAGTGGGGAGGGAGGGGGAGAAAGGAGAAGGATGGGGTTTATAACAATGTGATCCAGGTGCGATGTGTTTACACGACAGAGTTCACCAGAGTGGAATCTGCACAACTTTCCATAAAGCATTAATCAAACAAAGTGGGCTCATTGCCAACAGGGATGACATGCTCTCAGTAGGCTTTTAATGCATGGATCTAAACAGTCAGGCACGTTGAGTGGGACTTTGCTAGTTCTCACCTTCAAATAAAAAGTCTTTGTAGACAACAATTTAAAAAAAATTACAAATGCTGCAATTCTAAAATAAAAACGGAATATTCGACTTAAAAGCGTAGCAGACTAGGGAAAATAAGAAAGGTAGGTTAATGTTTGAGATGTAGAGTCCTTCGCCAGAACTGATGGAAATTCAGATGAAAAAAATCTAACGTGAAACGCTGGGCCCATTCTGTTCTCTTTTCAGATGCCATCAGGCCTGCTGGGCATTTCCAGAACTTTCCGTTTCTATTTCAGTGAATTTATCATGCTGTAGCTGGCAACATCAAAAAAATGAATACAACTGGAGAGAAGGAGGTTCTGTCAGCAGAAATGGAAAACTGGTTAAAATATTAAGAGGCCAGGACAGCCAAAAAAAAAATTCTGCAGGCAAAGCTCCTTGCTACAACACTTAAAAAAAAGCTTTTGATTCAAAAGCAAGAGGGTAATACATACTCTTTTATTATTGTACATTTCAATTAAGGCTTATAAAAGCCCTCAGAAAAACTGCAGTTTTAAATACCATTCCACTAATCTGCAACAGCCAGATCCACAGTTGGGTAACATCTGGTCTGTGCCAGTTTCCAAAATAAAACTGTTTTTTTTTTACACAGTAGTATTTTTAACAACTTATTATTAATCTGTGTGTTTTCCTACAGTTTTGAAGGGTAATGGATTGACTGGCAAATCTGTAACAGCCTGCCTGCCTCACATAGCTAACCTCCGGGCTGGCAGTGAGTTTTAACACCCAGTGCTGTTTTACTACATTACGGCAGGCAATTAACATCCCAAACCTTTGCTGTAATTAACACCAAGAGAACATTACAGCGAGGCACTGGTGTTAAAAAGTATGCCCTTTGTGGAAAGTTTAAAAAAAAATTTATCTTCTCCCTCTCCAGCCCATCGTCCCCCTCCCACACACACTCCCTACCAACACCAGCCAACGCTCCCTCAACTGCGAAGCTGCCTCCCATGCAGCCTTTGAAGGCAAATTTATACATCCTCAGATACAAATCAAGCAAGCCGCAGAGCAGCGGGAGACTGTACACAAACACAGCAAGTACCCGATGGATAAAAGAACTGAACAGAAACCCATACTGCTAGCAATAAGTGGGGGATTGGTGGGGGAGATGCATTTTTGAATAATATAATTCCTTTGAACCCCAGCTGTACAACGGGCTTATTGTAAAAGCTGCACTCGGTGGGGTAGCAGATAGGATAACCCCAGGTCCAATTCAACTCGTGCTGTAGCATCAGCATATAACTTTTTACTGAGTTGCAGAATCAATTTGTAATATTTCTTCACATCAGTTTGCAGTATTTAAATGGAGGGAATACTTATTATCATTTCCCATGCACAGACCCACATGCCCCTCCCCTCCCCCCACTGCCATCATCCCCCAAAACAATTTGCAGCCATAATGAGGTAGGGCCACACACATCACTGTTCAGTAATGCGTCCATAATACTTTAGGTTGACTACAATTAAATAGTTATAATGGTGAAATGCTGGTGCTGGAAACTTCTTGGGGCACCCTCCTGGTCGACCGTCATAAATGCAGCAGGACATCAGTGGAATCCCCAGATAGAGGCATAAAGTACCTTAAATGTATTCATTGTAAAATATTTTTCAATGACCAGAAATAAGGGAATCTGGCACACTGATACCATTTATTATTGTTAGCCATCTACTACCAGATCTGGCTGGACCAAATCAAGTTCTATCAGTCCTTACTCTACTCATACCAAAACTGCCCATTGCTCAGAGGTCATCCTGGGAAACAAATAACCCCTAGCTTCTTTTCGCCACTACCAACCGTCTTCTTAAATGGCTCTCCCCTGTCTCCTCCGCCCTCACCTCCAACAAGTATGAGGAGCTCATGGACTTTGTTGTCACCAAGATTTAGATCATTTGGTCAGCTGCCTCTGTTCCTTACCCCACAGACTCCCCTCTGCCCTAGTCCAGAATCAGCACCTTTCTTTTATTTCTCTCTCATCTCCTCTCATGTCCTCTCCAAGCTCATCTTGTCCATGAGACCTACCTCATGCTCCCTTGAGCCAATTCCAATTAAACTGCTGACAATCCCAATTCCCTTCATGGTCCCCTGTTAGCTGACATTGTAATCGCCATCCTCCTTTCAAAAGCACTCTTGACACTTCTGTCCTTACAAGCTATTTGTTCATTCGTTGGTATCATCTTCTTCCCAGATTGTTGTCTGCTATGGATTTCCACCTCTGTCTGTCCTGTGCTGTCCTTACACATTCTGTATAGGTCAGCTGCATCCAGTCCATTATATCTGTCACTATTTTCTTCTCTGCTTCCCTCTCCTACGTTTTTCATCAATTTTTCCTTCCAATAATTGTCCACCTTCTGCTCGAATGATGTGACCAAAGTATTGTATCTTTCTCTCTTTGATATTATGCACTATTTTCCTCTTTTCTCCAGCCATTTCCAGCACTTCCTCATTAGACTTTCTGTTTGTGTAAGAAATGCAGAACATCCTCCAATATGTCCACCACTCGTATGCATTCAGCTTATCAATCGTCTCTTTATTTGTTGTCCATGTCTCCAAGGCATATAACATAGATGACAAAATGTAGCACCTCAGCATTCTTTTCCTTAGATTCAGAGGCAGTTTCTTTGATGTTAACAAGTCTTTCATTCTGACAAAACTGGTCTTGGCTATCTCAATTCTCCTTCAGATTTCACAATCTCATTTCCCATCATCTCGGATAGCCTGCCCAAGGTATGTAAACCTTTTCACTTGTTCTAGGACTTGTCTATTTACTTCAATTTTCACTTCCGGGGTTAGCTCCCTGCTCATCACCATTGTCTTGGTTTTCTTCACATTCATTCTTAATCATTTTCTACACACCTTGCATTCACTTCATTCACAATTTCCTGCAGTGCCTCTTCTGACTCTGCAATCAGTGCAGTGTCATCCGCATATCTCAAGTTGTTAATGTTCAACCCATCAATGTTGCAACCTGGTAGATCTTCTATGTCTCTGAAGATAGCTTCAGTTTTGAGGACATAACACATCCCTGACTCACTCCTCCTTTGATTGGGAAACTATCTCACAAGCTGTCATCAAGCCTCATCACCATTGACTTCTTCCAATACAAGCTATTACCATGTCCCCAATCTCCCTTTCCTCTCCCAAGCCTTTGAATGTGTTGCCATCTCCCAAATCTGTACCCATCTTTTCTGAAACTTTGTTTGAATCTTTCTGATCGGGTTTTCTCCCTGGCCACAGCACTGGAAAGGCCCTAACCAAAGTTACAAATGACATCCTCTTTGACTGTTGCTGTGGCGCACTATTCCTCCTCATCCCCCTTGACCTCACTGCAGCTTTTGACAAGGGCAGCCAATGCATGTCCTCTGTTGTACTGCTGAATAGAAATGGCTACACTTGGTTTCACTCTGACTGATCCAATTGCAGCCAGAGCATCTCCGGCAATGGCTTCTCTTCACGTCCAACCACTGTTACTCTGCCATGGAGCAGTACAGGGGTCTTAATACCACCCGAAAACATGTCTCAATCTCATTGTGATAAGATCATCTCTCATAATTTTCACCTTACTTTGTACACTGCTGGAATTGTATCTTCAAGGGGAGAAGATTGCCACTGTATCCTTCCACTGCATTGGGATGAGCTTTATAATTAATATTGAGATTAGAAATTTTCCCGATTTCATTTCTTACCCCTCATGTCCCACCTTACTCCACCATTAGCATTTTATACTTGTCCATTGAACTCACTGAATATATGAGTAAACAAAGTGTTAAGGTTGTTACAGCCAGGTGAGGAGGGGGTCTCAGGCTCCCCTCTTGCCCTTCTTCTTATTTGGCCCCAACAGGGTTTATTCCTTTTTAAACAGTGGTTTTACTTACCACCTCCCTGAGTGTTTTACCTTCTTCCTTTACTGTGATCATGAAAGAACCAATCGGACAGGTTTTCTTGAGTTTAAACAAGAGGTAAGTTTATTATACTTAACACTTTAGCCCGATTTAAAATTACTTTAAAAAAACGTTACACATTCACACACACATTCACACGAGAATCTCCCACACACACAAATAGATTACAGAGGGAAAACTAGATTTGTTGGTTGGTTTAAAGTCCAGAATGAATGGAACTTAAATACACACCAGTTTGTGAAATGGATGATCCGGTAGTCCTCGGCTGAAGCTGTATTCTTGAAGTTCCTGGCTGATCAAAGTGCAATTTGACTGGCTTGCTTTGCTCAGGATTTTTCTGAAGGCAGAATTTGTAGTTGGCTCTCTTCCCCTGGTCGCTGGCTGTGGCAATCTATAGGCTTGACGGTCCCCTAGTCGCAAACAGTTTTCAAACTTGATGTTTCTGAGGAAAGAGAAAGAGAGGGAGCGACAAAGGGAAGTATGCAGCTTTCTACTGCTGCACACTCAGTTACTGCCTGTCTTCTTGTCTGTGTAAAAACTCCCAGTTTGTTCAGAGATGAACAAATGGTCACATGGTCCTCTCAATCCCCTTTGTTTCTAAGGAGGCTTTCTGGAAATTTTTAATGAAATTCAAGGTTCTACATGCCCCAGGAGGCCCATTCACAATTGGAGGGGGTTGGCTCTTTCAAAGTCAATGTGTGAGGATGGCCTTGACTGCCATGCTAATGAAGCCATTTTAGGTGATTCAATCACTTAGAGCAAGCCATTGTCCTGGCTGGGATTCTTGTTAGACTTTCTGTCTCCAGTTCAATCTCCTGGTATTTCAGATGTAAATTGCAGTGGCCATCTTGGCTTCTAGTTTTTTTAAGAGTTACTGTAGGATTTTTTCCCCATTAAAAGTCTAATGTAATTTTCCAACTGAAGAAATTAATATTTCCCATTTGGCATATAGGGTTTTCTTGACAAAGTGAAGAAATTTCGGTGGCAGAAATATTGTAAATGTTTTTCAGGTGGTTGTAAGATCTCCCTATGTCTCTGTGTTGCCAGTTGTACAAAATCCATCTAATAAGGACTTGAAAACGCTGTTAGAATTCTAGAGTCGGATACTTGGAATCCTGGCCAGCAGAGAAACTCATGGGTTAGTATTAGTGATGTATATGGACACACAGATATGATGGGTAGGAAAAGGCCAACTGATCCATCAAGCTTGCCCTGCAGTCATGGTGGCTGGAGCATTATGACTAACGACTTCTGTTAAAACCGAGGTGGGAGGAGTGCACTATTTATTTTAGTCCTACTTCTCCACAGGTCACAACATACATTTAAATTTTCCCACTTGCCAAAACAGTCAATCATAGAGTCATGGAGTCATACAGCATAGAAACAGGCCCTTCAGTCCACCGTGTCCATGCCGACCATAATGCCTATCTATACTAAACCCACCTGTCTGCATTAATTCCATATCCCTCCAAGCCTTGCTCATTCAAGTACCTGTCCAAATGCCTCTTAAATGTTGCTACTGTTCCTGCCTCCACCACCTCCTCTGGCAGCTCATTCCAGATACCCACTATTCTTTGTGTGAAAAATTTACCCTTTAAACCTCCTCCCTCTCACCTTAAATCTATGCCCTCTAGTTTTAGTCACCCCGACCATGGGAAACAGACTCTGGCTATCTACCCTACCTATGCCTGTCATAATTTTATATACCTCTATCATGTCTCCAGGGAAAATCATATACTCTATTTTTCCCCAGAATAAAACACACCAACTAGGTTTCTTTAATAAACAACAACATTGTCAGTTTATTATAAACCAAGTCCTAACCAATAATGAAGTAAAACATACACACAAATTGAAATATTAAAGTCCCTTATCTATCCTAGCCCTCACTCACTCACACACACACACACACACATTGGTTAACCAGGGAAAAAAAGGGATTTTTGTTTACAGCTATGTTACAATCAGGTGAGGAAGGGGTCTCAGGCTCCACTTTCACCCCTTCTCTGGTTTGACCGCAATAGGGTTTATCTCTTTAACACAGTGATTTAACCTCAGTGAGCACTTGCTCCTGTTACTCTAATATATAATTGCAAATGGACCAATCAGTCAGGATTTCTTGAGTTTAAACAAGAAAGATGCATGTTTATTAACCTTTTCACTCCAAACTGGTTAAAATTACTAAAATACACGATGCATCCATGTTCACATTCACAGGAAAGGTTACAAAGGGGAAAAAACAGAGTTGGGAGGTTGCAGTACAGTCCTTAATAAAAATGAAATTTAAATACTGAAGGTTAGTCCCTGAGTCCTTAGTTGAAGTTATAGTCCTGAAGTCCTCACTGGGCTACATACAGTTTGAGATTGCTTCTCAGGTTTCGGAAGGCAGAAGAGGGGCCTTATCCATGTCGCCTTAGTTATTGATTGTAAGAATCTGTAGCCTTGAGGCTTAGTAGCTGCAACTGAGGCTTCTCTGAGAACTTACTGGAGAGAGCGAGAGAGATGCTTTCTTGTCGGGTCTCATTTACTGACTGACTGAGTCACCACTCACAAATCTCCAGAGTGGCCCAAGCAGTCATGTGATGTGACCACCTCTTCGTGTTTGAATTAGCATCTTCTGGAATGATCTTTGAAATTCAAGGCTGTCAGACATACTTGGTGGGGGGAGTTGGCTCTTTCAAAGTCAATGGGTGTCGATGGCTTTTGACGACACCCATTGATAAGGCTATGCTAGATAAGTGAATGAGAGAGCACCCCCATTGTTCTGGCTAGGCTGCATAATTACATCTGTCTCCAGCCTTGTCCTTTGGGTTTTTGCTATGCAAATTGTGTGTGGCCATCTTGGCAGCTAGTTGTTCTGTTTTAAAAGGTTATTTAAAATAATGTCCAGTAAGAGTCTCAGGCAAAGTTCCATACAATGAAATTAATATTCCCATTTAGCATGTGGGGTTTCCATCACAGCTGTTACAAAGAAATAGAAGGAATAAAAAAAAACACTTAGGCTGAAAAGAAGGTATGGAAAGATGTCCATTGTTTTGGTTAAGCATCCCAAATACATGCCGATGGCTGTCAATGGGATTTTGCTGGAAGAGTTATTTCCAGGTGATGTTGATAATCAGTTTGGGTAGGCTTTCCAAGAGATGCAGCGACAGAGGCTCCAAATAGATCTTGCAGCAGGAATATAGCAATAAAGGTTTCAGTTCCCACACATTTGATGCAATGGTTCCTTTAAACATGCAAGGTTTCTTCAAATACAGGAGGAAATAGGAATTTGACACACTGGAAATACAAGGTTTCTTTTCAAGAAAGAGAAATGAGCTGGTATTATCTTTAGCTGTATGCAAAAACACCAACTGGCTTTTTTAACAGTTCAAATTGAAACCATAGCTTTCCAGAAGTCAAGTCTCCTGACGTCTATACATCTTGGCCTGCCACTCCTTTGTAAACATCTCTCCAAGTCAAAAACAACCCCTGCCTTCCAATAATTGTTTACAGTTCAAACTCAGTCCAAACCTTCTGGTGACCTCCTTTTTTTAAAAAAGCACCCAAAGTTCCAACATCTATGGAATCATTTTCAGTTTTAAAACACAAATTCTCAAAATTGAACAAAAAAAGGAAACATTTGTAACACTCCCTATGGAGACCCCTCCCCACGCCCCCCTCCCCCCACTGCTGCTCCCATACATGTCACTCACTCAAACTATAGCCAAATAATCTCCTGAGAGAGGCAAAAGGACAAAGAAAAATCCCAGACCAATTAGGGGGAAAAAAATTCATCTCCGACTCCCTTAGGTGATTGAATCAGTCCAGGAGATCACACTTACCATTTTTTTTGTCTAATGCATAGAGTCAGCACCCACCACACCAGCCAGCAACGCAGTGCAGAGGTTTTCTACTTTCTTTGAAATGCAAGACAGAGGTTTTCTACTCTCTGAAATGCAAGACAGCCTAACATTCAGTCTATTCTTACTTTTGCGTAATTTAAATTCACATCTCCTGGTCTTCACCAATCTGTAAGCAGGATTAATCTGTCAATAGGCACACTACCACCTGAACAATTTAACATGGTGACCTTCAGAAGCTTGGTTGAGATGCATTATCACTCAGCAGAAGGAACCTAACACTGAGCTTGGACAAAATGCCAGCTTTGTTCCTTCAGTTATTTTTGTTCAAGTGATTTATGTGAGTAATGATCTTGAAGCCCAGTTCAAACTGAAATAACTTAAAATTAGAGCTCTACCATTCCTTAGGACTCCAAGCATCAGCCATCACAATACAAGGCAGATGTTTCAAACACTTATTTTTTTCTCAGGTGCCGAAAGCTCTATTTGTATAATTCTTGTACGAACATACGAACATATGAATTAGGAGCAGGAGAAGGCCACTCGACCCCTCGGGCCTGCTCCGCCATTCAATAAGTTTATGGCTGAACTGATTACTCCACATTTTCACCTACCCAAAATAACCTTTCACCCCCTTGCTTATCAGGAATCTAGCTACCTCTGCCTTAACAATATTCAAAGACTCTGCTTCCACCGCCTTTTGAGGAAGAGAATTCCAAAGACTCATGACCCTCTGACAGAAAACATTTCTCCTCATCTCTGTCTTAAATGGGTGACCCCTTATTTTTAAACAGTGACCACTAGTTCTGATGCTCCAACAAGGGGAAACATCCTTTCCACACCCACCCTATCAAGACACCTCAGGATCTTATATGTTTCAATCAAGTCGCCTCTTACTCTTCTAAATTCCAGCAGATACAAGCTTAGCCTGTCCAATCTTTCCTCCTAAGAGCCCGCTCATTCCAGGTATTAGTCGAATAAACTGTCTCTGTACTGCCTCCAACGCATTTACATCCTTCCTTAAATAAGGGACCAATACTGTACACAGTACTCCAGATGTGGTCCCACCAGTGCCCTGTATAGCTAACGCATTACCTCCCTACATTTATATTCAATTCCCCTCGTGAGAAATGATAACATTCTATTATCTTTCCTAATTACGTGCTGTACCTGCATACTAACCTTTTGCAATTCATGCACTAGGACATCCAGATCCCTCTGCATCTCAGAGCTCTACAATCTCTCACCATTTATATAATATGCCTCTTTTTAATTCTTCCTGCCAAAGTGGACAATTTCCCACTTTCCCACATTATACTCCATTTGCTAGGTCTTTGCCCTCTCACTTAACCTATCTATATCCCTTTGTAGCCCCCTCATGTCCTCTTCCTACCTATCTTTGTGTCATCAGCAAATTTAGCAACCATACCTTCGGTCCCTTCATCTGAGTCATTAATATAAATTGTAAAAAGTTGAGGCCCCAGCACAAAGCCCTGTGGCACATCACTTGTTACATCTTGCCAACCAGAAAATGACCCATTTATGCCAACTTTCTGTTTCCTGTTGGCTAGCCAATCTTCTATCCATGCCAAAATGTTACCCCCTACACAATGAGCTTTTATTTTCTGCAATAACCTTTGATGTGGCACCTTACAAATGCCTTCTGGAAATCTAAGTACAATACATCCACCAGTTCCCCTTTATCCACAGCACATGTAACTCCCTCAAAGAACTCCAATAAATTGGTTAAACATGATTTCCCTTTCACAAAACCATGTTGACTCTGCCTGATTACCTTGAATTTTTCTAAATGCCTGCTATAATGTCTTTAATAATAGCTTTTAACATTTTCCCGAAGACAGATGTTAAGCTAACTGGCCTGTAGTTTCCTGCTTTCTGTCCCCTCCCTTTTTGAATAAAGGAGTTACATTCACTATTTTCCAATCTAGGGAATCTTCCCCAAATCTAAGGAATTTTGGAAAATTTAAACTAACGCATCAACAATCTCACTTGCCACTTCTTTTAACACCCTAGGATGAAGTCCATCAGGGCCCAAGGACTTGTCAGCCTGCAGCTCCAACAATTTGTTCAGTCCCACTTCCCTGGTGATTGTAATTTTCTTGAGTTCCTCCCTCCCTTCCATTTCCTGACTTACAGCTAATATTGGGATGTTACTTGTATCCTCAATAGTGAAGACCGATGCAAAATACATGTTCAATTCATCTGCCATCTCCTTATTATCCATTATCAATTCCCCAGACTCACTTTCTATAGGACCAACGCTCACTTTGTTAACTCTTCTTTTTTAAATATCTGTAGAAAGTCTTACTATCTGTTTTTATATTTCTAGCTAGCTTTCTCTCATACTCTAATTTTACCTTCTTTATCAATTTTTTTAGTCATTCTTTCTGTTTTTTTATATTCTGTACAGTCTTCTGACCTGCCTCCCATCTTTGTGCAATTATAGGATTTTTCTTTAAGTTTGATACTATCTTTAACTGTTTTAGTTAACCACGGATGGTGGGTCCCACCCTTGGAATTTTTCCTTCTTTTTGAAATGTATCTATTCTGTGTATTCTGAAATATCCCCTTAAATGTCTGCCACTGCATTACGATTGACCTATCCCTTAACCTAATTTGCCAGTTCACTTTAGCTAGCTCTGCTTTCATGCATGCCCTCATAGTTACCCTTACTTAAGTTTAAAATACTAGTCTTAGACCCACTCTTCTCTCCCTCAAACTGAATGTAAAATTCAATCATATTATGATCGCTGCTACCTGGGGGCGCCTTAATTATGAGGTAATTAATTAATCCTATCTCATTGCATAATACAAGGTCTAGTATAGCCTGCTCTCTGGTTAGCTCCAGAACCTACTGTTCCAAGAAATTATCCCAAAAACATTCTATGTACTCCTCATCTAGGCGTCATCTGCCCATCTGATTTTTCCAGTCTATATGTAGGTTAAAATCCCCCATAATTATCACTGTAGCTTTCTGACAAGCTGCCATTATTTCTAACTTTATACCCCGTCCTACAGTGTGGTTAATATTAAATGACCTGTACACCACTCCCACAAGTGACTTCTTGCCTGTATGATTTCTCATCTCTACCCAAACTGCTTCTACATCTTGGTTTCCTGAACTTAGGTCATCCCTTTCTAATGTGCTAATACCATCATTAATTAACAGAGCTACCCCTCCACCTTTTCCTAGCTTCCTGTCCTTCCTAAATGCCATGTACCCTTCAATATTCAGGTCCCAATCTATTTCACCCTGCAGCCATGTCTCTGTAATGGCTATCAGATTGTACTTATTTATTTCTATTTGCGCTCTCAGTTCATCTGTTTTGTTTCGAATGCTGCATGCATTCAGATACAGACAGAGCCTTTAGTTTTATCCTTTGATTATTTATGTAACCTCTAGCCTTATCTGCTGATTTACTCTGAGATTTGTACATTCTGTCCCTTCCTGTCACATATTCATACCTGTCCTGCAGGCCCCTTCCTGCCAAGAATGAGGCACATAGATTTTGCCGCCTGGACATTAAATTTTGAAGCTGTTGCTGGCAAGAAAAGAAGGCCTATTACAAGGGATTGCCAAGCCCCTGACTGGAAAGACATTGTTTGCGTAATAGCAGACAGTGTTGGAACAAAGGAACCAGTCCCTGCTCCCCAAAACACAAAAGAGACCCAGTCCCTGGCCACCTGCTGGCCAACTAGGGGAGCTTTAAATTGGAGAAACAGTGTAGGAACTCAGAAAGCTCTTTGCTCCTGAACTGAGAAAATCTCTCTCCTGTCTGCTCTCATCTCATTCTCTCTAGCTTCGGAATCCATTGAAGAGAAAAGTCTCCTATAGTGAACAAGGTTTAAGAAGAATATCCTGCCCCAATGAAAAGCAAGATCTACCCACAAGCAAGGACTACAGCGAACTCAAAGCACAGTAACAAAAACCCGTCTTCAGGGATTGCCTCAGACCTCTCTACTTTATTTTTCTTCTACTCTTTTCTGTCTCTATTTGCATGTGCGTATTGCCTCTGGATTCCAAAGCTGGTGTGTATCCGTAGGCGTTAACCGAATTAGAGTTTAAATTTGTTTTAATAAATTTCACTTTTTTTCTTTAAACCTAAGAAAGCCTGTTTGTGCTCATTTATTTGCCTTATAATTGGAAAGCAGTGAACAAGGATTCACCAAGGGGGAGCTCAAAACAGTGTGTTTAACATAAAACCCTCTTGCAATAAGACCAGGTGAAGGCTGAAAGTGACGCGTAAACACTTTCCTCACCTGGTCGTAACATACCTTTCCTTCTTGCTTTGTTTACCACATCTTCCCAAATTTGATCCCTTGTCCCCACTATTCAGTTTAAAACCCTCTCTACGTCCCGAGTTATGCAGCTCCCTAAAGCAACGGCCCCAGCATGGTTCAGGTGTAGAGCGTCCCAATGGTACAGCCACCACTTTCCCCAGTACTGGTGCCAGTGCCCCACGAGCCGGAACCCACTTCTACCACACCAGTCTTTGAGCCACGCAGTAATCTTGTGATGTACATGTGAGGCAGCTGAGACAGAATTCAGCTCAAAATGTAAATGCAAATACAACTTTAATCTACATTTTCTTCTGAGAGTAAACAATGTATGCAAAATAAGGCAGCGAAAGGGAAATCAAATCTATGTACAAACATCTGAAATACACCAATATCACAATTGTAGCTTGCTAGGTATATGCCTAAATTTGTACTGCGAGGAAACTTTGAAACTTGAGTATTCAAAAAGATGGTGCGTCACAGATATGTTAATAGCCATGCTTAGAAGGAATGATTCGAAGAAATGGCAGGAACTTCTAATGACAGGAGCGCATCAGAAATCTATAGGTCAGTGCGCATTAATTTCTGAGACACACTTCCTTCATGTGATGCTCCAAATGATAACATTTACCTAAAAATCTGATGTCTCCCATAAAGAATGTCGAAGGAATCAGCCATTTTGTTTGGACGATGGACAACTGCTTTCTTTTCTTCAGAATAAAACGATAATAGACTGGAGGATGCAATGAAAGGGAACTATTTTGTGTCCAAGTGTCCACATTGTATTTTGTGGATGTAGTTTTCTCTTCTGAGTGATGAAATTATGTATGTTACATCCATGGATGTGTCAGCCTTGGCTCAGTGGGTTGTACTCTTGTTTCTGAGTTAGCTGGCTGACATTTCTGAGGGAGTGGTGGTGTACTATCAGAACTGTGGACTTTTGGATGGGACATTAAAGTGTCTGCCTTCTCAGGTAGATATGAAAGAATCCACGCCTATGTGTTGAAGACGAGCAGGGGAGTTTTCTCTGGTATCCTGCTCAATATTTATCCCTCACCTAGCAACACTAAAAGATTACCTGATCGTTATCACATTGCTGTTTGTCGGACCTGGCTGTGTGCAAATTAGCTGCTATTTTTCTTAAATTACAACAATGACTAAACTTCGAGAGTACTTAATTGCCTGTAAAGCACGTTGGGGTGCCCTGAGATCGTGAAAGGCGCTATATAAATACATGGCTTTCGTTTTCTTTTTGGACTCAGGAATATAATTCGTTGAATAAAGAAGGAAGTTTGAAGAATTCTTTTCATACTGAGGATCATTAGGACATTGAATACTTTATCGCAGGGGGCTTTTGAGGCAGACATACATCATTTAACAGGGAACAAGTATTTGAAAAGGACTGTGTAGGGCAAGATAATGGGATTACATAGTTCACACTGGCTAAAGAATTAACACCAGCACAGACACAATGGAATAAATGATCTCCTTATGTGCTGTTAATTCCTATGATTCTATATATCCCATCACCATGTGCTCTCTAAAAGTACCATTGATGGGTGGCTATGTAGTCAAGTAGGTATATAGAAGGCCTCTGACCCAACCTGACACTATCCCTGCTGCACCTATAACAATGTCAGGGGTAGGCTTTCATGGAATAGTTGTGGGTGATAATATCTTTTCAGTGGTTATTGGATTCTTGCTCCAGTGAGGATTGTAATTAAAATACATTCATATTTCCATGGGGGAAAACAATGTAAGTTACTCGTAGAGACTACAAGTTACCATTTCCACTGACAGGAGGGTCGATAACCAAAGGACGCAAATTTAAGGTAATTGGCAAAAAAATGCCCGGGGTAAATGATGAAACATTGTTTTTCACACAGCAACTTGTCATGATCTGGAATGCGCTGCCTGAAAGGCTGGTGGAAGAAGATTCAATAGTAACTTTCAAAAGGAAATTGGATAAATACTTGAAAAGGGAACGTTTGGAGGGCTGCAGAGAAAGAGAAGGAGAGTAAGACTAAGTTAATATAGATTTCTCAAAGAGCCAGCACGGGAATGATGGGCAAAATGGCCTCTTTCTGCACTGTATAATTCTATGATAACTTGCGACGTGTTGAGGGTAAGTAAGATGATACAGTTTCTGAGTAACAGGACAATATTCTATGTCTTATTTAACACAATGACCAGGATTTTATGCTGGTGACGGTGGTCTCGACGTCTGGAAAAAGCGACGCAGAGAAGCCCGCATCGCCTCTTCTGTGGGAGGCCTACCGAACCTATTGCCAGTTAGTCACTTAAGTGGACAGCGGCGGGCCTTCCACAGGATCAAGGACCCCGGTGACGGAGTCTCGGCCTTGGAGAGCTGTCAGCCAATCAGAAGCCGGCAGCTCTTTCACTGAGCAGCGCTGCAGTGTTGTAGTGTTTTGAAATTGCAATTGTATTGTGCAATGTGTTCTTTAGAGGCTGCTATAGAACACAGAAGCGAGCAAAGAGAACAGAATAAAAAGAGAAGCTTTTCTGTTCAGGAGCTGCAGTCTTTGTGTCTCTGTCTTGCCTCAGATCTTACACCAAACTCTGCTAAACCTCACTCCAGTCCCGAGGACCTCACAATGGCGACATGGTAAACAGAAAAACGATGAACAAAAAACATAAGCATTGCTTTCGGGTGTGAATATTTTGGAAGGTTTTTGTCTACTTTCACAGACAGCAGTTTAACTTGGAGACTGTTACAGTGACACACAGGAAGCTCGTACAGTGTATAACAGGGCTGTCCAACATTCGGCCCGCAGGCCAGGATCCGGCCCGCCAAAGGTATCCATCTGGCCCGCGGGTGTAAACTGTACCCGGGGCCGTTCCTTATCCTTGTAGGGCTCCATGACTGGAGATGAGAAATTTTCCCGTGTCTTCTTCTTGCAGCCAGCCTTTCTAAAAACATCACAAGTCAGTTTCACAGCTGACAGCAGGAACAGCCGTTCCCCAACTTTACACAGAGCCGGGGTTTACGGGTGGGCTTTAAAAAAACCTCAAATCTGTCCGACGTTGGGGAACGCCTGTTCCCGCTGTCAGCACCTGTCAGCTGTGAAACTGACTTGTGATTTTTTTTTTAAACTGATCAACTGCCTACTGAGCGTTCCCGCTCTCCACAACTGTCAGACAGAGAGAGGGAAAGGGAGAGAGAGAAGTGTGGGGGGGAGTAGGGCAGAGAGAGAGGAGGAGGGAGAGAGAGAAAGGGGGACAGACAGAGAGAAAGGGGGAGTGAGATAAAGAGGGACAGTAAGAGAGAGAGAGAAAAAGGGGGACAAAGAGAGAAAGAGGGACAGACAGAGAGAGGGAGACAGACAAAGAAAGAGGGGACAGACAGAGAGAGGGGAATAGAGAGGGAGGGGAAAGAGAGGGAGGGAGACAGAGAGGGAGGGTGGGGGAGGCAGGGACAGAGAGAGTGAGAGGGAGGGGAGATACAGAGAGAAAGTGAAAGTGATCAAGAAAGTAATTCAATAAATGAGTCTTCACAAAAATGTACATTTGTTGCTGTTTTGATTAATAGTAAGATAAATTTTAATGCCTTTATCTTTCCAAAATTGTCTCAGTGCCCCCCGCACCATGTAAGACAAAAATTGTAATGTGGCCCTCCAATGCAAAATGTTTGGACAACCCTGGTGTATACTCACACACTGAACTCTCCAAAATAACCATCCAATCAAAAAAATATAGGTATAATCTCAGATCACTACAGAGAAATTTCATCTGAAAGGAGTGCGATCCCAGATCCATTATGATTGCATTGCTGGTCAGTATGGCGTTGTCTATGCCCAACCCACTACCTTTTGATGTGCATTCAGAGCCATCATCTGTATCCCCACATTGGCAAAAGTGGCTGTGATCTTTCAAAAGCGTGGTGGCAGGTTTCACAATCACAGTGTACACAAAGAAAAAAGTCTTTACTTCTACACTATGGAGGTGAAGAATTAGAGGATATCTTTGAGACACTTATGTCTGAGCAGAGTGACTACAACTCCAGCAAAAATTCACTGTCGAATTATATCACGCCCAAGAAAAACACCATTATATGAAACCATTGTCTTCCGACGCGCTAAGCAAGAAGCAAACAAGACAATTGACCAATATTGCACGCATTTGAGGCAACTAGCAACCAAAAGTGACTCCAGTAATGTTGAAAATGTCGCGCGGGAAATCAAAAAACAAATAATCGACGTCTGGCTTTTCAATCAATTACACTGAAAAGCACTTGAGGAAGACAGAAAGCTGTCAGAGATGTTGGAGTTAGCAAGATCACTATCACTTTAGAGTTTTTTTTATTCATTGATGGGATGTGGGCGTGGATGGCTAGGCAAGCATTTATTGCCCATCCCTAATTGCCCTTGAGAAGGTGGTGGTGATCTGCCTTCATGAACCGCCGCAGTCCATGTGAGGTAGGTACACCCACAGTGCTGTTAGGAAGGGAAGTCCAGGATTTTGAACCAGCGACACTGAAGGAACAGTAATATAGTTCCAAGTCAGGATGGTGTGTGGCTTGGAGGGGAACTTGTAGGTGGTGGTGTTCCCATGCATTTGTTGCCGTTGTCCTTCTCATTGGTAGAGGTTGCAGCTTTGGAAGGTGCTGTCTTGGTGCGTTGCTGCAGTGCATCTTGTAGATGGTACACACTGCTGCCACTGTGCGTCGGTGGTGGAGGGAATGAATGTTTGTAGATGGGTTGCCAATCAAGCGGGCTGCTTTGTCCGTGATGGTGTCGAGCTTCTTGAGTGTTGTTGGAGCTGCACCCATCCAGGCAAGTGGAGAGTATTCCATCATACTCCTGACTTGTGCCTTGTAGATGGTGGACAGGCTTTGGGGAGTCAGGAGGTGAGTTACTCGCCGCAGGATTCTTAGCCTCAGACCTGGTCTTGTAGCCACGGTATTTATATGGCTACTCCAGTTCAGTTTCTGGTCAATGGTAACCCCTAAGATGTTGATAGTGGGGGATTCAGCGATTGTATTGCCTTTGAATGTCAAGGGGAGATGGTTAGATTCTCTCTTGTTGGACATGGTCATTGCCTGGCACTTGTGTGAGACGAATGTTACTTGCCACTTATCAGCCCAAGCCTGGATATTATCCAGGTCTTGCTGCATATGGACACGGACTTCTTCAGTATCTGAGGAGTCACGAATGGTGCTGAACATTGTGCAATCAGCAACGAACATCCCCATTTCTGACCTTATGATTGAAGGAAGGCCATTGATGAAGCAGCTGAAGATGGTTGGGCCTACGAAACTACCCTGAGGAACTCCTGCAGTGATGTCCTGGAGCTCAGATGATTGACCTCCAACAACCACAACCATCTTCCTTAGTGCTACGTCTGACTCCAACCAGCGGAGAGTTTTCCCCCTGATTCCCATTGACTCCAGTTTTGTTAGGACTCCTTGATGCAATACTCGGTCAAATGCTGCCTTGATGTCAAGGGTAGTCACTCTCACCTCACCTCTTGAGTTCAGCTCTTTTGTCCATGTTTGAAACAAGGCTGTAATAAGGTCAGGAGCTGAGTGGCCCTGGCGTAACCCAAACTGAGCGTCACTGAGCAGGTTATTGCTAAGCAAGTGCCACTTGATAGCACTGCCGATGACACCTTCCATCACTTTACTGATATGGGGTGGTAATTGGCCAGGTTGGACTTGTCCTGCTTTTCGTGTACAGGATATACCTGGGCAATTTTCCACATTGCAGGGTAGATGCCAGTGTTGTAGCTGTATTGGAACAGCTTGTCTAGGGGCGCGGCAAGTTCTGGAGCACAGCTCTCCAGTACTATTGCTGGAATGTTACTTCAGGGCTCGTAGCCTTTGCCGTATCCAGTGCCTTCAGTCGTTTTTTGACGTCACGCAAAGTGAATTGAATTGGCTGAAGTCTGGCATCTGTGATGCTGGGGACTTCAGGAGGAGGCCGAGATGGATCATCCACTTAGCACTGCTGGCTGAAGATTGTCGCAAATGCTTCAGCCTTATCTTTCGCACTACTAAGCTGGACTCCCCCATCATTGAGGATGGGGATATTTGTGGAGTCACCTCCTCCAGTTAGTTGTTTAATTGTCCACCACCATTCTCAGTTGGATGTGGCAGGACTGCAGAGCTTAGGTCTGATCCGTTGGTTATGGGATCGCTAATCTTGGTCTATCGCATGCTGCTTACGCAGTTTGGCACACAAGTAGTCCTGTGTTGTAGCTTCACCAGGTTGACACCTCATTTTGAGATATGCCTGGTGCTGCTCCTGACATACCTTCCTGCACTCTTCATTGAACCAGGTCTCCTGGCTTGATGGTAATGGTAGAGTGGGGGATATGCCGGACCATGAGGTTACAGATTGTGGTTGAGTGCAATTCTGCTGCTGCTGATGGCCCACACGTCCTCATGGATGCCCAGTTTTGCTTTGCTAGATCTGTTCAGAATCTATCCCATTTAGCATGCTGGTAGTGCCACACAACACGATGGAGGGTATCCTTAATGTGAAGGCAGGACTTCGTCTCCACAAACACTGTGCGGTGGTCACTCCTACCAATACTGTCATGGACAGATGCATCTGCAGCAGGCAGAATGGTGAGGACGAGGTCAAGTATGTCCTTCCCTCTTGTTGGTTCCTTCACCACCTGCTGCATACCCAATCTAGCAGCTATGTCCTTTAGGACTTGGCCAGCTCAATGAGTAGTGGTGCTACCGAGCCACTCTTGGTGATAGATATTGAAGTCCCCCAACCAGAATACATTCTGTGCCCTTGCTATCCTCAGTGCTTCCTCCAAGTGGTGATCAACATGGAGGAGTACTGACTCATCAGCTGAGCAGGAGTGGGGGGCGGTAGGTGGTAATCAGCAGGAGGTTTCCTCGCCAATGTTTCACCTGATGCCATGGACTTCATGGTGTCTGGAGCCGATGGCGAGGACTCCCTCCCGACTGTATACTACTGTGCCGCCACCTCTGCTGGGTCTGTTCTGCCGGTGGGACAGGACATACCTGGGGATGGTGATGGCAGTGTCTGGGACATTATCTGTAAGGTATGATTCCGTGAGTATGACTATGTCAGGCTATTGCTTGACTAGTCTGTGGGACAGCTCTCCCAACTTTGGAACAACCCCCAGATGTTAGTAAGGAGGATTTTTCAGGGTTGACAAGGCTGGTTTTCCATTGTTTTTTCTGGTGCCGAGGTCGATGCTGGGTGGTGTGTCTGGTTTCATTCTGTTTTATTGACTTTGTAGCAGTTAGATACAACTGAGTGGCTTGCTAGGCCATTTCAGAGGGCATTTAAGAGTCAACCACATTGCTGTGGGTCCGGAGTCACATGTAGGCCAGACCAGGTAAGGACAGCAGATTTCCTTCCCTAACATTCGTGAACTGGATGGGTTTTTACAACAATCGACAATGGTTTCATGGCCATCATTAGACCAGCTTTTTTAATTCCAGATTTATTAATTGAATTCAAATTCCACCTTCTGCTGTGGTGGTATTTGAACCCATGTCCCCAGAGAAATACCCTGGGTCTCTGAGTCCAGAGCTACTAAAGTTGAGGCTGCTAATGGTAACTATTAAACCCCAAGTTCAACTCCTGTGAACACTATTCATCGCTCATGTGCAAGGAAACTACCTGCAAAGCAACAACAGCCATCTCATAAGCAGAGCTGTGACTTGTCCATAGAACGTTTCCACTGTGGTCGTGCTTACCCACACAGGACTGAGTGTCCTGCTCCTGGTAAACAGTGGAAAGCCTGTGGAAAACCCAACCACTTTGCTCGTTTTTGTCACTCATCAGCAAAATTAGCTACAAAGATCAATACCAACAGAAGGGTCTCAAGCATACGCACCACAGCAAAAAGGTGAGAGAATGTCGTCAAAGTAGAGGCAGATGACCCTGAACATACCTGTGAGCACTCTCTGAGACACAACAAACAGCCACACGTGACAGTGACCATTGGCTGCTCAAACACAGATGCTTTCATAGACACAGGAGCGTCTGTCAATGTTGTAGGAGACAATACATCCAACAAAATTCAGGATTGCCCCATTCTATGCAAATCAAGGAATACGAAAATTTTCCTTTACAACAGTGACAGACTGCTGAAAATCCTAGAGACTTTTGAAATGCCAGTCTCATTCAAAGACACTGGAACGAATGTTGTATTTTATGTCATATCAAGAGAATGTGACACACGTATCAGTTTTTACACAGCAACAGATCTGTACATGATCACATACGCGATTCCATCGCATAACAAAACATTCTGGAACTGTGTGATGATAGCTTCACTGGTATTGGAAATCTGAAAGATGTTACATGCAGGCATTACATACATTGTGAGCCCCCAGTTGCACATCAAAGGCGAGGAATACCGTTTCTTGTCAGGAAACAGACAGACAGACAGATCTTGACATTATTGAGAAAGTTGGGGATGAGCCTACCCCTTGGGTCTCACCCATATAAGTCATCAAGAAACCAAGAGCGTGAACGAGATTAGAATCTGCATTGACATGCAATCACCAAAGCAAGCCATACAATGAGCAAGACACTTGACACCGACAATCGATTACATCATGGAGAACATGACTGGTGCTAAACACTTTGCTAAACTTGACCTCAATGCAGATTACCATCAAATTGAGCTTGTAGAAGAATTGAGCTATCTTACTGTATTCTTTACTCACATCAGTCTTTTCCGATACAAGAGGCTCAACTTTGGAGTCAGCTCAGCAGCTGAGTTATTTCAGCACTTGATTCAATCTGCATTTCGAGACTTGAAGGCACGCTGAACATTAGTGATGACATTCTCGTCTATGGCTGCACTAAAAAGGAATTCAAGACACTCCTCCATGCATGCCTAAAACATCTCAGAGAATGTAACCTCACCTTGAACAAAGACAAGTGTTTGTTCCATGAAAGTAAAATTGAATTCTTCAGTCATGTGTTCAGTGGTGAAGGAGCATCACCAGATCCATGGAAAATTGAGCCATAGCAAATGTTACAGATCCTACAAACATTCAAGAAATCCGGAGTCTGCTAGGACTTGTCACGTACTGCAGTCGTTTCATTCCTGACCTCGCTACGTTATCTGCCCCCAATGCAATCTGACAAAATTGGGAATAGACTAAATCACACAAACAGGCAGTACAGAGATCAAACAATGTTTGTCAGCAAGTTGCACAAATGCCTATTTTGACCCTGAGAAAACCACCCAGCTAGTCATAGATGCAAGCCCGGTTGGCATAGGTGCAGTTCTTGTACAGAAAGATAAGACAAGTAACCCATAAATCGTTGCGATGACAAGCAAATTATTAATGCCTGTAAAGCAGCATTATTCGCAAACAGGGATAGAAGCATTCTCGTCACATCTTCACTTCCATCTCTATCTGTATGGAATCAAGTTTAAAGTAATAAACGATCATAGACCACTCGAGAGCTTGTTCAATAATCCACATAGCAAACCACTACCCACCCGAATAAAACGTTGGATAATTAAACTACAAGCTACAAGTTCCATATTGAGTATCAGCCAGACAAGCTGAACCCAGTGGACTATTTTTTGCGACATCCATTGCTGACAGTTGGTCCTACTAATCATGAGGAAAAGGTTGCTGAACAACCTCTTGACTACATCAGCATAAATGCGGTGCCAAAGTCACTAAAACTAGCCGACATAAAAGCAGCAACAAAACAAGGTGAGGATTTGTAATTATGTATGAAGGCTATGGAATCACAAAACTGGAAAGATGTGATTGAGAAAGCATCTACAAACGAAATCGCTCACACGCTACAAGGTCTTCACAATGTGCAAAATGTGCTCACTGTTAGAACCACATCTGATCTCATATTACACAACAACTGTATTGTGATTCCACACTCATTAAGGGAGTGTGTTGATGATGTATTGCATGAAGGACATCAGGAAATTGTCAAAACCAAGCAACTCCTTAAGGAAAAGGTATGGTTCCCAGGAATTGACTGCACGGTAGGGCACAAAATCAATCAGTGTTTGCCATGTCAAGCAACCACAATGTCAAATCTTCATGATCTTCTCAAAATGTCCGAATTACCTCCAGGACCATGGATTGAAGTTAGTGTTGATTTTGCAGATTTGCCCCCAGGTGAACACCTTCTTGTTGTCACTGACAACAACATCAGATTCCCAATCGTGGAATTAATTATGTCAACTTCAACGAAAGCAGTCATTCCAAAGCTTGACCAGATCATTGCCTTGTTTGGAATCCCTCGAATGACAAGAAGTAGCAATGGACATCACGGCAGCATTTGATTGAGTGTGGTATCAAGGAGCCCGAGCAAAACTGGAGTCAGGGGGCAAACTTTCCACTGGTTGGAGGAAGATGGTTGTGGTTGTTGGAGGTCAATCATCTCAGTCCCTGCAGGAGTTCCTCAGAGTAATGTCCTAGGCACAACCATCTTAGCTGCTTCATCAATGACCTTCCCTCTATCATAAGGTCAGAAGTGGGGATGTTCGCTGATGATTGCACCATCTTCAGCACCATTCGCAACTCCTCAGATAATGAAGCAGTCCGTGCCCAGATTCAGCAAGAGCCTGACAACATCCAGGCTTGGGCTGATATGTGACAAGTAACATTCACACCACACAAGTGCCAGGCAATGACCTTCTCAAACAAGAGAGAATCTAACCATCTCCCATTAATATTCAACTGCATTACCATTGCTGGATTCCCCACTATCAACATCCTTTGTGTTACCATTGACCAGAAACTGAACTGGACCAGCTACATAAATACTGTGGCTACAAGTGCAGGTCAGAGCCTGGGAATTCTGCAGTGAGTAACTCACCTCCTGACTCCCCAAAGCTTGTCCACCATCTACAAGACACAAGTCAGGAGTGTGATGGAATACTCTCCACTTGCCTGGATGGGTGCAGCTCCAACAACACTCAAGAAGCTCGACACCATCCAGGACAAGCAGCCCGCTTGATTGGCACCCCATTCACCACCTTCAATATTCACTCTTCCTGCCACCATCTTACCCAATTTTATGTTCTGCCCGCCTCCAAACCCGCCATGGAGGAGAGTATAAACTTCCCCCAATGTATTATCCTACACAATGTATTATTCTTCCCAAAGGTGGAGCAGTCTTTAAGGGACCTACCTCTTTAAGGCTACAAAGTATACTGTCAGTATACACATCTCGAGGGCAAGTAGAGCTTAATTGCTGGTTGACAGAGATTTTGTATATACATTTCTGTCACCAGGTCAGCAGGTAGTCAGCCTGATTAGATTAGATATTTCTCTCTCTCTCTTTTAAATAAACAAAGGTGTCTTGCAAGTCTTATTACATTTGCTGACATTTTTTAAATGCTGCACACAAAATGGAGGGGAAAATTGTCATGAAAGTGACCTTTCTTAGCATAAACTGATTGCAATTTAAACTTGTCTTCTCACTTCATTGCAGCAGCTCAGACTACCAAGTGCTGTAAAAAGCAGCAATAACAGTACTCGTCTCAGCATACACATTAACAGCCAGATGAAAGTAAAATTGCACTTGTCAGCTTGGAGTTAGTGGAAAACAGATCCTGAGCAAACCAGCGGACAGTTTTTGCCTAAGTTCCGCAATGTTAAAAGTCAAATATGGGGAATGCGGCACAACAAGTAGCACGACCACTAAAAATGAATTGCGGAAAGCCAGATGGAAACATTAACGTGAAAAATTATGCTCTTTTGTCCTTTGCTAACCTATGGAATGAAAATTATATTTCTCCCTTATTCGGATAACTTGCCTGCCATCTCAGTTTCATAGAAGGAAGCCATACTGTCTATCATGCCTCTGCTGGTGCTAGTTCATCAACTGGAGATAACTGCTCTTTGGATAGTGTTCCAAAGAAAGCCAAAACTAAGGGTGCTTTACCTTTAATATTGGAGCAAGCCTTTGGCTTATTGGTAGCATTCCTGCCACTGAGTCATGATGGTGCAGGGTCCTGTTCCAAACAATCCCAGTAAGTTGAGACGAGCATTCCAGTCTGAATTCTGGGTTCACATCCAGCAGAATATTGCCGTCCGATGATGGTGGACATCCCTCCTCCTCATCGTATGGGCTGCAGGAGGCTATTAAATTCATGTCGGATTAACCATCCTACCAGCTGGTGTACGTTTGCTCACAGCCATGGAAGGACCATTTACATTGTGTCCTGTCAGATTTTTATTCAGATAACAATCATTCAGATTTAGGTTGTTCCCGAAGAAAAGTCTAAAGCTATTAATACAATGGGGTAGAGTTTCCACTTTGGGCACAATTGGCGATTCCAGCGCAAATTACACTCAAAATTGCATCCATTTCAAAAAGTGTTTTTTTCCCCAAGTTTCCAGTCAAGCATATTTGCATATCAGCAATGCATAATCTGCCATGAATCAGCCCACTGCCTAGCATTTTAAAACTTTTTTTTAAATTTGCTGCAAAAGATATTGCTTGATCTATTTAAGAGTGGTAACAGAATCACAGAATCATTACAGTGCAGAAGGAGGCCATTCAGCCCATTGTGTCCGCACTGGCTCTCCAAAAGAGCAACTCCCTCAGTTCCATTCCCCGCCTTCTCCCCGTAACCCTGCACATTCTTCCTCTTCATATAACTGTCTAGTTCCTTTTTGAATGCTTCATTTGAACCTTCCTCCACCACATTCTCAGGCAGCACATTCCAGACCTTAACCACCTGCTGCGTGAAAAAGTTTTTCCTCATGTTACTTTTGCTTCTCTTACCAAATACTTTAAATCTGTGCCCTCTCATTGTCGATCCTTTCATGAGTGGGAACAGTTTCTCTCTATCTACTCTGTCCAGACCCCTCATGATTTTGAATACCTCTATCAAATCACCTCTCAGCCTTCTCTTCTCCAAGGAAAACAGTCCTAACTTCTCCAATCTATCTTCATAACTGAAATTCCTCATCCCTGGAACCATTCTCATGAATCTTTTCTGTACTCTCCCCAATGCCCTCACATCTTTCCTAAAGTGTGGTGCCCAGAACTGGATGCAATGCTCCAGCTGAGGCCAAGCTAGTGTCTTATACAAGTTCAACACAACGTCCTTGCTCTTATACACTATGCCCCTATTAATAAAGCCTAGAACACTGTATGCTTTATTGACTGCTCTCTCAACCTGTCCTATGACCTTCAATGACTTATGCTCATAAGTAACTTGGTAAAGCAGATTAATACAGCTGAAAATGGGTTTAGCACAAAAATATATGCATTTTAAATGTGTCAATCCACCACCTGTGTGTAATTTTTTTTTCGAAAAAATCATTCAAAATTTTTCAAAACTAAACTATTAGTGTCCTTGAGTCCAAAAGATCCAGCTCAATTTTTGGAGCCTCTCTGAAGGCCCGAAAATGAGCCCAATTAGTGTAAACTCAAAATGGTGATTAATTCACCCTGTGAGTGTGGCCAGTTTTGTGGGTGGGGTCTACTTCTGGCAGGATGTTTTTAAAACTAGTGAAAAAGGTCGTGGGCACCCAGTTGCGCCAAATGAAATTTGTGCTTAAAATTCTTCAATCTTTTGTGCCAGTTATGCCAATATCAGGGCAATTGTATAGACAAAACTAGCAAAGTCAAGTGAAAACTGCAGGCCAACAACCTTTAATAGGCAGTATATTAGTAACATTGCTTTAAGAATGGTCTGGGATTGATGCCAACTTTTAGATGAGGTGTTAAATGGTGGTCCCATATGTTCATATGGACATTAAGATCCCAATATCCTGGGCAACATTCCAACACCACGAAAATTAGATTAATCTGTTGTGTGTCGATGTTGTATTTAGTAGCATTGCTGGGGCATTCTGGAGAAAGTCTCAAACTCAGGATAAGGTCAACTAAGAACTTTTCATTATTTGCATAACACTATATACACTCTCACCAAGCCTCCTAAGCTAGCATCCTTTGTGCTGCTACCTATTCTTCTCCCAGGCCTAACCTCATGTAACTGTTACATCCTCACACTTACAGTGGAAGGGATTCCTCTCATTGTCTTCACCATTAACCCTTTACATCCTCATACTACATAATTTGCCATTAATTTATTGCTGCAGTACGCTCTTGCAGTGTATAAAATGGCTGCCACTTTTGCCTGTGTGTCAAGAACCACTCATCAAAATAATTGAACATGAGAAGCAAAGTAAAGTGCTATATAAATATAAGTCACTCTTTATTACATCCTTGTGGTGCATTCTCCATGGCAATCTCTCTACCAATCAGAGTTCACTTGCCAACCAATCAGCACTCTCTTCTCATGCAGTATAAGTTGTTGATTTCCCTTACATTGGTTATTCTTGCAGATTGTCCTGATGAGTGCAAGACGAAAAGCTTCAACAACATGTCTCTATTTTCAGCAATACTCATCCTTCTAATTCATTAAGTGAAGTCTGCTGCCAAATCATATGTTCCTCAAGTCCCGTCCACTTTTCACCCCTGTGTTTGCTGACCTACATTGGCTCCCGGTCAAGCGACATCTTGATGATAAAATTCTTATCCTTGTTTTCAAATCCCTCCAGGGTCTCACCCTTTCCTATCTCTGAAATCTCCTCCAGTCCCACAACCCTCCGGGATAGCTGCGCTCATCCAATTCTGGCCTCTTGAGCATCCCAAATTTTAATCACTCCACCATTGATGGCCATGTCTTCAGTTGCCTAGGCCCCAAGCTCTAGAATACCCTCCCAACACCGCTCTTTCTCTCTACCTCAATTTCCTCCTTTAAGATATTCCTTAAAACCTACCGTTTGACCAAACTTTTGGTCATCTGACCTAATATCTCCTTATATGGCTCGGTGTCATATTTTGTTTTATAATCCTCCTGTGAAGCACCTTAGGACATTTTATTACATTAAAGGTACTATATAAATGTAAGTTGCTGTTTAGACATCATTATCCGACAATGTAGTTTCAAAGTCAAAGGTTTTCAGTAGTTTGGATCTTTGTAGAGTAAATAGGGCATATTGGGATCGCTAGGGGATCAGTCAGTACACCTTTGCATTAGGGAGGCCTGATGCATGTGCAAGGGAAATGGGAATATGAGGTGGACGGCAAGGTGGAAAGAGTTAGGGTAGGTGGAGGGTAATATGGAGCACAAACACCACTATAGACCAGTTGGGCTAAATGGGCTGTTTCTGCAAGGATCGTGGTTTTAATTACAATCTCCACTTATTGGGGAGGGTTTAGACCAGGGTTGTCCAACCTTTACGGGCAGAGGGCCGCATTGCGATTTTTGCTCAGCCCAGGGGGCTGGTGCGCAAATTTCGAAAGGCATTAAAAGTTTCTCTTACCAATAAAAAATAACAACAAATGTGCATTTTTGTGAAGAAGCTTTAAATGAGAAGACTAATTTATTGACTTACTTTCTCATCACTATATTGAAAACTGATTTAGTGACATATCTGGCATTGTTTCTGCTTGCATAAGTAGTCAATCTCTGCCCACACACTTGATGTAGTGATGCAGAGTATTCTGGATAGATGCCCATCTTTCAGGAGAGACCTTGATCTCTTTTCTCCCTCTCCCTGTGTTCTGTCTGTGTGTATCTCATTCTCTCTTCCCTCCCCACTCTCCTCTCGGACTAGGGGATACAGATTGAAAGTTTTGTTCAAGAGATGCAGGGGGAATACGCGGAAGCACTATTTTACGCAGCGGGTGGTAATGAACTGGAATTCGCTGCCCACAAGGGTGGTGGAAGTGAAGACAATCAATGACTTCAAGATAAGTTACCAGGGTCGGATAAGATGTATCCGAGCATACTGAGGGAATTAAGAAACTGAGAAAGGCACTGGCCATAATTTTCAAATCCTCCTTAGAAACAGGGGTAATGCACGATGACTGGAGAATTGCAAATGTTAAACCCTTGCTCAAAAAAGGGTGTAAGGATAAGCCCAGCAATTAGAGGCCAGTCAGTTTAACCATGGTGGTGGGAAATAAAGGCCTGCTCAAGTCACAGAAAAAAACCTGACCCAAACCCAATGGAACCACATGGTACCCGAGCCCGACCTGGCCCGAGTCCCTCCATTTTCCCCCCGAGCCCAACCCGATCCGAGCCCGGCCTGACCACCGGAATGTTCCCTTCACTTACCTTACGATTCCCAATCTCAGGAAGCTGCAGCATGAGCGTGATGACGTCATAGAGACGCTCACCTGCTCACTGCGCAGACTCAGAGTTTCCCTGATTGACGTCCCGGACTCGTAGCTCAGGTAAGTTTTAACCTTTAACACTTACCTTGCTGTGTGTGTCCGACCCAGACCCGGACCCGGACCCGGACCCGGACCGACCCGACCCCAAAGGCCAGACCCGGAAGAGCGTCCCGACCAATCCCGAACCCAACACATGTCGTCAGGTCCCGTTGGGTTCGGGTCGGGTAGCTTTTAGAAACAATAATACAGGATAAAATTAACAGTCACTCATACAAATGTGCATTAATTATGGAAAGCCAGCATGGATTTCTTAAAGGCAAATCATGCTTAACGAACTTGATTGCGATTTTGATGGGGTAACAGAGAGGGTTGATGAGGATAATGCGGTTGATGTGGTGGACATGACCCTCCAAAAGGCATTAGATAAAGTGCCACATAACAGGATTCTCAGCAAAGTTAAAGCCCACGGAATAAAAGGGACGGTGTCAGTATGGATACGAGGTTGGCTGAATGACAGGAAACAGAATAGTGATGAATGGTTGTTTTTCAGGCTGGAGGAAGATATACACTCTGACATCACCTTTTGAGATCAAGAAATGCAGTTTTATCCCCTTACGCCCCCACCTCAATGAATTTCACGATCGACATGACGTTGAGCTCATCTTCTGTTGCCTTTGCCTCCAGGCTCACTTCTTTGACCAGGAGTTCTCCTCCAACCAGCGGACCCATTCATCCACTTCCCTCCACCAGGATCCCTTCCTCTGGTCTCTTACCTACTCTTGATCTTTTCATTGAGAACTGTCGGTGAGACATCGGCCGTCTCAATTTCTCCGCTCCCCTCACTCACTCTAACCTATCACCCTCTGGACCTGCTGCACTCCATTCTCTCAGGTCTAACCCCGATATTGTGATCAAACATGCTGACAGGGGTGGTAGTGTTGTTATCTGGCGTACCGACCTCTACCTTGCAGAGGCTCAGTGCCAACTTTCACACAGTTCTTCTTATCTGACACTGGACCATGACCCCACCACTGAACATCAATCCTCTGTCTCCAAGGACTGTTACTGACCTCACCTCCTCTGGAGATCTTCCCTCTAGAGCTTCCAACCTTAGAGACCCACAGGTCCGACAGCCCGCTTCCGCCTCCTTCCCAAAAACCTCAAAAAGGACTGTCCTTGTAGTCCCATCGTTTCAGCCTGTTCCTGCCCCACTGAACTTATTTCTTCCTATCTTGATTCTTTGGCTGGAATTTACATTGTACGGGAGGCCCCATCCACCAGCTGAAAAGTCGGTGGTGAGCCCGTCTCCACTGGGTCTGGGGAGCCAGGTCAGGATTTTTTGCTCCCTACGCCCTTAATTGGTCTTTGGCGGGATTTCCACCTCCTTGAGGCAGGAAGTCCAGCCTAATGGAGCTGCCGGCTAATCAGCAGGCCGGAAGCTCTTAGTCTGAGCAGTGCCACCAGGAGTGGTGGCCACTGCTGGGACTACACCCAGCCATCAGAGGCAACAGGAAGGACCACCCCCATACTCAGGTCAGTTTTTAGGGCCTTGCCGGGGAGAATCGGCCAGGCCCTGGTGAGGCAAGGGGGGGTTGGTTGGGGTGGGTGGGAGTGTTGTGTGTTGGGGGGAGATTGGAGTTTCGGGGTGTGGCCCTCCATGGGGCACAGGGTGCCCGATTAGGAAGACCCTCCCAGCCTGCAAGAAGGCTGCCTGGTTTTACCAGATGGGCTTCTTGGGGCCTTTGCCTTCCGGCCGTCATGGGTAAAATACCTGCAGCGGTGGGAGGAGGCCCTTAAGTGGCAGTTAATTCGGGCAGGCCGTTTTTTGCCTCCGCTGCCCCGTGTAAAATTGCAGTGCCCACCCTCCCCGCCTCCCACTCAATTTTATGCCCCCCCCCCGCCACCAGACCGCTCATTGGGGGCTGTAAAATTCCAGCCAATCTTATTTCTGGATTCCTGGTCCTAAGCGCGTCCACTTCACTATGGATGTCCAATCTCTCCACCCCCATCCCTCACCAGGATGGTCTGAGGGCTTTCTGCTTCTTCCTTGAATAGAGGCCCAACCAGACCCCATTCACCACCACCCTCCTCCACCTGGCTGAACATGTTCTCACATTGAACAACATTTCTTTCAACTCCACTCACTTCCTTCAAATAAAAGACCCGCATGGGTCCTAGTTATGCCTGTCTTTTTGTGGAATATGTCAAACAGTCTTTGTTCCAGTCCTACTCAGGCCCCCTCCCCCAACTATTTTTCCAGTACATTGATGATTGTATCAGTGTCGTTTCCTGCTCCCACCCAGAACTGGAAAACATCATCAACTTTGCTTCCAATTTCTCCCCTTCTCTCACCTTTACATGGTCCATCTCTGACACTTCCCTTCCTTTCCTCGACTTCTCTGTCTCCATCTCTGGGAAAGGCTGCTCACTAATATTCATTATAAGCCCACTGACTCCCACGACTACCTTGACTACACTTCCTCACACACTGCCTCCTGTAAGAACTCCATCCATTCTCCCAGTTTCTCTTCCTCCAAAGCATCTGTTCTGATGATGCAACCTTCCACAACAGCAGTTCTGATATGTCTTCCCTTTTCCACAACTGAGGATTTCCCCCCACTGTGGTTGACAGGACCCTCAACCATGTCCAACCCATTTCTCACATTTCTGCCCTCACCCCTTCCCCTCCATCCCAGAACCGTGACAGGGTTATGCTTGTCCTCACTTACCACCCCACCAGTCTTCACATCCAAAGGATCATCCTCCACCAATTCCGTCACCTCCAACATGATGCCACCACCAATAACATCTTCCCCTCTCCTCTCCTGTCAGCATTCCAAAAGGATTGTTCCCTCTGCGACACCCTGGTCCACTCCTCCATTACCCCCAACACCTCATCTCCTTCCCACGGCATCCTCCCATGCAATCGCAGGAGGTGTAATACCTGCCCTTTTGCCTCCTCTCTCCTCATCATCCAAACACTCCTTCCAGGTGAAGCAGCGATTTACTTGTACTTCTTTCAATTTAGTATACTGTATTCGCTACTCACAATGTGATCTCCTCTACACTGGGGAGAGCAAACGTAGATTGGGTGACCACTTTGTGGAATACCTCCACTCAGTCTGAAAACATGACCCTGAGCTTCCAGTTGCTTGCCATTTCAATTCATCACCCTGCTCCCATGCGCACATTTCTGTCCTTGGTCTGCTGCAGCGTTCCAATGAACATCAATGCGAGCTCGAGGAACAGAACTTCATCTTTCGATTAGGCACTCTACATCCTTCCAGCCTTGACATTGAGTTCAACAATTTCAGAGCATGACTGGCCTTTTTATTATTATTTTATTTTATTTTTTAACCATGTGCCTACCTTAAACTTGGTTTTTCATGTTTGTGCTTTTGGACAGAGCTGTTCATTATTCTGTCATTAACTCTCTCTGGACTAATGCTTTGTCTTTTACCACACCATATGCACTCCCTTTGCCTTTGTCCCATGATATCTTTGTCATTTAATCTCTCCAGCCCTCTGCCCTATCACGCACCTTCCCGTTTGTTCTCTTCCCCCCACCCCACCCCTGCTTCAATTGCTAAAATTCTATTACATTTCTAACCTTTGCCAGTTCTGATGAAAGGTCACAGACCGGAAATGTTAACACTGCTTCTGTTTCCACAGATGCTGCCTGACCTGCTGAGTATTTCCAGCACTTTCTGTTTTTATTTCATATTTCCAGCATCTGCAGTATTTTGCTTTTATTTAAGTAAAGCAGTGGTCCTAATACCAATCCTTGGAGAAACCTTCGGACTTGTAGCTCAGGTAAGTTAGGCAGCATTTAACCAAGTGTGGCAGCAAGGAGCCCTAGCAAAATTGAAGACAATGGGAATCAATGGAAAACTCTACACTAGTTGGAGTTATACCTGGCACAAAGGAAGATGGTTGTGGTTGTTGGAGGCCAATCATTCAGCCCCAGGACATCGCTGCAGGAGATCCTCAGTGTAGTATCCTCAATCCAGCCATCTTCAGCTGCTTCGTAAATGACCTTCCCTCCATCATAAGGTCAGAAGTGGGTATGTTCGCCGATGATTGTACAATGTTCAGTACCATTCACAACCCCTCAGATACTGAAGCAGTCCATGCCCGCATGTAGCAAAACCTGGGCAATATTCAGACTTGGGCTGTAAGTGGCAAGTAGCATTCACGTCACACAAGTACCAGACAATGACCATCTCCATCAAGAGAAATCTAAACATCTTCCCTTGGCATTCTTTTTTTTATGCATTCCTGGGACATGGGTGTGGATGGCTGGACCAGCATTTACTGCCCATCCCTAATTGCCTTTGAGAAGGTGGTGGTGAGCTGCCTTCTTGAACCGATGCAGTCCATGTGGTACACCTACAGTGCCGTTAGGAAGTGAGTTCTGAGATTTTGACCCAGCAACAGTGAAAGAACGGCGATATAGTTCCAAGTCAGAATGGTGTGTGGTTGGAGGGGAACTTGCAGGTGGTGGTGTTCCCATGCATCTGCAGCCCTTGTCCTTCTAGGTGGCAGAGGTCGCAGGATTGGAAGGTGCTGTCTAAGAAGCCTTGGTGCATTGCTGCAGTGCCTCTTGTAGATGGTACACACTGCTACCACTGTGAGTCGGTGGTGGAAGGAGTGAATGTTTGTAGATGGGTGCCAATCAAGCCTGGACGGTGTCGAGCTTCTTGAGTGTTGTTGGAGCTGCACAGATCCAGGCAAGTGGAGAGTATTCCATCACACTCCTGGCTTGTGCCTTGTAGATGGTGGACAGGTTTTGGAGAGTCAGAAGGTGAGTTATTCACTGCAGGATTCCTAGCCTCTGACCTGCTCTTGTAGCTACAGTCTTTACGAAAGAGGAATTGAGGTCTGGGGCAGATCAGCCATGATCTTATTGAATGGCGGAGCAGGCTTGAGGAGCCGAATGGCCTACTCCTCCTCCTATTTCTTATGTTCTTATTTGTATGGCAGTTCAGTTTCTAGTCAATGGTATACCTACCCCACATGGACTGCAGTGGTTCAAGAAAGTGGTTCACCACCATCTTCTCAAGGACAATTAGGGATGCCAGCAATGCTCACATCCCATGAAAGAATTAAAAGAACCTAATGACTGAGATAAAAACAGAAAGTGCTTCAAATACTCTGCAGGTCTGACAGCTTCTGTGGAGAGAGAAACAGAGTGAACATTTCAGGATAATGGCAGTCTGTTTTGTCTTGAAATCGTATAAATCTTTTGCATTTCACTAAAGATTTCCATGGAAAGGTGCACTCAGAGTTTTAAATAACTTAGACCTTGTATCAGAGTGGGCACTGGCATAATTTATTGAAATTATACCTGAAACCAGCCTGAAACTGAGCCTCACTAATATTGATTTGGCAAGCTATCAGCACCTGTCATGCCCCCACAAGCAGCTTGCTCAATTGGAGAAAGAATTATCATAGAAACTTACAGCATAGAAGGAGGTCATTCAGCCCATCATGCCTGTGCTGGCTCGTGCTCAGTCCCACATCCTTGCCTGTTGTCCATAACCCTGCAAGTTGCTCGTTCTCAAGTACCTGTCCAACTCCCGTTATGGAGTCAACTTCCACCAATTTTTCAGGTAAAGTGTTCCAGATACCAACAACTCTCTGAGTGAAGAAATTTCTCCCCTCTAGATCTTTTGCCAATGATTCTAATTCTATAACATCTGGTTATTGACCCACTTTCTGGGCCCACTTTCCTGCTGCCTGAAGTCAGTTGAAGCAGAAATGAGGGAGACAGTAGCAGGGGGTAAGATCGATATACAGTGGAGTCGGGAGCAACACTCGGCTCCGCAGAAACATTTTTTAAAAATAGTTTTGTAAATCTTACCTTGCATTGGCAGCTGCTGCTTGGGCTCTGACAGCCGCAGAAGAATCCGGAACAGGTGGGTAAGGCCAAAACATGCGCTAGGCCCGCTCATTTATATATGTCAGGGACCGAATGCATGTTTTAGGAGACCATCAAGGACCCCTGAAAAAAGGCCCAAACCAATAATTTTCAGACATCCTGGGGTCACAGGACTTGGGTCCCTGAAATTGGCCCTCATCACACCCCTAAAACACTTGCAATGAGGTCCAATTTCTACGCCACAGTTTTACTTCAACATTTCAAGAGAAACTAATGGCCATGCTTATGATGCAATCTTATGCCGAGCATTTATATCTCTTCACTAGGGTTGCCAATTTTAGTCGGGCGTATTCCTGGAGGTTTCATCACACGATCTCCCGCCTCCAACCATTCTGCCCCTCCCCCACCATCTCCAATATTTTTACAACTAATAAACAAAACGTTTCAAAAAAGACTGGGGGAAAACACACACACACACGCACCATTTTACTTAGTGCTGCTATGATTTTTAATGCTCATAGCCTTAATCTTGAATTCCTAGAGAGTCCAGGACAACTCTGGAAAGTTGGCAATGCTATTCTTCATGGAAAATTGAGAAGTCAGATTAGTTTTCAACAACAACACTTGGTGGCAGCCTAGGGCAATTACATTATGAAGCAAATATGAATTCAGGAATTAACTGTGCCAATTCCTCCTTAACACTTCATGACTTGTTGCAGTCTTGGGATTTCATACAGCTGTGTTGTCTCTCCATTGGCTTAACAGTAGTTTCCACAAGTTAACCTTGTCCCCATGATCCAGGTAATTGTACCTTTCCTGCGTTGCTTTCTTGTGGAGGCATGCAACCCAAGGATTAGTAGTTATATCCTTCCAGAAATCATTCTGCTGAAGAAAATGTAATCTTGCAATACACCACCGAATGCTTCTCAAATTGCTCGCTCTTATACCAAAGATCAGGGGCCTCAAGATTTAAAGCCAGCTTTGGCACAGTGGTAGCATTCTTTCAATCAAGTGGGTTGCGACTTCAAGTTCCACACCAGAGACTTCAGCACATAATCTAAACTGACACTTTGGTCGGAGATGCTGGCCTTTGGATGAGATTTTAAACTGAGGCCCTGTCTGCCCTCTCCGTTGGATGTAAAGGAACTCAGGTATTATTTGAAGAAGGGTAGCAGAGTTCTCCCTTGAGTCTTGACCAATATTAAACCTTCATTGCTGTGTGTGCGTGAAAATTGGTGCTGTGTTTCTCTACATCACAACTATATTTCAGGCTGATGAGCACCTTGGGATGTCCTAAAGTCATAAAAGGCATAATATAAATGCAAGTGCATTCTTAAAACAACTAATATCTATATTAATAAAAACAAGAAATGCTGGAAAAACTCAGCAGGTCTGGCAGCATCTGTGGAGAGAGAAGCAGAGTTAACGTTTAAGGTCAGTGGCCCTTCTTCATATCTACAGTTACAATTAAATACTACAATGGAGCATAAAGAAGATCAGCAAATATTAAATGTGCAACCAATGTACACAATGGGCTGAATTTTACAAGCCCCTCGACATCTCGGGTCGTGGCGGAGGGACCCGTAAAATTCTGCCAGGAGCGACCCGCCTCATCCCTCGTCGTCGCGAAGGCCCCGCCGGATATTAGCGGCGAGGCCTCGGTGCCAACCCCGGAGCCGTCATCTAAATATTTAAATGAGCATTAATGAAATGCAAATTAGCTCACCTGCTGACTGCGGCCATCCCACGCCGATTTTACATTCCAACAGACGTGACTTGCGTGCCTTTGGAACTCCATTGGAGTTCCGAGGTGAGACACTGGTGGGAGGGAGGAGGACTAAAATTATCAGGGTGGGAGGGGTGTGGGAGCAGGGAAAATTATACCTATTGATTGTGGGGATGGTGGGAAGATGTTGAATGGCAAAAGTGGAGAGGTTGGGGGGGGAGTTCGTGCTGGGAGTAAAACACATTACAAACATGACAGACAGTAAACACACCATTGTGGGGGTTGGGAAAGGGCCTGCATATTTTAATTTTTTATTTGAAATAAAAACTTTGCTAAACTGTTTTAAATATTAAAATTTTTCCTAAGGGCTTGGAGCCCTTTAAAAATGGCGTTGGCGCCTGCACGGTGGCACCAGACGCCATTGCCAGAGACACCCCCTCGATGTCATCGGGTGCAGCTGGTCTGCACCCTCCATTTAAATGAGCCCCGACGTGCAATATCGTGGGGGCTGTGTGGCAGCACTTGTGTGTCGGAAGGCCGCCACCTTCACAGTGCACTGCCGTGGAGCGCGAAGCACTAATAAAATACAGCCCAAATAATTACAAGAAAGTCCATAATGGGTCAACTACACTTGATAATATCATCAGCAGATATAAAAGTCCAACAATAATCAATAGGCAAAATTTTGTTCTGAAGCACAACAAATCCAGTCAGTATGTTTTTTATTAAAAAGTCTATTTTTAAAAATTCTTTCTCAAGATGTGGGCATCACTAGCAAAGCCACTATTTATTGCCCATCCCTGGTTTCCCCTGAGAAGGTGGTGATGAACCTTCTTCTTGAATCACTGCAGTCCATATGGTGAAAGTATTCCAACAGTGCTATTAGCTAAGTAACGCCAGAATTTTGACCCTGCAACAGTGGAGGAATGCCACTATATGTCCAAGTCAAGATGGTGGCGACTTGGAGGGGAAATTGGAAGTGATAGTGTTCCTACGCACCTGTTGCCCTGGTCCTTCTAGGTGGCGGTGGTTGTGGGTTTGTGAGACAGTGTTGAAGAAACCTTGGTGAGTGTGGATAGTACACACCACAGCCACAGTACACTGGTGGTGGAGGGAGTGGATAGTTAGGGTGGTGGATTGGCTGCTGATGATGGATGGTGTCCAGTGTTGTACCCATCCAAGTGAATAGTGTTCCATCACACTCCTGACTTGTGCCTTTTAGTTGGTGGCGAGGCTTTGGGGTGTCAGGAGATTAGCTACTCAATGCAGAATACCCAATCTCTGATCTGCTTTATCTGGTCAAGGGTCAAAATGGTGACAAATCAGCATAATGTGTAATTTCCCTCTAACAGGGATAGAGAACGAAGGACCAGGACGCAGAAGAACTCTTTACTTGTTTCAAACTGTAGCATTTCACCTCTTGCCAATCAACAATGAGACTGATTGTAGGATTCTTTGAAGTTAGGATTTCTAGATGCATTATAAAATACATATATTCATTATATCATGCCACAACCAGAATTGTAAAAAGTGAAAAAAAAAGACTGAATTGCAGTTCTATAGTGCCTTTCACAAACCCAGGACATCCCAATGTGTTTTACAGCCAACGAAGTACTTCTGAAGTGTAGTCACTGCTTCAATGTAGGAAACGTGTCAATCAATTTGCAAACAGAAAGGTCCCACAAATAGCAATGTGATAATGACCAGATGTTCTGCTTTCTCGTGAAATTGGTTGAGGGGTAAATGTTGACCATATTAGCAGGGAAAGCACCCCTGCTCTTCTTCAAAATGTTTCTATGGGATCCTTTACATTCACCTGAGAGGGCAAACAGTAATGTCTCAATCATGATTGTACCTCCGATAGTGCAGCACACCCTCAGTACTGCGCTGAATTGTCAACCTAGATTATGTGTTAAAGCCTCTGGAGTAGAACTCAAACCCCCAACCTTCTAACCTACGAGTGGAAGTGCTACTTTTGAGCTTTGGCTGAAGACAAACAAAATGAATCTTCTTAATTTTTCATCCAGAAATTCCTACATTCCTATGCTCTGACCAGGTAGTGCTTGAAAATAATACTGATGGAAATAAAATGTGCAGCTTATATCCAGCGCCTTGACAGCATAAAATCAGGGAAGCACATAGAAAGTCCAAAGTAAGAAAAGGTCATTGGCCCATCAAGCTCATTCCGTGCACAACCCAGGAATGACCATTCTTTAGTGGACTTGCCCATTACAACTTGTTGATACCTTCATTAGGGAACAATAAGCTACTTCTTTTACCACCCCACAAAAAATCTTTATAAATCAAAATCCCTCTATCAATCCAGCTTCTTTTAGTTGTGTCAGTTCACCGCGAATTAACTACCTTCACTGACTGTTCATTCCAATCATTCCCTACTCTGCAGAAAAAGTAGATGCTAAATACTTACCCTTGATCATTGCTTTCATTGATCTCACCAAAGCCTTTGACCTCGTCAGCAGACGTGGTCTCTTCAGACTACTAGAAAAGATCGGATGTCCACCAAAGCTACTAAGTATCATCACCTCATTCCATGACAATATGAAAGGCACAATTCAACATGGTGGCTCCTCATCAGAGCCCTTTCCTATCCTGAGTGGTGTGAAACAGGGCTGTGTTCTCGCACCCACACTTTTTGGGATTTTCTTCTCCCTGCTGCTTTCACATGCGTTCAAATCCTCTGAAGAAGGAATTTTCCTCCACACAAGATCAGGGGGCAGGTTGTTCAACCTTGCCCGTCTAAGAGCGAAGTCCAAAGTACGGAAAGTCCTCATCAGAGAACTCCTCTTTGCTGACGATGCTGCTTTAACATCTCACACTGAAGAATGCCTGCAGAGTCTCATCGACAGGTTTGCGTCTGCCTGCAATGAATTTGGCCTAACCATCAGCCTCAAGAAAACGAACATCATGGGGCAGGATGTCAGAAATGCTCCATCCATCAATATTGGCGACCACGCTCTGGAAGTGGTTCAAGAGTTCACCTACCTAGGCTCAACTATCACCAGTAACCTGTCTCTAGATGCAGAAATCAACAAGCGCATGGGTAAGGCTTCCACTGCTATGTTCAGACTGGCCAAGAGAGTGTGGGAAAATGGCGCACTGACACGGAACACAAAAGTCCGAGTGTATCAGGCCTGTGTCCTCAGTACCTTGCTCTACGGCAGCGAGGCCTGGACAACGTATGCCAGCCAAGAGCGACGTCTCAATTCATTCCATCTTCGCTGCCTTCGGAGAATACTTGGCATCAGGTGGCAGGACTATATCTCCAACACAGAAGTCCTTGAAGCGGCCAACATCCCCAGCTTATACACACTACTGAGTCAGCGGCGCTTGAGATGGCTTGGCCATGTGAGCCGCATGGAAGATGGCAGGATCCCCAAAGACACATTGTACAGTGAGCTCGCCACTGGTATCAGACCCACCGGCCGTCCATGTCTCCGTTATAAAGACGTCTGCAAACGCGACATGAAATCGTGTGACATTGATCACAAGTCGTGGGAGTCAGTTGCCAGCATTCGCCAGAGCTGGCGGGCAGCCATAAAGTCAGGGCTAAATTGTGGCGAGTCGAAGAGACTTAGTAGTTGGCAGGAAAAAAGACAGAGGCGCAAGGGGAGAGCCAACTGTGCAACAGCCCCAACAAACAAATTTCTCTGCAGCACCTGTGGAAGAGCCTGTCACTCCAGAATTGGCCTTTATAGCCACTCCAGGCGCTGCTTCACAAGCCACTGACCACCTCCAGGCGCGTATCCATTGTCTCTCGAGATAAGGAGGCCCAAAAAGAAAAGAGATCAAGGATTGTCAGTTTTGTCTGTGTCCACTACACGCTTTACCGAAGTTTTCTTCCTTTAAACTTTCATTCTTTTCTTAAAAAGTGAATGAAAAAATCTAACAGTTGCAGTTTAGATTCTTTCTGAGGAAACAAGAGTTTGACAGTCTTTACAAATAACAAAGTTTTTGAAAAGTTGAAAATATCTTCAAACAAAATAATTAAGACCCATCTTTCAAACTTTTAAAAGACAGGTGCTCTTGTGAAGATTTTGTCACTCATGCATTCTATCTTGGGCAGGGCAATGGGAAAATTTGGTTCTAACAAGCCCTTTTGGCTCTTAATATCAATACACCTTTAATGTTATTTAGAGCAGACTGGTACTTACATTATTTTAAGAATGGTCACTTTACATCCTTCAGTTCATTTTAATTTGGAGAAGCTTCAGAAAGAATAGGTTCCTAGCCACAGTTAATCACTGAACTTATCTCGTGATATTTTTGCAGCTTCATTATGTGTGTAACAACATTCAAATTTAAATGGCGTTCTCTGCAAAACGAATGATTTTTTTTCCTGCATTTCCATTTCATTTTTTCTCACCTCACAGGCTGGACAACTTGTCACCAGCAAAGAAAACAAAGTGAATCTGGGCTGTGCAGTCTTGCCGCTCCTCTGTGATCTACATGCAGGAAGTATGATGCAAGCAGAACAAGGCAGATAAACTCATCTCCTGCTCAATGGAGGAGGGGTAGGGGAGGATAGAGAGGAGGCGTTGCTCTTGGGATCTGATTAAAAACCCATTCACGAGAAGAGCAGGGAAACATTTTCTTATCAACATTTTTTCATTTTGTCTGTTTTTGCTTTCAATTGCATGGCAGGGGGAATGCACACCCCTCAGCCCCCAATGGCCACATCCCACACATCATGAAGGCTTTGCCCATTAAATTGAGGAGCGCAGATCTTACTCTAATTTCTAGGTTAATGTCAGAATGGAAATTGCTTTCTGGTTTACATTTTTTGGGCCAGATGGATTATTTTAAATGCATTACAATCTAAAAACAGCTGACAAAGGAAATGTTCCTTGCAAAGTACAGAAATGGGAAATTACTTTGTATATAGTACAGAATGGGTGTCCAACCCATTTACAAAATATTAGCGAATTTGGATTGAGGATTGTGAGGGGAAGAGGGCGGGGGGTTGGGGGGGGGGAGCTGGTGGGTACGGGAATTGGCTGACGCTTCTTATGCCCAAATCACCTGGACCAATTTGGGGGCATTTCTGAAGCCATCCATGGAATTCCACAAGATAGATCGCTGATATACATGGCTGGTTTAGTTCAGTTTCGGGTCAATGGTAACCCCCCAGGATGTTGATCGTGGGTTATTCAACGATGATAATGTTGTTGAACATCAAGAGGAGATGGTTAGATTCTCTCTTGTTGGAGACTGTCATTGCTTGGCACTTGTGTGGAGCACATGTCACTTGCCACTTGTCAGCCCAAGCCTAAATATTGTCCAGGTCTTGCTGCATGGGGGTACGGGCAGGTTCAGTATCTGAGGAGTTGTGAACGGTACAGAATACTGTGTAATCACCAGGGAAAATCCTCACTTTTGATCTTATGATGGAAGGAAGGTCATTGATGAATCAGCTGAAGATGGCTGGGCCTAGGACACTACCCTGAGGAACTCCTGCAGTGATGTCCTGAGGCTGAGGTGATTGGCCTCCAACAACCACGACCATCTTCCTTTGCGCTAGATATGATTCCAACCAGCGGAGAGCTTTCCCCCGATTTCCATTGATTTCCATTTTGCTAGGGCTGCTTGATGTCACACTCGGTCAAATGGTGCCTTGATGTCAAGGGCAGTAACTCTCACCTCACCTTTTGAATTCAGCTCTTTGTCCATGTTTGGACCAAGGCTGTAATGAGGTCTGGAGCTGAGTGGCCCTGGCAGAACCCAATCTGAGCATCGGTGAGCAGGTTATTGCTGAGTAAATGCCGTTTGATAGCACTCTCAATGATACCTTCCATCACTTTAGTGATGATTGACAATAATCTGATGGGCCAGTAATTGGCCCGATTAAATTTGTCCCGCTTTTTGTGGACAGGATTTAGCTGGACAATTTTTCACATTGTTGGGTAGATGCCAGTGTATAGCTGTACTGGAACAGCTTGGCTGGAGGTGCAGCTAGTTTTGGATCACATCTTCAGTACTACAGCTGGGATGCTGTCAGGACCCATAGCCTTTACAGTATCCAGTGCCATCAGCTGTTTCTTGGTATCATGTGGAGTAAATTGAATTGGCTGAAGACTGGCATTTATGATGGTGGGAACCTCTGGAAGAGACTGAGATGGATCATCCACTCGGCATTACTGTCGAATGGTGGTTGCAAATGTTTCAGCCTTGTCTTTTGAACTGACATGTGGGCTCCTTGGTCATTAAGGATGGGGATCTTTGTGGAGCCTTCTCCTCCAGTTGTTTAATTGTCCACCACCATTCACGACTGGATGTAGCAAGGCTGCAAAGCTTTGATCTGATCAGTTGGTTGTGGGATTGCTTCCTTTTCCCCAAAGTGAATCTCCCCAAAGATGTCTTCATCTTCCTTCAGCTGCCAGGTGTCCTGAGGCCTGTGTGAAATCTGCAAATCAGCATCCACAGTATTTTGCTTTTGTAAATCTGATGCTGCCAGCCTCACTAAAATACTTAAATTGCTAACCTGCTGACTGGCGGGCGGTTGGTTACCCACCTATGTCCCGTCTCTGTTATACCAGGAAGTGGATGGGCAGTGATTGGGTCGGAGGTCAGATTTCAGATTTTTGAAATTTTAACAGCTGGCCCGACCCCAACATCCAATTGGATGTTAGAATTTAGCCCAAGATAATGACCAGATAATTTTCTCGAATGATGTTGGTTGAGAGATAAATATTGGCCAGAAGATTGGGTAAAACTTCCTGCTATTTGCCGAATAGAGCTCTGGGATCTTTCACGTCCACCTAAGAGAGCCTCAGTGTAGCGTCTCCAACAAAAGACAGCACCTCTGACAGTGCAGCACTCCCTCAGTACTGTACTGGAGCATCAGCCTGGAATATGTGTTCAATTATCTGGAGTGAGACTTGAACCCACCATCTTCTGCCTCAGATGTGAGAGTGCGACCAACTATAAACAGCTGACAGCTAGTGAAGGCTGAAAGATGTCACCAAAGTACAGCACTGCAAAGAGGGCCTTTTTTTTACAGTAGTAAAGAAGGAGAGCACCATGGGCATTGTAGTCACAGTAGGAGGATTTCCTCCTATAGCTGTTGATAGCCAAATCACTCACATTTTTTGAACTGGTTTTACAAGTTTGCTACAAATCCAAAAGTACAGAAACAACAACTTGCATTTATATAGAGCCTTTAACATCGTAAAAAAAAGACAAATCTGTCCAGATTGAAAGCAAAGGCAAAAATACAGCACATCTTGATCAGAGAACTCCTCTATTGCAGATGATGCCTGCACAAAAACTCAGCTACAAAGACTGATAGATTGTCTCTCCCATGCCTTTAACCTGTTCACCCTTACCAACAGTGTCAAGAAAACTGCTATCAAGAAAGGACACAGAACATAGATCCGCAAGGATCTGTTCTGGGACCTCTGCTCTTTGTGATTTTTATAAATGACTTGGATGAGGAAGTGGAAAGCTGGGTTAGTAAGTTTGCCGATGACACAAAGGTTGCTGGAGTTGTGGATAGTGTGGAAGGCTGTTGTAGATTGCAACGGGACATTGACAGGATGCAGAGCTGGGCTGAGAAGTGGCAGATGGAGTTCAACCTGGAAAAGTGTGAAGTGATTCATTTTGGAAGGTCGAATTTGAATGCAGAATACAGGCTTAAAGACAGGATTCTTGGCAGTGTGGAGGAACAGAGGGATCTTGGGGTCCATGTCCATAGATCCCTCAAAGTTGCCACCCAAGTTGATAGGGTTGTTAAGAAGGCGTATGGGGTGTTGGCTTTCATTAACAGGGGGATTGAGTTTAAGAGCCGCGAGGTTATGCTGCAGTTCTATAAAGCCCTGGTTAGACCACACTTGGAATATTGTGTTCAGTTCTGGTCACCTCATTATAGGAAGGATGTGGAAGCTTTAGAGAGGGTGCAGAGGAGATTTACCAGGATGCTGCCTGGACTGGAGGGCATGTCTTAGGAAGAAAGGTTGAGGGAGCTAGGGCTTTTCTAATTGGAGCGAAGAGGGATGAGAGGTGACTTGATAGAGGTGTACAAGATGATGAGAGGCATAGATAGAGTGGATAGCCAGAGACCTTTTCCCAGGGTGGAAAGGGCTATCACCAGGGGGCATAATTTTAAGGTGATTGGAGGAAGGTTTAGGGGAGATGTCAGAGGTAGGTTCTTTACACAGAGAGTGGTGGGTGCGTGGAATGCGCTGCCAGCGGTGGTAGTAGAAGCAGATACATTAGGGACATTTAAGCGACTCTTGGATAGGTACATGGATGACAGTAGAATGAAGGGTATGTAGGTAGTTTGATCTTAGAGTAGGCTAAAGTACTGCGCTGTACTGTTCTATGTTCTATGTTCTTATATCCAAGGATGTTCTGTATGGGGAGGTAGCCGGAGCCAGAAGATCAGTCGGGGAGACACTAACCAACAACAGAGGAAAATACGACATTTCCCGTGGGTTGGTTAACGCCACCATGGCGATCAGTGGCTACAGCAGCTTGACAGCAAGCACCAACGCACAAAACAGCACCCCACAATGACATATGTCATATGTGGCAGAACCTGCCTCTCAGGGATTGGTCTCTTTAGCCATCAGCAAAAGTGCACCATGTGAAATATCCTGATGCCAATGGATTTGCTGCATGTCCATCGTCTCACGCAGATGGAAGGATGCTGACGATTAACATAGTGAAATATTCCAAGGTGCTTCACAGGAGTGTAATCCAACCTACAGTTGACACCAAGCTAAAGAAGGAGGCATTAGGACAGGTGACCAAAAGCTTGGTCAAAGAGGTAGGTTTTAACAAGCTTCTAAAGGAACAGAGAGAAGTGGAGAAGCAAAGAGATGTAAGGAAGATATTCCAGATGACAGAAGGCATGGCCACAAATGGTGATGCAAAGGAAGTGGAGGATGCACCTCCCCCAGTGTCAACATGTGAATAAAATAATGCATGTTCAAACATGAACATCAAAGTGTTTTCCTGAAGGTTGACAATTCTGTTCATCAAACTGACTTGTAAATAGAGCAACATACCAAAAAGCCTGTTGCTACAGAAAGTAACTTATTGATGTAAAACAATGATTAATGGGTTAAAAACAAGTAGTTCCTAGGTGTGTACTGTTTACTGCTCAGTGATGGTCCATGGGACAGATCATTAGTTCCTGTCAGCAGTTAGTGTGCATATGTTTCAGAAACAAACAGTCCAGGACTAAGAAATGAAGTTTCTCTGGCTTTAATTAGCAATGGCTTAGAGGACATTAACTGACCACTAATAGAATAATGTAAACATTAAGAAATAAATTTTAATCCAGTTACATGCATGAGCTAAAAATGTTGGCAATTAAAATTGAAAAAGAAGTGTCCTTATTTTTGAAAAAAACTAAGGTTGCAGGTTACTCATTAGCACAAGGAACATACATGAGACTGATTTATGTGATGCCCTCCAGCAACATCTGTATCTATGTCCAGCTGAAAGGAACTGGCAGTCCTGATAGCTTTGAATACACTATCAGTCTGCTCTTTTAACATCAACAACAACCATATTTACAGTGCTCCTTTAAAACTTGCAGGTTGATAGGTAAATTGGCCATTATAAATTGCCCCTCGTATAGGTAGGTGATAGGGAAATATAGGGACAGGTGGGGATGTGGTAGGAATATGGAATTAGTGTAGGATTAGTATAAATGGGTGGTTGATGGTCGGCACAGACTCGGTGGGCCGAAGGGCCTGTTTCAGTGCTGTATCTCTAAAAATAAAAAAATAAAAATAAATAATAAAACTTTCCGAGGCGCTTCACAGGAGTATTATCAGACTGAAATTTATACTGAGCCAGAAGGAGCTTTTAGGGAAGATGACCTAAAGTTCAGCCAGAGAGGTAGGTTTTAAGGAGCATCTTAAGGGATGAAAAAGAGGTAGAGAGTTAGAGAGGTTTAGGGAGAGAGTTTCAGAGCTTAGAGTCTAAACGGCTGAAGGCACCATCACCAATAGTGAAGCAACTAAAATCAGGGATGCTCAAGGTGGCTGAATTGACAGAATGTAGATATCTCGGACATTTGTAGGACTAGAGGAGATTACAGAGCTAGGGAAGTGGGAGAGTCTGGAGGGATTCGAACACAAGGATGAGGAGCACAATACACTGAAATCTTCAATATATCCTAGGATATGACCAATAAAAACATAAAATGACAAGTGAGCATTTGTTCTACAGCACAGAAAAATTTCACCCCAACATGTCTTTGATTACTTCATATGTACATAACTTTTAATGGGGGGGAATAGTTACCATGGCAACTGGGTAACCTTAACCTGAATTTGAGAATTGAGACTACAGGACTATAAGGAAACAGCTAAAGAAACTTCACAATAAACAGAGGGGAGAGAATGATGTAATGAAAGAAATTACTTCAGAATTTGCATTTTGGATCCTCTTGGGAGCAATTCCAATTCTTTTTCTAAACAGTTGCAACTCCCATTGCCTTGCGGAAAAAGTTGCAAATTGTCACAAATTCTGTGCTTTCACAGTAAATAGCAATTTTAGTGGTGCGAGATCTCTGTGGCATTACTCAAAAGCAAATAGGATATTAATAAGAACATAAGAAAATAGAGAAAAAGAAAAGACAATTTTGGATCGTCAAACCTATTCCTTCCACAGGGACTTGTGCTATTTGGCCAGTCTTACTCTGAACAATTTAGTTAATCTCCTGAGTCAAAGTTCTGTCAAACTGCTGCCTAAACCCAAGGCCAACTAAGTGAAACTCCAGCTGACCTGTCTAGCCTCACAAACTAATTAATTGTGGAGGAAATTACTAGAATATGTGAATAGGGACAAACTGTTTGGGCACTTAGACAAATTTAAGCTGATCAGAGAGAGTCAGCATGGATTCGTGAACGGTAAGTCTTGTTTGACTAATTCAGTTTGATTTTTTGAGGAGGTGACTAACATGGTGGATAAGGGAGCATCTGTGGAGGTTATCCACATGGACTTCCAGAAGACATTTGGTAAGGTGCCACATAAGAGATTATTCCGAAAAATGAAAGCACATGCGTGGGATGGAAATTGTTTAGGAGGTAGGAAACTGAGAGTCGTGATAAAGTGTACCCTGCTTGGCAGGATGTGACAAGTGGTGGTCCCCAGGGATCTATACTGAGGTCCCAGCTTTTCACCATATTTATCAATGGCTGGGATGATAGAAAAGGATGCCCGAAAGCACTTTGCAGCCTATGAAGTACTTTTGAAAAGTAGTCACTATTGTAATGGAGGGAAATGTGTCAATCAATTTATGCACAGCAAGCTCCCACAAAAAACAATGAGACAAATGAGTAATTAAGCTGTTTTACTGGTGCTGGCTGTGGGATGAATGTTGACCAGAACATGAGGAGAACGCCAATGCTCTTCTCCAAATAGTGCCATGAGAGCTGAGGCAGCAGATGAGGCCTGTGTTCCGAGATACAGCACATCTGACAGTGCAGCACTCCCTCAGTGCTTCAACCGAGATTATGTGCTCAAGTCTCTGGTATGGGGCTTGAGACTGCAACCATTCTAACTCTGAAGTGAGAGTGCTACCACTGAGTTAGAGCTAGCACAATTACATCATGTTAAACTGCCTCGAGGGTTTAATTTTCTCTGTGGGCTACTTTAATGTAGTTGTTAACTCATTTAAAGTTAAATAGATAAAGGCAAATAAACACATCAATATTTTTAAATCTTTAATTGAGTAATAAGAAACTTCAGATAAATTATATAGTTTTCCAGTGAAGGAGACGAACAGACGTGAAACAACATCAGGCTCTCCCAACACAACGTCAGTTGCATTTTTAATCACAAAATCAATATGAACGAAGAAGGCACTTCAGCACGTTTTAGCTCCCATCTATGAAAACCTACAGCTCCAATCTCCCTAACACTGTGACCACTGAGCCACGGCTGAAAGGAAAGTTGAATGATTACACAAGGATGGTGTTCTAAAATGGAATGTAGTTGAATGGAATCAAGTTAAGCAAAGCTAAAGACTAGAAATTACACTAACAAATCACTGCATGAATATGAACTGTATGAAAACACTTTGCTATTTTTGTCAGAAGGATTAAGTAATTTATTGTAAGTAGGCTAATATGTGGCTTAAGATAGCAAAGTAATTGGAAGTGAATGCATTAAGCATTATCCTGTGATAGCACAGAATGGGGATTCTCAGCTTATATATTTGCACAATAGTTTTCAAATGTAAATTTAAACAATCTCAGTCACCAAATAAAATAAAAAGCATCCTTCCAGAAAGCAAAGAGCTTCACTTGTATATTTCACAAGTAGGTTCGGTCAAATGCTGCCCATCAACTTCAAACTAAGAAAGACTTAGAAGTCACAAGATAGACACAGGACATTCAGTCCCATACAGTCCATGTTGGTGTTTACCCTCCATATGAGAAAATATTGTTTGTTACTTTAACCCACCCTGTTCCCATATCCCGTCAACCCCCTTGTCCTTCATACTGGATAAATTGAAAAAGAAAAAGAAGTCTTTTGATGGGGTTCAGCGGCTTGTTTCAGACACAGATTTTGGTATCTTTGTACCATTTGAAAGGAATTATAGCAGTGCAGTCAAATGACACTTTTAGCCTGACAGGACTCCAGCACGAGTTGCATATGGTACTTATCGGACTCTTCATCTGCTATCAATTTACATCACTAATTATGGCCATCACTATTGCAATCAATGGTAGGCAATTGCCACAATAAATTTATCCAAAAATCCAATTTGATACTAAGTGAAATATTACTAATTCACAACAGCTCTGATTTTACAATAATTAAAGGAACTAAATATTTCTTCATTGAGAACTTTTCAAGGGACCCATAACTGATGCATGAGCAACGAAGGAGGCCTTGTTTATGAAGATTGGCCTCGGTTTACTATTTCTACTGAAATCATAAACATTCCGGGGCTGAAGGCCCGATGGTTCCACTCAGTGCAAATGCAGTGCAGCTCCCTTCATGACCACCCAGCTCGATGGTTGCAGAATCTTTCCCCAATTCTGGGGATACGTGAGCGGCTAAGGTGGACCACCCATGGATTTAAGAGCACGTCAGAGATTCCCAACCCAATCTATCATTGTAAGGTGTAACACCCCATAGCTGCTCCGTAAGAATTCTCAAGACCCTTGCCGAGATCAGGATCAACAATCTTTGCCAATTTTATGGGTCTTTCCATAAGGTCTCAAAGGAACTCGCAGCAGCTTTCAGTTGGAGAGAGTTTTGGTGAGGCGTTTCTGGGCAAAATTCCCAGAATAGCTTGGAAAACCTCTCCAGACACCTATTTGGTGGGGCAGGCAAAAGACTTGTCGGCTCCTCCCCTTTCACCACCTGCAATAAAATTTAAAGGAGATCTTAGAATGGGATAAAATGCTGACAGAACTGGGGTTCCATCCCAAAGTCCAACCCCCATTGAGAAATCCACCCAAGTTAATCCCCAGTGCCTGATTGGTATTACAGGGCCTGCAGGAAGAACATATTTTGCCAGAAATAACAAATCTACTCAAGTGCATTTATGACATTGTTACTCATAGCAATTCAGAGGAATTCTTATTTACATCACGTCCGCAGAAACAGGAAGTGGACAACGAAAGGTGGGTTTTGCTTTTTATTTTCCTGCAACTCCAAAATGATTTCCTCATTTGACTTAGAAAGATAAGAATGTAAAGAACTGGAAAGACCTGTCCAAAGGCTTGTCCAAAAGTTCCAAAAAGTTAATTTCACATCCTTCTATTGTGATTCATCGATATAATCAAGTTCCCCAGGCAGTCTGTTCCACATAGAGATATGATGGCATAGTGGTAATGTTACTGGGCTAGTAATCCAGAGGCTCTGACTTAATGCTTGAGAGACACAAGTTCAAATTTAATTAATTTAAGTTCAATTAATTGATAAAAATCTGGAATTAAAAGCTTGTCTCAATCATGGTGACCATGAAACATACTGGATTGTTGTAAAAGCCCATTTGTTCACTAGTGTTCTTTAGGGAAGGAAATCTGCTGTCCGGTCTGGCCTACATGTGACTCCAGACCCACAGCAATATGGTTGACTCTTAACTGCCCTCTGTAATGGCCTGGCAAGCTACTCAGTTGTACCAAAGTGCTACAGAAAAGTCAAAAAAGAATAAAACCATACAGACCACCTGGCATTGACTTTGGTACCAAAAACAACAATGATGCACGCTGCCCAGTCCTCCTTATTAACATCTGCGGACTTGTGCCAAAATTGGGAGAGCTGTTTCACAGACTAGTCAAGTAACAGCCTGACATAGTCATAATCATTGAATCATACCTTATACCCAATGTTCCAGACTCCTCCATCACCAGAGGTGGCAGTACAGTTGTATACTTTCGTGAGGGAACACAGGAACATAGGAACAGGACTAGGCCATTTTGCCCATCGAGCCTGCTCCGCCATTCAATGCGATCATGGCTGATCCACTTCAATGCCTTTTTCCCACACTATTCTCATAATCCTTTATGTCATTGGTATTTAGAAATCTGTCAATCTCTGCTTTAAACATACTCAATGACTGAACTTCCACAGCCCTCTGGGATAGAGAATTCCAAAGATTCACAACCCTCTGAGTGAAGAAATTTCTCCACATCTCAGTTCTAAGTGGCTTCCCCCTTATTTTGAAATTGCATCCCCTAGTTCTAGACTCCCCAACCAGGGGAAACATCTTACCTGCATCTACCCTGTCTATCCCTTTAAGTATTTTGAAGGTTTCAATAAGATCACCTCTCATTCTATGAAACTCTAGAGAATACAAGCCCAGTTTCCCCAATCTAATTTCATAGGACAGTCCTGCCATCCCAGGAACAAGTCTGGTGAACTTTCATTGCACTCCCTCTATGGCAATAATATCCTTCCTAAGGTAAGGGGACTATAACTGCACACAGTACTCCAGGTGCAGTCTAACCAAGGTTCTATACAACTGAAGCAAGACTTCATTATTCCTGTACTTAAATCCTCTTGCAATAAAGGCGAACATACCATTAGCCTTCCTAATTGCTTGCTGTACCTGCATGTTAGCTTTCCATTACTTATTGACGAGGACACTCAGGTCCCTTTGTACATCTACACTTTCTAATCTTTTACCATTTAGCTGGCGGGCAGCCATAAAGACAGGGCTAAAATGTGGCGAGTTGAAGAGAATTAGTAGTTGGCAGGAAAAAAGACAGAGGCGCAAGGGGAGAGCCAACTGTGCAACAGCCCCGACAAACAAATTTCTCTGCAGCACCTGTGGAAGAGCCTGTCACTCTAGAATAGGCCTTTATAGCCACTCCAGGCGCTGCTTCACAAACCACTGACCACCTCCAGGCGCGTATCCATTGTCTCTCGAGATAAGGAGGCCCAAAAGAAAAGAACCATTTAGGAAATACTCTGAACATCTATTCCTCCTACCAAAGTGGATAACCTCTCATCTTTCCACATAGTATTCCATCTGCCATGTTCTTGCCCACTCACTAAGTAGGTCCAAATCCCCTTGAAGCTACTTTGCATCTTCCTCACAATGCCTGGGAGTCCTTAACATTGATTCCAGACCCCATGAAGCGTCATGGCACCAGGTCAAACATGGGCAAGGAAACCTCCTGCTGATTACCACCTATTGCACCCCCACCCCTCAGCTGATGAATTCTCCATGTTGAATGCCATTTGGAATAAGCACTGAAGGTACGGAATGTACTCTGGGTGGGGGACTTCAATGTCCATCACTAAGAGTGGCTTGGTAGCACCACTACTGGCCAAGCTGACCGAGTCCTGAAGGACATAGCTGCTAGACTGGGCCTGCGGCGGGTGGTGAAGAAACCAACAAGAGGGAAAAACCTGCTTGACCTCGCCTCACCAGACTACCTGTTGCAGATGCATCTGTCCATGACTGTATTGGTAGGATTAACCACTGTACAGTTCTTAGAGAGACAAAACCCCGACTTCACACTGTGGATACCCTCCATCGTGTTGTGTGGCACGACCACCGTGCTAAATGGGATAGATTCAGAACAGATCTAGCAGCTCAAAACTGGGTATTCACAAGGCAATGTGGACCTTCAGCAGCAACAGAATTTTACTCAGCCACAATCTGTAACCTCATGGCTTAGCATATCCCTCACTCTACCAGTAACACCAAGCCAGGGGATAAACCCTCATTCATTGAGGAGTGCAGGAGAGCATGCCAGAAGTTGCACAGGGCATATCTAAAAATGAAGTGTCAACCTGGTGAAGCTACAACACAGGACTACAAGCGTGCTAAACAGCAGAAGCAGTATGTGATATACAGAGCTAAGTGATCCCACAACCAATGGATCAGATCAAAATTTTTCAGTCCCGCCACATCGAGTCATGAATGGTGGTGGACAATTAAGCAATTAACCAGAGGAGGAGGCTCCACAAACATCCCCATCCTCAATGATGGGGAAGCCCAGCACATCAGTGCAAAAGGCAAAGCTGAAGCATTTGCAACTATCTTCAGCCAGAAATGCCGAGAGGATGATCCCTCTAGGCCTTCTTCTGAGGTCCCCAGCATCACAGATGCCAGTCTTTAGCCAATTTGATACAGTCTACGTGTTATTGTCATGAGTTTATTTTAAACTAAGAGGTCTGTGTGCCTTTAAGACTGGGAAAAAGGATTTACTGTGAACAGTGACTGAATGTTGGCCTGGTAGTTGAAATGCAGGCTGTAAACTCGTATCCAAGCAACAGGAAGATTTTATGACAGTCTTGTGACTTCTGTGGAAAGACTTTAGTTTCAGTTCTGCAGTGTGAAACAGAACAGTTACTGTTGGAGACTGGCAAGTAATATAGTCCAGAAAACTCTCTCTCTAGAAAAATAATTCCTGTATCAAGTAAAATTCTAATTTCTTCATGAAGTTAAAAGAACTTTGAAGGAGTTGTATATCTAATGTATGGGAGCTAAAACCCTTGTTGCTGTTTATGCCTGAAGAGAAGACCCAGGAAAAGAGTTGCTACATTCTGTGGAGAAACACTGTACTTCTGAGAGGAAGCCTGCATTGTTGAAGATAGAAAAATACCTATAGTCTCCACTCTCTCAAAAATCTGAGTCCTGTATTTTGTGAAAGCTCCTGAAATCTCAAGCAAGTTTCTACTGTAAGACTGCTACTTTAAAATCTAAGTAGATCTGTTGCTACAACCTGTTGCTGAAATACCTGTGTGATGCCTACTGCAGACGAACTGTCTTGAATGCCCACCCGTCACAGTCTGTTAATCAAACTTGCCTGGAGAGACTTCGAGTGGTATCTGACTATTCGGCTCTGGGACACCTCACTGATCCGGAAATAACCTACCAGAAGTTACAACCCAGTTATATTTTAGTTGCTAAGAAACTATTGTAAAATCAATATATCCGTTTTTCCAGGTTAACCATTGGTAATTGAATGTATGTGTGTGCATGAGGGTTAGGAAGATTAAAGAGTTATAACATCATTTCATACATATAGATTCATCTCATTATTGTTTAAAACTTGATTTATTAATAAATAGTTAATTTTGTTGTTGTTTAAAGAAATCTGGTTTGGCGTGAATTATTCTGGGGGATAAATAAAGTGTTTAATTTGGCTATTTTCCAGTAGGTGGGAAATGTTACTAAAATGCTGTGACCAGTGGAGTAGTGGGACTGAGTTAACAGTACATTACTCCCACTTGGATGGAACAATATCAAGAAATGGCTGAAGGCACCGGTTACAGCAAAGGCTATGGGCCCGGACAACATCCCAGCATTAGTACTGAGGACCTATGCTCCAGAACTAACCGTGCCCCTAACCAAGCTGTTCCAGTACAGCTACAACACTGCCATCTACCCAACAATATAGAAAATTGTCCAGTTATGTCCTGACCACAAAAAGCAGGACAAATCGAATCTGACCAATTACCGCCCCATCAGTCTACTCTCGATCATCAGCAAAGTGATGGAAGGCATCGTCGACAGTGTTGTGAAGTGACACTTGCTCAGCAATAACTTGCTCACCAATGCTCAGTTTGGGTTCTGCCAAGGTCACTCAGCTCCAGATCTCAAACATGGACAAAAGAACGGAATTCCAGAGGTGAGGTGAGAGTGACTGCCCTTGACATCAAAGCAGCATTTAACCAAGAATGGCATCAAGGAGCCCTTGCAAAATTGAAGTCAATGGGATTCAGGGGGAAAACTCTTCACTGATTGGAGTCATACCGAGCACAAAGGAAGATGGTTGTGGCTGTTGGAGGGTAAACATAGCCCCAGGATATCGGTACAGGAGTTCCCCAGGGTAGAGTCCTAGCCCCAACCATCTTCAGCTGCTTCATCAATGACCTGCCCTGCCTCGTAAGGTCAGAAGTGGGAATGTTTGCTGATGATTGCACAGTGTTCAGTAACATTCATGACTCCTCGGGTACTGAAGCAGATCATGTCTACATGCAGCAAGACCTGGATAACATTCAGGCTGGGTTGATAAGTAGCAAGTAACATTTATGCCACACAAGTGCTAGGCAAGCACCATCTCCCCTTGACATTCAACAGCATTACCATTGCTGAATCCCCCCATCATCAACATTCTGGGGGGGTACCATTCACCAGAAACTGATTGGACCAGCCATATAAATACTGTGGCTACAAGAGCAGGCCAGAGGCTGGAAATTCTGTGGTAAGTAACTCACCTCCTGACTCCCCAAAGCCTGTCCACCATCTACAAGGTACAAGTCAGGAGTGTGATGGAATACTCTCCACTTACCTGGATGAGTGCAGTTCCTACAACACTCCAGAAGCTCAACACTATCCGGAACAAAGCAGCCCACTTGATTGGCACCCCATCTACCACCTTAAACATTCGTTCCCTCCACCACGGGCACACATTGGCAGCAGTGTGTGCCATATACAAAATGCACGGCAGCAACTCACCAAGATTCCTTCAGCAGCACCTTCCAAACACACAACCTCCACTACCTAGGACAAGGCAGCAGGCGCATGAGAACACCACCACCTGCAAGTTCTCCTCCAAGTCACACACCATCCTGACTTGGAACTCTATCGCCGTTCCTTCACTGCTGTTGGGTCAAAAACCTGGAGCTCCCTTCCTAACAGTACAGTGGGTATACCCACACCAATGGTCTGCCGTGGTGCAAGTAGATGGTTCACCATCACTTTCTCAAGGGCAGTTAGGGTTGGGTGTTCACATCCCATAAAAGAATTTAAAAAGATCACCATCCTCAATGTGTTCGGATAGGACTCTTCCTCTCTTCACAGATGCTGCCAGACCTGCTGAGTATTTCCAGCACTTTCTGTTTTTTATTCAGATTTACAGCATCCGGAGTATTTTGCTTTTATTCCCTTAGAATCTTGTTTGCCTCAATACACTTTCCCTCAGGTTTCCAGTAGAAAGCACCAAGGCCCAGGCACTGACAGTTACCACCAAATGTTACTAGTGGAGTTGACTGAGGAGGTTGCAAATCCCCATTCAAAGGGTAACAGATTGGAATAACATCCCAATTGACTGGAAAGTGACAAATGTAACTCACGTCCTTTAAAAAAGAGAGGAAGAGGATGAACTCTCAAATTACGTATCTTTGAGCCTTACCCAGAATATGGGAAAAGTGTTTGAAGAGAGATAGCTAGAATGACAGGATCTGAAAGGACTAGTCAAGAAGGAGCCAGTCATATCTGACCAATTTACTGCCACGGTGGTCAATGACACTAACTGACATGAGATATTCCAAATAATCTGGACTGGCTAGTCAATGGGCCCAGATGTGGAAGCTGGAATTCAACTTTGTCAATTGTAAAGTGATGACATTGTTAAGGCCAGGTAAGGAGGGGGTCTCAGGCTTCCTCTTATTTGACCATGACAGGATTTATTCCTCTTAAACAGTGGTTGTGCTTACCACCTCTGTGAGTGTTTTACCTTTTTCCTTTACTGTGATTGTGAAAGAATGAATCGGACAGGCTTACATGAGTTTAAACAAGAAAGAGGTAAGTTTATTATACTTCACACTCTAACACAATTTAAAAATACACTACACATTCACACGAGAATCACACACACACAAATAGATTACAGAAGGGAAAACAGATTTGGTGGTTGAATTAATGTGCAGAATAAATGGAACTTAAAAACAGTCTGTAAATTCAGTATTCCTTGGCTGAAGCTGTATTCTTGAAGTCTTCGCTGGTCAAAGTGCACTTTAGTTGGCCTGCTTTGCTCAGGGTTGCTTAAAGGCAGAAGTTCAGTTGACTCTTCCCCTAGTTGCTGGCTGGAGCTGTCTATAGGCTTTGAAGGTCCCCCAGTCGCAGACGGTTTTCACTTGATGTTTTCTTGGGAGAGAGAAAGAGAAAGAGACAGACAGTACAGCAGCAGCCTTCTGTGCTGCTGTACATTCAGTTACTGCCTGTCTGCTTGTCTAACAAAACTTGTTTCTTCAGAGATGAATTGGTTCTTCTCAATCGCCTTTGTTTGTAATGAGGTTTTTCTGGAATCTTTTAATTAAATTGAAGGTTCTACATGCCCCAGGATGTCCGTGTGGAGGGGGCTGACTCTTCCAAAATCAATGGGTGGGGATGGCCTTGACTGCCATGCTAATGAAGCCATTCTGGGTAATTCAATCACTTAGAGCAAGCCATTGTCCTGGCTGGGCTTCTTGTTAGACTTTTTGTCTCCAGTCCAATATCCTGGTATTTCAGATGTAAATGGCAGTGGTCACCTTGGTTGCTAGTTTTTCAAAAGTTACTTGTCAACTTTTTTTCCATGAAGGTCGAAGGTAAGTTTCCAACTGATGAAATTAATAAGTCCCATTTGGCATACAGGGTTTTTCCTGACAAAATCTAAAAAGAAGTGAGAGTATGGAGTGCAGATAATATAATTCTAAAACATGCTTGAGGTAAAAGAGAAGGAGAGATTTGTGTGAATACATCACTCAAACTGCCAGTTTAACATTCACAGTGGTTAAGAAAGCAAATATAATGTAGGGTGTGACTTCTAAGTTATTGGGCCTTAGTGACACCACATCTATAATAGTGTCAGTCTCTCTATTAGAAAATGAATTTGGAGGAAGCACATGGGGGGTTGCACAGTTAAAAGACTGAAATCAGAGGGTTGAATTGTGAGGAAAGATTGTCTACACTGGGATTTAACTCCTTTGTGAAGAAAATGATAGGAGGAAGATTGATAGATCTTCAGAAGAATGTCATTTTAAGCACAGGATTTGAGGACAGGACACACAGATTATGTGAAGGGTGGTCAAAGGAAAATAGGAGCTCTTTTAGTTACAGGATGATTGAAATTTAGTGTGAGTGATGGACCAAAAAACCAAAGCAAGGTTTAAAAAGGTCTGACACAATTCCTGTTCAGGACAAGGATACCTGCATATTGGTTCGAGAATCATATAGGGAGGCTTGATGGAAGTTTTGAGGGAGGGCTTGGGGAGAGTGATCAATGGTCTTCAGATTGAAACACTAACATGTCACTATGTGTACCATGTAGAGAATGCAGAGATGTGTGAAGTGATATATTTTGGTAGGAAGAACGAGGAGAGGCAATATAAAATAAAGGATACAATTCAAAAAGGGGTGCAGGAGCAGAGAGACCTGGGGTATATATGCACAAATCATTGAAGGTGGCAGGACAGGTTGAGAAAGTGGTTAATAAAGCATATAGTATCCTGGGCTTTATAAATTGGAGCATAGAGGAAAAAAGCCAGGAATCCATGGTGAACCTTTATAAAACACTGGTTCGGCCTCAACCGCAGTATTGTGTCCAATTCTGGGCACCACACTTGTGGGAGGATGCGAAGGAATTAGAAAGGGTGCACAAAAGAATTATGAAACTCGTTCCAGGGGTAAGGGACTTCAGTTATGTGAATAGACTGAATAAGCTGGGGCTGTTCTCCTTAGAGAAAAGAAGGTTGAGAGGAGACTTGATAGAGATGTTCAAAATCATGAGTGGTCTGGACAGAGTAGATAGGGAGAAATGGTTCCCATTGGCAGAAGGGTTGGGAACCAGAGGACCCTGATTTAAGTTGAACGGCAAAATAGCCAAAGGAAACATGATGAAAAACGTTTTTATGCAGTGAGTGTTTGCGATCTGGAATTCCCTGCCTTAGAGTGTGGTGGAGGTAAAGTCAATAGTGGCTTTCAATAGGGAACTGGATAATTATCTGAAAACAATAAATTTTCAGTGCCATGGGGAAAGGGTGGGGGATTGGGACTAGCTGAGTTGCTCTTGCAGAGAGCAGCAAGGACACAAAGGGCCGAATGGCCTCCTTCCGTGCTGTAACCTTTCTATCATTCTATGATTCAACGCCTTGTCATGTTGAGACATCTCAAAGTTACTTTTGAAGTGTCATGACTGTTTCTTTGCAGGCAAACAGCAAAAGTTCTAGCAATATCACACAGAACGCAATGGGATGAATGCAGAGTTATTCTGTTTTTTACTAGGGAGGAATGTTGGCCAGGACACTAGGTGAACCTGTCTTCTAGTGGGGCTATGGGAACATCCAGGCCAGGCCAAATGTGCCTTCCTTAATTAAAGGTTATTCATCACTGAGTTAATTTGTCCAGTCCTGGCATCATGAAAAAGAATTCAATAATCTGTGGGTAAAGGTCCAACAAACCAGTTTAAGTCAGACTCCAGACTTCTGATGGAAATACTGCATTATTATTTTTGAACAAGTAATTGCAATCCATGTTTGCCATAGCTTATTAAAATAATATTAATGAATTAATATATTGCTCTATGCTTTTTGTTTGTAATTTTTTTTTTCTTCTGACAAAGAAACTGCAAAAGAAGCCAACCTACTAGTTTGGCAAGAGATTTACAAAGCTACTGATCTAGCGCAAATTACACAGATAATTAATCTGAGTTTGAGATCTCATGTTATACTAACACTGGATGAAACCCAGATATGATAGAGACACTCTCCATATTTGGGGCATGAGTGTACAAGGGAGAGACTTTGCTTCAGTGCCCAACTTGTGGCTCTGCTACATTTCCCATCAATCATCCTCACTAACCTCCTTGGCCCTTTTAGTCTGTTAGCTCTGCTGTTATAGAATAACGTTTTAGCCTTGATATTAACCTCTTCACGGCAAGTGAGAGAGTGACGGGGGAGGGGATGCTTGGCAAGAACCCGCCACCCTTTGACACCAGAAGATATGGGGGCATCTGCGTGTTCCGCAATGAAGAGGAGGAGCACTTACTCGACATATTTAAATTGGGCTCCTGCAGTTCAACTAGGGACCCAATTTAATATTCACTGCTGCTAGACAAGTTTCCCAAGGGTCGGGAAACCTGGCAGTGAAAGAGAGGCAGAAGCTGCCGCTCCACAAGGTTTCAGCACTCCTCGTGGATCAGGAGGAGTTCCCCCACAGCCGCTCAAAGAAGCCTTTGGCCTCCCCCAGCCCTGACTGCCAGCCTAACTTCCCCACCCCCACCCCCGCCCCCAACCCTCCAATCATGGTCTCTTTCTCCCTTCCTGTTCAGGGTGTCTCCCCCCTCACGATTTTGGGGTCTCTCCATCTCCCAAATGTGGGTCTCCCCACTCTTGATCGTGGGTCTCCCTTGTCCCGATCGCGGGCTTTTCCCATTCCCAATTCCAGGTTCTCCCTCCTGCCAATTGCCACGAACCATCCCCAAGACTTCCCAACTGCAGCCTCCTACCAATGGTGATTCCTCCCATCCACTGGACAGGTTGTTTATTTGGTCAGTTGCCGGGCAGGAAACAGAGCTAAAAAATGTTTATGAGGTTGTGCTGCTGTGTTCAGCAAGACCTCCGCATCTCTGGCATGGCCGAGTTTTTGTCGTTTGTGCCTTCTCTGCACCCTCCCTGCCTCCTCATAAGTATCTTTATGTTTTGTCAGTTATGTTTTAAGAAACTGAAAATATACCTCCATTTTATAATATTGCATATAGAGACCAAAACGAGCTCATCCGTCCAGGTGTATCCAACTACCAAGGTATCCAAATGCTTCATAAATTATTCCAGATTTTGCCAGCCGAGAAGAACATTCCTCAACAAAATCATTCTTTGTGTGAAAAATCTTCCGGCATTAGTCTTAAATTTCCCTTTTGCTCACTTGAGTCTTTTTACCATGGTTAAACTGTCATGGTTTAACCAGAAATATTTTCTCTGCATCTATTTTTGCCAATCTGTTTACTATCTCACCAAGGCTGCCCACTTCCACCTTTGTAACATCACGCGTCTCTGCTCCTGCCTCAACCCGTCAGCTACTGAAACCCTCACCCATGCCTCACAGCTTTCCTGGCCAGTCTCCAACCGACTACTGTCCGTAAACTTCTTAGCCAAAACTGCTTCCCATGTCCTAACTGGCACCAAATTCATCTAACACCCCTGTGCTCACTGACCTACATTGACTCCCAGTCCAACAAAGCCTGCATTTTAAAATTCTCCTCCTTGAGTCTGAATCCCTCCATGGCCTCGCCACTCCCTGTCTCTGTATCCTCCTCAAGCATTATAACCCTTCGAGATATCCGTGCTCCTCCAATTCTGGCCTCATGCACATCCATGATTTTCTTCACTGCTGACACCCTAAGTTGTGGAATTCCCTCCCTAAACCTCGCTGCCTCTATATCTCCCTCGACTTCTTTAAGTCGCTCTTCAAAAGCAACTTTTTGGACCAAGGTTTTGGTCATCTGTCCTAAATATCCCTTTCTGTGACTTGGTGTCAGATTTTGTCTGATAATGCTCCTGTGAAGTGTCTTGGGACATTTTACTACATTAAAGATGCTATATAAATGCAGTTGTTGTTGCATATCTCTGTATAGGTTCCACACTCAGTCGCCTCTTACCCAGTCTGATGAGATTAGGTTTCTCAACCCAGTCGTCAAATATTCGGGATCGACCTTATGACTTTCCCAACATTGCCTTCATGGCTTGAAGTTCTCCCTTGTATCTCGGTGACCAGAAATATACACTGGAGAGACTGGATAGGCTAGGGTTGTTTTCCTTAGAGCAGAGAAGGCTGAGGGGGGACCTGATTGAGGTATACAAAATTATGAGGGGCATAGATAGGGTAGACAGGAAGAAACTTTTTCCCTTAGCGGAGGGGTCAATAACCAGGGGGCATAGATTTAAGGTAAGGGGCAGGAGGTTTAGAGGGGATTTCAGGAAAAAAAATTTCACCCAGAGAGTGGTTGGAATCTGGAACACACTGCCTGAAGAGGTGGTCGAGACAGGAATACTCACAACATTTAAGAAGTATTTGGATGAGCACTTGAAATGCCATAGCATACAAGGCTATCGGCCAAGTGCTGGAAAATGGGGTTAGAATAGATAGGTACTTGATGGCTGGCACGGACATGATGGGCCTATTTCTGTGCTGGAGAACTCTCTGACTCTATGACAGTGGGCTGGGTTTTATGGGCTTCCCTGAGATGAGGTCGGAGGTGGGGGGGGCCCATAGAATCGCAACAGGTCGTGGGGTGGAGGGCCCATCGCCGCTCCATCACCAAGCCAACTTGCCTGGGGCGGGAGAGCCGATGGCGGCCTTGGCCCCCCCCCCTCCCCCCCCCCCCCACCCCGCAGAGGCCTATTGAGGCACTTAAGGGGCCTATTAACAGCCACTTAACGGTCTCTTTCCACCGCTGCAGAGATCTAATCAATGGCCAGGGGTACCTCCGCCATGCAGGGAAGGCACCTTGTAAAATGAGGTGCCTTCCCTGCCGGCTTGTAGGGGAGGGGCCGGGGGCTCCCTCCTCCATGAGCAATCTGTGGCCCATAGAGAGCACTGGCCAGGAAACAATGCATTTTCCAGGACATCCCTCCCCCTGTGCTTTACGACTTCTCCACCCAACCATCCTCACCGGGGATTTCCGGAAGGCCCCGGCAATCCCACCTCCCCCACCTCACTTACCTGAGGTCTGTGGTTTCACTGCTGGGCCTGAGTCCAAGGCCTCTCCAATACTGGCAGTGGCTACCGCTCCCAATCGGCACTGCCAATACTGCAGAGCTGCCGGCCCTGTGATTGGCCGGCAGCTCTTGGAGGCAGGATCCTCATCTTTAAAGGGACAGGGATCCTGGCGCGGGACACTTAGACAGAAAAACGATGGAGGATCGCTCCGAGGAGGGATGCGAAAAGGCCAAGGCACGGTTCCCGCTGCTATTTCGGCCCGGCTCCAGGAACCCCGCCTCCTCCACAATATCCTGCCCAGTGTCAAAGGAGCTGTCTGGCCTTGCTGTGTGCAAATTGGTTGTGAATTTTCCAACATTACAACAAGGACTACACTTCAGAAGTACTTCATTGGCTGTAAATTCCAATCTCCTGAGGATGTCCTGATGTCATGAAAGGTGCTGTATATAAATGCAAGTGTTTTGCTTTTCTTTCTCCACATTGCAGGTCTCCCTCAGTCTTGATTTTGCACTCAAGTGATAAAGAGGGACTTGAAAAGAAAAATAACACATTTCAAATCGTATGTATTTCAAATAGAATGGGGTCAAATTTCCGTTATATCCTCTATATCAGTTATATCAACAGAACCTGGGCAGAATCGGCCAAACCAGTGCAACAGATCAGGGAATTTTAAATGTCGGTGAGTTACACCCAAAACCATTTGTGTTTTCGTGCTCATTTTTGCTGGTTCAATCCTGAGTCCAAATTGTTACAAATTTCCTGATCATGCTCAAAACAGAAACACTACCCCAATAAGCCTGACTTTCAAAAGATTTGGAACTTCTTCATTTTCCCATACTAATGCCAGAGCTTGTGGGAAAAGTTAGAGGGAAAAGCAAAACTCGGGCCCCACAGTTGCTCCATAAATGTCATACTCACAAAATTCAACACTGAAAGAATTAAAATGCTTCACTATGTTGGAGTTAATCTGAACAAACTAGGATTTTTAATGCCTCGCAGGCACAAATTGGTTCGGATGGTTTTTAATTCAAAAGAAAAAATATCCTGCAGAGGGCTACAAACTGAACTGATAACTGGGGCTATATTTTTAGGTAAAGTACCAATCTCGGTGCAGTAAAATGGTAACATATTGTAGAGTGATTTAACCTGATGAATGCTGAAGACTCATTAGTGTAACAACTAAAATCCTCTGTAATCACCAAAATTATGTACCAGAACATGTTTTTAACATATGGAAATTGCATCAGTTATTTTTCACATGGCAAAAGGATGACTAAGAGTTTGAACTAACATAAGAGTTGCTAGTCTTTCAGGAAAAATAAAAATTACTCTGATTTTAAGAGTTATGCAAGAGCACAGGTGTGCAACTTATACCCTCAGTCTCAACACTCTGGAATGATTGGCCACAGGTTCAAGCCTCAATACGTCTGAGCTGATGATTACTTGTTGCAAGATTGCCAGCAATCTCAGAGGGAGTCTCGGGATGGAGTAGGAGACTTGAAGGAAGAAGAGCTAAAAATAAAATCAGGGAGCAGTCCTTCAGCTCTGCCTCAGTGCCACCTCCAGTCTTCCACTCAGTCACTGCACCAGCACTCCCTTTGAAAATCACAGTGTCCTAGCAACGCTGCAGCTACAACAGAGTGCAAAGATCCTGGGAAGCGGCCTAGTTGCAAGAATTAGTGAAGAAGTGCATCTCTGAGTAGTTGTATTTAATGGGTATGTTAACAAACAACACATATAGGAAGAGGCTCTTCTTTGGCCTCCTTATCTCGAGAGACAATGGGTAAGCGCCTGGAGGTGGTCAGTGGTTTGTGGAGCAACGCCTGGAGTGGCTATAAAGGCCAATTCTAGAGTGACAGGCTCTTCCACAGGTGCTGCAGAAAAATTTGTTTGTCGGGGCTGTTGCACAGTTGGCTCTCCCCTTGCACCTCTGTCTTTTTTCCTGCCAACTGCTAAGTCTCTTCGACTCGCCACACTTTAGCCCCGCCTTTATGGCTGCCTGCCAGCTCTGGCGAATGCTGGCAACTGACTCCCACGACTTGTGATCAATATCACAGGACTTCATGTCACGTTTGCAGACATCTTTAAAGCAGAGACATGGACGGCCGGTGGGTCTGATACCAGTGGCGAGCTCGTTGTACAATGTGTCTTTGGGGATCCTGCCATCTTCCATGCGGCTCACATGGCCAAGCCATCTCAAGCGCCGCTGACTCAGTAAGCTGGGGATGTTGGCCGCCTCGAGGATTTCTGTGTTGGAGATATGGTCCTGCCACCTGATGCCAAATATTCTCCAGAGGCAGCGAAGATGGAATGAATTGAGACGTCGCTCTTGGCTGACATACGTTGTCCAGGCCTCGCTGCCATAGAGCAAGGTACTGAGGACACAGGCTTGATACACTCGGACTTTTGTGTTCCGTGTCAGTGCGCCATTTTCCCACACTCTCTTGGCCAGTCTGGACATAGCTGTGGAAGCCTTTCCCATGCGCTTGTTAATTTCTGCATCTCGAGACAGGTTACTGGTGATAGTTGAGCCTAGGTAGGTGAACTCTTGAACCACTTCCAGAGCGTGGTCGCCAATATTGATGGATGGAGCATTTCTGACGTCCTGTCCCATGATGTTCGTTTTCTTGAGGCTGATGGTTAGGCCAAATTCATTGCAGGCAGCCACAAACCTGTCGATGAAACTCTGCAGGCACTCTTCAGTGTGAGATGTTAAAGCAGCATCGTCAGCAAAGAGGAGTTCCCTGATGAGGACTTTCCGTACTTTGGATTTCGCTCTTAGACGGGCAAGGTTGAACAACCTGCCTCCTGATCTTGTGTGGAGGAAAATTCCTTCTTCAGAGGACTTGAACGCATGTGAAAGCAGCAGGGAGAAGAAAATCCCAAAAAGTGTGGGTGCGAAAACACAGCCCTGTTTCACACCACTCAGGATAGGAAAGGGGTCTGATGAGGAGCCACCATGTTGAATTGTGCCTTTCATATTGTCATGGAATGAGATGATGATACTTAGTAGCTTTGGTGGACATCCAATCTTTTCTAGTAGTCTGAAGAGACCACCTCTGCTGACGAGGTCAAAGGCTTTGGTGAGATCAATGAAAGCAATATAGAGGGGCATCTGTTGTTCGCGGCATTTCTCCTGTATCTGACGAAGGGAGAACAGCATGTCAACGGTCGATCTCTCTGCACGAAAGCCACACTGTGCCTCAGGGTAGACGAGCTCGGCCAGCTTCTGGAGCCTGTTTAGAGCGACTCGAGCAAAGACTTTCCCCACTATGCTGAGCAGGGAGATTCCACGGTAGTTGTTGCAGTCATCACGGTCACCTTTGTTATTATAGAGGGTGATGATATTGGCATCGCGCATGACCTGAGGTACTGCTCCCTCGTCCCAGCACAGGCATAGCAGTTCATGTCGTGCTGAGAGCATAGCAGGCTTGGCACTCTTGATTATTTCAGGGGTAATGCTGTCCTTCCCAGGGGCTTTTCCGCTGGCTGGAGAATCAATGGCATCACTGAGTTCCGATTTTGTTGGCTGTATGTCCAGCTCATCCATGACTGGTAGAGGCTGGGCTGAATTGAGGGCAGTCTTAGTGACAACATTCTCCCTGGAGAAACAAACAACACATATAGGAAGAGGCTAGGACTGTAGTTAAGGACTGTAACTTAATCAAAGAGTTCCAATCTTCAATTGTGATCAGGAAGCTTGTGATTTCCAAATGTCATCAGAACCCCGAGATTATATACCGCACACACATATACGCGTGTGTTTTATATATAATATACATATTCTGTACAGGATATGTTTCCAGTAACAGTGTAATAAAACCCTCCAGTTTAGTTCATATGATGCCTAAGCATGAATTCAAATTAGGTGTTTCCGTCAAGGGAGCTGATTATCTGGGCTGGATTTAATGTTCACCTCATAGCTTCTGGCGGCGGACCCAGGGTGGGTGCGGTCACTGCATGACACGTGAGTGGCTGGCCCTCAGCAATCATGCAGTGGAGGTCAATTTTAATGATGGAGACGCGGGGCCCAGCCAATCACGTGACGGGGATGGGATTTGAGGGGCCGAATGCAGCGTCGAATGACTCTGGAGGAGGTGCTGACACCATATTTAAAGCCCTGACAGCTCTGCTTTCATTGCTGCATTTGTGTCATTCATTGTTTGCTGCTGGACTGGTGCCATAGTGACTCTGGGACCTCCGCCCACCACCCCCCCCCCACCCCTCTGTCAAGGAAACTGGAGGATGGCTCAAGCAAGACACAGGGTGACCTCAAGGTTCAGCATTCTCCTCCAGGCTGCAAGGGAAAGGCAGGAGGACATCTTCCCCGGGAATGGCGAAAAGAGGTCCTCCCAGCAAGCCTGGACAGAGATAGTAGAGGATATCATCAGCCATGGTCCAGTGCAGGAAGAGAGCCAACGACCTCGTTCGATCTGCCATGGTGAGTGCTTCATATCACTCTCCTTTTCGGGGATCGCATGTGACTACGTGGGAGGGTGCGTGACATGGGGAGGGAGGCAACACAAAGGCACTGGCAAAGGAGGATAGGCATCAACACATCCTGCCAGATGCATGGATGATCTCAGTCACAAACCACTGTCTTTCACAGCTTACCCCCATTACCTCTGCTGAGAGCTGACGTGTGGATGAGCCACATAGGAAACCCCAGCAGGGGACAAGGGGCTGCCACTAGCTCTTATGGTGAAGTATGACTATCTCTCTTTCCACCTGCAGGACAAGAGGGCCCATACCAACAGGGAGATCTCACGGACCGGTGGAGGAATTGCTGACATACAGCTTCTCTCAGCAGCTGAGAGTGAAGCACTGGCATTAGCCGGGACCCAGAGCAGACGCTCAATGGTGGAATGTGAGACTGGAGTCTTCCCATAACAGAGTGAGGATTGTCTTCCATCAACATTCAGCACACTTCATGACAAGATCTACACAGCCTAGCCCACACATGTTTGTGTTCTCTCACGTAGATCAGCGTCCACAGGAGATTTAACCCAAAGGGGGACAACTTTCAACCTCTGAGGATGAGCAGTCAGAGATTGCACTGTTACGTGACTCTCCTGCACCTTCTGCAGATACCTACTTCAGTGGGTTTGTACTCAGCTTTAGAATCAGGGTCACAGGTTGGTGAGAGCACCACGTATGCAACCGAGCAGCTGGCTGAGGTTGAAAGAGCTGAGGCCTCTGACAGTCAGAGGACGGTCGGTGGCCAGGCCCATGCTGAGCCCCAGACTGATGATGAGACTTTTGTGTCAGCAGTACAGGGTATGCTGGAGTTGCAGGGGGAGGTAAGACAACATCGGACGGAAGTGCCAGAGGCAATGTGCAGCCATGAGCGGACGATGGACGAGTCAATCCATGCTATAAATGCTGCCATGTCTCAGGCATGTGAGTGCATCACTCCCTCCATGTAGAGGTTGCCAACCCTCACGGAGAGCCAGATCCCACAGATGCACACAGAACTGCACATCATCACCTTGGCCATGAGCTCAATGCAGCAGTGGCAAGGCGAGAGAAGAACAAAGCGCCTGGAGTCTTTTCAGCTCCTCGTCCTTCACTGGTGAGCAGGGAGGTTCAAGTGAGACTTGAAATGAAGGAAAATAGGCTGACCTCCACAGCTGCACGGTTGTGGGGGGTGGGGGTCTCCACGGGGTGCTGTGAGTGTGGACAGCAGCTCCTCAGCCCCTCTGCCAGTGAGCCCAGCTCCAGTAGCTGCGACGCCTGTACAGGAAGCACTCAGGCAACCGGGGCCCTCCAGGCCTCAGGCAGCCAGAGGATGGCCACCGAAGTCAGCACAAGCTAAGGGGCAGCATGATCAATAGCCTGCACTGCCCCGCAGGCATCACATCGCATAGAAGCACTGAAAATTAGCTTTAAAAAAGCAGCTAGACACATTTGGATTTTCATGGGTGCTGTAATGTGCCATTTGTTTTCTGGTATAAAGTTTATTCTCTTTTGATGTTGACATTCACTGTGGAAAAAGCTTATTCCTTCATGCCTTATGAGATGCTGACTTCACCCTTCTCCAATATTGGGCTTCCAGTCTAGTCTCAGCCCTCCTGAGGTAAGCGACTCTGATGTGCCAGAGTGCATGTGTGATCTGGGCACTAGACACGGAACCCTAACAGAAAGGAGGTGACGGAGGCAAGTATGGTGGTTGGAAGTGGGTGAGTATGATACTGTCTCTTTCCTCCTGGCCCTCCTTCTGTCAGTGGTGCTGCATCACGCTACGGTGGTCCACAAAGATAGGGTGTATGAGACTCATGCCAGATGATCAGTGGACCTCCAAAGTGCTGTCCTTTTAGAGACAACGTTGCTCTGGCATCTTTGCTTTTGCTACTCCTCTTGGCTTTTGCACTGCTGGTCCTCAGTGACCATTCTTACTGACAACCAATCTTCCCACCCGATGGTATGGCCACCCGATCCTTTCACCCAGCTGTATGGCCATCCGACTCTTTCACCCAGCTGTATGGCCACCCGATCCTTTCACCCAGCTGTATGACCATCCAACTCTTTCACCCAGCTGTATGGACACCACCCGAGACCAAGCTCACTGCGGGCCAACAATGGCCTCTGCTCCCCCCATCCCCTATCCAAATCTTCATGGGTGCCTTGCCATTGCAGCACTGAGACCTCACCTCGGTGCCACCAGCTTTCAATGGTCAGGGACCTGAAGGCACATGAGATTTACCCATCGTCAATTGAATTCCAACTCTCCAATTGAATGGCTATTATTTGCATTCAAATGTATTTAAACGAACTGTTCAGCAATTCAAATTGTCATTTCAGGGCAGCGAAGCCACTTTGCTGCTTTCCTGCCACTGATTAAATCTGGAACCAACGTCACAACGTCGGATTTCCAGGCGGACACGTCCATCGCTATTCTCCGGCCCCCCCCCCACGCCTCAATTCCCGCTCCTGACAGCCTCACTTAATTCTACCCGCTGAATCCATCCGCTATGATACTTCCCATCACCTTAAAAAATTAGCTCAATTAAAATTAGAGTCAAGGAATTTTGGAGATAATAAGACTAACACAGGCTGATGTGTGTTCCTAAGACAGGGGATATCTCATTGTTCGTGCAGTAGTGATAGTCTCTTGTCATTTAAAATGTCATTTGAACCGCCCATTATATCACTGCCTTGTGACACATTCCAGTCTGTGTGTTATCCTGTCTGTAATATATATTATTGACATAAAATGAAGGATTTATATTTTTATAGCTCTGCTTCAAGGATGCTTGCAAGCATGACACGTAGGCCTTAAATATCACCTATCGCAGCTGGGAGTCACTAGCTGACGAAAGAGGGAAAAGTCGACACCTCTTGTAGACTGGTGTGCACTACCATGATGATCAGAAACTACAGCAGCTTGGCAACAGGCACCAACATCAAAATCAACAACTCAAAGCGTCACTTGGCAGCTTCACATGCAGCACTGTGGCAGAACCTGCCTCTCAAGAATTGGCCTTCACAGCCATCAGCAAAGGTGCACCAAGAGACGACACCCCACCGAAATGGATTGTTTGCTGCATATCCATCATCTTTCATAGATGGAAGGATGCCAACACAACACATATCTTTACCATGCAATAAAAACAAACTGATCTATCATGGGTTTGCTTGCAGTATAGAATCATCTATTGCAATATTTACACCATTTTTGCAAATCCTAGACAGCCACCTACATCAGACAAATAGTGGGGATCATTTGCCATTCCCACAGAGGTAAATTAGAAATGGCTAAAAGCCATTGCTATTTTGTGCTCTTCAGCACTTCCTGACTTTTTAAAAGTTGATCATTTTTACAGCAGTATCCAATCGACAGCTCACTTTGCAACATAAACTGGCAGATGTTAGAACCACATAGATACAAATAGAACCAAAATATCAGAGCAGAGGTTCACCTGACCTCACGTTCAATGTATCAGCTGATTGACGCCGTCGGAACTCTCTACTTTCCGATGGCCTAACAATGGGAACGACTAATGGAGACTTTGGGCAGCTTCAATTGGTTGTTCACACTGGTAACGGGGAACAATTACAGGAGACATTTGGAAAGTGGAGAGATTGGGCAGCTTCAATCAACTGATACGTTTAATGTGAGATTGAGTCAATCTCTGCTCCAATTTATGGGTTCATTCTGAAGGATTTACCATCCACCATGTATGGCAAGAATGTTGGCACAAAAGCACCCACTATATTCAGTGCAGACTGCAATTGCATTTTGCAGTCATGGAGAGAACAAGATGAGGTTTACGATGAAAGCACACAAACCACTAATGCAGTCATTCTAAAACTTTTAAGGGCTGAGTTGTAACTCAGGGAGGGAATCAGCAGGTGGGGCATGGGCAGAAGGGAATCCCGCCCCTGCAAAGAGCTCAGTGATGTTACGCTCATGCAAAATGAACTTATGAACTAAGAACTTATGAAGTATAAACGCGAAACGGACACTCTCCTATAATTTAAAGTGGAGTTGAGAGGTCGGTGACCTTTTCTTTCCTGCCAATACACAGGGAAGTGCAAGAACCCCAAGCTAATTTTCGTGTCTGGACAAGTCTTGGAGAAGTCGTTAAAATGCAAATGACCCTTCCCGTGGTAATGGCTGCATTTCTCCAACTAATTAAAAAACTGGGTTCAAAATACTGCTGCAGACTTTTGGACTCCAACTTGAAATCCAGAAAATGGGTTTGATATGCTCTATTTTATCACAATGGTATGTGGTTGAGAGATTGTCTGACAATGGCCTAACATCTGAAACTACTTATGAGGATAATGGAAAGAGATGCTCTGGTCACATAACAGGTTTCTGATAAGGGGCTTTAATAAGGCACATTCTGAGCAAAGATAGGGGAAATGCCAATGAAGGGGGAAAAAACCCTACCTAAGACCACCAGCTTTAGGCCACATGTTGGCAGAGACTCGAGTCGGCCCTGAACTCTCCACCTGAGGAAGTGTACCGGGGCTTCGCCATTGAACCTTGACTGGAGTATAACAAGAGAATTCAGCTACTGCGAACATAAAACAGCAGTGAATCCGTCTTCCCAAAGCTCCAAAGTTTTTCTTCAGTGGACAAAGAAGGATTACAGGCCTGCATCATTTCAAGTCTTCAACCTGGGAAAAAGCAAGTGCAACAGAGAGCTCTTGAAATTATATGACCTAAACACATGCTACTTTTATAATCGCAATCTTTACTTGAGTGTGTGTGCATCTATATGACTGTGAAAGTGGGTGTAGTTGTGTATATTTGAGTGTTGAACAATAAACATCTATCTTTCTTTTAAAACTTACAAAAGAAATCTGCCATTTGTCCTTTCCTGGCAATTAAAGCACTCAGGAGCTAAAACACTTTTTTAAATACACGGTCTTCGGTCAGTCAAGAGATAAAAAGGGGGAAGACATCCCTAACATCTCTCTCCTGTCTGGAACAGCATGAGTCCCAAGTCACTTAAACTTATGGCCTCATTTAAATGGTCCGAGACAGTCTTTTACCTGAGGACAGGTGGGTGTGACGTCAGGGCCAGTGGACAGGACCTTAACCCAGTTTATTGTGTTCTTGTGTGATTAGAAGCCTGAGAAGAAGGAGCCACAATGGAACCATCCATGGCATGAAGCTAGTGCTGGAGAAGTGAGGGGAGGATCGCAGGGAATTTGAATGAGGATTCTGGTGCTGGGAGGGAGGGCCCTGGATGATATTCCTGCTCTTCCTGGCCCACAAGGATTCCACATTAAAGAAAATTTTAACTACTTACCCTGGCCTCTTTCGGCCTCCTGCCAGCTTATGATGTCAGTTTTGGTGCCATGACGGCCTCAGAGACTTTGACTTAAAATAGGTCACTTTGCCAATGATATCACCATGCTGCGACATTTCCATGTTAGGAAGGCCCCCGTCTGCTTGGGACAGTTATCCCTGTGCCCAATTTGAGAACAGTTATCATGGCCTGGGCAGGGTGGGGGGTGTTGCAGAATGCAATGAGTGATGAGACCCCAGTGTGACTGCTCCCCCCAATCATCATCTCAACACCCCCCAGCCACACCACCCCCTCCTGCACCATTCCCACCCAGGCTGGCAGGTTTGAATTTGTGATCCTGTAGTTTCAGCGGAAAACTGTTTCACTTTGCTATTATAGTATGAATGCAGTCTGAATCATAAGTCAAGAGCCAGCTTGACACCGGAGCAAAGCAGCATAGGATTTGTTGGAGGAGGCACCTACCCTCCACTTCACTCAGAAGTCATCCAGGGCCCTGCCACGCAACTCACAGTGCACAAGTTTAGTATTATTCTGAAAAGGACACCATTTTGCACTGGCACCACGCTTGCCATGTGAATGAAACTAGGGCAGGAAGGGAGAGAGTGATAGGAAACTAGTTTTCCCATGTTTGTTTTTGGAAACATGCCAAATTGAATTTCTATTTCCCATACTCTTTGACCCTTGTATTTTATCTAAGTGACTATTATTATTGCAGGTTTGCTTGAAGCTGTGAAACTGTTTCCACAGACTATCATGTTAAGAGTGTGGCTTTAACTTACTAACTGTTAAATCCTTATTTGGATATTCTGTTGGAGGTGGTTGCTGAAAACGTCTCCACTTTCTCTATTTCTCCTTGTATCTACTCCCTACTTTTGAAACGTTGGCTTACATTGCAGACATACAAACATACATTCTTTAGCTTGCTTAGGAACATAGGAACATAGGAGCAGGAGTAAGCCATTCAGCCCTTCGAGCCTGCTCTATGTTGATTCTGCCCAATCAGACCATTGTTTTCTGAGTGTTCAGTAATAACATCTTTGATAATAGATTCTAGTATTCCAGTATTAGAATGAATGGCTTCCTGCCATGGAATATTTAATAAATAATAACAGGCAAGGAGGCAGGCATTTATTACACATTGTGATACATGCATGACTTAAGAGTTCATTATTGTCCCATGAGTTCAGCTCCTACAACACTCAAGAAGCGCAACACATTCCAGGACAAAGCAACCCATTTGATTGATACCCCATCTATCACCTTCAACATTCACTCCTTCCACTACCACGTACAGTGGCAGCAGTGTGTACCATCTACAAGATGCATTACAGCAATTCACCTAGCTCCTTAGACAGCACCTTCCAAACCTGCGACCTCTACCACCTAGAAGAACAAGGGCAGCAGATGCATGGGAACACCACCACCTACAAGTTCCCCTCCAAGTCACACAGCATCCTGACTTGGAACTATATTACTGTTCCTTCCCTGTCTCTGGGTCAAAATCCTGGAACTCCCTTTCTAACAGCACTGTTGGTGTACCTAGACCCCAAGGACTGCAGCGGTTCAAGAAAGTGGCTCACCACCACCTTCTCAAGGCCAATTAGGGATGGGCAATAAATGCTGCCCTAGCCAGCAACACCCACATCCTCTGAACGAATAATAAAAAAAAATTGTCATTTGGACCCACTTGAATTCCTGATAATTTTCTGATTTTCTTCAATAAAGGTGAAAAGATAAGCCTGACAGACATACAAGTCGGCAAAAATGCATGAATAAGTCAGTGACTATGAGTAAAAATGACTGAACAGGCTGAGGCTCCTTTGTCTAGAATAGAAGCCTATAAAATGATGAAGGATGCTGATAGGGTAGATTAGAGATATTATTTTCCTTTGTATAATCATAGAATAGAGATGGGCTAGGAGGCGGTGGGGGGGGGGGGGAGGGGGTGCCTATAGAACTGAGACGGGAGGCAGGTGGGCGGTGGACCCATCGCCTTCCTGTCACACCGCAATTTAGTCGGGGGGTGGAGTAGGTCAAAGATAACCTTCCTGCCCAGACGCCAATAGAAGCCCTTAAGAGGCCTAATAACAGCCACTAAAGAGGCTCTTCACCCCGCTGCTGGCATTAAGCCAGTGGAGGAGGGGGGTTGGGATTCCGCCACGTTGGGAGGTCACCCAGTACAATGAGGCAACCTCCCTGCTGGCTTGGGGGTGGTGCCCTCCTCCATGGACCACAGATTGCCCACGGAGGGCTACCCACCAGCAAAACTACTCACCTTCCTGGAAATCCCTCCCCTGTATTCAACCCTCCCCCCAACATCAGCAACTACCGGACTGGTCCCGGCTTCACTTACCTCAGGTCTGGGTCTCCAGCACTGGGCCAGGGTCCAGTGGCTGTGGTCACCATTTACCTTTTCAGCCCAGCGCCAGGAGCCCCACCAGCACCACAAAATTCAGTCCATAGACTGATTACAGCACAGGAAGAGGTTATTCGGTCTGTCGAGCCTGTGCTGGCTCTCTGCAAGAGCAATCCAACTGCTACCATTCCCCATAACCCAGCAATTTTTTCCCCTTCAAGTATTTATCATATTCGCTTGAAAGCCATGTTTGAATCTGCCTCCATCATCCGTTCCTTTTTTTTTATTCGTTCACGGGATGTCACTGGCAAGGTTTGCTATTAAAAGATACTTGAAAAGGGAAATATTTGCAGGGCTATGGGCAAAGAGCAGGGGTAATGGGACTAATTGAATAGCTCTTTTTGAGAACCAGCACATGCACGTTGGGCCGAATGGCCCCTGTGTGTTGTGTGATGCCGTGATTTTATAGTTTTGGGGGACAGTGAAGGAGCATGCATTAGTGATGGAGGAAGGGATACTGAGGGAGACACAGAGTGAGGAAATGAATCAGCAAAAAGCACAGATGGGGACATAAATGAAAGAACATAATGTGTTCCCTGAGGCAGTGAGATTTAATATAAGAAAGAAGAAAAAAAGTCACCAGGATGTTTTCTTTATAGCAAGGTTCTAACCGGGCTGACAGGCAACAAGGACACATTAGGTTACTTCCATTCTACTCTCTGCCCCATGTTGGCAAATACTTGCGATTACCTGCTGAGGAAAAATGTTTTTGGACTCCTGAATAACCTGACACTACAGGCATCAGGTTATGTAGAAACAGGAACCAAATTAAAGGATTGTTACTTTCGGAAATTAAACCATTGGCCTCATGGGGCTTATTTTAACATCTGTACTGTGCGACGGTGCTCCGTAACAGGTGGGGGGGGGGGCAGAGAACGGAACAGAAAGTACAGTAAATGTCCTCAGATCACAACAAAATCATAAAAGATTGGATATTGCAGTAGATGAAAGCCTGGCTGCATTCGCTCATTGATATTTATTCACGTAAAAACACACACACAAGCACCCATAATCACATACGCACACACATATACAGACACGCACACACAAATACAATCACACACATGCATGCACGCATACGTATACAACCATACACACATGCAACCGCACATACACATATACACACACACATGCATATTTACTGACTCAATGAGGTAGATCTTAACTTTATGCAATAGGGTAAAATGGGTGATCATGAGTTGGCAGCACATTTTACATCATTTTCAACCTTGTTTCTATTGACCTCATTGGACTGCTGAATCGCTATCACCTGCTTTACATTATCGGAGTGCAGGAACAGGAGTAGACCAATCAGCTCCTCAAGCCCGTTTCTCCATTCAATTAGATCGGGGCTAATCTGCACCTCAATTATCACACAAATATCAAATCAATTATCAAAGTTCCTGTCACATTGGCCACTCACTCATTCCCTCACCCATTACCTCTCTCACTTCATTTATTGGGCTCGATGTTGAACTGTTCCATTGGATGGACATTGGACCAACTGCCTGCAGGTTCAAGAGGAAAGGAAAATCAGGTGTGGTGTAAAACGGACAGTTGACCCTGCATTGCCAGTTCCCTACCCAGCGGGAACAGTTAAAAGTGACCCTACTCACTATATGTGGAATTACCTTGAATGTATAGCACAGAAATGGGTCATTTGATTGAACTGGTCTGTTCCAGTGCTCATGCTCCACATGAGCCTCCTTCCACCCCTCTTCATCTAATCCTATCAGAAGAAATATTCTATTCCTTTCTCCCTCACGTGTTTATCCAGCTACCCCTTCAATCCATCTATGCTAATTGCCTCAACTACTCCATGTGGCAATGAGTTCCACATTCTGGGTAAAGATGTTTCTCCTGGATTCCTTACTGCATTTATTAAGATGATCTTATATTTATGGATTATACTTTGGATTCTCCGACTTCAATTACGTAAATAGATTTGGAGAGACTGGCATTGTTCTCCTTAGAGAAGAGAAGGTTGAGAGGAGGTTTGATAGAAGTGTTCAAAATCATGAGATGTCTAGAGGTCTCTCGGAGCGGAGAGCAGTCCAGACGCGCCGGAGTTTGGAAGCAAAGTGAGCAGTGATGTCACAAGAAAGCTGCAAGGTGATTGGTTGGTGAGTAACTGCTGTTAGGGAATAACTCTAAATAGCTGGGTATGTAACAAAAAGTAAAGGGAAAGGTCTACAGTTTTTTTTAATATAGTAGGTAGTGCTTTTTTTTTAGGGAATCAAGGTCCCTAGGGTAAATAATTTAATTTTTTGGTAATTTAATGGGATAAATTAAAGTTAAGTAGTGGCAGGGCAGCTTGGCAACATGGAGCAATGTGCAATGTGGGAAGTCAGGGACACTTCCAGTGTCCAAGATGAACACGTGTGCAGGAAGTGCCTCCAGCTGCAGCTACTCGAAATCCGCCTTTCGGATCTGGAGCGGCAACTGGAGACACTGTGGAGCATCCGCGAGGCTGACATCATTGTGGATAGCAAGTACAGGGAGGTGGTCACGCCGCAGGTAAAGACTACTCAGGCAAAAAGGGAATGGGTGATGGCCAGGCAGAATAGAAGAACTAGGCAGGTAGTGCAGGCGTCCCCTCAGTCCATCTCCCTCTCTAACAGATTTTCCACTTTGGATACTGTTGGGGCAGATAGCTTCTCAGGAGAATGCAGCAAGAGCCAAGTCTGTGGGACCACGGGTGGCTCTGCTGCATAGGGAGGAGGAAAAGGAGTGGGAGAGCAATAGTGATAGGGGATTCTATTGTAAGGGGTGCAGATAGGTGTTTCTGTGGCCACAAACATGACTCCAGGATGTTATGTTGCCTCCCTCTTGCTAGGGTCAAGGATGTCACAGAGCGGCTGCAGGACATTCTGAAGGGGGAGGGTGAACAGTCAGAGGTTGTGGTACACATTGGAACCAATGACATAGGTAGAATGAGGGGTGAGGTCCTGCAACAAGAATTTAGGGGGCTAGGTAGCAGATTAAAAAACAGGACCTCAAAGGTTGTAATCTCTGGATTACTCCTGGTGCCACGTGTTAGTGAGCATAGGAATATGAGAATAGAACAGATGAATGCGTGGCTGAAGAGATGGTGCAGGAGGGAGGGTTTTAGTTTCCTGGATCACTGGGTCTGTTTCTGGCAAAGGTGGGACCTGCACAAGTTGGATGGGTTGCACCTGAACCAGAACAGGACCAACATCCTTGCTGGGAGGTTTGCTAGTGCTGTTGGGGGTGGGGCACGGTTTAAACTAATTTGGCAGGGGGATGGGATACAGAGTGGAGGTACAGTAGGGGGTGATGCACAGTCAAATATAGATGAGAAACTGAGTCAGTCTGGAAGGCAAAGCAAATACAGACCTGTTAAGGCACAAGTGAAAAGTGCAAGGCTGGATTGCATCTATTTTAACGCAAGAAGTCTTACGAGTAAGGCAGATGAATTGAGGGCATTGATTAGCACCTGGGAATATAATATTATTGCTATCACAGAGACATGGTTGAGGGAGGGGCAGGACTGGCAACTCAATATTCCAGCATATAGAATCTTCAGGCATGACAGGGAAGGGGGTAAAAGAGGTGGTGGCATTGCACTGTTGATCAAGGAGTCATTTACTGCAGTAAGGAGGGAAGATATCTTAGAAGGTCCCTCATATGAGGCCATATGGGTAGAATTTAAAAACAAAAAGGGGGCAATCACTTGGCTGGGAGTATACTACAGGCCTCCAAACAGTCAGGGAGAGATAGAGGAGCAGATATGCAGGAAAATCTCAGAGAGGTGTAAAAATAATAGGGTAATAATAATAGGGAATTTCAACTTCCCCAATATCAACTGGGATAGTCTTAGTACAAAAGGCTTAAAGGGGGCAGAATTCTTAAAATGCATATGGGAGAGCTTTTTGAGCCAGTACATAGAAAGTCCTACAAGAGAAAGGGCAGTACTGGACCTAATCCAAGGGAATGAAGCCAAACAAGTGGTAGAAGTGTCAGTGGGAGAGCATTTCGGGGATAGTGACCATAACTCAGTAAGATTTAAGGTAGTTCTGGAAAATGACAAAGTGGCACCGGAAATAAAGGTACTGAATTGGGGGAAGGCCGATTTCAATATGATAAAACAGGATGTGGTCAAAGTGGACTGGGAGCAGCTACTTGTAGGAAAGACTACATCAGACCAGAGGGAGTCATTCAAAGAGGAAATAGTGAGAGTTCAGAGCCAACATGTTCCTGTAAAGGTGAAGGGTAGGACCAAGAAGCCCAGGGAACCCTGGATGTCAAGGGATATAGAGGATTGGATCAGGAAAAAAAAGGCTTATGGCAGATTCAGAGTGCTGAAAACAGCAGAGGCACCAGAGAAGTATAGAAAGTGTAAGGGGCTACTTGAAAACGAAATGAGAAGAGCAAAAAGGGGACAGGAAAAGCACAGGCAGGCAAGATAAAGGAAAATCCTAAGGCGTTTTATAAGTATATTAAAGGCAAGAGGATAACCAGGGAAAGAGTAGGGTCCATTAGGGACCAAAGTGGCAAACTGTGTGTGGAGCCCAGGACATAGGTGAGGCTTTAAATGATTACTTTTCATCTGTGTTCATTATGGAGAAGGACAATGTAGGTGTAAAGATCAGGGAGGGAGATCGTGATATACTTGAACATATTAGCATCAAAAGGGAGGAAGTATTAGCTGTTTTAGCGGGCTTAAAAGTGGATAAATCCTCAGGCCCAGATGTGATGTATCCCAGGCTGTTATGTGAGGCAAGGGAGGACATATCAGGGGCTCTGACACAAATTTTCAAACTCTATCTGGCCACAGGAGAGGTACCAGAGGATTGGAGCACAGCGAATGTGGTACCATTATTCAAGAAGGGTAGCAGGGATAAACCAGGTAATTACAGCCTGGTGAGTCTAACATCAGTAGTTGGGAAACTATTGGAAAAAATTCTGAGGGACAGAATTAATCTCCACTTGGAGAGGAAGGGATTAATCAGGGATAGTCAGCATAGCTTTGGCAGGGGGAGATCGTGTCTAATAATCTTGATTGAATTTTTCGAGGAGGTGACTAGATGTGTAGATGAGGGTAAAGCAGTTGATGTAGTCTACATGGACTTCAGTAAGGCTTTTGATAAGGTCCTGCATGGGAGATTGGTTAAGAAGGTGAAAGCCCATGGGATCCAGGGCAATTTGGCAAATTGGATCCAAAATTATCTCAGTGGCAGGAGGCAGAGGGTGATGGTCGAGAGTTGTGTTTGCGAGTGGAAGCCTGTGACTAGTGGTGTACCATAGGGATCGGTCCTGGGACCCTTGCTGTTTGTAGTGTACATTAATGATTTAGACGTGACTATAGGAGGTATGATCAGTCAGTTCGCAGATGACATGAAAATTAATGATGTTGTAAATAGTGAGGAGGAAAGCCTTAGATTACAGTATGATATCGATGGGCTGGTAAGATGGGCAGAGCAGTGGCAAATGGAATTTAATCCTGAGAAGTGTGAGGTGATGCATTTTGGAAGGACTAACATGGCAAGGGAATATACAATGGATGGTAGGACCCTAGGAAATACAGAGGGTCAGAGGGACCTCGGTGTACTTAATAGTAACATAGAAACATAGAAAATAGGAGCAGGAGTAGGCCATTCGGCCCTTCGAGTCTGCTCCGCCATTCATTATGATCATGGCTGATCATCCAACTCAGTAGCCTGTTCCCGCTTTCGCCCCATATCCTTTGATCCCTTTAAACCCAAGAGCTATATCTAACTCCTTCTTGAAAACATACAATGTTTTGGCCTCAACTGCTTTTTGTGGTAGCGAATTCCACAGGCTCACCACTCTCTGGATGAAGTAATTTCTCCTCATTTCAGTCCTGAAAGGTTTACCCTGTATCCTTAGACTATCACCCCAGGTTCTGGACTCCCCCAGCATCGGGAACATCCTTCCTGCATCTACCTTGTCAAGTCCTGTTAGAATTTTATTGGTTTCTATGAGATCCTCCCTCACTCTTCTGAACTCCAGCGAATATAATCCTAACCAATTCAATCTCTCCTCATACGTCAGTCCCACCATCCCAGGAATCATTCTGGTAAACCTTCGCTGCACTCCCTCTATAGCAAGAACATCCTTCCTCAGATAAGGAAACCAAACCTACACACAATATTCCAGGTGTGGCCTCACCAAGGCCCTGTATAATTGCAGCAAGACATCCCTGCTTCTGTACTCGAATCCTCTCGCTATGAAGGCCAACATATCATTTGCTTTTTAGACTACCTGTTGCACCTGCATGCTTACCTTCAGCAACTGGTGTATGAGAACACCCAGTTCTCGCTGCATATACCCCTCTCTCAGTTTATGGCCGTTCAGATAATAATCTGCCTCCCTGTTTTTGCTACCAAAGTGGATAACCTCACATTTATCCACATTATACTGCATCTGCCATGCATTTACCCACTCACTCAACTTGTCCAATTCACCCTGAAGCCTCTCTGCATCCTCTGCACAACTCACCCTCCCACCCAGTTTTGTGTCATCTGCAAATTTGGAGATATTACATTTAGTTCCCTCTCTAAATCATTAATGTATATTGTGAATAGCTGGAGTCCTAGCACTGATCCCTGCGGTACCCCACTAGTCACTGCCAGCCATTCGGAAAAAGACCCATTTATCCATACTCTTTAATAAAAGCAAAATACTGCGGATGCTGGAAATCTGAAACAAAAACAAGAAATGCTGGATTCACTCAGCAGGTCTGGCAGCATCTGTGGAAAGAGAAGCAGAGTTAACGTTTCGGGTCAGTGACCCTTCTTCGGAACTGACAAATATTAGAAAAGTCACATCTGTGACTTTTCTAATATTTGTCAGTTCCGAAGAAGGGTCACTGACCCGAAACGTTAACTCTGCTTCTCTTTCCACAGATGCTGCCAGACCTGCTGAGTGAATCCAGCATTTCTTGTTTTTGTTATCCATACTCTTTGTTTGCTGTCCGTCAACCAATTTTCTATCCATCGCAATACACTACCCCCAATCCCATGCACTTTACTTTTACATGCTAATCTCTTATGTGGCACTTTGTCAAAAGCCTTCTGAAAGTCCAAATAAACCACATCCACTGGCTCCCCCTCATCAACTCTAATAGTTACATCCTTCGAGAATTCTAGTAAATTTGTCAAGCATGATTTCCCTTTCGTAAATCCATGCTGACTCTGCCCGATTCTATCACTGCTAAGTGCTAAGTTCTCTACTAATACTGATTTCTTTCAGTTCCTCTCTCTCACTAAGCCCTGTGTTCCCCAACATTTCTGGTATGATATTTGTCCTCCTTTGTGAAGACAGAACCAAAGTATGCATTTAGTTGGTCAACCATTTCTTTAGTCCCCATAATAAATTCATTAAATTACTTGTCCATAGATCACTGAAGGCAGCAGCACAGGTAGAGAAGGTGGTTAGGAAGGTATATGGGATACTTGCCTTCATTAGCCAAGGCACAGAATATAAAAACAGGGAGGTTGTGATGGAGCTGTATAAAAGGCTAGTTAGGCCACAGCTGGAGTACTGTGTACAGTTCTGGGCACCACACTATAGGAAGGATGTGATTGCACTGGAGAGAGGGCACAGGAGATTCACCAGGATGTTTCCTGGGCTGGAGCATTTCAGCTATGAAGAGAGACTGAAAGGGTCAGGGTTGTTTTCCTTAGAGCGGAGAAGGCTGAGGGGGGACCTGATTGAGGTATAAAAAATTATGAGGTGCATTGAGGTGCTTTTTCCTTTAGCGGAGGGGTCAATAACCTGGGGGCATAGATTTAAGGTAAGGGGCAGAAGGTTTAGAGGTGATTTGAAGATAAAAAATTTCACCCAGAGGGTGGTTGGAATCTGGAATGTAATGCCTGAAGGGGTGGTAGAGGCAGGAACCCTCACAACATTTAAGAAGTATTTAGATGAGCACTTGAAACACCTTAGCATACAAGGCTACAGACCAAGTGCTAGAAAAAGGGATGAGAATAGGTGCTTGGTGGCCGGCACAGACACGGTGGGCCACAGGGCCAGTTTCTGTGCTGTGTAGCTCAATGACTCTAGACAGAGTAGCTAGAGAGAAATTGTTCCCATTGGCAGAAGGGTCGAGAACCAGAGGACACAGATTCAAAGTGATTCGCAAAAGACCCAAAGACAACATAAGGCAAATCATTTTTACACAGAGAGTGGTCAAGGTCTGGAATGCATTGTCTGAGGGTGTGGTGGAAGCAGATTGGCTTTCAAAAGGGAATTTGAAAAGTGCCTGAAGGGAAAAAAATTGCAGGGCTACAGGGTAAGAGCTGGGGAGTGGGACCAGCTAAATTGCTGTTGCAGAGAGCCAGCATTGACTCAATGGGCCGAATGAATTCCTTCTGTGCTGTAACCATTCTATGATTGTATGATTCTATTCTATTCATTGTGATATAACAACCTGTTTTTCTTTAAGGTTTCTTCAAAGGTGAACTGAGAATGGTTTGAACTCAATTAGTGACAGCTTCAGAATGTCACATCAATTGCCAATAATGATGTCAAGATGCCAACTCACTCTCATTATTTAAAGTTGACAGGTACAGAAACATAAATATATCTCTTGGGTAATTTGATATCAATAGTGAAATTCACTTGTAGTATTATGTCCAGCCAAGCTCAGACTGGGAGGTTGAGGTTGAACTAACCTTCAGTACGACAATAACACTGCAAGGATCCAGCCTATAATCAATTAGACAGGATACAGCACTGTCAATGATTAGAAAGAGCAAAGGAAGACTTTCATTTCTATTGTGTTTATATATGCCATTGAATTACAGCAAATGCTTGCTTCATATGCATAGGATGTAACACAACAAATAGACATATGTTCATAAAAATTCAAACACAGGAGACATTTCAGTCCACTGCCCTTGTGCTCAAGCTACTTATACAAGAAGATGAAATAGGCTTGCATTTAATATACTGCCTTTCATGACCTCAGGACATCTCAAAGTGCTTTACAACCAATGAAGTGCTTTTGAAGTGTAGTCACTGTTGTAATGCAGCCAATTTGCTCATAGCAAGCTCCCACAAATAACCTGGTAATCTCCTTTTGTGATACTGATAAATATTGGCCAGGGCTCCAGGGATAACTCCCCTACTCTTCGAAATAATGCCAGGGGATCTTCTACGTTCACTTGAGAGGGTAGATAGGGCCCCAGTTTAAGTTTGCATCCAAAATTTGCCACCTCCAACAGTGCAGCTCTCCCTCAGTACAGCACTGGAGTGTCAGTCTTGATTTTTGTGCTCAGGTCTCTGGATTGGGACTTAAACCCTCAACCTTCTGACTCAGAGGCCAGAGAGCCACCAACTGAGCCACAGCTGACAGATGGCCAGATGCCATCTACTCTAATTCCATTTCCCTGGCCTTTCTCTGTATCCTTTTATATTCTTCCTTTTCAACATTCATATCTAATTCATTTTTAAATGATGTTATATTCTCTTTCTCAGTAGTCACTCCCAGTAAAGCTTCTAGTCTTAAGCCTGAACCTATGCCCCCTTGTTCATCAAACAGTGAAAACAATTACACAGTTACAGAGAATTTACAGCAGAGAAGCAGGCCATTTGGCCCAACTGGTCCTTGCCAGCATTTATCTTCGACTCGAGCCTCCTCCCATCCTTCCTCATCTAACTCTATCAGCATAACCCTCTATTCCTTTCTCCCTCATTTGTTTATCCAGCTCTCCTTAAAAGCATCTACACTATTTGCCTCAACTACTCCCTTTCGTAGCGATTTCAACATTCTCACCCCTCTCTGGGTAAAGAAGTTTCTTCTGAATTTTCTATTTAATTTCTTGGAGGCAGCTTCCTGGTGGCAGGCTGGGTGGCCGTTGGAGCAGAAGGTTCCATGCCGCGATCACAGGGCTGCAAGGATGAAAGGCCACAACTGCTTCTGCACTGCACCTGCAGAAGGGGATTCCCCTCCACCCCGAAGGCCCTACCGGCTTCGGGCCTCTTCATTTTATTATTTCTCTGCAAGCTAAGCTCTCACTGGTATCATTCTAATGAATTCTCACTCTGCTCTTTGCATGGCTCTAATGTCCTTGTACTTTTGGAACATGAATCCAATGGGAGCCGCCTTTTTGCTGTGTGTTTTTTTTCCATTCAGGGATATCGTCATCCCTCAACCCTAATTGCTCTTGAGAAGGTGGTGATGAGCCATTATCTTAAATACAACTGAGTAGCTTGTGAGGCCATTTCAGAGGGAAGTTAAGAGTCAACCATATTGCTGTGGGTCGGGAATCACGTATAGGACAGACTGGACAGGGGTAGCAGATTCCCTTCTGTAAAGGATATTGGAGAGCAAGAGAGGTTTCTATGACAAGCAGGTAGTTTCATGGTCACCATTAATGAGACTATATTTTCATTCCAATTTATTCAATTAACTGAATTTAAATTCCCCAGCTGCTGTGGTGGGATTGAACTCACTTCTCATTTGTCCAGGCCTCTGGATTACCACTCCAGCAGCATAACCACAATGCTGCCATACCCTCTGACAAGAGTAATACATCTGTCTCTTCATTCAGGGGCCATGTTCTGACATACTAATCCTCCACTGCTCAGCCAAGATTTAACCAAATGAATACGAGCATGGGAACAATGATAGGTAGAAAAACATTCTCTAATCATCCAGCCTATCCTACACAATGATATTATTAGCTCCAGGACTAGGATCCTACTGGTAGTTTTATATATATATAGAGAGAGAGAGAGGCGGCTTAGATGGATCAGACATGTCCGCAGGATGGATGACGGTCGCATACCCAAGGACCTTCTGTATGGTGAGGTAGCCAGGGCCAGACAACCAGTGGGGTTCCCAAAGCTCCACTTCAAGGGTGCTTGCAAGCGGGATACGAAGGCCCTAAATGTCGACTATCGTACCTGGAGTTACTAGCTGGCGAAAGAGGGAGATAGCGACACATCCTCTGGACTGGTGTGCACTACCACCATGACCAGTTGCTGCAGCAGCTTGGCAACAGGTGGTAACGTCAAAAACAGCAACTCACAGCGTCACTTGGCAGCTTCATGTGCAGCACTTGTGACAGAACCTGCCTCTCAAGGATTGGCCTTCACAGCCGTCAACAATGGTGCACCAAGAGAAGACACCCCACCTAAATGGATTGTTTGCTGCATATCCATCATCTTTCATATATGAAAGGATGCCAACCAACAAAAATGTAAATTAAATATATAAAAGTATATGATAATGCCCACTCTCTGAAAACTATTGTTGGTCTTAAGCTTGAGAAAGATCACCTTTCGCTATTGGTACCTCTAATGGTAGTATCTGATTTCCATTGTGTGTAATGTTCAGAATCCTCACTCTATAGACAGATGCTATCCAATGTCTTTACTTTGTACAAATGATGACTGGATTTCTGTGTATTTGCAGCATTTTTTGTTCTTAATTCTACATTAAGATTTTGTAGTTGCATATCATTTCTACAGTATGCTCCCTCGTATCTTGGTGTTAGACAAGTGAACACCAGCTCCTCCATTGTCAACACCACTTATCTCCCTTATATATATCAACCACATTGCCACAACATTCTATATGCTCTTCCTCCTCGCTGTATTCTTGTTGTGTTGAGATCATTACTCATCTCCGAGGGCAACTGGTTATTTCTGACAGTTTCAAATCCATGGCACTCCTTAATTTCCTCAGTCTTTTGATCCTCCTACGTTCTACAGGCTTTTAAAATCCAGGGCTTGCCATCACCTGATCGATGTCCAGATTAGCCTCATCTTCTCCCTTGTTGTTTTTACACTGGGTACCAGTGTGAGCTGCAGTTCAGTTGGTAGCAGTCTAGCCTCTGAGCCAGAAGGTTGTGCGTTCATAGTCACACTCTGAGACTTGAGCACAAAATCTGGGCTGTCACTCTAAATGCTATTTTTATCTACATGACAAGGACTATACTTCAATAGAATTAGGTGGCTGTGAATCACTACTAAGGGCATAAGTACTAAACTATATAATGGCAAGTGACTTCAGCACAGAAGCTAAGCTGAAATTTCAGTGCAGTAGTGAGGGAGAGCTACATTGTCAGAGGTGCCATCTTTCAGAGGAGACATTAAACCAAAGCCCTGTCTGCCCTGACAGGCAGATTTAAAAGATCCTGTTGCGCTGTTTTGTCGAAGAGCAGAGGAATTATCTGTAGTGTCCTGGTTAATATTCCTCCCTCAACAGACATTACAAACACAGATTATCTGTTTGCGGGAGCTTGCTGTGCAAAAAATGTCTGCCAAATTTTCTTCATTGCAACATTTCAAAAGTAATTCTTAATTTGTCTGTAAGTGTTTAGGCATGTCCTGCAGTCGTGAAAGGGAGTATATCAATGCAAGTCTTTATTTTTCTTTCTTTTTGGGACTTGCACTCTATTTCTTCATTTAGCAAACAAGACAAGGGGTGGGTGGAATGTTAGCTTTTGGGCAGTAGTTGCACCAATTCATAACGTCAAGTAGCATTTTCCCCTTGCCTTCTAATTTCAGTGTGCTTCATGTTCTTTTTCCTCTGTTACATCACCAGCTGTCCCCTGAGCTAACCTCTCACTGAGATTGTTATGTCTTTCATTTGAACCCACAAGTAAAATTTATGTCAACATTAAATGGAAAAAAAGGTTATAAAAATGACTTAATAAAAGAGGTTTACCAAACATACTGATCTCTTTCTCTCAGAAAAATTAGGTGCCCATAAACTGGTCTCGTTTGTAACTCTGTCACTTCCTCTTTCCAACTTTCCCCACATCAGTCTCAGTTTGACATTACATTTTTTTTTGTGGGATAAGGGATTTGCATTCTTTCCAGATTAAAAGCGCCAAGGGTACAAACGTTGTCGTAATAAAACTTTAAATGGCTTTAAAAAGGGAAATGATCAGGATATGATTCTAACTCAAAAAGTGCACAAAGGTCATTTTCATAAGACGAGGCATGCAATTACACTGTCTGCATATTAGCTTAACTTTCACTCCTGGCCAGCCCCCCATCATCCACCCTCCATTACCTTCAGCTCATCCAAAATTCGACACCCTTCGCAACATCTCCTGAACCCCTAGTCCTGCTTACCTGTCATCCTATCACTCACTCTCCTCCACTGGCTTCCAGTCTCACAATGCCTCAGATTTAAAATTCTCATCCATGTGTTTTAATCCCTCCATAGCATTACTTTCTATATTTCTGTGACCTCTTCCAGCACTACAATCCCCTGAACTCTCCATTCCTCTGACGCCAGACTCTTCTGACACTCTCCCCTCCCTTTTTCCCACTAGTTGGAAGCCATGTCTTCAGCCACCTAGACTTGATGCTCTGGAATTCCTACCCTAGGATCCTCCAGCACCCTCTCCTCTTTTAAGTTGTTCTTTAAAATCCAAGGGCTGAATTTTGTTTTCACGCCGCAGCACCACCGCGATCTTCAGCGCAGCGGCTCATTATAATATGCAGGGTGGCTACCCACCCCCATTTTTAAAGGGCTGCCATGCCTGCGTTGACAGATCAAAGTTGGCCCTGCCCCTCACAACTGCAACAAAAAATAAAGTTTGACTCACACCCCACCTGCCTAACTACACCAGAAAAGCCCAGATTACCCCTTTTCCATCCCAACTAACCTAAGTGCAGATTTCAACCCTTCGCCCCTCGCTAATACACTGACAATACAGAGTTGACCCCTTCCCCCCCTCACTTCACTGCAAATGCAGAGCTCCCCCTTCCCCACCTCGAAGGCGTGGGAGTGCCACACGTTGCTTGGAAGATCCAGAACTGCCAGTAAGATTGCTCCGGCTTCCATTTAATTGTGTTTAAATAGCTGATTTGAATATTAAAATCTGGGTCTCGCCACAGAGCTTCCACACCGCCAGGAAGATCGGGCCCGGCATTCCCAGCGTCAGTCTCTGTGGCGGGCTGCTGCCGGTGCAATCTTCCGGCACCCACCCCCCACCCCCGCCATGAAGCTCGACGTCGAGAGCTCAACAAAATCCAGCCCCATAGCTTTGACTAAGCCTTTGATCGCCCCAACTTACTATCTCCTGCTTGGGCTCTAGTATTTTTTAACATCAATGATGTGCAAACAAAATTTTTATTCTTGTAATATATTCATGAAAAAATCTTTCATTTGCTACCTTAATGGAAGTGTCATCCCGATTAAACTGGTGTTGTCACCATCAAAACCATAAATAAAGCAACTTCACATCACTGTACTAAATAGCTTTACATGAAATACGCAAATAGCATAATTGCAAAGCCATAGAGGCTACAATGTAATCCTATAAAAATGGCCACTGCAGTTCAAAGATTATAAGGAGAGTTTTGCTTCTCCCAGTTGGCAGGAAAGGAATGGGAAGCAGTTAAAATTGAACGGTTCAATTCCACACTACAATCCCACCAACTCCCAATTTTAACAGTATCTGTTTTGGCGGTCTCTGGCAGGAGCGATCCTATGTCATACATGGACCCACGGTGGCATTTTAACTGGATTCTAAGCAGGCCATCTGCCAGGTAAAGGTGTCAGGAAGTCTGAGAGACAGCTGAAGGAGGCGGTTAGGGTAAAGGTTCACTAGAATGGTCCCAGGGATGAGAGGGTTTCCTTTGATGAAAGGCTGACTAAATTGGGTCTATATTCGCTGAGATTTCGATAAATGAGAGGTGATCTCATTGAAACATACAAGATTCTGAAGGAGCTTGACAGGGTAGATACTGAGAGGTCATTTCCCATGGTTGGGGAATCTAGAACACGGGGGCAGAGTCTCAGGATAAGGGCGCGATCATTTAGGACTGAGATGAGGAGAAATTTCTTCACTCAGAGGGTTGTGAATCTTTGGAAATCTCTGCCCCAGAGGGCTGTCGATGCTCCATTGTTGAATATATTTAAGGCAGTGATAGATAGATTTTTGGTTTCTCAGGGAATGGGGAGTGGGTGGGAAAGTGGAGTTGAAGCCATGATCATATTAAATGGCAGAGTAGGCTGGACGGGTTGTATGATCTACTCTCGCTCCTATGACTTAGATTCTTAAGTTCTTATGTTTCCTCAGATCCTTTGGTGTCCCAGGCTGCCTACCCCATTTTCTCAGCTGCGAGACCCTCACAATACATTCCCACACATCTCTCGCCTGCCCCGCCACCACTCTATTCGACTGTTAGGATCAGGCTAAAATTAATATTCACGTTTACTTATAACTAAAATAACTACACAGAGTAAGCAGGCCACAGAAAGAAATTACAAGGTACAATACTAGACTCACAAATTATACACATTGCCATCAAACAAGAAACTTTCCAAAAGTCCTTGTAGTTATTTTCAGAAACTTCTGAGTATTGCATGGGAGACGGGTTCTTCTTGGCAGGTAGAGATGCAAAGTAGAGGGTTAAAAGTTAGAGGACAGACTATAAATTTGATGTCAAGGTAGTATTCGTCATAGTCAGTTTACTGTTGACACCTGCTGGCCATTGATTAAATAAATCTGGAATTAAAAAGCTGTTATCAGTAATGGTGCCATGAGACTACCAGATTGTCATAAAAACTCATCTTGTTCATTAATGCCCTTTAGGGAAGGAAATCTGCTGTCTTTACCCAGTATGGCCTATATGTGAATCCAGACCCACAGCAATGTGGTTGACTCTTAATTGCCCTCTGAAATAGCCTCGCAGTCCACTTGGTTGTATCAAAATTGCTACAAAAAACTATAATCGGCATGAACTGCAGCAGCTCTAGAAGGTGGCTCACCTTTTCGAAGGCAATTAGGGATAGGCAAGACACCCACATCCTTTGAATGAATAACAAATCAGTAACCTTTTCTTGCCGCTAGGTGCCTCTCGCGTGTGTTCTGAGTATTCTATGACGCTGGTTTTTGAGATATATTTGCAGTTCTACCAAGATTTTTTCTGTAGACAAAGCATTTTTACTTGTATTTGATCCCTTACTGCCCAGTATATTTCCCTGTGTGGATGCAAGTGCAAACATACCAAGGAACAATATGGAAACAATTAAACTGTTTCCATGCTTTTGTTGGTCTGTCTCCACTCATCTGTATCCAGAAAACGTAATGATGTGAATGAGGGTTGACCTGCATAGTATTCATATTGCTTATGATTTCTCACTGTCTTAATTTATCGACTGAGTGCTTGTCTCTCTCTGTCTACACTTTCCAGTTCTATCTCTATTCCAGTGCAGTGCTGACGGAATGCTGCACTGTCAGAAGCACTACCTTTCAAATGAGAAGTTAAACCAAGGTAGATTTAAAAGGTCCTATAGCACTATCACAAAGAAGAGTCGCAGATTTCTCCCTGATGTCCTGGCCAATGTTTATCTCTCAACTAACAGCACAAAAAACTGATTATTTGGTCATTATCATGTTGCTGTTTGTAGGAGCTTGCTGTGCACAAATTGTCCCCAACACTGACTGCAATTCAAAAGTATTTCATTGGCTGCAAAGTACTTTGTGACTCCCGAAGATCACGAAAGGTGCAATTTATTTCTTTCTTGTTACCACCTTGGGCTACTTTTTCTGTTTCTCCCTGTTGGCTGGTTCTCTTTTCTATCATTCATTTTTTCTCTCTTTCTGTCAGTCTCTCATATCTTTCCTGTTTCCCCATCTGTTTGCCTCATATTTCCGATAAGTGCTCCTTCCTATTGGTGCTACCTTCTGTTTAATTTTGCGCTGTCAGCCACCCATTGTCACCCGCGAGGCTGAAATAAGGGTGCTGCGCAAATTCATTTCTAGATGATTGCTCCCTTCGTGGTGTCATTACGCGGCTTTCCTAAGTGGCCATGGTTCATGTATAAGCCTTGACAGTGAATGTCAGCAGCAATCTGACTGTAGGGAGACATAACAGCTGAGCTTCTTTATGTCATCACCCAGCATTCACACACACGCGCACACAACCTGAGTAGGACTTGCTGCACAATGATTAGAAGCAGGAACACTGATCAAATTTCCTTTTCCCTAACTGAGGTGGCATATTTAACTTAGCTTGGGTAGGAGGATCACACCTCGACCCTTCCTTGCCTGGAGGGCTCAGAAACTATGGCCTCGAATTGCGTCAACCTTTCTGCCACCGTAACTTCACTGGAGGAATGACAGAAACCCTGCTTAGGTAGAATGTCCGAGGAAGTTCAGGGACTATATCAGTCATCTTTCTGAGCTTCAACATCTAATTATAGACAGTCATTTATGGTAAATTGGAAGTCCTGTCACATGGGCTCCATTACATTTATTTACCTGATTATTTATTGAGAAATAATCTTTGTACAAGGCAAATGATCCCCACTAGCTACTGAAAACTAGCCTGCGCTCAGGCCTTGTTGACAACATCTTCGGCCTAAGTATCGTACATAATTTACAAGAGATAATAAAGGTATAGAGTGAGATCGGCCAGCAGTGAGACAATCTGAAAAGTAGAAACAGAGACTGCACATTGAAGACTGTGAGATAAATGGTTCATTCATTACAGTTGCAGGCATACAGAGCTAAATCATGTCTCATGTTAAATAACCATTATATGCCAGGTGATAAAGGGAGAGTGGGTGGTGACTCAAACAATTCACACAGGAATGCACATTCCACCAGTAGGGTGGGGAATGGGTCAAGAATTTTTTTTTATATTTGAGATCAAGTTATAAAGGGTGGAAAAAAAATCTGTTCACACTGGTCCATTTCCTGCTTCCCAAACTATATGGACTGGCTGGTGGTGCTGATAGTATTTAACTCCTTTTTTAACTCTACATCTGCATTTGCATGAGGTCCCCAGCAGGCCATCAGTATTTGTAGAGAGTCCCCAGGAGAGGCTTTCTATTTACAGGGAGTCCCCAACAATCTGTATTTGCAGGGAGTCTCCAGGCGCATATTTGGAGGGAATCCCCAGCAGGGCGTCAGTATTTGCAGGGCAGAGGAGCATGTCAATATTTTCAGAGTCCCCAGAACTGTGTGAAAATTTTAAGAGGGTCTCCTGCATAGAAAAGGGAGTGATTTCCGATGCTTTCAAACTGAAAAACTGGGCAATAGGCAGAAAATGTAAAAAAAAAAATTCTCCTCATTAAACTTCATCTTCCAATTAGTCCCACTCCCCTGCTCTTTCTCCGCAGCCCTGCTATTGTATACCAAGTTTCATTACTTCAAAACATTAAGGGTTCGCAACTGGCAGGCACTAAAGGAAACAGTTTATCTTCTAACTGTCAAGACTTCAAGGGTTAAAAGAGAGGGCAGTTCTAGGTAACTGAATTCGGGCCAAATTCTTCAGATCGCGATCTAGATGTTTGCTACATCTGTCTAGTTGTTTTAATCGGCAGACAATCATCTCTGTGTCTGTTGTGCCAGTTGTTGCTAAGGTCATATGTCTTCTTTTCTACAAAGGGAAGAGCACATTCTGTCATGTAAGGCAAAGAAGATGTTTTTGATCTGTTACTTTCTAATGGTAAAATAATTAACTTTGCTTTCCAAGTGTTATTGGATTTGTAATTCTTCCCATTGTTCTAGTAAATTTATCTCTTCAGCTTGATGTAAAGCTAACATTGTGGTAGATTTTACAGACTTAGTAGACCACAGCCTTCTACAGCTTCTGCATAGTATCCTTAACCACTGCCTCCTTGTGTTTTCTTTGGTACTCAAGTCTTGTTCTCAAAACAAGCTGACACCAACGCTCAACCCCAGATAGAGATGTGCCTCATCCAAGCATATTTCTGATGCAAAGTGAGATTCTAACCCCATCCAAGTGCTGCCCGTTTCTTGTCATTGTGAACGAATTCTCGATCTGAACATATCAATAAAATCCAGAAAGTGAGGGGTGTGAATCTGAATTAGAACCAGAGGAAACAAATTTAAGATGCTCGGCAAAAGAACCGGAGGAGGTTATGATCTGCCTGAAAAGGTTGTGGGAGCAAATTCAATCGTAACTTTCAAAAGGGAACTGGGTAATTATTTGAAGGGGAAGCACTTCTGGGGCTTTAGGAAAGAACAAGGGAGTGGGACCTATTGGATAGCTCTTTCAAAGGGCCAGCACAGACACAATGGGCCTCATTCTGTGCTGTATGATTCAATATTTCTACAAAAGCAGTGAAGCACAGTTGGGGGTGGAGGCTGAAATTGGTCTTCGGCAGGGTTTGTGTAATGGCGGACAGTGAATTGGCAGGCCCTTTGATATTGTGGCCAACGCTAGCGACCTTTTTGTGTTTTCCTCGTAAGATCAATTAAAATCCCATTGTCAGTGAGAAGTAAAGGCTGATTAATGCATCAATGAAAACTCTTCATTGAGGAGCTGCTGTACATTTCCAGCATCTTCTGTTTTTTATAACCAGAAGTAACTAACCTGATCGTGGCAAAAAAGCAGTTCCCAATTATTTGTTTCTCTAAAAGTCATTTTTGCTAAAGAAAAAACTTATGTTTATGTTGCACCTTTCATGATCTCAGGAGGTCCGAAAACGCTTTACAGCATGTGAAGCACATATTGAAGTGTTGTCACTGTTGTAATGTAGGAAACGCAGCAACCAATTTGTGCACAGCAAGCTCCCACATACAGCATTTAGATAATGACCAGATGATCGGTTTTCGTGACGTTTGAGCGATAAATATTGGCCACGAATGGGAGAACTCTGCTGCTCTACTTCAAAATATCTGGGATCTTTTGAATCCACCTGAGAGGGCAGACGGAGCCCTCAGGTTAACGTCTCATTGGAAAGACAGCACCTCCGACGGTACAGCACTCCTGAGCCAAAACTGATGTGGAAGTACTCAACACAGTGCTGCTCAGACAATGGTGCATCGCATAAGATCCACTTGCTTTTCTCTGTTAGTTGTAACTCTTGAACTGTGCTGTCTCCCTATTTTTTCTTTTATTTTGACTGCCTTGTTAATGAGTAAGTAAAAGGGGCCACTGCGAAATATTCGTAAGTTCATTGTTTTTCCCTTTGTTGAATGTAGAATTTATAGAAATCCTGTTCCAGGGATAATCCTAATCCAAACATGGAATTCTTGGCAAACTAATTGGGCATTCATCAGCACTGATAAACGTGTAAGGAGTTTGCCAAAAAATATAATGCAAGGGCCAAGGTGGATGAAAATTAATAAAAAATCTAGCCAATTGGCAAATCCTTAGCAAGCTATTTAATCATTCATTCAGTGATTCTGTTCAAAGTTAACAAAAACTACTTAATAAATTATACAGTTGAAGGGGAGAGAATACATTAGACATCTAAAACATGCTGCTACCTTCACAGAACAGACTGCACATAAGTGTTGGATCCTACCTTGTTTGTATGAGTCAGTTAGTCACGGGATAAAGTCACTGAGGAGTCTGAGAGTGAGAGGCAGTATCAGTCTCAAACTGGCAAATCCATCTTCGAAACCAGACTAGCTTTATGTGACCAGTCTTTTACAACAACTTGACTAATAGGCCGATTCTACTCTGTGGCCTCTATCAGTCCAAAGAGGTTTCTGCTCCACTGTAATGCAAATGACATAATATGATCCAGATGTGGGGCAGAACTTTAAGGCCCCACCGAGGTTGGGAATGGTGGCAGATGATGCACAAAAATACTGGCACCAGCCAGTGTGCCCATTTTCTGACCCCATTCCCAGCGGTGGCCATTTGGGGTTCAGGACCCGGCAGGGACACCCACCCCTGCAAGGCAGGTAGCCAATTAAATTCATTGAGCCACATGAAGGGCACTGAAAGGAGATCAACTAAGATTTTCCAGTCAGTCTCCAGTTTTCTGATGTGATGGGGGGCAGTTTAACTGCCTGGAGGCGGGCACCCAGTGGCAGACTGCGCAGGTCAAATCTCCAGGCAGCCTTACTGCCTGCCTGGATGCAGGAGCAGCCAAAGGGCACCCTGTAAAGAGACGACCCCTGGCACCACCAGCCACCCACCACATCCCCAAACTTCCCGCCAACAGTGGTGGCCTGGCTTTTTTTTTTGTCTAAATTTTTAAAGATGTTGGTAAGAGGGCACCTCCATGTTGAAACGTCCTCTCAGTTACTTACCCTCTACTGCAGCCTGCTGCTTCTGTCAAGCTGGATTGGCCCTCCAGCTTCGAGAGCCCGCTTGCCGCCCTTAATTGGACAGGGAACCCATCTCCCTGCCAACTAAGCAGGCGCTCGGTGAAAATCCTACGTCAGTGACTGTTTGCCCCGGAGGTGGGTTCAGGACCTGGAAACAGTATCAACTCTTGTTTTCCGCACCCCCACCACCTACCCCGCCCCCACCACTCCTCCGCCCACCACCCCCCCCCACCCCCCACCCCTCCCACAAAGTGAAAATTCAGCCCGAGAAGTCAATTGAATTCCATTTAGGCAATTTGTGTCAGAAAATTCCCTCTAGGGAACTGCCTCTTGCCATTTTGGCATCACACCCACTGCACTGGAACTGCATTCTGGTGTGGATCCATCTGGGTACTATTCATTTTTCTTCCAGCTAATGTTATCAGAAATTTGAAGGGATAATCAGGGCTCTCTGCTATTCCAATGCAAAAGTCTGAATAGGTACAGGTTGGGCTCCTTTTTCCCCAGATCCAGTTCTGATGCGGAGCTAGAAGTACATCATCGGTTTGCTTGCCCCACATCAGTGTTGATAGCAGCACTTACTCAGCAATAAACTGCTCACCGATGCTTAGTTGGATTCTGCCAGTGACGCTCAGTTACAGCCACATACAGCTTTGGTCCAAACATGGACAACAGAGCTGAATTCAAGAGGTGAGGTAAGAATGTCTGCCCTAGACATCAAGGCAATATTTGACTGAGTTTAGCATCAAGAAGCCCCTGCAAAGTTCACTGGCTGGAGTCATACCCAGCACAAAAGCAGATGGTTGTGATTTTTGGAGGTCAATTCTCTTAGTCCCAGGACACAGATGCAGGAGTTCCTCAGGGTAGTGTTCGTGGCCCAACCATCTTCAGCTGCTTCATCAAAGACCTTGCCTCCAACATAAGGTCAGAAGTGGGGATGTTCGCTGGTGATTGCACAGTTGAGTACTATTCAAGACTCCTCAGATACTGAAGCAGTCTGTGCCCCCATGCAGCAAGACCTAGACAGCATTCAGGCTTGAGATGACAAGTGGCAAATAACATTTGCACCACATAAGTGCCAGGCAATGACCATCTCCAACAAGGGAGAATCTCACCATCTCCCTTTGATGTTCAAAGGCATTATTATTGCTGTGTTCCCCACCATCAACATCCTAGGGGTTACCATTGACCAGGAACTTGACTGGACCAGCCATACAAATACTGTGGCTACAAAAGCAGGTCAGAGGCTCGGAACACTGTGGCAAGTAGCTCACCTGCTGACTGCCCAAGATCTGTCCACCATCTACAAGGAACAAGTCAGGAGTGTGATGGAATGCCGTCCACTTGCCTGGATGATAGCTCCAATAACACTCAAGAAATGCAACACCATCCAGGACAAAGCAGCCCACTTGATCAGTACACCACCCACAACCTTCAACATTCACTCCCTCCACCACAGACACACAGTGCAGGTTCCCCTCCAAGCCACACGCCATCCTGACTTGGAACTATATCACCGATCCTGGGTCAAAAACCTGAAACTCCCTCCCTAACAGCAATGTAGGTGTACCTACACAACATGGACTGCAACAATAAAGAAGGCAGCTCACCACCACCTTCTCAAAGGCAAGTATGGATGGGCAATAAATGCTGGCCTTGCCAGTGATGGAACCATGAACAAATGGAAAAAAAACTAGTCCCAAACAATAGAAGACTCTACGGCATATATACTGTCTCACACCAGGTCCTGCTTGTCCATCATCCCCCATCCTTGATGGTCTCAACTGGGTCCTTATATTCCCAATGCATTAGGTTTCAAAATCCTCATCCTCATTTCCAAATCTCTTTGTAGCCTCACCCTGCCTGATAACCTGCAGCAGCCTATGTTGCCACTTTCAGTCCTCTGACATTGGCTTCTTCTGCATTCCTCCCCTCTCTTCAGTCTGCCATTGGTAGCAGAGTACTTGGCCAAGTCAAGCCTACTCTTTGGAACTCTCTCCCCTTGCTACCCCTCTCTTTTTGACTTTGTGTGTTAGCATAATATGAATGATAGCGAATCAAAACTCATTTTACATCTGTCCTGATTTTTATGCTTCCAACACTACTATACTTCGATGTACTTCATTTGCTGTAAAGTACTTCAACTGCAAGTCTTTCTTTTCTTTCATTGACTTCAATAGAAATACAAACCACAGAGCGTTACAGTTGGCTGCTGATTCAGCTACTGCACATTTTACACTATCACCCACAATTATCCTCTTTGTCTTTTAAAGTCTCTGGAAAATCTATCATTTCAACTATGTCATCTCTCCTAATTCTTCCACTACTGGAATATTTGCTATTTTATAGATAGAACACAAATGCAGGAGTTGTTAAAAAGAAAAAAAAAAGTCTTGCATTTATATCGTGCCTTTCACATCCACTGGACTCTTTACAGCCAATGAAGTGTTCTTGGAGTGCAATTACTGTTGTAAAGCCAATTTTTCACACAGCAAGCTGCCACAAACAGCAATGTGATAATGACCTGATAATTGTTTTTGTGATTTTGACTGAGGGATAAATATTGACCAGGACTCCAGGGAAAACATCCTTGCTCTTCTTTGAAATAGTGCTGTGGGATCTTTTATGCCCACCTGAGAGAACAGACAGGGCCTCAGTTTAACATCTCATCCAAAGGACAGAACAGCACTCCCTCAAACTGTCAGCCTAGATTTTTGAACTCAAGTCCAAGAGTGGGTCTTGAACTCACAACTTTCTGACTTTAAAGTGAAAATACTACCAGCTGAGCAATTGTTGACATTTATTTGCTAATGTTTAGCATGCTCAGGATAAATTTAGCAAGATCCATTACTTGTTCATTGATTTTGTATTTATGTTTTACATGTAAATTTGGATTAAAACAATGAAGGGTTTAATTTCAGCTGATACCACTTTCTAATTAACTCATTGATGAAAAATTGCTTCACCCACCGTTTTATGTAGTCGTCAACCTGTTCATAGAAATGAGATATTGCCTGCATTAAAATAGTCAACAAAGCAATTTTACATGAACACATTAACCAGCATGCTACTAGAGGAAGTAGAACTCCTGATGTTAAAGGATAATCATGCAGATGTCAGAGATGGGAAACTGTATTCACGCAAAGAGACATGAGATAAGAAGGATGAGAAAAGATTACGTTGATGTTTTTAAAATTGTGAAGGGTTTGATAAAGTGAATAGGGAAAGACTATTCCCTGTAGTTGTGGAGTCTGTGAAAGGATTTGCTCAACTCAAAATGATCACTAAAGGTTAGGAAAAAGGTTAGGAGAAATTTCTTTACAGAGGGTTGTTGAAACATGGAATACTATCTCACGGGGAGTTGTTGAGACCGCTGCATCCTATCAAGGAGAATTGGATCAATATTTGAAGCAGAGGAAGATACAGGACTCAGTGGAGAGAGCAAGGCAGCAAAATTAGTTTTGGATTGGTTTAGCAAAGAGCCAACACAGACACAATGGGACAAACAGCTTCCTTCGATGCTGTAAACATGTATGATTCCCTGGTCAGTACATTGGAATTTGACACCAGCTACCTTAATATCTCTTTAGAAAATGCTTTAAAATATTGCTAGGTTGATGTGTCCTTTTCTTTTAGGCAGCTGTTAACAGCCTTAAGTAGAAATAAGCTTACATCCAGTTCTTGGCGAGCAGGAGTCTATATGCAGCCATGGCTAAATTCATCACTATGACTGCTTAATAATCGCACTCAGAGGACTGATTGAGAGCACTGGGAGATGAGAATAACAATAGGGCATGGTAAGTCCTCACCCCTGTGCTCGCTGACCCGCATTGGCTTCTGGTTAAGAAACGCCTCAATTTTAAAATTCTCATGAATGTTTTCAAATTCTCTATAGCTTTGCCACTTTCTATCTTTGTAATCTCCTCCAACTGTACAACCCTCCAAGAACTCAAATATTGGCCTCTTGCGTATCCCCTATTTTAATCAGTTAACAATTAGCAATAGTTTTTCAGTTGTCTAGGCCCTAACCTCTGGAATTCCCTCCCTTAAGCTCTCTGTTTCTCTTCCTTGTTGTCCTCCTTTAAGACAGCCCTTAAAGCCTACCTCTTTGACCAAACTTTTAGTCATATGTCCTAATATCTCCATATGTGGTTTGGTGTCAAAATTAGTTTGATAGTGCTCCTGTGAAGTGCCTTGGGATGTTATACAATGCTTTACTATGTTAAAGGTGCCATATAAATACAAAGTACTGCAATTGTTGAGTCTTAACTGAGATTAAGGAACTCGGATAATTTCAGGCTTGCATATATATGGGTTCATCTAATTTCTCCAGAGCAGCAATTTATGCCATGTGTTACAGGAAGGGGAGAATTCCCATGCCAGTTAATTCAATGGGATTTAGCACTGAAGTTCTTCTTTTCAAGACAGTGACTGTATTTCTGACAAGAACTCGACAACACACCTTATAGACGAAACTTTGCACCTCATTTTAATTGATTGACTTTGCTGAGATGAATCATAGGGGCCTAATTTCATCAGCAACTGAAACAGGGCCTGAACCGTGTGGGGCACAGCTGAGATGCTCCAGAACAGAGAGGCTCCAGCACCTCAATGTCATCATTACAGGAAAGTTGTGTACACCATGACAATGACGGCAAAGACCTAGTTTGGTGGTGCACCCGCAAAGGCAGCCATGGGGCTGGATTTTACGTTGGGCGGACGGGAGCTGGCCACCGACGTAAAAGTCAGTGGCGAATCCGCTTCCACGCGGCCCGGGGATCCGTCCCGCATTTTACGGGTCCCCGGGATTTAATTGTTCTGAGGCAGGACTTCCACCCGCTTGAGGGAGGAAGTCCCACCTCATTGAGCTGCCGGCCAATCGTCGGGCTGGCAGCTCTTAGTCTCAGCAGTGCCACTGGGAGCGGTGGCCTGCAGCCCAGCTGAGGACATGGAGCTGGGACTGAAGGTAAGTTGGGGTTTGCCCTGCCGTGCGAATCGGTCACGACACGGCAAGGCAAGGGTGGTCATTTGGGGGGAAGGGGGCATCTCGGGTCCTGGGGGTGGTTGAGGAAGCGGGAGCGGCCCTCAATCGGGCACCCTGTGCCTGATTGTCAGGGACCACCCCAGCCCCACCCCCCCCCACCAGTGCACTGAGAGGCCACCAGGTATCACTGGGTGGCCTTTCACATCTACCGGACGCCTACTTTCCACGGGTAAAATACCCGTGGAGACGTGGCTGTTAAGTGGCCACTTAAGGGCCTGGATTGGCCTGGGGCTGGCGGCCCGTTTCTCACCACCCCCCCCCCCCCCCCCGCCCTGCACCACCGCGGCCCACGGAAAGTGAGGCAGAGGCAGGAGCGGGCCAGGAAGGCCTCCCGGAGCCTCCTGCTCAATTTTACACCACCCCCACCCTCCGCCACCATCCGGCTTGCTGAGGTGGAGTAAAATTCCGGCCATGGTGTCTGTAGCTCACTGCAATGATAATGCCACAATGATGCCTTGAGAGTCTCTCTGTTCTGGTGGGCTGTAGCCAACGAAACAAAGAATGTGCCAAACTTAACAGTGGCCTTGGGTGCGGCAGCAAATTGGGTGCTAAATCTTGTCACTGTTGCACCCATTTTATGGTGTGAGATGGGTGCAACAATATCAGATTTTAGCCTTCCACTCCCATTTGGAATCATGGAACATTACAGCACAGATACGGGCCAGTCAACCCATCAGGTCTCTACCAGTGTTTTGCTCCACATAAACCATCTGGTCTAATTCCACTTCCCTGTCCACTCCCTACCATCCTTTGATACTCCTCTTTCTCAAGCAAGTAATTTCCTTTTACAAGAATTAATGGAATCTGCTTCAACTGTGATTTGTAGCAGAGAATTTCACAATTTAACCATCCTCTGCAGAGAGAAATTTCTCCTAACCTCCCTTTTACTTTATGAATGATCTTAAATTAGTCCCCTCTTATTTCTGTTCCATCAATCAACACAATCAATCTCTCATCATTTACCGTATCGTGTACATTGAGGAGCTCTCATTCTTTAGTCTTCTTGTGAAAAAAGGCCTAACTTCCTTCACAAGTCTCTCTTCATAAATGGTTACTCAGTAATGAATACATGCTGCTATCTTTTCCATTACTTTTATAGCCTAAAGCTCATTTTTACTGAAAAAATAGATGTCTTTTTTTCCATTCTTGTGATACTGGCTTCACTGCCAAGACTGGCACTTATTGCCCATTCCTAGTTTCCTGAGAAGCTGATGGTGGTCTTTCTTCTTTGTAGAGGTTTGATTTAATTGAGTGGCTTGATAGGCCTCTTCAGAGGGCAGTTAAGAGTCAACCATATTCATTTGGGGCTGGAATCATGTATAGGCCTGATTGGGTAAGGACAGCACATTGCCTTCTCTAATAGACATTTAGCAGACAATTGTACCAAATATATTCTCACCATATCAGGAGAACATCCACTTTATACTGAATAATTCTGAACTAACCAACAGGTAGAAGAAAGATGGCTGCCCCTGCCCCCTTCTCCAATCACTGAACAGGAGGAGACCATTTAGCCCCTTGAACCTGTTCGCCAATTCAATAGGACCATGGCTTATCTGTGACCTAACTCCAAATACCTGCCTTTGCCCCATATCCCTTAATATCTTTGGCTAACAAAACACCTCAGATTTAAAATTAATAATTTATTTAGCATCAATTGGCATTTGCAGAAGAGAGTTCCAAACTTCTACCACGTTTTGTATGTAGAAGTATTTCTTAACTTTGCTTATGAAAGGTCTGGCTCTAGTGTTTAGACTATGTCCCCAAGTCCTAGATGACCCAACCAGCAAACATATTTCTCCAAATATACCCAATCTGTTCCCATTAATATATTGAAAACTTCAACTAAATCACCACTTAACCTTCTAAATTCCAGGGAATACAACTCTAGTTTGTGTAACCACTCTTCGTAATTGAACCCTTGGAGTCTAGGTATCATTCTGATATATCTATGCTGCATTCCATCTGTTGTGGGATGACCTTAGGAGAGGACCACCTTAAGACGCTGTGCGTGAAGGTCATTGAAGGAAGTGATGGCATATCACAGATGACCAGGGAGTTGTGGGTGGAGCCCAACAGAGTGAGATGTGTGTAGATGTGGTCCATGCAGTAACTGTTTGTATGTATATGTTCTAGTTAGGTTATACCAAAAACCAACATTTTCTTTGGATCTTACTTGTAGTCATGTGAGTCTTATAATAGCTCACATATGAAAGGAACAAATAATATTATATGGTGGCAATGTTTGGGGGTTTTTCTGAAGACCAGCAAATATTACATTGTAGCAATGTTTGATTTTTTCTGAACAACTCACTAAGAGAGCCAAGAACAGCAAGTTGCCAGCCTGGAGTGGCTGAAGGTCCTGGAGGGCAGAGGGTAGGAGACGCCAAAACAGTGCAGTGAGCACAGACAGAATCCTGGGAGCTGTTGAAATTCTGTGAACACAGTAGGCAATTTTTCAGTGGATCTGAGCTTTCAACTGGTCTAGTAGAGGGGCAAGAAAATTTGAAAAGCAGTCGCTGGATCCATTACTGTCTTCGTTTTCTGTGGTTTTTTGTTGAGTGGGCAGGCTCTCGGTGGAGAAGAGTGGGAAAAACTCAACAGCGCCACTGGAAGTCCAGTACAAAGTAAAAGGCTGGCTGTGGCAGCTGCCGGTACTGCAAGCTGCAGCCCTCTTTAAAAAAAACTTTTCTGTTTAAAATAAGTTTATAGTTTGAAAAACAACCTGTGTAAACAAAGCTATTTCACAGTTTAAAAAAACTGAGATGTGCAAACAGAAAGCAGCTCTTGTGTCTCACTATTAAAGGGGCAGGCCTGCTGAAAAGTGAATCTGTCTAAACAAGAAATAAAGAAATGTGCCTGTGAAAATGAAAACCTGTAAAAAGTCCTGTATTTATATTTTTCAAAAGCAGGTAAGAACTACCATGCCCAGTCATCATCTCTCTATGTTTTCCACAGTAAAGTATAGACTTCTGTCTAAATATGGGGAGACGAAGACAGACAAGCAGGACCAGAATTAGCTTTATTGTGAGTAGGACAGAAGGTCAGAGTCCTCAATCATGCATCAGGAAATTGCTACCCTGCAGACATTGTGAGGATATGCGACCAGCCCAGATCATACAAGGTCCAGCCACCCAATCGTGCGATTCTCAGATGGAACTGAAGTCAACTCAGAGAACTGTATGACAACACTACATGTGACAACCCTGTCGCATCACGGACCCATTCAAAGATAATGTCTGAAGATGAACATACAGAGGCTACGGGTACAGAGGAAGAACATGCTAACCAGAGTCTGAGTCACCCGAGTTTCAGAGGAGTCACGAAGACAAGCTCAGCTCTGGGAAGAGGATTACGATAATAAAATCGGGATGGATAAGCAAACCTCCTCTATGTTTTAAAGAGTGATAAACTTACTTAACTGTAAATAATTTTTTGTTTTAATCGTGTATAGTTAGTCCAAACCACAACATCATTGTATATTGTAATAAGTTTTTATCTTCGGAAAAAACAGGGATATGTTGGACGACCTTAAGAGCAGACTACTTTAAAAAGCTGTAAGTGAAGATCACTGGAGGAAGTGATATGGTGTCACACATGACCAGGGAGGAGCCCGGAAGAGTGAGATGTGTGTAAATGTGGCTCATTCAGTAACTTTGTATATATATGTTGTAGTTTTTCTTCTTTGGCCTCCTTGTCTCGAGAGACAATGGGTAAGCGCCAGTGGTTTGTGAAGCAGCGCCTGGAGTGGCCATAAAGGCCAATTCTGGAGTGACAGACTCTTCCACAAGTACTGCAGATAAAATTGGTTGTCGAGGCTGTTACACAGTTGGCTCTCTCCTTGCGCTTCTGTCTTTTTTCCTGCCAACTGCTAAGTCTCTTCAACTCGCCACGCTTTAGCCCCGCCTTTATAGTTGCCCGCCAGCTCTGGCGATCGCTGGCAACTGACTCCCACGACTTGTGATCAATGTCACAGGACTTCATGTCGTGTCTGCAGACGTCTTTAAAGCGGAGACAAGGACGGCCGGTGGGTCTGATACCAGTGACGAGCTCGCTGTACAATGTGTCCTTGGGGATCCTGCCATCTTCCATGCGGCTCACATGGCCAATGTTCTAGTTAGGTTATAATAAAAACCCATGTTTTCTTTGGACATTACTTGTAGTTCTGTGATTCTTACAATAGTTCACATATTAAAGGAACAGGTAATATTACACTCTCCAAGGTGTGGTGCTCAGATCTGTTCACAGATCTCAGCCCGTGTGTGGTCTAACCAGGGCTTTGTATAGCCGAGGCATAACTTCTACCGCCTTGTATTCTAGCTCTCCAGATATAAATCTAGGTATATCTAGATATAAAGAACAACTTTTTTGATTATTTTCAGTACCTGTTCATTGCATTTTAATGATCTATGTACCTGGACTTCTAAGTCTCTTTGAGCCTCCTCTATTTCTATCTTTTCACCATTTAGAAAGTATTCTATTTCATCCTTTTGGATGTCAAAAGTAGATTGTCTCACTTGCCTATTTTGAAATTCATTTCTTACAGTTTTGCCTATTCCCTTAATCTATTAATATCTCTTTGTAGTTTTATACTTCCATCTACATTGCTTACAATACCACCTATCTGCATCATCTGCAAACTTGTCTGGCCATCTATATCCCATCATCTAAGTCATTAATAATACGGTGAATAGAATAGGCCTTTCTGCAGTCTATTTCCACCTTATATACTGCAGTTTTCCTTGTTAAACTAAGGCCCATCTGCCCTCTCACGTGGAAGTAAAACATTGTATGATTTCTAAGAAGCACACAGGGATTCGCCGGGGTGTCCTGGCCAATATTTATTACTCAACTGACATCGATAAAAGAATAGATAAGCTGGTCATTATCAACTTTCTGTTTGTGGGAGCTTGCTGTGCACAAATTGACTACTGCACTTCCTACATTACGACAGTGACTACTCTTCAAAAATACTTCTTTGCCTGTGAAGCGCTTTGGAATGTGCTGAGGTCATGAAAGGTGTTATATAAATGCAAGTCTTTCTATTTCTTGGCCCTGACTTGGGGATTTACTGAGAAAAAAATATTCCAATTGAAAAAGCTTTTTTAAATAACAAAGTGGGTGGAGTGGAAGCATGTGCACAAACAATTACAATGTAGCTTTGCATACAAAGGTAGTCCCTGTGGATACAGATTTTTTTCTGTTTGCATGGTAATGGCAGATTTATTCAGCCAGTTGCTGCACTCAACAGTTAAAGTGAGTGGAGCTGAAAAGTGTTGTGTGGGAGTGCAAACTGGCTGTGAGAGGCCAGGGGTGTTTGACATGAGCAGCAGACATTTTCTCAGCTTTGTGGCTTCACAGCAGAGCTCATGCGCTTGTTTGTTGGCCAGTGCTCAGAATCAGACCAGTTCGCAACCGAATAAACGAGGTGGGCCAGGGCCAAATTGCTCGGAGTAAGTTTGAGTTTAAAATCGGTCTTATGTTCTAAACGGAAATCAATATTGACAGAATTAATCCACAAATCCGACATCTGTTTTCTGCACAAAATGAAGCATTAGTAGATTATAATACATCCTAGCATAGATTACTATTGCATGCTAATGGGAATACCAGACCAGGAAAATCACTGGATATGATGCATCCCTGTAAAATCTCTACTTGTCTCTTAGGTATTCAAGCAATATGTCACAACCATCCAAATACTACAAACACACTTACATGAACACAGACACATGCCTACGTACAGACAGGCATACGCTCACACACACACATACATACATACAAACATGGACACATATGCAAACAGACATGCACGTATTCATATATACACAAACACACGCAGGACAGAACTCTGCCAGCAAGGTAATGACACTTAATATCAACAAAGCTAAAATGATTACTAAGACCATGCATAGCCAGTATAACCTTTTCTAGTTCTGATGAAGGGTCACTGACCTGAAACGTTAACTCTGCTTCTCTCTCCACAGATGCTGCCAGACCTGCTGAGTATTTCCAGCATTTCTTGTTTGCGTAACCTTTTCTAAGTTATACTATCAATGGAATGTCAGTGTTTGGGGTTCTCCACATAAAGGGTGATGTTCTGACAGATAGCAAAAGTTTCTATAAATATATAAAACGAAAAAGAGTGGCTAAAGTAAACGTTGGTCCTTTAGAGGATGAGAAGGGGAATTTAGTTATGGGATATGATGAAATGGCCGAGGCATTGAACAGATATTTTGTATCGGTCTTCACAGTGGAGGACATTAATAACATGCCAGTAATTGACAAAGAGACAAACGTAGGTGAGGACCTGGGAACAATCATTATTACGGAAGAGGTAGTGTTGGGCAAGCTAATGGAGCTAAGGATTGATAAGTCTCCTGGCCCTGATGGAATGCATCCCAGGGTACTAAAAGAGATGGCGGGAGAAATAGCAGGTGCACTGACGGTAATTTTCCAAAATTCACTGGACTCTGGGGTAGTCCCAGTTGATTGGAAAACAGCAGATGTGACGCCACTGTTTAAAAAGGGAGGTAGACAAACGATGGGGAATTATAGACCGATTAGCTTAACCTCTGTAGTGGGGAAGATGCTTGAGTCTATTATCAAGGAAGAAATAGCAGGGCATCTCGATAGAAATTGTCCCGTTGGGCAGACACAGCATGGGTTCATGAAGGGCAGGTCATGCTTGACAAATCTTTTGGAATTCTATGATGACATTACGAGCAAGGTGGACAATGGGGACCCAGTGGATGTGGTGTACCTAGATTTCCAAAAGGCCTTCGACAAGGTGCCGCACAAGAGGCTGCTGCATAAGATAAGGATGCATGGCATCAAGGGTAAAGTATTAGCATGGATAGAGGATTGGTTGACTAACAGGAAGCAGAGAGTGGGGATAAATGAGTGCTATTCTAGTTGGCAATCAGTCACTAGTGGTGTGCCTCAGGGATCGGTGTTGAGACCGCAATTATTTACAATTTATAGAGATGATTTGGAGTTGGGGACCACGTGTAGGGTGTCAAAGTTTGCAGATGACACTAAGATGAGTGGCAGAGCAAAGTGTGCAGATGACTGTGAAACTTTGCAGAGGAACATAGATACATTGAGTGAGTGGGCAAAGGTCTGGCAGATGGGATACAATGTTAATAAATGTGAAGTCATTCATTTCGGTAGGAGTAACAGGAAAAAGAATTATTACTTGAATGGTAAAAAGTTGCAGCATGCTGCTATGCAGAGGGACCTGGGTGTCCTTGTGCATGAATCGCAGAAGGTTGGTCTGCAGGTACAGCAAGTAATTAGGAAGGCAAATGGAATTTTGTCCTTCATTGCTAAAGGGATTGAGTTTAAAAGCAGAGAGGTTATGTTGCAGCTGTATAAGGTACTGGTGAGGCTGCACCTGGAGTACTGTGTGCAGTTTTGGTCTCCTTACTTGAGAAAGGATATACTGGCACTGGAGAGGGTGCAGAGGAGGTTCACTAGGTTGATTCCGGAGTTGAGGGGGTTGGCTTATGAGGAGAGACTGAGTAGATTGGGATTATATTCATTGGAGTTCAGAAGAATGAGGGGGGATCTTATAGAAACATATAAAATCATGAAGGGAATAGATAAGATACAAGTAGAGAGGATGTTTCCACTGGCAGGTGAAGCTAGGACAAGAGGGCATAGCCTCAAGATTAGAGGGAGCAGATTTAGGACTGAATTAAGAAGGAACTTCTTCACCCAGAGGGTTGTTAATCTATGGAATTCCTTGCCCAGTGAAGTAGTTGACGCTTCTTCAGTAAACGTCTTTAAAGCTAAGGTAGATATCTTTTTGAACAATAAAGGAATTAAGGGATACGGTGGGAGCGCTGGTAAGTGAATCTGAGTCCACGAAAAGATCAGCCATGATCTTATTGAATGGCGGAGCAGGCTCGAGGGGCCGGACGGCCTACTCCTGCTCCTAGTTCTTATGATCTTATGATCTTATGATCCTGGGCTGGATTTTTGGCCCCCACCAAGGCCGGGATTGGGAGATAAGAATAACCCCGCCAGCCAGCATGCTGGTTCCCCGACTCCATCCCGCTTCCAAGCCATTTGTGCAGAGGCGGGATCGGGCGTGGGGGGGTGGGGGGGTGGGCAGCAGGGCTACCTTCCCCACTCAGAAGGCAGCCGTCACAGCTCATTACGACTCAATTTAGGCCAATTAAAGGAGGCTGACCGGAATTTTTCAGTCGGTCTCCAGGTTCCCGCAGGTGGCGGAGGCCAGTTTAGTTGCTGGGAAGCAGCCTCCTGCCGGCAGGCTGACGTGAAGGGAGGAGTGCCAGCACTCCAGGCAGGCCTAGAGGCCCTCCCTGCCAGCCTGGGTGCAGGAGATGTCACAGGCCGCCCTGTAGAGGTGTTCGCTCCACACCACCCCTCCACAACTCCCTAAGTTGGTGGTCTGTCTTCAAAAGTCATTTTTTTATTTCGATTTAAAAACATTGGAGAGAGGGTGCCTTCTTTTTGAAGTGCACTCTGTCTTACTTACCTTGCATCGCAGCCTGCTGCTCCTTGCAAGCTGGAAGGCCTTTGATTGGCCCTCCAGCATCCTTAATTGGACGGTAAACCTATCTCCGTGAAAATCACAAGGAGTGACTGTTTCCCCTCGGGTGTAGGTTCATCACCTGGAAACAGTCCTGACCTCTCCCTGCCCCCACCCCCACCCCACACTGGAGGGAAAATCCTGTCCCCTATTCCTGAGAGGAAGTCTCTGCCACCGACAGATGCAAGCTGTGGCTTAGTTGGTAGCACTCTGAGTCAGACAGTTTGGGTTCAAGCGTAAAAATCTAACACTCTCGTGCAGTACTGAGGGTGTTCTGCAGTGTCAGAGGTGCTGTCTTTGAGATGAGATGTTAAAATGTGGCCCCAACTGCTCTCTCGTGACCCATGGCACTATTTCAAGGAATAGCAAGCACGTTCTCCCTGGTATCCTGAGCAATATTTATTCCCCAATCAACAGCATTAAAAAACACAGAATATGTATCATTATCGCATTGCTGTTTGTGGGAGCTTGCTATGAACAAATTGGCTGCTGCAGTTCCTACATTACAATGCTGACCACATTTCAAAAGTACTTCATTGGCTGTAAAGCATTTTGGGACATCTTCAGGTTGCGAAAGCCTTTCTTTCTTTAACAGCGCGTATCAAAAAAATGGTAGTCTACTTCTTACAATCTTCCAGTTATTCTCCGCACAGGTAAAGCTCCCCTCTGGCAGTGGGGGGGGGGGGGAAAGGCAGAAACATACCCCTATTCTGTCAGTCTGAAACTTCTGATTGAATCTTAATATTATAAGTGCAACTAATGTCAGGAATAATGTCAGTCCTTCTGACATTACAACAGTGTAATGTACTTCATTGGCTGCAAAGAGTCTTGGGAGGTCCTGAGGTCATATAAGGGACTACAGAATTGCACATTCTTTTTTGGGGAAATTCAAATAGGGTGCTGGACCGGGAAAGTTGGAATACAGAGATAAGTCTTTATTGGACCAAATTGAAACGTCCTTAACCTTGACTTTTCAAATGTTCCAGCAATCCCAGTGAAACTTCTAATAGTTTTGTAAGAGTGGCCGACACATTTTTGGAAGACCTTGAATCCTGCGCTATTTATAATTTTTAATCCCCTAACCACTGCTCCACCTTTATAAGCTACAAAAAAAAACCTTCTGGAAAAGTGACTGCTCTCTTCTGCAAATGTGACAGCTCCTCACTTGCGCGTGTGCCAGGTTGGTGCTGTGTTGTGCATCGGAAGATAATAAATAACAGATAGAAAAGAGTTGCGAGCCAAAGCTTTTTACAGCACAAGGTGAAGCCAAGTGTACAATGTTATCCTGAGTTGTCAAGTTTCTCAACAAGCGCCTGCCATTGGAACCCTGCTGTTGTTGCATATTCATACCGTGAGAGAGAGGGAGAGAGGTCACCTCCACACCACAGTTGTTCTCATCAAGATTACGAAACTATCTATGGTCCTTTCTAAAAACAGAAAATGCTGCAAACTACTCAGCAGCTCAGGCAGCATCTGTGCAGAGAGAAACAGAGTTAATATTTCAGGTTGATGACCTTTCATCAGAACTGGAAAAATATCAGAGATGTAACAGTTTTTAAGCAAGTACAGGGAAAGGAGAGAAGGGGAGAAAAGAACAAAAGGAAAGGTCTGTGATAGGGTGGAAGGCAGGAGAGATTAAATGATAAAAGGGGTGATGCTGCAAGGAAAAAGGGAGTGGTAATGGGACGAGTAAAGTAGCAAAAGATGGGTCTCAAGGAGGTGTAAATGACCACAACAAAATCATTACCAACAGTTTAGGTTCAAAACATTGGGGCAGCAGTTACGATCTAAAACTGTTGAATTCAATATTGAGCCTAGAAAGCTGTAAAGTGTCTAATTGAAAGATGAGATGCTGTTCTTCAAGCTTAAATTGAACTTCAGTAGAACAGTGTGGGAGGCCAAGGACAGAGAGGTCAGGGCTGGGAGTGGGGTGGAAATTAAAATGACAGGCAGGCGACCAAGAGCTCAGCAAAGTGGTCTCCCCAATGTTGAGGATACCACATCATGAGAAATAAATACCGTATACGAAATTGAAAGAAGAACAAGTAAATCGCTGTTTTACCTGGAAGGTGTACTTGGAGCCTTGGACAATGAGAAAGGAGGAGGTAAAAGATCAGGTGTTATATACTTGATTGAAACATGTAAGATCCTGAGGGATCTTGACAGGGTGGATGTGGAAAGTATGTTTCCCCTTGTGGGAGAATCTAGAACTAGGGGTCACAGTTTAAAAATAAGGGGTCACCCATTTAAGACAGAGATGAGGAGAAATTATTTTCTTTGAGAGTCGTGAGTCTTTGGAATTCTCTTCCTCAAAAGGTGGTGGAAGCAGAGTCTTTGAATATGTTTAAGGCAGAGGTCGATAGATTCTTGATTAAGCAAGGGGGTGGAAGATTATTGGGAGTAGGTGGAAATGTGGAGTAATCAGTTCAGCCATGAGCTTATTGAATGGCGGAGAATGCTCGAAGGACCGAGTGGCCTATTCCTGCTCCTAATTCGTATGTTCGTATATCTCCTGTGCTTTCATGGAAAGGTGCCTTAGGAAGGGGAGGCATCGGTTGAGGAGTGAATCAGAGTGTCACAGAGGAAATGGTCCCTTTGGACTGCTGAAAGGGGAGAGGGGGGAAGCTGTGTTTAGTGGTGTCTTCACACTGGAGGTGGTGGAAATGGGGGGGAGAATGATCCGTTGAATGTGGAGGGTGGTGGGTTGAAAGTTGAGAGTGAGGTGAACACTATTGTGGTCTGGAAGGGAGGGGAAGGGTGAGAGCAGAGATGTGTGAAATGGGATGCACACAGTCCTCTGAAAGCGCTCTGTCAACCATAGGGGGTGGGTGGGGGTGGGGGGAACGAAAACATATCAGAAGCACTGGTATGGTAGTATTTTGCTTTATTCTGTCCTTTATAAATCCCCAGCCCCGCTTCTGAAGAGTGACATGCTTTAGGAGAACATCACATCAGCCTGTAGTCTCCTTGTACCTCACAAAGCTAGACATCCTTCATCTGTGAACCAAGACAATGAGCGCTACGTGATGAGATAGTAGCTGGAGTGTAGGCACAGCGGAGAACACAGGGTAAAAGAGGCATCAGAGCCAACTCCAATCACATTATCAACCCACACTCATAAGCACACTTTCCAACTGCAGTTATTGAATAACAATCAGGAGCGAGAACCCCTGCGGGCCTTTCCCTCTGGCTAGACAGAGGAACAGATGCCAGTTGTGGCACACCAGTGGAGATCAGATAGCTCATGCCTGAGTACTATATGACATGGGAAGATTAGGGACAAAGCTTTGGGTGGCAACCGAGTTATCTCTTCCAAATTTGGCAGAGCTGTTCATTATTCTGCCATTAACACTCTCCTTGGACCAATGCTTTGCCTTTTACTACAACTATTACCACTGCTTTTGTCTTTTGTTCCATGACATCTTTGTCATTCAATCTCTGCCACCTTCTACCCTATGGTAGACCTTCCCTTTTGTTTAGTTTAGAGATACAGCACTGAAACAGGCCCTTCGGCCCACCGAGTCTGTGCCGACCATCAACCACCCATTTATACTAATCCTGCACTAATTCCATATTCCTACCACATCCCCACCTGTCCCTACATTTCCCTACCACCTACCTATACTAGGGGAAATTGCTAATGGCCAATTTACCTATCAACCTGCAAGTCTTTGGCTGTGGGAGGAAACCGGAGCACCCAGAGGAAACCCACGCAGACACAGGGAGAACTTGCAAACTCCACACAGGCAGTACCCAGAATTGAACCCGGGTCACTGGAGCTGTGAGGCTGCGGTGCTAACCACTGCGCCACTGTGTCGCCCCTTTCAACAGCATAAAACCCATTACATTTCTACCCTCCTTCGGTTCTGAAGAAGACTCACATCTGACTCAAAATGTCAACTTGTTTCTCTCTCCACAGATGCTGCCAGACCTGCTGAGTATTTCCAGCATTTTCTGTTTTTATTTCAGATTTCCAGCATCCGCAGGATTTTGCTTTTATTCCAGTTATCTGGTTCCCTGCTCTTCTGTTTTGGATTTCATAAATTCTGGCAGAATTGCATGCAGGTGTTTCTTGAACCAGCTGCTTTTTGCATGGATGCCACTAAAGAAGAAGAACTGGTAGGATGATACTATCCACCATAATACCAGCCAGTTTCCATTGACTCTACCGTAATGTACACTTCATGTGTCAGCCATGTCTGTTCATCAGTGTCTGATGCTTGCAGAAGTGAGATCAGTGAAATGTACAAAGGCTGGTTTCCCTATGGCAACTGATGGCTGGGCAAGTTCAAAATTGAAACTGTTCCAAAAACCTTTAAAGATCTATGCTGGGTACTGCGTTATTGACCTTCTCCTCCCACTGAGGTAACTTCCCCTGTGTATCCTTGTATCAAGGAGCCCGTGTAAAACTGACATCAGTAGGGATTGCGGAAACACTCCAGTAGCTGGAGTCATACCTGGTGCAAAGGAAGATGGTTGTGGTTGTTAGAGGACAGTTATTGCAGCCTTAAGGCAGCATCCTAAGTCGAACTAACTTCAGCTGCTTTATCAATGACCTTCCCTCCATCATAAGGTCAGACTGAGGCTGATCACTGATGATTGCACAGTGTTGAGCTCCACTGGTAATTTTTCAAATCATGAAGGAGTCCATGCCAGCAATCAACAAGATCTGAGCAAAATCCAGGCTGATAAGTGGCAAGTAGCATTCATGCGACACAAGTGCCAGGCAATGACTATCACTAATAAGAGAGAGATGACCACTTTCCCTCGACATTCAATGACATTACCATCCCAACGCATCCACCATCAATATCTTGGTCACTGCTGAGAAACTGACTGGACATAAATGCATGACTAGTAGGGCAGGTAAGAGGTTGGGTATTCTCTGACAATTGGTTTATCTCTTGACCCCAAAAGCTCTTCATCATCTACAAGTCAGGGGTGTGCTGGATTAATCTTCACTTGCCACTCAATAGAATCTCCCAAACCCATGACCTCAATCACCTAGAAGGGCAGCAGTTGCATTAGGACCTAATAACGTCCAAGTTCCCCTCCAAATCACACACCATCCCAACTTGGACAGGCATCATTGTTCCTTCATCACCACTGAGCCAAAATACTGGAACTCCTAACAGCATTGTGGGAGCTACTTAACTACACAGACTGCAGTAGTTCAAGAGGAATGCGGCTCTCACCACCTTCTCAAGGGCAACTAGGGATGGGCAATAAATTCCAGCTTTTCCAGTGACACCCATGTCCCAAAGAATGATGAAGAAAAAGATATTCTGTCGTATTTGTACCACATATATGTCTACCAGTTATAAATCAATAGTATCTCAGCATTACATGGAATGGTCATTGATATGCAGACCCCCACCTGCCAAGAATGAGGCATATTAATTTCGTCATATGAACATTGATTTTAAACTGTTGCTGGAGTGAAGAGATGACTTGATCACCAGACACTTGGCTGGAGGACATCTCCATACCAAGAGACAGTGCTTGGAGAGACAAAAGAATTGCACACTGATTAACAGAGATTGGGCTGGGCAATGGTGATCCACATCTTGTCGGGGTAAGAGACAACCCTACACCTCACCACCCGCCGCCCCCCCCCCCCACCCCCCACACCGAGAGCTTTGAAATACACAAAGGCAGGACTACTTAAACCAGCTGGTCACATGACTGACCGGCTGACCCAGGCTTTTGAATGAGACACAGGACCGTTTGAAAGGAACAGAAGGCAATTTGTAACTGAAGCTGGAACAGGAAGCCTCTCTCCTGGCTGTTGCTCTCTCATTTTCTCCCAAGCCACCAGACCCACAGAAGACATGTAAACCTCAAGAGAGAAAAGACTCTGACATCGAAACAAGATGAAGCGTGCACTGGGCCCCAACAAATTGCAGAACTTCCTGGCAAGCAACGACTCCACATTGAACTTAAAGGACTGTAATTATAATCCTGATATTGCCTCAAACTTTTCCCCTTTATTCTTTTCTACTTTTTCTGTCTCTATCTGCATGTGTGTTTATCACATACGCATGCTAGCCTGGTTGCATCGCATATTCGTAGTCGTTAACCAGATTAGAGTTTAAGATAAATAAACTTCCACCTTTCTTGTTTAAATCTAAGGAAACCTGTCTGATTTCTTTGCCTTGCAATTGGAGCAGTGAACAAGGATTCACTGAGGGGGAGCTGAAAACATGGTGTTTCTAAAATTAAACCGTTACGGTTAAACCAGGCAAGGGCTGAGAGGGAACTCCTAGACCCATTTCTCACCTGGTCGGAACAGTCATCAACATGGTTTTATTAAATTATGCCAATAAAATGAGAGATTTTAGAATCACAGAATCACAGAATTGTTAGAGCGCAGAAGGAGGCCATTCAGCCTGTCACCTCTGTACCGACCCTCCGAAAAATCAATTTACCTAGTGCCATTCCCCCGCATTCTCCCTTAGCCATGCGCATCTTCCTTTTCAGATCACAATCCAATTCCCTCTTAAATGCCTTGATTGAACCTGCCTCCACCACACTCTCATGCACTGCATTCCAAATCCTAGCCACTCGCTACGTGAAAAGGTTGGTGCCATTGTTTCTTTTGCCAACTACCTTAAATCTGTGCCCTCTTGTTCTTGATCCCTCCACCAATGGGAATAGATTTTCCCTATCTACTCTGTCCAGAACCCACATGATTTTGAATGTCTCTATCAAAACTCCTCTCAACCTTCTCTTCTATAAGGAAAACAGTCCCAACTTCTCCAATCTACCCATGTAACTGAAGTTCCTCATTCCCGGAACCATTCTTGTGAACCTTTTCGGCACTGTCAAAATGTCTTTACATCTTTCCTAAGATGGTGCAATACTCCAGTTAAGGCCAAACTAGTGTTCTATACAAGTTTAAAATAGCTTCCTTGCTCTGGTACTCTATGCCCCTATTAATGAAGCCTAGGATGCTGTATGCTCTATTAACTGCTCTCAACATGTCCTGCCACTTTCAATGATTTATGCACATATACACCCAGGTCCCTCTGCTCCTGCACCCCCTTCAGAATTGTACCCTTTGTTTTACATTGTCTCTCTGTGTTCTTCTAACCAAGATGAATCACTTCACACTTCTCTGTATTAAAATTGATCTGCCCATTCCACCAACATGTCCATCTCCTTTTGAAGTTCTACACTATCCTCCTCACAGTTCACAATGTTTCCAAGTTTTGTATCATCCACAAACTTTGAAATTGTGCCCTATGTCTAGGTCAATATATATGAGGAACAACAAAGGTCCAAACATCGACCCTTGTCAAATAAACAGACAGCGACAGGTTTTCTTGCAGGTTTAAGACAGAAGATTAACTATTCATTGAACAATATTCATTCCCGAAATGGTTACCATCACACACACACACAGACACAAGAATAGATAGATAGAGAGGAAAAGAGTAAGTGGTTTGAAGTGAAGTAGGCGTTCAGGGTTCATGGTAAACCTGTTGAATCTTCTCAGAGGACGGTTTCTCTTTTAAAGTTGCAGAACTGGGCTTTTTGTAGATTTTCTTGTGGTTGAAACTTCAGTCTGGAGGTGGTGGTCACTTTCAGTTCTCTGCTGCAACAAGTTGAAAGGCAGAATTCATGGCAGGGCTCCTTCTTTGTTTTTTGCTGGATCTCTCACAGCTCTCGGCTGGACAGGCTTTTGTGATGTAATTGCGATCTCTTCCCTCTGTGGTGGATACCACTCTTGCTAAATGGAAACATATTAATTTTCTCATATAGAACACTACTTGAATGTCTACTGGATATTGAACATAACTTGTTTAAAAAGACCATGGAACTGACTGGCTGAAAACATGGCTGCACACTTGCATTCTGAAAGATATTTGCATAGAGAGACAATGGGAATGCTCCCTGATTCAATTAGCCAGGTGGGTTTAGTCAATAGTGATGATCAAAATACATTGAGAGTCATTGTCTATGTAAGAGTCAGCAATCCAACCCCCACCGAGTGTGTCTAGTAAGCTTTGAAGAATCAACAATCCTCGCAGGCAATGTTGCTTCAAACAAAGAGCTGGTCACATGACTAACCTGCTGGTAAACCTGGGAATTGATTGAATTGTGCCTCACAGTAAAGTTTTGGACAGACTGCAGTTTTGAAAACAAAAGAGAAGCAAGGTCTCTCTCTCTCTCTCTCTCTCTCTCTCTCTCTGTCGCTCTCTCACGCAAAGTTCCAGGGACACATGGAAGCAACTTGAGCCTCAAGACAGAGGACACCTGCAGCCTTCTGGTACCAGCGAAACAAGTTTAAAAGTGTGTACCGTGCCCGAATGAGAACTGTGAGACTTAAATTCAATCAAAGACTTCACAGCAAAACTAAAAAAATGTAACTGAATTTCATCTTCTACTTCAAACCTTTCCCCTTTAATTCTTTCTCTTCCTCTGTATCTATTTGTGTGTGAGTTTATTGTGTATGCATGCTAGCATGGTTGCGTTGCATATTTTTAGTAGTTTTAGCTGAGCTAGAGTGTTAAGGTTAATCAATTTACACCTTTCTTGTTTAACCCTGAGAAAGCTTGTCTGATTGGTTCCTTTACAATTACAATTAGACAGCAGTGAGCAAGGACTCACTGAGGTGAAGCTAAAAACCCTGTGTTTTAAAAGTTAAAACCTGTTATGGCCAAACCAGGAAAGGGGCAAGAGAGGAGCCTGAGTCCCCTTTCTCACCTGGTCATAACACCTATCTCTTCAGAGAGCTACTTTTTAAAGTACAACTCTCTCACATGTTGCCTCTGTTCGGGGATACAAGGCCCCCTCCCTGTGGTGACCAACAATGGACCAGGATATGGCTACTTCACACCTTCTTTGTTTCATAAGAACCCATTTCGTTCAGGAATGTCTCTTGATAGGTTCAGGATGGGTGTAATTGACACCTCTTAGCTTGAATGTATCCTTTTGTCCTTAACAGACAGTAAGACAGTTTGAATATACAGGGTCAGGTTGTCTGACCTTCAACGGCCATTTTGGAGCACATTGTCAACTTATTAAAAGGAAAAGTCAATTTTTATAACTTCAGTTTGGACTGTATATTTTCATGACTGCACTTCTTGTGAGCGTGACACACCCTTTTACTATTAATATGCCTATAGAAGATTTTTGGATTCTCTTTTATATTGGCTTCCAGTCTCTTTTCATACTCTCTCATTGCTTCTTTTATTTGCTTTTTCACTTACCCTCTGAACCTTCTATATTCCACCTGGTTCTCAGTTGTATTGTCCACCTGACATCTGTCATAAGCACACTTTTTTCTTCATCTTAATCTCTGTCTCTTTCATCATCCAGGGAGCTCTGGATTTGTTTTCCCTACCTGTCCTCTTTGTGGGACTATACCTTGACTGTGCCCGAACTATCTCTTCTTTAAAGGCAGCCCATTGTTCAGTTACCATTTTGCCAGCCAACCTTTGATTCCAATTTATCTGGGTCAGATCCATTCTTATCCCATTGAAGTTATTTTTCCCCCAGTTAATTAGTATAAGGTCATAATTTGATCAAGCAGTTTGTATTAGTCCAGAAACAAACTGAGACCTTCACCTGGTTCATGAGGTCACTCACGTAGATTTACATAGAATTTACAGCTTATAAACAGGCCATACTGGTCCATGCTGGTATTTATGCACCACACAAGCCTCCTCCCACCCCTCTTCATCTAACCTAATCAACATAACCTATTCCTTTTTCCCTCATGCGTTTCTCTAGCTTCCTCTGAAATGCATCATTGATATTTGCCTCAACAACTCCATGTGTTTTAACCACTGTCTGGGCAAAGAACGTTCTCCTGAGTTCCTTATTGGAATTATAAGAAAAAAAACTGACTTGCATTTATGTAGTACCTTTCACAACCACCAGACTTCCAAAAGCACTTTACAGCCAATGAAGTGCTTTTGAAGTATAGTCAATGTTGCAATGTAGGAAATGCAGCAGCTAATTTGTGCACAGCAAAAGACTGACTATCTTATATTTATGGTCCCTAGTTCTGGTTTCCCCCACATATCTACCCTGCCAAACCCTTTCATAATCTTAAAGGCCACTATCAGGTCACACCACACCCTTCTCCTTTCAAGAGAAAAAAACCTTTGGTTAAAATCTTTTATTAACTTACAACCTTGCACTCATGGCCGTGCAACTAAAGCTGTACAAATACTGTAGGAGCAATTCTGCATTCCCACCCTTCCAATGGCGACCCATGCTCACAGGAAGTACAGATCTGAGATAGAGTTAAACCTTACAGCCCCAATTTGCTAATGCACACTCCCTTCTAAATAGCCTAGCTCTAATTTTACTTATGTTCCCTCCTTCTTGAATTCCCCCAGCAGAGGAAATAGTTTCTCTGTATCTACCAGGTGGAATTCTTTGAACAGTTTAAACAACTCTATCAATCACTCCTCAATCTTCTATACTCATCAATAACAACTTGCATTTATATAGCACTTTTAACATAGTTAAAAACATCCCAAAGCACTTTACAGGTACATTATCAAACAAAAATTGACACTGATCCACATAGGAAGATATTCGTACAGGTGACCAAAAGCTTGGTCAAAGTGGTAGATTTTAAGGAGCATCTTAAAGGAGGAGAGAGTGGTAGAGAGGTGGAGAGGTTCGGGAGGGAATTCTGCATCTGAAGACACAGACACCAATGGTGGAGTAACTAAAATTTGGGATTTACATGAGGCCAGAATTGGAGAAGCACAGATATCTTGGTGGGTTGTAGGGCTGGGCGAAGATTTGGTGAAAGGGGTCACAAGCCAAGTTTACACAATTTGTTCTCTTGATTTAATTTCCTAACACTCTGAAATATGGTCTAACATACCTGAGAATTTCTGATGCTAACATTGGCCACCTGACAAGGAATAAGTTCCGTATCCTGCCATGAATCCAATGAGCAGAAAAAAAATTCCATTGAGTCGATTACCTCCCATTGGAGACTAATTTTGAGGCCAAAGTATTAGTTCAATCTCCCTGCCCTCCTTGCAATCTTAGTTGAACTTTGGGTCTTTGGGCTGAGTCCTTGACTCTTCTAAACAGTTAACATTAATAAAACATGTACATTTCAGTCTATTGCTTTGCAACTGTTTGAGCTGACAAAGGTGTTAAAGCCTTAAATTGTATGAGTTCTCTGTCTATGTTAAATCCATTTTCAAATATCTATGTTGTGCCAGTATAAATATTTGCAAACATATTTATAATATGGCATGCTCACATAAGGAGCAATTATGAACTATAAAATGAACTGATGAATTGAACTCAAAGCAAACACCTTTTGCTGGAAAACAAGATGGAGTAAGAGGTCAGGTGACCTCCCCTGTACTGCGAATACACATGGTAACTGCTGAAACCCTGAACAAATGTTTGGTCAAGTGTTGAAGAAAGCATTAGAAATGTAAATGTCCCATTCAATGTTAATGGCTGCGCCTCGTCAACAAATTGGACGAACAATGACTTTGCAGACATAAAGGCTCCAGACTCAAACTCAGGATAATGGGTGTGAAAAACACCACTTTATCAAGATGGCATAGAGATGAGCAATATCCAAACCCATTGTCTATATGGTCAGATAAAGTAAGCATCCTCCCAGGGGCAGACTGGGGACAAACGCTCATGATTGCTTTTAAACCAACCCCACACCGCACCCCCCCTCCACTACCCACCCCCACCCCCACCCCCCACCACTGCTGCCAATGATGAAAAATGGCCACATCTTGAGGCGTCCTCTCTCTCTCTTACCTCCAAGGCAGATTGCAACTCTTTCACTGTTGGCAAGCCTCCATTGACTCTCCTGCATCAGGAGCCCTCCCACCATATTTAATTGGAAGGTAAGCGCACCCTCTAGCCATTAATTGCCCAGTCCTACAAACTTCGTGGCGGGTTACTATTCCCAACATAATGCGGGATTGAAACTTGCATTTGATCCCAGCACTGGGGACCCAACCCAAAATGGAAAATCCAGCCGTAGATTTCCCCATTTGTGGAATAGCAATATTGAGATATTAATTCAGCTTGGGCAGAACCACAAAATGGGTGAGGGTAAAAAAAATAGGGCAGAGTGTAAAATGGCTGGCCGATTCATTAACATCTGTTTTATGCTATATCCAAGATGAACTTATATTTCCCATTTTATTTGGTTGAGCGACAAATGCATCTCCTACCCATGTTGGACCTGATTGCTTAAGACGAGTCTTTACAAATCAACACAGTATCCAAAATGAAAGCACAGCTACCCACTAGTCCCCAAGTCACATATCATCCTGACTTTGAAAAATATCGCTGTTCTTCATCGTCTCTGGGTCAAAATTTTGATACTCCTCCCTAACAGCACGGTGGGAGTAACTTCACCACACAGAGTGCAGCAGTTCAAGAAGGGGGCTCATGTCTATCAGTTGAAACGAAAGACTCTGAGCCAATTAGTGATGGGCAATAAGTGCTGGCCTTGCCAGCAATACCCACATCCTGTATATGAATACTAAAAAACATTAGGTCACTTCCAACCTAAGGCTAGCTGACTCAAGTACATTAGGATTAACTGGGGGTGAATTTTGATGGGAGGATTCCCCCAATCCTCTTCCCTCATTTCAGTAGAAGAGCCCCAGAACCATGTTTTCCCACGATTTCCACAGATCTTCCACCAAAGTTACAGCAAACAAGAGGGGGAACTCTCCAGCGCCTGTTGTAAATTCAACCCCGAAGCCCAGAAAGTGACAGCCCAGAAACAGACCATTGGCAACACAAATTACTGGGAATAGTGTTTCCCAAAGTGGCATATAAAATACTTCACACTAACATATTTATTCAGCAGAGAAGCTGGCTCAGAGTCTTTTGTTCCAACTGGATTTGCACCATGCTTTACTAAAAGAGCTATTGACATCTAGTAGTGGAGTAGTAACATTTTCAAATATGAAAAAGTGCTGTGCCAACAGGAAGACGCTGAATGGATGAATAGATGCTACTCCACAGGCAGGGAGAGGATTACTCCAGTCACTGTTCCAACGTCTATTTGCTGACTACACAGTGACATTGGCAGAAGATTGGACCTGTGTGGATGACCAATCTCTCAGTTGTAACATTGCAGATAGTCAGCAGAGACCTGAGAAAGGGAGTGGCGGAATAGTCTGAACCTCTGAAGAAAGCTATATGAAGTGGAGCATCAAGTCCTGCTAACAATGTTCAGCTGAAAATTTTGCATTGCCTGCATTAGCCCAATGCTGCTATTGAACATTGGTTAGTGATGATGATCATCTTGTCCTATTGCCATCATTCTACCAATGCTGTGCATTGAACAACTCAAACAGCAGCACTGGATGCCTATTTGACGTGAGAAAATTATTTTTGTGTAGCTTCTTATGCCGTAGCAAAAACTAGGTCAATTGTCAGGGTCTTAGGCACTGGTAGCCTGAAAAAAACATTAGAGTTGGTTTTCAGCCATTCCTTTGCAACATCGGAACAGGAGGCGATCATTCAGCCCCTCGAGCTGACCTGTCCCTTAACTTTGTTTATCCACCTTTGATCCCTATCACTTGATACCCTTGCTTAATAAAATTAGGTCATTCTCAGTCTTGAAAATTTGAATTGTCCCAGCATCCACTGCCTTGGGGGTGGGGGGAGGCGGAATTCCAGATTTTGCATGCAGAAATGTTTTCTGATATCACTTCTGAATGCCCTCACTCAAATATTAAAGTTGTGAACAATCTTTTAAGAAGCCAATTATTTTATCATTGCTCCAACCTCTGAAGCAGATAATAAGAACAGGAAGGTCCAGCCAGAATGGTAAGGAAATTGGTATTGTTTCTTTGTAAAAGAAAAGGTCATAACTGATAGAACATGATATATTAAATAGAAAAATAAGTGAAACTAATAAAATAAGAGGGAACAGAGCGCAAAAAAAAATTTGGGTTTTGCTTTATGCTGTTTTGAAATTATAATTTGGCCCAGTGTAGGATTAATATGACAATAAAAGCTTATATTTAAGTAGCTTTATGGTTGTATTTTTCCTGCATTACAATAGTGACTACACTTCAAAAGGTGCTTCATTGGCTGTAAAGCATTTTGGATGTCCATTTGGCACTATATAAATGAAAGTCTTTCTTTCTAATAATAATGCAGGGGAGTTCTCCCCAGTGTCCTGGCCAATATTTATCCCTCAATCAATGTTCTAAAACAGATGATCTGGTCATTGCGGGAACTTACTGTGTGCAAATCGGCTGCCTGTGTTTCCTACATTGCAAAAATTAATACACTTCAAAAGCACTTAATTGGTTGTAAAGGGCTTTGGGATGTCCTGAGTTCATGAAAAGCGCCATATATCTTTTTAATATTAGTGTTTGTTTCAGCACCAGAGTACATATCACTGAACTATTCAGATTTGAGTTGGACTTGCTGATTTTCAGGTGGACATTTAATCCTGTAACACTGCCTCACTTTCAGAGTAGCATTCCCGATTTTTAAAATATGCTTGAAGCATAATGTTATTGTCCCTCGACTCCTTCTTGGAGTTGGGCATCAAGCAAATTTGAAATGGTTCATCTCATTCTTCACATTTCTTAATTAAGAACATAACAGGATTTGTAGCACTCATAACAATGTACAGCATTCATTCGCATCAGCTAAATAATGGTACAGGAAATAAAAATAGCAAGTTATTTGAATTTTAACAACACTCAGCAAAGTAAAGTGTCATTTGTTTGAGTCATTGTGACTGGTCTTTAGGACAAGTGTCCCCGACTGTCAAGTTCAGATGTATGTGGTCGTGTGAGTTGAAAGGTTAAACAATGGCTGACCCAGACAGCCTATAATTTCAATGAGTCTGATTAAAACTACTGGCCATATGGTGAAGCATTTGTATTACTACAACTTACCTCTACGTTATGCGGGAAAGGATATTTGATGTGAAATGTTCAGTACTAAGGGAGTCCTACATTGTAGGAGCTACTGTCTCTCAGGTAAGATGTTAAAGGCCCTATCTGCTATCTCAGATAGACTTGAAATATCCTTTGGCACAACTTTGAAGGAGGTCAATGGAGTTCTCCTAGTGTCCTAGTCAACATTTATCCTATAACCAACTTCACTGAAATAATTTATTTGGCCATTTGTCTCTTTGCTGTTTCTTGGCCTTGTGTGTGCAAAATGGTGAGTTTCCCTCCATTCCAACAGCGACTACACTTCAAAAGTACTTCATTGGCTGTTAAACATCTTGAGCTCATGAAAGGCACTATATCAATGCAAGTTCTTTCTTTGGACCGCACTGGGAAAATGGGTCAAAAATTCAGTGATGCTGTGCAGGTTCTAGTCTTATCATGTACATAGCAGTCTGCAGAGCAAACAGCACCAAAAATTAGGGCAGTTCAGTACCTACATGGGCAGACATGAAGACTATCAATTTTAATGTAAATATTACAACCGACAGCATTAATGCTAATAAGAATCAGGTCTCTACCCAGAATGTTCATCTCAGCCTAGATGCAGGTCAACAAGATGGACCTTGTCTCTTTAAAGTAAACCTCCAATTTGCAAAAAGGAGGCCTGGCTACACGCCATCAGTCCCATTACAGTAAGGACTGAGCTACAGATTCTCACTTTCTTAGTCATTGTGTTCTCAGCCAATGCTCTCATAAATGGTGTCATCGTAAAATGAGTAAATGATGTAGACTAATTTGTTTTTTGCTGAGCTAAAATAAAGCATGACAATAGGCATTTCCAGTAATTTATTGTAGAAACTCCAAAACTGACACTTTGCACTCAAGACAAATGAGACTAATATTTCATGTCAAGAATATAAAAGAACATCCTGGAGATCCGTCTTCATTCTTGCACTTGTCTACAGCCAAATATAGCAAAGTGGAATATTACTACCACTTCAAGCATGGAGGGCTTCAAAGTTCAGATCCAAGGGGGTAGAAAAAATAAATCTGATGGTTTTTATCCAGGATGCAGTGTCAATTTTAATCTGGACTTGTTATCAAAAAGTATATACACATTGGACATATAGCACCATGAGAAATTGTATTCCCAAGTGTTACTTTGACGCCTTTAAGTTCATTCTGGATCCTATTTTAGGAATAGTGCAGTGTTTAAATTTAGTCTTGCACTGGTGTTATCACTTTTAAACTCCATTAGCAACATTCAGGAGTAATAATTTATTACTGTCCGTATCCAAGTGCTTAATCATGGTCTAAAGTAAAGGTGGCCATGTGACGATAAAAACTCTGATTGGTTGTTTAGCTAACAATGTAGCAAAGGCAAAAGAGGCAAACTATTCTGATTGGATATCATGAATAGCAAGTTGTTAACTCATTGAGTCACGAATTCACAGTCAGGTTTTGTGTTCAAAGGAGCTTTTTAATTGCCATTGTTATTTGGTCACATTTATTTTTCCATAAAACACTTACTTCACTCATTTTTGCTCTTTTTTGCACCAAGCATCTGTTCTTCCTCATTTCCCGAAGGAGTTTACTCCTTTCTGGTCTGTGGCTTTACCAGCACAAGACGCCCTCTCGTACTTCACCCAATGGCGATATTTTATGTGCGCACCCAAACCATAGCATGAGTCAGCACCTTCAAGAAAAAAAGGAAGAAAATCAGGTGAAAATGGCAATGAAAGTAACAACTGCATTCTTAGCAGTATGTTACCAGATTTAGGCTTCAGGGGCACCTGCCCTAGTGTCACTGAATATGTCTCCTCTCTATGAAATTATAGATGTAGTTTTCTGAGCAATTAGGGCTGGAGAGAGCAGGAAATACAGTTTGTTTGTTAACAGTATAAGGCTGAAAAAAATGGTGCAATGTACAATATATTTGAGCTACTTTTAAATGATGAGCTACTTTTGAAAAGCAGCTAGTGAATTGGAGGCCATTCAGACAAAATAAATCCAGTAATGCCCCATCACATTACAACAGTGTCTACATTTCGAAAGTACTTCATTGGCTGTAATGCACTTGGGATGTCCCTGAGGTTGTGAAGGTCCTTCCTTTCTTTTTCACATGTGATATCATCTGTATCGTGTTGATGAAATGCTATGAGCCTTCTTTTCCAGTATGGTTTCTTTGAGTTGAATGGACCAGGAATTTATTGGAGCTTTAGATGAAACATTGCTCTGTCCTTTTTATTTTACAGCACCAGTTTATTTGTGTCAGTTAAAGCATACAGTTAAAATGTATTTGCATTAAATTATGAAATGCAATGCAGGGGGGGAGAAAACAGAACCAAGAAATTACTGTGGTGGAACTTTATAAATCACAATTTAATTATGTATTTAGGTTTTGATAGTTTCAAGCCAGTTCCCAGTTGAAATGAGTACAAAACAAGAATGTGCCCTTAGATTCAACACACATGGCACTAATTTGACAGCTTCACTCTGAGAAGCTTCAAGGATAGACAGTTGAGGAAATTGAAAAACCATGAAGGTATAAGTACACTTCTCAAATTAGAGTTTATACACATTGTAATGGTGATTTAGAGAGACCCCTCTATTCGCTGTGAGTAATCTCAGAAGACTAAGGGATGATCTGATCAAAACTATTTTCTCCAGAGGGGTCTGTGGGTGGGGGGTGGGGGTGGGGGTTGGTGGTAAGCTGGAATCAACAAGGGGGAAAGTAATCTACAAAATTAGAGTCAGCCCTTTCAGGACAGAAATCAGGAAGCAGTTTTTCCACACAGAAGGTATTAGAAATCTCAAAGGCTCTTCCATAAAAAGGCTGTGGATACTGGGACAATTGGAATCTTCACAATTAAGAACAGTAAATTCTTGTTAGATAAAGCTATGGAGCAAAGGCAGGAAAATGGAGCTGAGATATAGACCAGCCATGAATGGCGGAACAGGCTGAAGAATCTCTTGTTAGGAACACAGGAACATGGAAACAATAGTCAGTCATTTCACCCCGCCATTCAAAGAGATCATGGCTGATCTGCAACTTAGCTCCATATACCTGCCTTTGCCCCACATCCTTTAATACAGTTTGTGACGGCAAAACCCACACGCCAAATGGAAAAAATTAATTTAGGTGAGACTTTTTACTGGACATTACAAATAACTCTTTAAAAAGCAGAATAGAACAGCTAAAGATGGTCATACACAATTTGCTTATGAGAAGACAAAGGTCGGCTTGGAGACAGAGGTAAACTACCCAGTCTAGCTAGAACAATAGGGGTGCTCCCTGATTCAATTAACAAGAATAGTTTTATCAACAGTGGTGATCAAAAGCCATTGACACCCTTTGACTTTGAAAGAGCCAAACCCCACCCTCCTTCCCAACTAAGTATGTCTGAAGAGCTTTGAATTTCAAACAACATTCCAGAAATGTCTGTTTTCAAACAAAGATATGGTAACGTGACATACCTGCTGTTGCAACATTGAGTTTTGTGAATTGTGCCTCAGAAAGAAAGAGACTGTAACTGAACTCCAAGAGGAAAGCACTTCCCACTCTGTCTCTCTCTCCAGCAAAGCCCCAGGGAAACCTCAGTGGCAGCTACTAAGTTTCAAGACTACAGAACCTTACAGACAACAACCAAGAAGACAGATAAAGCCTTCTGGAACCAGAGAAGCAAGCCTGAATTGTACACGTGGCCCAGCAAGGAGTTCAAGGCTTTAACTTCAACTAAGGACATTCAAACTCAGCAATTGAATTCCATTTATTACAGACCTACTTCAACCTCCCAACTCTATCTTTTCCCCTCTGTAGCTATTTGTGTGTGTGTGTGTATGTGAGGGGGGCGCGGGGTGTGCCTCTCGTAGGAATGTGAGCATGGATGTGTTGCGTATTTTGGTAATTTTAACCTGTTTAGACTGATAAGGTTAATAAACTTACATCTTTCTTATTTGAACTCAAGTAAACCTGTCTGATTAGTTCATTTGCAATTGTAATTAGAGTAACAGGAGCAAGTGCTCACTGAGGTGGTAAGTTAAACCACTGTATTTAAAAGATAAACCCTGTTGTGGTCAAACCAGAGAAGGGGCGAAAGGGGGGGTGGGGTTTGAGACCCCTTCCTCACCTAGTGGTAACACTTTGGATAACAAAAATCTAGCAACCTCAGTTTTAAATTTAAAAATTGATCTGGCATCAATTGTTGTTTGCAGAAGAGAGTTCTAAACTTCTAGCAGCCTTTGCATGTAGAAGTGTTTCCTAATTTCACTCCTGAAAGGTCTAACTCTACTTTTTAGACTATGCCACCCAGTCCAAGATCCGCAAAGATGGTAGTAGTTTCTCTCTATCTACCCTATCTCTTCCCATTAATATCTTGAAAATGTCAATCAAAGCACCCCTTAATCTTCTAAATTCCAGCAAATACAACCCTGGTTTATGTAATCTCTTCTCATAATTTGACCCTTAGAGTCTAGGTATCATTCTAGTGAATCTACGCTTCAGTCCCTCCAAGGCCAATATATCTTTCCTAAGTTGTAGTAGCCAGAACTACTCACAATACTCCAAGTGTGGTATAACCAGGGCTTTGTATAGCTCAAGCATGACCTCCATCACTTTGTATTCTAGTCCTTTAGATATAAAAAGCAGAATTCCTTTAGCGTTTTTTATTATTTTCTGTCTCTGTTCATGACATTTTAATGATCTATGTGCTGTCAAGAACGCCCCATTTGCCAAATGAGAAATATTAATTTCATCGGTTGGAAACTTACATTAGACTTTTAATGGAAAAAAACCTACAGTAATCTTTTAAAAAAACTAGCAGCCAAGATGGCCACTGCAATTTGCATCTGAAATACCAGGAGACTGAACTGCAGACAGAAGTCTGAGAAGCCCTGGACCCAGAACAATGGCTTGCTCTAAGTAATTGAATTACCTAGGATTGCTTTATTAGCATGACAGTCAAGGCCATCCTGACTCATTGTGCTGAATTTTGCAGACACTCCGGCGTCAGGGGCTGTGGCCTAGGGTGGGGGAGGGGTGGTGGCGGCTGCATATTGCCGGCAGCAGTGAGGCCTCGTATTAGCCCCCACCCCGCTGCTCGGGGACAGGAGCCCAATTTCAATATGTAAATTCATGTAAATACCTGAATTAATGAACTTCGCGCTCCTGCCTTCTGTCCTGGAGTGATATTGGTGCCAGTGGACAGGCACTCCTGTGCCTCTGGATCCCCGTCCAGGGATCTGAGGCAGAATACTGATAGGGAGGGGGGCGCAGGTAGGTTTTTCAGTGCAGGGTGGGGGGGACCGGGCTCAAACTCATCTGATTAGTGTAGGGATGGTGGGAAGGGTTACAGTGAACAGTTTATGAAATTTGAGCAGGGGAAGGTCAGGTGAGCAGGGGAAGTGTTTTGGGAGGGGGAGAGGGCAAGTAATGAATTGCATGATTATTGGAGGGGGAGGTGAGAGAGGGGCAAATTAAATGTTTTAAACATTTTCTGAAACCTCTGTAGAATGCAGCCCATTGACTTTGAAAGAGCAAACCCCTCCCAGTGTAAATATTGACATCCTAGAACCTGTGGAGCCTATTCTGCACCTTGTATCTCATTAAAAATAAAGGGGATTGAGAGGACATTGTGACCGTCTGTCCATCACTGCAAAAACAGGAATTTTGTTACACTCACAGAAGACAAGGAGTAACTGAGACTGCAGGAGCAGAGAGAGCTGTGTGCTTCCCTTCCTCTCTCTTTCTCTCTCCCCAGAAAACATCAAGTTTGAAAGCCATCTGCAACTGTGGACCCTCCAAGCCTACAAACGGCTACAGCCAGCGACCGGGGGAAGAGAGCCAACTACAATTGGACTTTAATCCAACTACCATATCTATTTTTTTCTCTGTAATCTATTGCGCGTGAATGTGTAGCATATTGTTTTAGTATTTTTAAATTGGGGTTAGAGTGTTAAGTATAATAAATTTACCTCTTTCTTGTTTAAACTCAAGAAAACCTGTCCAATTGGATCTTTCACGATCACAGTAAAGGTAAAAGTTAAAACACTCACAGAGGTGATAAGTACAATCACTGTTTAAAAGGAATAAACCCTGTTGCAGTGAAATAAGAGGAAGGGCAAGAGGGCTGCCTGAGATCCCCTCCTCACCCGGCCGTAACAAAACCTGGACCCAAAGTCGCTTTGGACCTCCATTGTTTCTAATTTTTCACCATTTAGGTCCAAATTGGATGAAATTGCAGTTGCCTACATCAAAATCCATTTGCCACAGTTTTTCCCATTCACTTAATCTTTCAATATCTTTTTGTTATGTTCTGCTTCCATTTACGCTGCTTACAGTGCCGCTTATCTTTATGTTATCTGCAAAATTGGATATGTGTCCTTCTATCCCATCATCGAAACCATTAATGAGTGCACTGAATAGTTGAGCCCCAACATAGATCCTTGCAGGACACCAATTAGAATACCTGCCCATTATCCCTACTCTCTGTTTCCTGCCATTCAGCCAATATTTTAACCAGGTCAATAATACACTTCCAATTCCATGAGTTCCATATTCCTACATTCTAAATGCTGCTTCTGAGAGATCTTTTGAAACACTTAGACTGGGGTGCTTTCCTGCATTGTCATTATCACCTCTGTGAATACAAGTCCAGGCAAAGTCATGACAAAAAAAATCAACAGATCTAATATTCAAGAAGACAGCAATACAAAAACATGTGGTCTTGCTCAAATCAATAAGAAATGGAGGCATTGCGAAATAAACATTAAAGGAGAAGTAAAAATATGCAGATGGGTCAGTTTTTGTCCAGTGTGTGCAGGAGGGTTTTCTGACACAGTATGTAGACAGGCCAACCAGGGGCGATGCCACATTGGATTTGGTACTGGGTAATGAACCCGGCCAGGTGTTAGATTTAGATGTAGGTGAGCACTTTGGTGATAGTGATCACAATTCGGTTAGGTTTACCTTAGCGATGGGCAGGGACAGGTATATACCGCAGGGCAAGAATTATAGCTGGGAGAAAGGAAATTATGATGCGATTAGGCAAGATTTAGGATGCGTAGGATGGGGAAGGAAACTGCAGGGGATGGGCACAATCGAAATGTGGAGCTTATTCAAGGAGCAGCTACTGCGTGTCCTTGATAAGTATGTACCTGTCAGGCAGGGAGGAAGTTGTCGAGCGAGGGAGCCGTGGTTTACTAAAGAAGTTGAAGCACTTGTCAAGAGGAAGAAGAAGGCTTATGTTAGGATGAGACGTGAAGGCTCAGTTAGGGCGCTTGAGAGTTACAAGCTAGCCAGGAAAGATCTAAAGGGAGAGCTAAGAAGAGCGAGGAGAGGACACGAGAAGTCATTGGCGGATAGGATCAAGGAAAACCCTAAGGCTTTCTATAGGTATATCAGGAATAAAAGAATGACTAGAGTTAGATTAGGGCCAATCAAGGATAGTAGTAGGAAGTTGTGTGTGGAATCAGAGGAGATAGGGGAAGCGTTAAATGAATATTTTTCGTCAGTATTTACAGTAGAGAAAGAAAATGTTGTCGAGGAGAATACTGAGATTCAGACTACTAGGCTAGATGGGATTGAGGTTCACAAGGAGGAGGTGTTATCAATTTTGGAAAGTGTGAAAATAGATGTCCCCTGGGCCAGATGGGATTTATCCTAGGATTCTCTGGGAAGCCAGGGAGGAGATTGCAGAGCCTTTGTCCTTGATCTTCATGTCGTCATTGTCGACAGGAATAGTGCCGGAAGACTGGAGGACAGCAAATGTTGTCCCCTTGTTCAAGAAGGGGAGTAGAAACAGCCCTGGTAATTATAGACCTGTGAGCCTTACTTCGGTTGTGGGTAAAATGTTGGAAAAGGTTATAAAAGATAGGATTTATAATCATCTTGAAAAGAATAAGTTCATTAGCGATAGTCAGCACGGTTTTGTGACGGGTCGGTCGTGTCTCACAAACCTTATTGAGTTTTTTGAGAAGGTAACCAAACAGGTGGATGAGGGTAAAGCAGTGGATGTGGTGTATATGGATTTCAGTAAGGCGTTTGATAAGGTTCCCCACGGTAGGCTATTGCAGAAAATACGGAAGTATGGGGTTGAAGGTGATTTAGAGCTTTGGATCAGAAATTGGCTAGCTGAAAGAAGACAGAGGGTGGTGGTTGATGGCAAATGTTCATCCTGGAGTTTAGTTACTAGTGGTGTACCGCAAGGATCAGTTTTGGGGCCACTGCTGTTTGTCATTTTTATAAATGACCTGGATGAGGGTGTAGAAGGGTGGGTTAGTAAATTTGCGGATGACACGAAGGTCGGTGGAGTTGTGGATAGTGCCGAAGGATGTTGTAGGGTACAGAGGGACATAGATAGGCTGCAGAGCTGGGCTGAGAGATGGCAAATGGAGTTTAATGTGGAAAAGTGTGAGGTGATTCACTTTGGAAGGAGTAACAGGAATGCAGAGTACTGGGCTAATGGGAAGATTCTTGGTAGTGTAGATGAGCAGAGGGATCTTGGTGTCCAGGTACATAAATCCCTGAAAGTTGCTACCCAGGTTAATAGGGCTGTTAAGAAGGCATATGGTGTGTTAGCTTTTATTAGTAGGGGGATCGAGTTTCGGAGCCACGAGGTCATGCTGCAGCTGTACAAAACTCTGGTGAGGCCGCACCTGGAGTATTGCGTGCAGTTCTGGTCACCGCATTATAGGAAGGATGTGGAAGCTTTGGAAAGGGTGCAGAGGAGATTTACTAGGATGTTGCCTGGTATGGAGGGAAGGTCTTACGAGGAAAGGCTGAGGGACTTGAGGTTGTTTTCGTTGGAGAGAAGGAGGAGGAGAGGTGACTTAATAGAGACATATAAGATAATCAGAGGGTTAGATAGGGTGGATAGTGAGAGTCTTTTTCCTCGGATGGTGATGGCAAACACGAGGGGACATAGCTTTAAGTTGAGGGGTGATAGATATTGGACAGATGTTAGAGGTAGTTTCTTTACTCAGAGAGTAGTAGGGGCGTGGAACGCCCTGCCTGCAACAGTAGTAGACTCGCCAACTTTAAGGGCATTTAAGTGGTCATTGGATAGACATATGGATGAAAATGGAATAGTGTAGGTCAGATGGTTTCACAGGTCGGCGCAACATCGAGGGCCGAAGGGCCTGTACTGCGCTGTAATGTTCTAATGTTCTAATGTTCTAAAAATACAAACCATGCTTCACCTCATGCTTAAGTGCAGGCTGTCCTGTTCAGATCTGTACTTCTATGAAGTAATATTGAGCATCGGATTGTTTATTTACTCACGCTTCTTCTGTCCTGCGACAGCATCTTTCAAATCCGCGACATTGATTTCTGAGAAGAACAAAGGCAGAAGGCGCTTGGGAACACCATCACCTGCAAGTTCCCCTCCATGTCGCACAACATCCTGATTTTGAAATATATCACCATTCCTTCACGGTCGCTGGGTCAAAATCCTGGAAGTCATTCCCTAACAGCACTGTGAGTGTACCTACTCCACATAAAGGGCAGTGGTTTCAAGAAGGCAGCTCACCACCACCTTCTCAAGGGCAATTAGGGATGGGCAATAAATACTGGCCTTGCCGGTGATGCCCACATCCCGTGAACGAATAAAAAAAAAAGCACTGTATTGGGGCTCTGTCCCGTCTGCTCTGAGGTGGCAGCAATCATATCCATTTCTACGATTTCCATCTGGGAGAGTGGAGCATTACAGTTCTTAGCACCCAATCTGTGAGATATTGTTCCGTTCCCTGATGTCATCCCTGCATTGTATCGTTAGTTAGCTGGTTTGGAGTGATATATCACCTTTATTTTTAATGTTGCCTGCACTTTTTTTGTGGCTTCTAAATAAACAACAACAAATGTAAATGTTTTACATATGGAGTAGATTCAACCATGTGAAAAATTTGCAATTAAAATGTGCTTAATTAGTTGTTTAAAAAATGAAGTGACAAATGTTATACACTTGACATGAATTAAGGCAAAGCTTGCATGGGAAAGTAAAACGACTGCAGCCTGTCCAGTAGTTTATTGTCATCCTTTCGGAACAGTGGTCTAGACATTTTAGACCTTGCTGTGAACAAACAAATTAACAGAGGTACTGTATTATTGGAAAAGAATTGCATTTGAATAAATGTCTCCTTTTGCAATAAATGAAATGAGAATGTGCCATAAAGTAGGTCGTGCGAGAGGAAAGAAAATAACAAGTTCCATGTAAAGGGGCTTTTGATGTTGGTGCTACATCTGTTGCATTAGTCTCCTTTATGATCTATGATTTACGCTTTCTTTTCTGCCACTTGCGATGTTTGTCAGGATATCCTAATTCTGATATTGCCATCAATGGGCCTGCCTGTTTTATGAGTCATTTTAAATAGGTCATTTCGGCAGATTCAAGTCTTTCCGAGGAAGGTTTTCATTAAAGTCCTGTTTGAATCCTTGATTGGGCATTCTTCAAAAGGTAATATATATTTCGAACTGACCCCTTGAATTCAACTCTGTGGTGGCTTGGGGGCCTTGTATAAAATGTAGTATATGTCCAATTAACGGTACAAATGTCGCTTTCTGTTTAATGGTGGTCTTTACCTGCTCAAGCAACTTGAGTGGATCCCTAAGTTAAATGCATTGCCAAAAATTCTCGAGTACCTTTTTAAATGATAATGGTCCTTATTAAATAATTACTGGAAAAACAATTTCAGCAATAGGTCTGTTCCAACTTTACTATTTCACAGCTACATCATCACTACATTTTTTTCATTTAATCCTGGGATATTCATCACTTATAAGGCCAGCATTTATTGCCCATATCTAATTGCCCTTGAGAAGGTGGTGGTGTGTCGGCTTCTTGAACCCTGCAACCCATGTGGTGAGGGCACACCCACAGTGCTGTTAGGGAGGGAGTTCTAGGATTTGGACCCAGCAACAGTGAAGGAACAGCGGTATAGTTCAAGTTAGGATGATGTGTGGCTTGGAGGGGAACTTGCTTATACAAGACAAAGAATACAGCATATCGTTGCCACTGAACACAGAGCATCAGATGCGCTGTTACATCGCAGTCCACATAAGTACACCAAAAGACAGATACTCGTCATTTGAAGAATTGAGACAAAGAAACTAAAATCAATTTGTCGGTTTGTAAAGTGTTCGCTCACTAAAGGGTGCTGAGGTTAATTGTACTTTCCATACACCATCCTGGCTGAGATCAGCTATCTGTAAACAAATCAGTGACTGAAACTTGTGCCCTTCGGCTCAGTGAATAGCTGGCATGTTTAAATGTGGTGACTTATTTGGTATGCAGTCCCTCGGGAACGAGGATGACTTTCTTCCACTCCAGGGTTGTGGGTCCTTAGGTGACTGAATAGTTCAATTCTGGATCCTCACACTCTGCCACAGGTGGGGAAGGTGGTATTTGGTGAGGCGAGTGAATGGGATGCTTGAATTTCCAAACACTCCTTCCGCTGTTTGCACTTGGTCACTGCCTGGGCATGTCGACTTTGTTCAAACTGGCTGGCACCGTGGCAGATGCTTCTTCTCCTTTTTGGGCAGTTTCAGGCAAGAGATTCCCATGAATCAGTGGATATGCCACATTTTTTCAGGGAGGCTATAAGGACATCCTTGTAGCATTTCCTCTGCCCTCCTGGTCGCCACTTGCCATGACGGAGCTCGGAGTAGAAAGCTTATTTTGAGAGTCTTGTACTGTATCTATTGGGCTGAATTTTACTAGCCCTCTGGCCTCGGAGGGGGGGGGGGGTGGGGGGGAGTCGTGACAGGTGGGGGTGGACGGAAAATTCTTCCGGGAGAGGCCTACCACGACGCCCGACGCCGAGAAGGCCCTGTCACATTTTTTCGGCAGAGGCGAGGCCTCAGTGCAGCCCCCCCCTTGCCGCTCAGTGGCAGGGCATCATTTGAATATTACAAGTAAGTCAAAATCATTCAAATTAAGCTACCTTGCCCTGACAGCCATTCCACACCAATATTCCGGCCACTGGCTGGAACTCCCGCACCTTCGAAACTCAGTTCGGGGTTCCAAGGCATGACAATGATGGGGAGGGGAGAGAAGTGAAATCTTCAGGTTGGGAGGGGTCTGGGAGCAGGGAAAACCACTCCAATTGGTGATGGGGATGGTGGGAAGGGGTTGCAGGTCAAATGTTCTGAAGGTGAGGGCTTATTCAAAAGTGTTTTATTGGGGGGGATATGTCAATTCATTAAATGATATCTCAGTGGGGTGGAGGGAAGAGGGGAATGAAAGATAAATTAACATTTTCCTGCAGTTTGTATAAAAACAGCACCTTTAAAAATGTAAATGAAAGTGAAGGGCCTGAAGCCTTTTAAAAGTGGCGCCGGCGCCTGTGCAGTAGCGTCATACGCCATTGCCTGGGACAGAGCTGCCACCCCCTCTATGTCATCAGAGACGACCGCTCCACCCCCTCCATTTAAATGAGGCACCGTGCAAAATGTTGCAGGGGCTCAGAGGCGGCCGGTCCACGCGGACGGACCGCCAACTTTAAAGCACGCGATTGCGATATGTGGTGCACTATTAAAATCCAGCCCTCTGTAGCCATGTGGCAATGCACTTGGAAGCTACTGTAGAAAAAAAGACTTGCATTCTTAAAGTGCCTTTCACATCCTCAGGACAACCCAAATTGTATTTTTTTTTAAAGTGCAACCACTATTGTGATGTAGGCAATTATAACAATCAACTTACAGCAAGATCCCACAATGAGATAAATTACATCATAGTCTGTTTTTGGTGATGCAGAAAGAAGGATAAAAGATGGCCAGGATCCCTGATGCACCTCAACAGACGTATTGGGGCCTTGGCTTAACGTCTCATCCAAAAGATGGTGCCTCTGACAAAGCAGCACTCAGTCCTGTACTGAAATGTCAGCCCAGATTACATGCCCAGGACATGGAATAGGGCTTGAACCCATGACTTTCTGACATAGAGACAAAATGTCCCATTATTGAACTAAGCTGACAATCCAGTGGCCAGCAAGTGACTATGTAACTCTCTTCCTGTGATAGCCGAGTGGCTATATATCTGTTTTGTGTGGTGGCCAAACAATTATGCAGGTATTGTCTCTGATAGGCTACTGATTTGATGGCTACCTGTGGTAGCCTTGTAGTAGCTATGCATCACGGCAGTGTGCTCTAAACAATCAGTTCCTTACTGGTCTGCATCTGGTTCCTTGCTGTTAATTGTCATTGACCTAGTGGTGGGTCCATACCTGATTGTTGTGAAGAGCCAATTTTTGTCTGTTGCACTCCTATGAAGTACCTTGGTACATTAAAGGCGCTATATCAATGCAAGCTGTGATTGATATGCATCCAGTTATCTAACAAGCTAGTGGAAATATATTGCTGACTCGCTTGCAATCCTGGGTAATATCGTCCAACAGCTCCCTACTTGTATTAAGGCAACTTGCATCTTAGCTTTTGAATTCAAATCGCTAACAAGATTACATTCTTTTGACACGAAAACAGAAAATGCTAGAAATACTCAGCAGGTCAGGCAGCATCTGTGGAGAGAGAAACAGCGTTAACGTTTCTGGTCTGTGACCATTCATCAGAACTGGCAAAAGTTAGAAATGTAATAGGTTTTGAGCAAGTGAAAGGGGGGAGGGGGAAGAAGAACAAAAGAGAAGGTCTGTGATAGGGTGCAGAGCATTACATTCTTTTGAATTTAGTTTACGAGGTGTGGCAGAGAGAGAGAGAAGTATGAATCCAAATTTATCTGAATGCTCGTCATTAAGAACTGCCATTGCCATCACTAGTGCTTCACACCTGCCCTGCTTCTGAACTCTGTTCCAGCAGCTAACAGCCTCACTGCACAATGCAACATTAAAATTTGCTTCACTGTGTGGTCTGGACAAACAACATACAACAGGATGAGGAAAAGTTGACTCTGCTCTTGAGAAGAAAGTTGAAAAGAACTATAAATAGCATTGAAAATTTTGTAAAGATTCTGATGTAATAAATGGTTCCTTTTATTGGTATTTTGTTTGCAGTGAGATCTAATGAGAACATTTCTTCAATAATGCAGGAACATCTGTGAAGGAAATCGTTAACTGAATTCCCAAAATATTGAGTATTTTTGCCAAGAGACGAGAATGTACAAGCCTTCGGGGCACTATTAAAGCTTTGCTTATCCAGAGGAGGCTCATTGATCCAGCATGATTGTTAAAACACACAGTATGATTTTTAAATTTTTTTCTCTCAGAGAACTCATATATTTTCCTCGCAATTTATTTTCCCCTAGTTATGTAAAACCCATTCCGCTCAAAGATGTCACTCAGTCCAGGATGGAGTCGCAACACTTTTTGGCCAAATATTTAGCAACTCCTTCAAGTCAAGAAGATGTGTCTGATGCTTTACTGAAATGCTCAGTCTGGGTTTGACTACCTCTGATAGTTCGAAAATGAATGGAAGTAACATTTGTAAATAATAAAAGATAAAGAAAGGAAGGAATGAAAGACATATGCTTTAAAAAGCACCTTCATGACCTCAGGACATCACAAAGACCTTCACAGCTAAAGAAGTACATTTTCATGTGTGGTTGCTGCTGTAATTTAGGTAAACAAAGCAGCCAATTTGCACACAGCATGGCCCCACAAAAAGCAAAAAATAAATGACCAGATAATCTATTTTAGTGACGTTGGTTAAGGAATAAGCATTAGCCGTGACACCAGGAGAACTTCTCTGCTCGTCTTTGAATTGTGCCCAAGGGATCTTTTACATCCACCCAAGAAGGTTTAAATGTCTCATCCGAAAGATAGCACCTCCAAAAGTGCAGCAGTTCCTCAGCACTGCACTGGAGTGTCAGCCAAAACTGTGTTCCTTTGTCTCTGGAGAGGGGCTTGAATCAACAAACTTTGGACTCAGATGTGAGTTTTCTTTGGTAACACTCATCAAAAACGCAGTGGATTTTGATTCATTTTATTCTTAATCATTGGGACAAAGAATTGGAATGAATATTTTCTGCTCATTCCCATCTGTAAGATTATCCGTACATGAAATCTTGCCATTGTAGAGGGAGTTTGTAGTCTTATTTGGAAGGCAGCAGAGGAAATCCATTGTTCGTTATTGCTTTCAGTACAACCAAGCAAAGCAGACACTGCATGAGGATGGTATGCATCAGAGAGCTGGAGCGGGCTGTGAGTCATGCTGTTCGCACAAGAGTTACTATTACTTAGATTAGCCGTTCATGTTTATGACTGCAGCTGCACTTCAGTGTTGTGTAGCAATCTAAAAGGTCTTGTTACGACCAGGTGAGAAAGGTGTCTAAGGGTCCCTCTCAGCCTTTACCTGGTCTTACCGTAACAGGGTTTAATTTTAAACACACCAAATTTTTAGCTCCCCCTCGGTGAATCCTTGCTCACCACTTTCCAACTATAAGGCAACGAAACCAGCACAAACAGGCTTTCTTAGGCTTAAAGAAGAAAAGTTGAAATTTATTAAATTTGAACTTAAACTCTAATAAAGTTTACGCCTACGGATACACGATGCACCCACGTTAGGGGAATACATGAAAATAGAGACAGAAAAGAGCAGAAGAAAAATTATGTGGAAAGGTTTGAGGCAATATCTGAAGAGTTGTTGTTACGGTTCTTCGAGCTCACTGTAGAGTCCTTGATTGGAGGTAGATCTTGCTTTTCATTGGGGCCCAGTATTCTTCTTAAACCTTGTTCGCTGTAGGAGACTTTCCCTCTTGGTGTTCATGTGTCTTCAGTGGATTCAGAGGCTTGTGAGAAAGAGATGGGAGCAGACAGGAGAGTGATCTTCTCAGTCCAGGAGCAAATAGACACTCTCTGAGTTCAAATTGTTTGTACAATTCAGAAAAACCCAGGTTGCCAAGCAGGTTAGTCATGTGACTAACTGGTCTGACCACATCTTGGCTCTGTGGATTGTATCATCTTAGCAGGGCCTGGAATGTGCTTCCCTGCCTTCAATGTCTGGTGCTCAAAGTCCATTGTGGGTTAAATGGATAAGGGAGTAACCTCTCTTGTCCCTGTTGGTATGTAAATATCTTGCAACCAAGTGTCTGGCAGCCCTTGTAACAGGCCTTCTCTTCTTCCCAACAATTTGAAATTTAATGTCCATATGGTGAAATTAATATGCCTCATTTGTGGCTGCTTTGCCCTGGATAGTGTTGCACTGCTTGAGTGTTGGAGCTGCACCCATCCAGGCAAGTGGAGATTATTCCATCACACTCCAGACTTGTACCTTGTAGATGGTAGACAGGCTTTGGGGAGTCAGGAGGTGAGTTACTCACCATAGGAATTGTAACCTCTGACATGCTCTTGTAGCAATGGTATTTATATGGCTACTCCAGTTCAGTTTCTAGTCAATGGTAGCCTCTAGGATGTTGATAGTGGGGGATTCAGTGCTCGTAATTCCATTGAATGTCAAGGGGAGATGGTTAGATTCTCTCTTGTTGGAAATGGTCATTGCCTGGCATTTGTGTAGCATGAATGTTACTTGCCACTTATCAGCCCAAGTCTGGATACTGTCCAGGTCTTGCTAGGGCTCCTTAATGCCATAATCGATCAAATGCTGCTTTGATGTCAAGGGCAGTCACTCTCACCTCACCTCTCGAGTTCAGCTCTTTTGTCCATGTTTGAACAAAGGCTGTAATGAGGTCAGGAGCTGAGTGGCCCTGGCAGAACCCAAACTGTGCGTCACTGAGCAAGTTATTGCTAAGTAAGTGCCGCTTGATGGCACTGTTGATGACGCCTTCCATCACTTTACTGATGATTGAGAGTAGACTGATGGGGCAGTAATTGGCCGGGTTGGACCTGTCCTGCTTTTTGTGTACAGGACATACCTGGGCAATTTTCCACATTGCAGGGTAGATGCTAGTGTTGTAGTTGTACGGGAACAGCTTGTCTAGGGGTGCAGCAAGTTCTGCAGCACAGGTCTTCAGAACTATTGCCGGAATATTGTCAGGACCCATAGACTTTGCAGTATCCAGTGCCTTCAGCCGTTTCTTGATATCACGCGGAGTGAATCGAATTGGCTGAAGTCTGGCATCTGTGATGCTGGGGACTTCAGGAGGAGGTCGAGATGGATCATCAACTCTGCTCTTCTGGCTGAAGATTGTTGCAAATGCTTCAGCCTTATCTTTTGCACTGATGTGCTGGGCTCCCCCATCATTGAGGATGGGGATATTTGTGGAGCCACCTCCTCCAGTTAGTTCTTTAGTTGTCCACCACCATTCACGGCTGGATGTGGCAGGTCTGCAGAGCTTAGATCTGATCTGTTGGCTATGGGATTGCTTAGCTCTGTCTATCGCATGCTGCTTACACAGTTTGGCATGCAAGCAGTCCTCTGTTGTAATTTCACCAGGTTCATTTTGAGGTATGCCTGGTGCTGCTCCTGGCATGCCCTCCTGCACTCTTCATTGAACGAGGGTTGGTCTACTGGCTTAATTGTAATGGTAGAGTGGGGAATATGCTGGGCCATGAGGTTACAGATTGTGGTGGAGTACAATTCTGCTGCTGCTGATGGCCCACAACACCTCATGGATGCCCAGTTTTGCATTGCTAGATCTGTTCAAAATCTATCCCATTTAGCACGGTGGTAGTGCCAAACAACACGATGGATGGTATCCTCAATGTGAAGGCGGGACTTCATCTCCACAAGGACTGTGCGGTGGTCACTCCTACCAATACTGGCATGGACAGATGCATCTGCGGCAGGCAGATTGTTGAGGTCGAGGTCAAGTATGATTGTCCCTCTTGTCGGTTCCCTCACCACTTGCTGCATACCCAGCCTAGCAGCAATGTCTTTTAGATCTCCGCCAGCTCGGTCAGTATTGGTGCTACTGAGCCACTCTTGGTGAAGTCATTGAAGTCCCCCACCCAGAGTACATTCTGTGCCCTTGCCACCTTCAGTGCTTCCTCCAAGTGGTGTTCAGCATGGAGGAGTACTGACTCATCAGCTGAGGGAGGGCGGTAGGTGGCAATCAGCAGGAGGTTTCCTTGCCCATGTTTGGCCTGATGCCATGAGACTTCCTGGGGTCCGGAGTTGATGTTGAGGATTCCCAGGGCAACTCCCTCCCGACTGTATACCACTGTGCCACCACCTCTGCTGGGTCTGTCTGACCGGTGGGACAGGACATACCCGGGGATGGTGAAGGCAGTGTCTGGGACATTGTCTGTAAGTTATGATTCCATGAGTATGACTACGTCAGGCTGTTGCTTGATTAGTCTGTGAGACAGCTCTCCCAACTTTGGCATAAGTCCCCAGATGTTAGTAAGGAGGACTTTGCAGGGTCAACAGGGCTGGGTTTGCCGTTGTCGTTTCCGGTGCCTAGGTCGATGTCGCGTGGTCTGTCTGGTTTCTTACTTTTTTATTGACTTGGTACTGGTTAGATACCAGATGCTCAGCCATTTCAGAGGGCATATGAGTCAACCACATTGTTGTGGGTCTGGAGTCACATGTAGGCCAGACCAGGTAAGGACAGCAGATTTCCTTCCCTAAAGGACATTAGTGGACCAGATGGATTTTTACAACAATCGACAATAGGCTGCCCAGGATCTTGTATGCCTTATGAGGTGAGAGTGACTGCCCTTGACATCAAGGCAGCATTTGACCGAGTATGGCATCAAGGAGCCCTAGCAAAACTGAAGTCAATGGGAATCGGGGGAAACGTCTCCACTGGTTGGAATCAAACCTAGCGCAAAGGAAGATGGCTGTGGTTGTTGGAGGTCAATCATCTGAGCTAAGGACATCACTGCAGGAATTCCTCAAGGTAGTGTCCTAGGCCCAACCATCTTCAGCTGCTTCATCAATGACCTTCCTTTAATCATAAGGTCCGAAGTGGGGATGTTCGCTGATGATTGCACAATGTTCAGCACCATTCACAACTCCTCAGATACTGAAGCAGTCTGTGCAGAAATGCAGCAAGACCTGGACAATATCCAGGCTTGGGCAGATAAGTGGCAAGTAACATTCGCACCACACAAGCGTCAGGCAATGACCATTTCCAACAAGAGAGAATCTAACCATCTGCCCTTGGCATTACGAGCACTGAATCCCCCACTATCAACATCCTAGAGGCTACCATTGACCAGAAACTGAACTGGAGTAGCCATGTAAATACCATGGCTGCAAGAACATGTCAGAGGCTCGGAATCCTGCAGTGAGTAACTCACCTCCTGACTCTTCAAAGCCTGTCCACCATCTACAAGGTTCAAGTCAGCAGTGTGATGGAATACTGTCCACTTGCCTGGATGGGTGCAGCTCCAACAACACTCAAGAAGCTCGACGCCATCCAGGACAAAGCAGCCCACTTGATTGGCACCCCATCCACAAACATTTTCTCCCTCCACCACTGACGCACAGTGGCAACAGTGTGTACCATCTACAAGATGCACTGCAGCAACTCACCAAGGCTCCTTAGACAGCACCTTCCAAACGCGTGACCTCTACCAACTAGAAGGACAAGGGCAGCAGATATATGAGAACACCACCACCTGCAGGTTCCCCTCCAAGCCACACACCATCCTGACTTGGAACTAGATCGCCGTTCCTTCACTGTCGCTGGGTCAAAATCCTGGAACTCCCTTCCTAACAGCTGGGTGTACTGCAGAACATGGATTGCAACAGTTGAAGAAGACGGGTCGTCACCACCTTCTCCAGGGCAACTAGGGATGGGTAATAAATGCTGGCCTATCACTATCCTCCTCATAGTTGATAATACTTACAAGTTTTGTGCCATCTCCAAATTTTCAAATAGTGCCCTGTGCACTCAACTTTAAGTCAGTAATATACATCAGAAAAAGCAATCATCCTCGTACTGATCCCTGGGGAACACCACTGTATACCTTCCTCCAGTCCGCAAAATAACTTCACCACTGCTCCCTCTTTCCTGTCACTTAGTCAACTTTGTACCCATGCTGCCACTGTCGCCTTTATCCATGGGCTTCAACTTTGCTGACAAGCAAATTGTGGCAATTTATCAAACACCTTTGCACCATATACACCACTTCAACCACATTACTCTCATCAACCCACTCTGTTACTGAATAAAAAAAACTCAATCAAGTTACACACCATTTGCCTTTAATAAATCCATTTTGCCTTTCATAATTAATACACATTTGTCCAAGTGACTGTTAATTTTATCCTCAATTCTCATTTCTCTTGGTCTTAAATTGCCCTGTGCATTATTGTAAATCTTTATTTTAAATGGATTAATGATTGCATTGAAATAGTATAGACAGGAATTTAATGCAAACATGCTTCCATAAGAACATCAGAAATAGGAGGAGAAGAACACCATACCAGCCCTCCAACCTGCTCTGTCATTCAACATGATCACGGCTGATCTTCTGCTTCAACTCCACTTCCCATATCCCTTGTTTCCCCAAGAGACCAAAAATCTGTCTATCTCTGTCTTAACTATATTCATTAATGGAGCATCCACAACTCTCTGGGGTAAAGAGTTCCAAAGATTTACAACCCTTTGAGAGAAGAAACTTCTTCTCATTTCAGTCCAAAAGATTGGCCCCCTTATCTTGAGACTGCAGCCCCATGTCTAGATTTCCCAGACAGGGGAAACCACTTCTCAGTGTCTACCCTGTCAAACCTCTTCAGAACCTCTCATTCTTCCAAACCCGAGAGAATATAGACCCAATTTACTCAGCCTCTCATCATAGGACAGCCCTCTCATGCCAGGGATCAGTCCAGTGAACCTTTGCTGTAATGCTTCCAAGACAAGTATATCCTTCCTTCAATATGGAGTAAGAGCCCTGGTGAGTTCATAAAATGGGCAGGCCGCACACCAAAGAGCCGCCGCAATCTTAAGCATGGCGGCTCATTTAAATAGCCGGGTCGGCCCGCCCCCTCCCCAATCTCGTGGAGGGGACAGGCTGTCCGTCCCCGGCATCAGCTGCCTGTGCGCAGGCGCTGGCGCCATTTTTAAAGGGTAGCCAGCCCTGCTGCCTAATTTAATTTTTTTAAGACAGGCCCCCAAAATTAAATACATTTCTACTGCCCCTTTCCCACCGTCCCCCCCCCCCCCCACCCCGCCCCATAACAATTACATGAACTTGTACATTTGTCCTTCCCTCCAACACTTATCTTTAACATCCGACCTTTACCCCCTCAAACTGCACAAAGTTTACAGTTCAACACTTCCCACCATCCCCCTACACCCATTACGTTTATTTAACCCCATACCCCCACCACCCACCGACACCCACCCCACCTGCACTAACAATGTTATCTCCTTCCTGCTCCCCACCAGCGTGGTGCCGCCTTTCTCCGGACGGGGATTTGAAGGCGCGGAAGTGCTGGCCGCCTCACCGCCCTCAAGATCACAAGTAAGTGTATGTTAATTCATTAATTTTATTGATTTGAATATTTTCATTTAGGTCCTGTCGCCCACCGTCAGGGAGGCCGCCACAGAGCCTCGCCACCGCCGGGAGGATCAAGCCGGGCCCTCACGGTGTGAGGTCCGTGGCGGGCCTCATCCGGAGCCATCTTCAGGTCCCACCCACCACGGAACCCGGTGCCTGGGGGAGAACAAGATCCAGCCCCAGGCGTGGTCTCACCAAAGTCCTGTAGCAATACTTCCTTATTCTTGTACTCCAATTGCTTTGCAATAAAAGCCAACTTGCCATTTACTTTCCTAATTGCTGGCTGTACCTGCATGCTAACTTTCCGTGTTCTTTGCACAAGTACATCCAAGTCCCTTTGAACATGAACATTAACAAGCTTCATGTCTTTAAAAAATATTCTGCTTCTCTATTCTTAATTCCAAAGTGAGTAACCTCATATTTCCCCATCTGCCGCCTTCTGGCCCACTCACTTAACCGGTCTATATCTCTTTGCAGCCTTTTTGTGTCCTCACAGCTTACTTTCCCACCTACCTTTGCATCACCAGAAAACTTAGATACATTACTATAAAATAAAAGCAAAATACTGCGGATGCTAGAAATCGGAAATAAAAACAGAAAGTGCTGCAAATACTCAGCAGGTCTGGCAGCATCTGTGGGGAGAGCAGCAGAGTTAACATTTCAGGTCGTGACCTTTTATCAGAATTGGCAAAGGTTACAAATGTAATAGGCTTTGAGCAAGTGAAAAGTGGGAGGGGAAGAAGACAAAAGGTAAGCTGTGTGATAGAGCAGAGGGCAAGAGAAATTAAATGACAACGATGTCACAGAACAAAAGGCAAACAGAATGGTAATAGTTGTATGAAAAGACAAAACATTAGTTCAGGGAGAGTGTTAATGGCAGCATAATGAACAGCTCTGTCCAAAAGCAAAAATCTAAAAAACAAGTTTACAACAGGTGCATGGCTAACAAAAAAAAAGAAATAGAATAAAATTAAAGTAGAATAAAATAAAATAAAAGGCAGTCATGTTCTGAAATTTTTGAACTCAATGTTGAGTGCAGAAGACTGTCGAGTGCCTAATCGGAAGATGAGGTGCTGTTGCTCAAGATTCAAAGAGGAAATTGTGAGAGTTCAGGGCCAACGTGTACCCGTTAAGGTGAAGGAGAGGACTAACAGGCCCAGAGAACCCTGGATGTCAAGAGATATAGAGGATTGGATCAGGAAAAAAAAGAAGGCTTATGGCAGATCCCAAGCACTGAAAACAGCGGAGGCACTAGAGGAGTATAGAAAGTGTAGGGTGGCACTTAAAAAAGTAATTAGGAAAGCGAAGAGGGGACATGAAAAAACACTGCCAGGCAAGATAAAGGAAAATCCCAAGGCGTTTTATAAGTATGTTAAGGGCAAGAGGATAACCAGGGAAAGAGTAGGGCCCATTAGGGACCAACGTGGTAATCTGTGTGTGGAGCCGGAGAATAGAGGTGAGGTTTTAAATGATTACTATTCATTGGTGTTCACTATGGAGAAGGACGATGTAGCTGTCGAGATCAGGGAGGGGGATTGTGATATACTTGAACATATTAGCATTGAAAGGGAGGAAATATTAGCTGTTTTAGCGGGCTTAAAAGTGGATAAATCCTCAGGCCTGGATGAGATGTATCCCAGGCTATCATTTGAGGCAAGGGAGGAGATATCAGGGGCTTTGACACATATTTTCAAATCCTCTCTGGTCACAGGAGAGGTACCAGAGGACTGGAGCACAGCGAATGTAGTACCATTATTCAAGAAGGGTAGCAAGGATAAACCAGGTAATTACAGGCCAGTGAGTCTAACATCAGTCGTTGGGAACCTATTGGAAAAAATTCTGAGGGACAGGATTAATCTCCACTTGGAGAGGCAGGGATTAATCCGGGATAGTCAGCATGGCTTTGTCAGGGGGTGATCGTGTCTAACTAACTTGATTGAATTTTTCGAGGAGGTGACTAGATATGTCGATGAGGGTAAAGCAGTAGATGTAGTATACATGGATTTCAGTAAGGCTTTTGATAAGGTCCTGCATGGGAGATTGGTTAAGAAGGTAAGAGCCCATGAGATCCAGGGCAATTTGGCAAATTGGATCCAAAATTGGCTTAGTGGCAGGAGGCAGAGGGTAATGGTTGAGGGCTGTTTTTGCGATTGGATGCCTGTGACCAGTGGTGTACCACAGGGATGAGAGAGGAGGTAAAAGAGAAGCCATTACACCTCCTGCGATTGCATGGGAAGGTGCCGTGGGAAAGGGACGTGATGTTGTGGGTGACGGAGGAGTGGACCAGGGTGTCGCGGAGGGAACGATCCCTTCAGAATGCTGACGGGGAGGGGAAGATGTGCTTCGTGGTGGCATCATGCTGGCTGGTGGCTGAAATAGCAGAGGATGATCCGTTGGATGTGAAAGCTGGTGGGGTGGAAAGTGAAGACAAGGGGAACCCTTTTGCGGTTCTGGGAGGGAGGGGAAGGGATGAGGGCAGAAGTGCGAGAAATGATAAATTACTCTCAGTCTCTGTGTCTAAGTCATTAATATAGATTTTAAATTGCTGAGGTCCCAGCGCTGATCCTTGTGGCACACCACTGATCACAGCCTGCCAACTTGAAATTGTCCCATTTATCCCTGCTTTCTGTCTGTTAACTAATCCTCTATCCATGCTGCTTTATTACCCCAGCTCCATGACCCCTTATCTTGTCAATTAGCCTTTCATGTGGCACCTTATTGAATGTCTTTTGGAAATCCAAGAATACTACATCTACTGGTTCCCCTTGCGCCATGTTAAGCAAGACCCCATCTCCCAATTCAAGTGGAAGTAAAAGATCCACTGGGCAGCACAGTGGTTAGCACCGCAGCTTCACAGCTCCAGCGACCCGGGTTTGGTTCTGGGTACTGCCTGTGTGGAGTTTGTAAGTTCTCCCTGTGATTGCGTGGGTTTCTGCTGGATGGTCTGGTTTCCTTCTACAGCCAAAGACTTGCAGGTTGGTAAGTAAATTAACCATTGTAAATTGCCCCTAGTGTAGGTAGGTAGTATGAGAATTGAGGGAAGGTGGGGATGTGGTAGGGAATATGGGGTTAAATGTAGGATTGGTATAAATGGGTGGGTGTTGGTCAGCACAGACTCAGTGGGTTGAAGGGCCTGTTTCACTGGTGTATCTCTCTATGACTCTATCCCACAGCAATCTTTGAAGAAGAGCAAAGCATTCTCCTGGTAACATGGTCATCACTTCTCCCTTAATCAACATTACTAAAGACAGATTAATTGGCCATTAATCTAATTAGCTGGCTACAGGAATGATTCTGTCTGCAAAATGGTGGCTATGTATGCCTGCATGGCACTTAAAAACAAAATGTTCACTGAATGTCCTGATGATATAATAAGCTGCTTCAAAACATCAAAAGCCTGGAGCTTTTTCAGCGCAATTTGCCTACAATTGGTCTAACTGGCCAAAAGAGCGCTGAACTTTAATTATGTTCAGCGCAACTGGAGTATTCACAATCTTTTGTGCTAGTTTACAAAACATCAAGCTAGAAGCTGGCCTGCCAACAAAACTGGACACACCCCCGGATGAATTAATCACTATTGTGAGTTTCTGCTAATTGTGCCTGTTTATGGGCCGTGAAGGAGACTCCAAAAATTAAACTAGATGCGTTGGGTGCAAAAATACTAATAGGCATTTTTTAAGTGCTTTTGGACATTTTTTTTAATTTGCTAAGACACTAAGGATGTTTTCGGGATAGTTTCTTAGAACAGCACATTCTGGAGCCAACCAGAGAGCAGGCTATACTAGACCTGGTATTGTGCAACGAGATAGGATTAATTGATGACCTCATAGTGAAGGCGCCCTAGGTAGCAGCGATCATACTATGATTGAATTTTACATTCAGTTTGAGGGAGAGAAGAATGGGACTAGTATTTTAAACTTAAATAGGGCAGTTATGATGACATGAACGCAGAGTGATCTGGCAAATTAAGTTAAGGGATAGGTCAATAGCGATGCAGTGGCAGACATTTAAGGGGATATTTCAGAATGCACAGAATAGATACATTCGAACGAGAAAGAAAAATTCCAAAAAGAGGACCCACCATCCGTGGTTAACTAAAAACGTTAAAGATAGTATCAAACTTAAAGAAAAAGCATATAATTGCGCAAAGCTGGATGGCAGGTCAGAAAATTGGACAGAATATAAAAAACAGCAAAGAATGACTAAAAGATTGATAAGGAGGAAAAAATTAGAGTATGAGAGAAAGCTAGCTCGAAATATAAAAACAGATGGTAAGAGTTCTATAGATATTTTAAAAATGAAAAAATCTAACAAAATGAGTGATGGTCCTGTAGAAAGTGAGTCTGGGGAATTAATAAGGGAAAATAAGGAGATGGCAGATGAACAGGTATTTTGCATTGGTCTTCACTATTGAGGATACAAGTAACATCCCAGAAATGGCTGTAAATCAGGAAATGGAAGGGAGGGAGGAACTCAAGAAAATTACAATCACCAGGAAGGTCATACTGAGAAAATTGTTGGAGCTGTGGGCTGACAAGTCCCCAGTCCTGATGGACTTCAGCCTAGGGTCCTAAAAGAAGTGAGATAGTTGATGTGTTGGTTTTTATTTTCCAAAATTCCCTAGATTCGGGGGAAGGTTCCATTAGATTGGAAAATAGCGAATGTAACTCCTTTATTCAAAAGGGAGGGAGACAGAAAGCAGGAAACTACAGGCCAGTTAGCTTAACATCTATCTCAGAGAAAATGTTAGAAGCTATTATTAAAAATGTTATAGCAGGGCATTTCGAAAAATTCAAGGTAATCAGGCAGAGCCATCATGGTGTCAGGCAAACCCCCACCTCTGAGGCACACATAATTTCACCACATGAACATTAAAACTTAAAATTGCAAGCCCTGACTGGAAGGACATTTGCCTAGTACTAGCAGTGTTGGAACAGTGGGGACCCAGTCATTGCTTCCCCAATACACAGAAGAAGTGGTCAGACCAGTTTTAGTCACATGACTAACTGGCTGTTGCAGAGAATTTGAACTTCCAACAAAGGATTTTGAACTCAGATAAAGCTATGCGCTCATGGAGTAAAGATCTCTCCTGGAACTGAAGCAAGAATTACCTCCTCTCATGTCTACTTGTCCCATCTCCTTCCCACGGAACTGAATCTTGTGAAAACATATGAAACACAAAGAGAGAAAAGTCTCCTACATAAACAAGTTTTAAGAAGAACACTGGGCCCAGACAAAAGCAAGACTACTTACAAAAAGGACTAAACCATGAGCTCGAAGCACCGTAACAAGATATTGCCTCAAACTGTTCCACCTTATCTTTTCTTCTCTTTTCTGTTCCTATCTGTATGTGATATCGTGTGTGCATGCTAGCGTGGGCACGTCGTATATCCATAGGTGTGAACCGTATTAGAGTTTAAGTTTGAAGTTTTAATATAATTTCACCTTTCTTCTTTAAACCTGAGAAAGCCTGTGTGAATTGGTTTCTTTGTCTTATAATTGGAAAACTGTGAACAAGGGTTGACAAAAAGGAGAGCTCAAAACACAGTGTCTTTAAAATTAAACACTGTTACAATAAGACCAGGTGAAGACAATAACAGACCCCTAGACCCCTTTCTCACCTGGTCGTAACAATGGTTTTGTGAAAGATAAATCATGTTTAACCAATTTATTGACATTCTTTGAGGAAGTAACATGTGCTGTGGATGAAGGGAAGCTGGTGAATGTACTGTACTTAGATTTCCAGAAGGCATTTTATAAATATTATTGTGGAAAATAAAAGCTCATGATGTAGGGGGTAACATATTGGCATGGATAGAAGATTGGATAGCTGATGGGAAACAGACAGTAGGCATAAATGGATCATTTTCTGGTTGGCAAGATGTAATGGGTGGTTTGCCACAGGGATCAGTGCTGGGGCCTCAACCTTTTACAGTTTATATAACTGAGTTGGATGAAGGGACCAAAGGTATGGTTGCTAAATTTGCTGATGACACAAAGATAGGTAGGAAAGTAAGTTGTGAAGAGAACATAAAGAGGCTACAAAGGGATATAGTTAGGTTGAGTGGGCAAAGATCTGAAAAATGGAGTACAATATATGAAAATGTGAAATTGTCCATTTTGGCAGGAAGGATAAAAAAGAATATAATTTAAATGGTGAGAGGTTGCCGAGCTCTGAGATGCAGAGGGATCTGGGTGTCCTAGTGCATGAATCACAAAAGGTTAGTATGCAGGTACAGAAAGTAATTAGGAAGGATAATAGATTGTTATCATTTATTGCGAGGGGAATTGAATACAAAAGTAGGAAGGTTATGCTTCAATTATACAGGGCATTGGTGAGACCACATCTGGAGTACTGTTTACAGTATTGGTCTCCTTATTTAAGGAAGGATGTAAATGCGTTGGAAGAGTGCAGAGGAGGTTTACTAGACTAATACCAGGAATGAGCGGGTTGTCTTATGAGTAAAGATTGGACAAGCTAGGCTTGTATCCACTGGTGTTCAGCAGAGTAAGAGGCAACTTGATTGAAACATATCAGATCCCGAGCAGTCTTGACAGGGTGGATGTGGAAAGGATGTTTCCACTTGTGGGAGAATCTAGAACTAGGGTTCACTATTTAAAAATAAGGGATCGCCCATTTAAGACAGAGATGAGGAGAAATTCTTTCTCTCAGAGGGTCGTGAGTCGTTGGAATTCTCTTTAAATATTTTTAAGGCAGAGGTAAATAGATTCTTGATAAGCAAGGGAGTGAAAGGTTATCGGGGATAGGTGGGAATGTGGAGTCAAAGTTACAATCAGATCAGCCATGATCTTACTGAATGCTGGAACAGGCTCAAGGGGCTGAGTGGCCTACTCCTGCTCCTAATTCATATGTTCTTATATTCGTATGGCCCCAATATAACTAGGAAATGTTCCTGTATACTAGTCATTTCTAGCAATTTAAAATTGGTGGTAGATTGACACTGTGATTACAAATGCTTTTTTATTGTTATTGTGACATCTGTAATAGCTGAGCATTTTGTATATTGAGCATTTTGTATATTGAGCATTTTGTATATTGAGCATTTTGTATACTGCCCTCTCTGATGTGGAGATGCAAATAAAGGTTCCACAATGGCTGCATACTGTAAAACTCCTTTTAGACTTAGTGAATACACAACAGAAAGATGGTAACAAGGATGGGACTTGGTTTTACATTCATTCGAGAGATTACAGTCTAAAGAAAATTGTGACACACTTTTTGGAACTCCCAAAATCGATCTTGAGGAATTTTGGGCGATTTGAAAGATTGCTCTGGGTGTGTCTGCAGCACAGTATGTAATTGAAAAAAATGGCACTCAAGACATATTTTGGGATAATGGGGGAATCCAACCCTAACAAAGAAGACTGGTGTAATTATGAATGAAGGTTACACATTTGACTGCAAGCTAATAAAATAGGAGATGACGATAAAACGAAAGTTTTCCTCACCATGATGGGGCCAGATGCGTTTGAGGTTGTGTTTAACCAATGTTGCCCATGAGGTCCCTGTACTTTAGACTATGCTGAGATAAATGAGATTCCGTGGTACGACTAAGAATGAAATTGCACTGCAAGTTGCATTATATGAAAGGAAGCAGTTGCCAAGTGCGTTTACTGCAGATCATATTCTCGAATCAAAGAAACTCTCCTGTTACTGTGGTCATGGCGCAAACTTAGAAGTCAACCTTAGAGACACATTTATTGAAGGTCTCAAGAACAGTAAAATCCAGGCCAAAACTTTGAGTAAAGACAATAAACTGACGTGGAAGGAGGTCAGCAATGCGGCCACAGCCATGGAAATGGCAGGAAGAGGTAGAATCACAGACTCACAGAATTTTTACAGCACAGAGGAGGCCATTCAGCCCACTGTGTCTGCACTGACAGCCAAGCTCATAGACTCAGAGTCAAAAATTTTCTGTTAGCTATGGTAGCCACCAAGCATCTAAATGCTCTTATTTCCAGTCAAAGTGCTATGCCTGTAGGAAAGTTTGTCATATCCAGACAACATACAGGAGTAGAGGAAACAGCAATGCTCCTGGTCACGGAAAAACTCCATGTTACCACAATGCATTGGGTTTAGGTCGTGGTAAATCTAAAGCTAGTTCAGGAGCCTGGAAGTCCTCGAATGCAGATATGATGGATATGGAAACAGAAGTTGAAGATCAAGACTTGTACTCAATCAGGGAGCAAGGAGAACAGCACATGGTAGTTGAGAGAAAAGGGCTGAAGATATAATTCCAGTGCTCACTGTAAAAATGAAAGTCAGAGATTCACAATGTACTTTCATCATTGGTACTGTTGCAGCAGTGTCTATTGGGAGGAGAGTACAAGAAGTCCCTAAGTCACATTCCCTTAAGAAAAACTCATGTGAAATTGACTAGTTATTCCAATAACAGTATTCCAGCATTAGGTGAAGTTAGTGTTAGGGTAAAAAATGATGATGCTTCTTATTACTTGCCGTTGGTAGTAGTAGGAGGGAACAAAGTCTTCCTGATGGGAAGAAATTAGCTTAAGAAAATACAGTTAAACTGGGCCGAGTTATTTACAGTAGGGATCAGTAAGATTACATCTGGCATTGAGGAGCTGAAGACTTATTCAATTTTAGCTAATGAATTACTTGTGAATTACTTGACATACACAAATGACATGCCAGTGTCTGCCAGAGAAATTTCTGAGAAACTCAGAAGGATGTGGTGCTCATAAAGTACTCAATTATGTTATGAATGGATAGCATAAAGAGTGTGATGAGAAATTGCAGGAGTATTTCACATGTAGAAATAAACTGAGTATAGATCAAGGCTGTCTCCCATGGGGTTTAAGAGTCGTCATTCCGCCAAGGTTTAGGGAGAGATTTTTAGAGGAACTTCATCAAGTGCACACAGGGGTAGTCCATATGAAAGCAGTGGCAAAAGCTTTTTAGTATCCAAAGGAAGATGGAGATATTGAAGAGTTGGTGAAAAGTTGTGAAGGCTGTCTCAATGTGAGAAAGGATCCAACCAAGGTTCCTTTCATTCCATGATCAAACACAAGAAAACTGTGGAAATGAGTACATGTCGATTTCTTTGAAGTGGAAGGTAAAGAGTATATTTTTTTGATTGATAGCTATAGCAAATGGATAAATGTTGAATCAGCACCCAATACCAGGAGTGCAAAAACTATTGAGGTTTTGAGAAGTTAGTTTGCAAGTTATGGGTTGCCAGACATGTTGTTGTCAGCTAATGGTCTACAGTTTATGTTAGAACAATTTGAAATATTTGTGAGTAAGAATGGAGTCAAACACATTCTAATACCACCATATCACCCAGTACCGAATGGTGCTGCAAAATGAAGTGTATAAATTGTGAAGAGGTCTTTGCAGAAGTATTTGCTAGGCAGTTTCTCTTTGACACAGGCTAAACAAGTTTCTGTTCTCTTATAGAATAACCCCACAGTCTACAACAGATTGCTCACCTTATGGGTTGGTGTTTAAACATGCTCCTGGGACAAGGCTTAGTTTGCTTAAGCTTGATGTCAATAGAAAAGTCAGAGAAAAGCTAGACAGAGTGAGTCATGATACTCAAGACATGAAATTTAGAGAGTTCAGTGCTGGTCAGGTCATGGTGAAAAACCACCGAGGTTATAAGGGAGTATATTTGTTTGGAATTATTGTAAAAAGACGAGGTATATTCACATATCTAGCGAAGATTGGAAAGAGACTCCATTAGTGTATGTAGACCATTTGCTTGAAAGAGGAAATCTGACAAAGGGAGAGCAAGAGAAACCTCCTATAGTCCAAGTTCCTCCAGTCCCAAGCGAAAGTCAGAATGAAAGTGAAAATCACAAAGCAAGTGAAAGTTTGCTGGTATCACAGAGCAACGTTAGTCAGAGTCTTTGATTAAGACTAATCAACCAATTTCACAGTCCAACCATTCAGTGGAGTTGATAGTCAAAGTCAAAGTGCAGGATTAACATAGTCTGGGAGAGCAGAGTAAAGTTAATGGAAATGGAAGAAGATACCCAGACAGAAAGGGAAAGAAGCCAGATGGATTAATTGAAAGTATGTAGATTGGAAGGAGAAATAGTTGTTCTTTTCATTACTTTTTGTTAGATGATGATATTTTTGTTAAAGACATACTGTGTTAAGGAAAAACAATTTTTTTTACATACAAATTACTCTGGTAATTTTGGTTATATGGGGGATGGATTTTGTGCTGGAGGCAGGGCTCCCAGCTCCTGAAAAGGTGGGGTTCTGCCTTTTCGTGCCCCCACGTACCCATGCCACCCAGCAGTATCGACAGCACCACTGGGAGCAGTGGCTACTGTCGGTAGTGCAAAGGCCTCGGACTCAGGCCCAGGGCTGGAACCCCATAACAGGAGTAAGTGAGGTGGGGTCGCCAGAGCCAGTCTGGAAGGTCCTGGCGAAGCTGGGTGGTAGAGGTGTAGTCCAGGGGGAGGATGGTCCTGGGGGGCTAGAGTTGTTCCTGGTGGGGGTCCTCCATGGGCCACAAATCCCCCATGAAGGAGGGAACCACTCCCCCAAGCCCGCATGGAGGGCGCCTCACTTTACAAGGTGTCCTCCATGCACAATGGAGGCCCCCCTGCTGCTGGTAAGATTCCAGTGGTGGCGGGAAGAGGCCCTTAATTGGCCGTGAATAGGCCACTTGAGGGCCTCAATTGGCCTCTGGGCGGGCAGGGTGTTGTCAGCCTATCCCGCCCCGGAGAAGATTGCTGGGTGACGGGCAGGTGACGGGACCTCCGCCCTGCCACCCGTCATGATACTCTGTTCCACCCCCCACTCCGACCCACCCACCCCCCTCAGGGGGCCTCACAAAATCCCCGCCTATGTTTTAGTTGTGATTACAGTAACAAGCATACAACCCACCTGTTAAATTTCAAGGTATTGTTATTGTATTCTGATAAATTATGTACATTTACTATTTAACATTTTAATGTATAAGTTGTTTTGTTTAGGTGGGGAGGGAGTGTGATATCTGTAATCGCTAAGCATTTTGTCCATTGAGTATTTTGTTTACTGCCTTCTCTGCTGCCCTCTCTGTTGGGGAGGTGTAAATGAAGGTACCACTGTGCGACTCATTTTAGATTTAATCAGTGATAACAACAGTGATTAACTCATTTCAGTTCTATTAATCAAAATGCACCTAGTTATCACCCTTATGTATATCAAGGAATATTTTTAAAGAAAACATTTTTTTTTAGTTACATTTTAAAATACTGCCCAATCACGGTGGTTCATGGCAGATTTTATGTTAGCTGATGTCTGAGATTGAGTGGAAATTCAAAGAAAAAAAACAATTCTCAAAACTAGCACAATGTTGGTCACAATTTGTGCTTGTTTCGTTGATTGTGCCCAGAAGTGGAAACTGTTTTATTACAGCAGACTAGAAGAAAAAGAAATGAATGGTGTCACGAAAACGTGCTATGTCGAACGATGATTTTTTTTCATGCACCAGCTGGAAATCCAAATTAACTTTAAAAAAAAGAAATAGATAAAAGGTGACTCTATACTAGCAGCTAAAGATGGCCAGCCCAATTTGCATCACTGTACTCCACATTCCAATGCATTGAGATGGAGACAGATTGTCTGCACAGACCCATCAAGAACAATAACCTGGGGCAGCTGACTGAACTACCTATCCTGTTCCCATTAGCAAGGCCTCAAGGCCATCACCTGAATATTAAACTGATGGAGATGAACCCCCCAAACTTAATCACTTGAACGATGGGACACTGTGAGAATGGAATTTCTGGACATGGACTGATTAAGTTGCAAGAGGGAATACACACTGGTAACCACCATGCTTGAATCATAGAGTCATAGTGTTTTACAGCAAAGAAACAGGCCCTTCGGCCCAACGCGCCTGCACTGACCATCAAGCACCCATCCAAAAACTAATCCCACTTACCCACAGTTGGCCCGTAGCCTTGTATGTTATGGTGTTTCAAGTGTTCATCGAAATACTTCTTAAATGTTGTGAGTGCTGCTGCCTCTACCACGCCTTCAGGCAGTGTGTTCCAGATTCTAACCACCCTCTGGGTGAAAAAATCTTTCCTTAATCCCCTCTAAACCTCCTGCACCTTACCCTAGTTATTGACCTCTCCACTAAGGGAAAAAGTTTCTTCCTATCTAACCTATCAATGCCCCTCATAATTTTGTATAGCTCAATCAGGAAACAACCCTCTACCATCACCCTCTGCCTCCTTCCACTAATCCAATTTTGAATCCAATTTGCCAAATTACCCTGGATCCCATGGGCTCTTACCTTCTTAACCAATCTCCCAAGCGGGACCTTATCAAAAGCCTTACTGAAGTCCATGTAGACTACATCAACTGCTTTACCCTCATCTACACATCTAGTCACCTCCTCAAAAAACTCAATCAAATTTGTTAGACACGATCTCCCCCTAACAAAGCCATGCTGACTATCTGCCACATCTTAATCCCTGCCTCTCCAAGTGGAGATTAATCCAAGTGGAGAATTTTTTCCAATAATTTCCCTACCACTGTCATTGGACTCACCCGCCTATAATTACCTGGTTTATCCCTGCTACCCTTCTTGAATAATGGTACCACATTCGCTGTCCTCCAGTCCTCTGGCACCTCTCCTGTGGCCTGAGAGGATCTGAAAATTTGTGTCAGAGCCCCCGCTATCTCCTCCCTTGCCTCACATAGCAGCCTGGGATACATCTCATCTGGGCCTTGGGATTTATCCACCTTTAAGCCCATTAATACAGCTAATACTTCCTCCTTTTCAATGCTAATTTGATCAAGTATATCACAAACCCCCTCCCTGATCACTACACCTACATCGTCCTTCTCCATTGTGAACACGGATGAAAAGTAATTGTTCAAAACCTCACTTATTTCCTCTGGCTCCACACATAGATTGCCTCTTAGATCCCGAATGGGCCCCACATTTTCCCTGGTTATCCTCTTGCCTCTAACATACTTATAAAATGCCTTGGGATTTTTCTTTATCTTGTCTGCCAAAGATTTTTCATGCCCCCTCTTCGCTCTCCTAATCACTTTTTTAAGTACTCCCCGACACTTTCTATACTCTCTTGTCACTGGATGATGATCATGTGACAGGCCCACCATTTGTGTGCTTAACCAAGTGTTTTCTTTGCAGCAACCAGCAGCTACACACTGACCCAAGTGGGATCACTCCTTCCTTTCTCTCTCTGCAATCCACCTTGCAAGCTTCAAACCTTGCCTGCTGACCGTGACCACCTAGACATGTCCCTGCTGCAGACAGAGACTCCTTGAAGAAAATCAACTGCATTGCTGTCTCCAGGAAAACCACCTAATCAGTCGTCCACATCTTCAAACCGGAAACCTCAGGACCACCAAAGGAAAGTCGCACAACCACCGAATTCAGTCTGAAGCCAGCCGAGTCACCAACCTCTACAGACTATATAACCCCCTTTTATTTCTCTGGACTCTAATTTGATCAATCTATCTTTCCCCACTCTGTAACCTATTTGTGTCTGTACGAACTTCGAGTATGTGTGTGTGAAAGTTGGAGCGTATTTTATTGTTTAACTTAGAGCAGTTTGAGTACAATAAAGATAATCTCTTTCTTTGTTAAACTCAAGGAAACATGTTCGATTGATTCCTTTTATGATCATGGTGCGTAAACAGTTAAACATTGGCAAGTATATCCACCTCAAAAAGAAATAAACCTGCTGTGGTCAAACAAGGAGAGGGAAAGGAGGGAACCCCTTCAATCCCTCCTCACCTAATCATAACAATGGGAAGCCATAAGCTAAAGTTTTGTTCCGATTGTGATGGACCAGAGCTCTACCAATCACATTTCACATCACAAGCATCCTATGAGGATCCAACAGTTGTTATTATTTTTCTTGAATCCACATTACAACTTCATGTCATCTATTAATTTTATCTCAACATTTGCCAATGGTATTTATTTCCTTGCTAAAACCACATTGTACTGATTATAAACAAAGAGCTGTTCTGTTTATACTGGTTTTAGATTTGAAAATGTGCACTTTAATTGCTGACACATTTTAAGTGCAGTGTGCTGCACAAATGGATTCCTTTTTCAGCTCATTTAAACTCCTCGTCTCTCCCTTAACCAGTGTTTCACCTTAATGCAAACATTTGGTGACTTTCTTCCAAAATAAACAATGTTAATTAGCCATGTCAGCTATTTTGGATTCAGAAATTAGCAGTGTAGTTCAGTGCCCTGTAACCCCAGCTCGGGATGCAGCTGAAGGGAACACATGTGGGAAGAACACTTTGGCTGAATCTTTGCTGTCTGACCAACAGAGTGCAGGCATTAGGTAGGGTCCCAAGTTTAACGCCTTTGTAATTTATAAGTGATATTGTTCCTCAAATCTTACTTACAGAGAGTCATCATCAGCTTTTTAAAAATTTGTTCTTAGGATATGGATGTCAGTGGGAAGGCCAGTATCTATTGCCCATCCCTAGTTTCCCTTGAGAAAGAGTTTGGTGGGCCTTTTCTTGAAGCGCTGGAGTCTGCAACAAAGTTCCATAATGCCGTTGGGGGGGAGTTGAACCCTGCAACTGTGAAGGAATGATGAAGCTCAACTGTTAATTTCTTTTAAAAATGAAATTACTTTAGCATGCTTTATCATAGTCATAAAGTCATATGCCAACTCTTTTCTGTTGCTTTTTGTTGATTGTACCTGGTGTGTTTTGATCTACAGAGGGGATATTGGCATGCAGGAACTACTGATGGCGTAAGTATGAGGGAATTGTGTTAGCTTTAGACCCTTGGCAGATATGGGGTATTTTTGTGGGCTGTAAATGAGGTGCCTTGCCATTGATTTACTGCCAGGGTGCCAATCTATACATTCCTCTTTAAGTAATAAATGTTAAGTCATCTAATAGAACCCTGGACTAAATCATGAAAATTCGCTACTTTGAAGATTTGGAAATGAACCACCTAAACTTCCTCAATAAGACTTGCATTCCTACTGGTGCTAAAGGGGCAAGATAACTCACAAATCTTGCCGCAGGAAAACCAAAGTACAGCTTTTCATTGGAATGCTGGTCAAAAGTTGAGAAGCTATGTTTGGCTCAGTAAAATATGTCCACCCTGCCCCCACCTCCATATCTGGAGAAAGTACTGTGACGTGGGCAGAAGTTATGCCGAGAATATAAGCTGCCTCCCAAATAGAGGAGAACTGGCTCAGATACATCAACAGCATCTAAGGACAGCCAGAAAGAAACTGGCAAAGGAAGAACAAGGCCACCATAAAGGTACTCTCCAAAACTGAAAGGAGGCTGGTGACCTAAGGAGCTTGGAAAGAAAGGATGATACTAACTCTACTCAGTTTCAAGATTGTGGTAAGTTTTTAAAAAAACATGAACCAATTTTAAAAGTCAAGAGCTGCAATTTACATATTACTTACCTCTAAGAGCCAGGCCATTTAACAGGGAAATCAGGAAGCATTTTTTCACACAAAGGGGAGTAGAAAGCTGGAATTCTCTCCCCAAAAGGCTGTGGATGCTGGAACAATTGGAGCTTTCAAGACTAAGAGTCATAGATTTTGTTAGGTAAGGGTAACAAGGGCTATGGAGCTAAGGCAGTTAAATGGAGTTGAGATACAGATTAGCCATGATAGTGAAGCAGGCTCGAAGGGCTGAATAGCTGACTCTTGTTCTTATGTTCCTATGTTCTGATATGAAGTACTTGCACTCGTAAAATATCACATCCCTTTTATAAGTTATGGTGACTGAGGACAATTCTCAGGAAGATGTAAAATTGTCACAAATGTGTCTCAGTTCTCAACAGCCACAGAGCTAACAGGCACTTCCTATGCCCTCGTTGGTTCTTTAATTGCTTTCTCCAACACGTGTTGCCTTGCTGCCCACAATTAGTGCTGTGAAATGTGAGTAAGCAGAGGATGCAAGAACATTAGTACATAGAAACATAGAAAATAGGAGCAGGAGTAGGCCATTTGGCCCTTCGAGCCTGCTCCGCCATTCATTATGATCATGGCTGATCATCCAACTCAGTTGCCTGTTCCGGCTTTCTCCCCATATCCTTTGATCCCTTTAGATCCAAGAGCAAAATTTAACTCCTTTTTGAAAACATTCAATGTTTTGGCCTCAACTGCTTTCTGTGGTATCAAATTCCACAGGCTCACCACTCTCTGGGTGAAGAAATTTCTCCTCATCTCAGTCCGGAAAGGTTTACCCCATATCATTGGACTATGACCCCTGGTTCTGGACTCCCCCACCATCAGGAACATCCTTCCTGCAACTACCTTGTCAAGTCCTGTTAGAACTTTATAGGTTTCTATGAGATCACCCCTCACTCTTCTGAACTCCAGCAAATATAATCCTAACCGACTCAATCTCTCCTCATACGTCAGCCCCGCCATCCCAGGAATCAGTCTGGCAAACCTTCGCTGCACTCCCTCTATAGCATGAACATCCTTCCTCAGATAAGGAGACCAAAACTACACACAATATTCCAGGTGTGGCCTCTGCAAGGCTCTGTATATTTGCAGCAAGACATCCCTGCTTCTGCACTCAAATCTTCTCACTATGAAGGGCAACATACCATTTGCCTTTTTTACCACCTGTTGCACCTGCATGCTTACCTTCAGCGACTGGTGTACGAGAACACCCAGGTCTCGCTGCATATTCCCCTCGCTCAGTTTATAGCCGTTCAGATAATCATCTGCCTTCCTGTTTTTGCTACCAAAGTGGATAAACTCACATTTATCCACATTATACTGCATCTGCCATGCATTACCCCACTCACTCAACTTGTCCAAATCACCTGAAGCCTCTCTGCATCCTCCTCACAACTCACCCTCCCACCCAGTTTTGTGTCATCTGCAAATTTGGAAATATTACATTTAGTTCCCTCATCTATATCATTAATATATATTGTGAATAGCTGGAGTCCTAGCACTGATCCCTGCGGTATCCCACTAGTCACTGCCTGCCATTCGGAAAAAGACCCATTTATCCCTACTCTTTGTTTCCTGTCTGCCAACAAATTTTCTATCCATTGCAATACACTACCCCCAATCCCATGCACTTTAATTTTACATGCTAATCTCTTATGTGGGACTTTGTCAAAAGCCTTTTGAAAGTCCAAATAAACCACATCCACTGGCTCCCCCTCATCAACTCTACCAGTTACATCCTCAAAGAATTCTAGTAGATTTGTCAAGCATGATTTCCCTTTCGTAAATCCATGCTGACTCTGTCCGATTCTACCACTGTTCTCCAAGTGCTCTGCTATAAAATCTTTGATAATGGACTCTAGAATTTTCCCCACTACCGACGTCAGGCTGACTGGTCTATAATTTCCTGCTTTCTCTCTACCTCCCTTTTTAAATTGTGGGGTTACATTAGCTACCCTCCAATCTGTAGGAACTGTTCCAGAGTCTATAGAATCTTGGAAGATGACCACCAATGCATCCATTATTTCTAGGGCCACTTCCTTGAGTATTCTGGGATGCATACCATCATGCCCTGGGGATTTAACGGCCTTCAATCCCATCAATTTCCTCAACACCATTTCTCTACTAATACTGATCTCTTTCGGTTCCTCTCTCTCACTCTCTCTCTCACCCCCAATCCCATGCGCTTTAATTTTACATGCTAATCTCTTATGTGGCACTTTGTCAAAAGCCTTCTGAAAGTCCAAATAAACCACATCCACTGGCTCCCCCTCATCAACTCTAATAGTTACATCCTTCGAGAATTCTAGTAAATTTGTCAAGCATGATTTCCCTTTCGTAAATCCATGCTGACTCTGCCCAATTCTACCACTACTAAGTGCTAAGTTCTCTACTAATACTGATTTCTTTCAGTTCCTCTCTCTTACTAAGCCCTGTGTTCCCCAACATTTCTGGTATGATATTTGTGTCCTCCTTTGTGAAGACAGAACCAAAGTATGCATTTAGTTGGTCAGCCATTTCTTTATTCCCCATAATAAATTCCCCTGTTTCTGACTGTAAGGGACCTACATTTGTCTTCACCAATATTTTTCTCTTCACATACCTATAGAAACTTTTACAATCAGTTTTTATGTTCCTAGCAAGCTTGCTCTCATACTCTATTTTCCCCTTCTTAATCAATCCCTTGGTCCTCCTTTGCTGAATTCTAAACTGCTCCCAATCCTCAGGTCTGTTGTTTTTCCTGGCAAATTTATATGCCTCTTCCTTGGACCTAATGCTATCTCTAATTTCCCTTGTAAGCCATGGTTTGGCTATCTTTCCCGTTTTACTTTTGCGCCAGACAGGGATAAACAATTATTGCAGTTCATCCATGCGCTCTGTAAATGTTTGCCATTGCCTATCCACCATCATCCCTTGAAGCAACGTTTCCCAATCCGTCATGGCCAACTCGCGCCTCATACCTTCGTAGTTTCCTTTACTAAGATTCAGGACCCTTGTCACAGAATCATCTACGTCACTCTCTATCTTGATGAAGAATATTATGGTCGCTCGTCCCCAAGGGGTCTCGCACCACTAGATTGTCAATTATTCCTCTCTCATTATACAAGATCCAGCCAAGGATGGCCTGTTCTCTAGTTGGTTCCTCAACGTATTGGTCCAGAAAACCATCCCGTATACAGTCCAAGAATTCCTCCTCTACGGTATTGTAACTAATTTGATTTGCCCAATCTATATGCAGATTAAATTCACCCAATATTACAGATGTTCCTTTATCGCATGCATCTCTAATTTCCTGTTTAATGCCATTCCTAACATCACCACTACAGTTTGTGGGTCTATATACAACCCCCATTAACATTTTTTGCCCCTTAGTGTTTCTCAGCTCTACCCATACAGATTTCACTTTGTCAGAGCTAATATCTTTCCTCACTATTGCGTTAATTTCCTCTTTAACCAGCAATGCAACTCCACCGCCTTTTGCTTTTTGTCTGTCCTTCCAAAATACTGCATATCCATGGATGTTCATTTCCCATCCCTGGTCACCTTGCAGCCATGTCTCCGTAATCCCGACTATATCCTACCCGTTTACATCTATTTGCACAATTAATTCATCCACTTTATTACGAATGCTCCGCGTGTTAAGGCACAAAGCCTTAAGGCTTGTCTTTTTAACATTACTTGTCCTCTTCCCAATATTTTTCACTGTGTCCCTGTTTGATTCTGGCCCTTGATTTCTCTGCCTATCACTTTTCTTATTCCCCTTACTGTATTTTGTTCTTGTCTTTGATCCCCCCTCCTCTGACTCCTTGCAAAGGTTCCCATCCCCCTGCCATTTTAGTTTAAACCCTCCCCAACCACTCTAGCAAATACTCCCCCTAGGACATCAGTCCCGGTCCTGCCCAGGTGTAACCCGTCCAGTTTGTACTGGTGCCACCTCCCCCAGAACCGGTCCCAATGCCCCAGGAATCTAAAACCCTCCCCCTAGCCACTAGCCACAGAATCCTTAGCTGGTAAATATTATTCGTTGTACTCCAAAGAATTGCCTCAATTTGCTTCATGCACCAATTTATCAACGGCGACAAAAACGTAGCTTACAATTGTGACTTCTGAGACCGTGTTGTATGAAATGAATACTCAGGTATGGAAGCTTCATGTGTGTGAGTGCATGGGAACTTGATTCACAAATTTTTCACTCCTCAGCTTAATGTAAGCAACAAAGCTATATTTGATATACAGAGCAGCTTGGTGAACAGCTGACTGCAGTCCAGTCACAAGCTTGGCAGAAATGGAAGGGGTTGTCAACAGTGCTATCAAGTGGCACTTGCTCACTGACGCTCAGTTTGGGATCCCCCATTGCCACTCAGCTCCTGACATCATTACAGCCTTGGTCCAAGCTGAACTCCGGAGGTGAGGTGAGAGTGACTGCCATGGACATCAAGGCAGCATTTGACCGAGTATGGCATCAAGGAGGCCGAGCAAAACTGAAGTCATTGGGAATCAGGGGGAAAACTTTCTGCTGATTGGAGTCATACCTAGCGCAAAGGCAGATAGTTGTGGTTGTTAGAGTTCAATCATCTCAGTCCCATAGAGGGAGTGCAACGAAAGTTCACCAGACTTGTTCCCGGCATGGCGGGACTGTCCTATGAAGAGAGATAGGGGAAACTGGGCCTGTATTCTCTAGAGTTTCAAAGAATGAGAGGTGATCTCATTGAAACTTACAAATTATTTACAGGGATAGACAGGTTGATGCAGCTAAGATGTTTCTCCTGGTTGGGGAGTCTAGAACAAGGGGATACAATTTCAAAATAAGGGGGAAGCCACTTGGGACAGAGATGAGGAGAAATGTCATTACTCAGAGGGTTGTGAATCTTAGGAATTCTCTATCCCAGAGGGCTGTGGAAGCTCAGTCATTGAGTATGTTTAAAGCAGAGATTGACAGATTTCTAAATACAAATGACATAAGGGGATTGAAGTGGAAGATCAGCCATGATCATATTGAATGGCAGGGCAGGCTCGATGGGATGAATGGCCTACTACTGCTCCTATGTTCCTATGTCATCATTGTAGGAGCTCCTCAGCTGCCTCATCAATGACTTTCCCTCCATCATAAGGTCTGAAGTGGGGATGTTCGCTGATGATTGCCCAATGCTCAGCACCATTCGCAACTCCTCAAATATTGAAGCAGCCCCTGTCTAGATGCAGCAAGACCTGGGCACATCCAGGCTTGGGCTGATAAGTGGCAAGAAACAATTGTGTCACACAGCGCCAGGCAATGACCATCTCAAACAAAAAATAATCTAACCATCTGCCCTTGTTGTTCAATGGCATTACCATAGCTGAATCCCTCAATATCAAAATCCTGGGAGTTACAATTGACCAGAAACTGAACTGGACCAGCCACATAACTAATTTTGTTTTAATATTTGTTCCTGGGATGTGGGTGGCACTGGCTAGGCCAGCATTTATTGTTAATCCCTAACTTCCCTTGAGAAGGTGATGGTGAGTTGCCATCATGTACTGCTGCAGTCCTTGGGGTGTAGGTGCTGTTGGGAAGGGAGTTCCAGGATTTTGACCCAGCGACAGTGAAGGAATGGTGATATAGTTCCAAGTCAGGATGGTGTGTGACTTGAAGGGGAACTTGATGGTGTTCCCATGCATCTGCTGCCCTTGTCTTTCTAGGTGGTAGAGGTCACGGGTTTGAAAGGTGCTGTCGAAGGAACCTTGGTGCATTGCTGCAGTGCATCTTGTAGATGGTGCACACTGCTGCCACTGTGCATCAGTGGTGAAGGGAGTGAATGTTGAACGTTGTGGATGGGGTGCCAATCAAGCAGGCTGCTTTGTCCTGGGTGGTGTGGAGCTTCTTGAGTGTTGTTGGAGCTGCACCCATCCAGGCAAGTGAAGAGTATGCCATCACACTCCTGACTTGTGGCTTGTAGATGGTGGACAGGCATTGGGGAGTCAGGAGGTGACTTACTTGTCTCTGAATTTCCAGCCTCTGACAGTATTTATATTGCTGGTCCAGTTCAGTTTCTGGTCAATGGTAAGCCCCAGGATGTTGATAGTGGGACTTTCAGTGATGCCATTGAATCTCAAGGGGAGATGGTTAGCTTCTCTCTTGTTGGCATTGGTCATTGCCCAGCACTTATCTGGCATGAATCTTAGACTAGTTGAAGTCCATGTGGGATGGCTCTCAAAAGCCAGTGCAAATGCAATGGCGAGGACATTATTTATGATAGCTTGGAGGAAATGAATAGGGAAATGACAAATGCTGGAAACCTGAGAATAGAAACTAGGAAAGTGTCCAAACAAATATTAGTGGCAGAGGGAGGGAGGCGGACCAGATATGAAGGGCAAATGGCAGACATTGTTGAGGCTGCCATTCATCCACAAAATGCAAGCAGAACCTGAGCAGAAGGCAGTGGGCAAGGAGGGCCCCCATGATACAGTGGAGGCAGGTTTAAGCGACCACTCACCCCTGAACCCGCCCTCTCAACAATCTAAAATCCAGCTCATTATCTCAGCTTCCTGCCACTTCCACTTCCTCATTTCTCCAATAGTGGGAGCAACAAGCTCTTGACTCTAACTTGGCAATGTCACTGTCCTGAACCCATATGTAAATTTACCTCATGAATAGTTGATTTAATTAATAAATCTGATGCGAATCCATCCATCTGTTTACATCTCTTCAATCGTAAGTCTCATGAATGTAGCTACTTATAATCAAATGGAATTTCACAGCTTCCTCTAATTGCATTACTTTTTCTTGCAACTTGCATTGTGGGGAAACAAGAACTTGATCCAGTTCTTTGATCAATGTTAGTTAATGAGTATCAAATTAGGGAAAATAGAAATTCCTCTGTCTCAGCATGGCTTCCTGTAATCAATAGGTTGCTTGCGAGGTTAAATCAGAGATCCCCTCGTCAGCAGGGTCTGAGTCATTAAGCAAGACACCGTCGGAAATCTTAGTTCCTTCTAGCTTGTCTGCCTGCTAATGAGAGGCGGTTACTTCCAAGTGAGGATTAGCACCAGGAAATAGACTTCTCCTCAGTTTTCTCTGTTTAGTCAGTGTTTCCTCTGTTTTGAGTAATATGTGGGGACTCAAGAGAAATAAAGTATTACAGGGGCTGGGAATTATTGAGCATCTGTACTAATTCTCTAATTAGTGTTTGAACCATTTCATACTTAACTTGAGCCCAGAATTAGGGAGACCACTGTGCTTATACCAAACAATTAACAGGTTCCCCCAATCACTTTCGCCGGTTTAGGCCAGCAGTTGAGTAATGTGAATCAGGAAGTTCCCCAGCTTTGGTCCCTGAAATGTGGTGAATTAGCCAATCTCAGTTGCATTGGCAGTTGCAATTGGCCTCAGCACCTCAGCGTGATTGTCATCGATTTATTTATTTCGGGGATACAAATTGTTATCAATTAATGGGATTACACTCAAATGTGATGCCTGCTGTGGTCCATTAGTCTGTAAACTCTCATGCTTAAAAATGGACAGGAAATGGAGCTAACCAGTGCCTATTAAGACAGATCCCAGCAGAAAGCCTTCAGGAGAAAAGGAGAGGCAAGAGAAAATGGCAGAGAATAATTGAGAAGCAAAACAAGCCACTTACATAGTTAAAGAGAATTTACAGTGTCTACCCAACTAGTCAGTACTGGTGTTTATGCTCCACAAATGAGAACTTCTCTGTGTCTACCCTATCAAATCCTTTCATAATCATATAAGACCGATATTATGTCAGCCATCAGTCTTCTCTTTTCTAAAGACCCCTAGCCGATTCAGTCTTTCCTGATCAATATCACCTCTCAGTCTGGTTCTTTTTGTACCTTCTCCAGTGCCTCAATATCTTTTTTATTAATATGGAGACAAGAACTGTCACGGTATTCCAAGTGTGGTCCAACCAAGGCTCTACAAAGTTGAACATAATTTTTAATTCTATCCCTCTAGGAATGAACCCCAGTGCTTTATTTGTGTTTTTATGGCCTATTAACCTGCCTAGCTACTTTTAGTGATTTGTGTATCTTTAACCCAGACCCCTCTGCTCCTCCACCTCATTTAAACACATTTTCCAAGGAGTCTGTGGCCTCCTTATTTTTCTTACCAAAATGCACCACCTCACACTTATCTATATTAAAATTCAGCCAATTGCATGCCCATTCTGCGAGTGTATTAATATCTTCCTTTAGTTTGTAGCAGTTCTTCGATGAAGCAACTATGCACTCCCAATTTGGTGTTGGCTGCAACCTTTGAGATTCTACTTCCGATTCCCGAGTCCAAGTCATTTGTGTGAATGGTGAACAACAGTGGTCCGAGCACCAATCCTTGTGGAACGCCACATCCCACCTCTTGCAAGTCTGAGTGACTAACTTTAACCCCTACTGTCTTTTTTCTGTTTTGTAGCCAGCGTGCTATCCATTCTACTACTTGTCCCCACGCGTTCTGATCTTAGTCATGAGTCCACCATGTGGTATTTTATCAAAGGCCTTTTGAAAATACAAATATATTACGTCTATTACATTATTCTTATCGACCCTTACTGTTACTTTTTCAATTATTTAATATAGCACAATGGTGATATCTGTGACAATTGCATCACCAACAGCATGTGCTGCACCATATATTAAATTTGTTTCTTATTCAATAAATTTATTTATTTAGAGATACAGCACTGAAACAGGCCCTTCGGCCCACCGAGTCTATGCCGACCATCAACCATCCATTTATACTAATCCTACACTAATCCCATATTCCTACCACATCCCCACCTTCCCTATATTCCCCTACCACCTACCTACACTAGGGGCAATTTATAATGGCCAATTTACCTATCAACCTGCAAGTCTTTGGCTGTGGGAAGAAACTGGAGTGCCCGGCGAAAACCCACACAGTCACAGGGAGAACCCAGAATTGAACCCAGGTCGCTGGAGCTGTGAGACTGCGGTGCTAACCACTGCACCACTGTGCCACCCCAAAGCTGCAAGTTTGTGAGACTTGGCTCATTGGAAAACAGAATGGCATCACAGAGGAGGTTTAGAAGCCAACTGTTCATTACCGTTCACCAAGGCCGCCTACTTCCATCTCCCGATTATCACCCGGCTCTGCGCCTGCCTCAGCCTTTCTGCATGGGAAACTTTCATCCATGCTTTTCTTACCTCCAGACGCAACTATTCCAATGATTTCAGAGCTGGCCTTTCATCTTCCACTGTCCATCTGAAGTTAAATTCATCCAAAGCTCTGCTGCCTGTATCTTAACTCGCACCAAGTTGCAATCAACGATTATCCAGTGCTCACTGACCGACATTGGCTCCCGATCCGTCAATGCCTCGAGTTTAAAATTCTCATCTTTATAGTGTCATAGAGCGATACAGCACTGAAACAGGCCCTTCAGCCCACTGAGTCTGTGCCAACCATTTATACTAATGCTACATTAACCCCATATTCCCTACCACATCCCCAAAATTCTCATACCACCTCCCTACACTAGGGGTAATTTGCAATGGCCAATTTAGCTATCAACCTGCAAGTCTTTGGCTGTGGGAGGAAACTGGAGCACTCGGCGGAAACCCACGTGGTCATAGGAAGAACTTGCAAACGCCGCACAGACAGTACCCAGGTCACTGGAGCTGTGAGGCGGCAGTGCTAACCACTCCGCCACTGTGCCACTGCTTTATGCACAAATTCCTCTATTACCTCACCCCTGTCTTTCTCTATAATGTCCTCCAGTCCTACAACCCTCAGAAATCTGCTTTCCTCCAATTTTGACCTCTTGTATATCCCCAGCTTCCTTCGCCTCACCATTGGCAGCCATGTCTTCAGCAGCCTGGGCCCTCAGCTCTCGAGTTCCTTCCATAAACCTCTCCTCTCTTTCTCTCTCTCTTCTTTAAAGATGCACATTACTTCTTTGATCAAGCTTTTGGTCATATGTCTTAATGTATGCCTTTTTTGGCTCGGTGTCAATTTTTCTCTGATTTTACTTCTGTGAAGCGCCTTTGGAAGTTTTAAGACGTTAAAGGCACTATATAAATGAAAGTTGGTGCTGCTGTTATTACATTTCAGAAAATGAGTGTGACTGTGGTAAAACCACTCCTTTATGCTGTTTAGGACAATTGCCAGAGTAAGGTTCATTTGACAGCCGGTAATTTGAAGCTAAAGAGTACCTTGAGGATATGAATTGAAAAATCATGCAATTCAATTAGCATCATTGGAATCAGAGACATGAAATCTGTAGAAATCTGTGAGAGGCACGTATCCTTGTTTGAATTATTTTCTTCTGAATTTCAAGTTTCCCCGTTGCCCTGGTCATAAGAGTGGGAAGGCAGTTTGCTTCTAGGTTAACAGAATGATAACCGGGATGCACAGCGAGGAAGACGAGGTGTTCGGAGCACTGGGCAAGAAGCCCAAGGTGTTAGAAGTGCTGCTGTTAGGAGGACTTTCAAACGAACATTCCCTCAATCTTTGCTGAACAGGAGCAACTGCACCTGAAGTACACAGCCATGGAATTGCTCCCATTGGGTGTGCTGGGCTTTTTAAATAACCCAGGCCAGCCCCAGCACAGGGCCCTAGGCAAGTGCATGCCTAGGTGATCGGAACCATCTGATTCTGATTGCAGAGCAAACTTTGTGAAGGGTGGGGCTTGCAAAAAAATAGTGACCGACCTGCAGATCTTTGACACTCCTTTGGTCTGGGGAATATATGAACAGGCGTAGGTTATTCAGCTTCTCAAGCCTGTTCTGCCATTCAATGAGCTTTTTGCTGATTTGTATCTTAACGCCATTTACTGACCTTGGTTCCAAACCCGCAATAACCTTGCCTAACAAAAAACTATCAATCTCAATTTTGAAATTTTCTGTTGACCGCCAGCCGCAACAGCCTTTTAGAGGAGAGTGTCCCAGAATTCCATTACATTTTCTGTGAAGAAATGCATCATGACATTATCCCGAACTGCCCAGCTCTAATTGAAAGGTTATGTCTCCTTGTTCTGAACTCACCCACCAGAGGAAAGAGTTTTTCCATCTGCCTTATAGCTTTTTTAATGCTTTTAAACGCCTCGATTATATTGCCAATTGCTCTTTTATACTCGATGGAATACAAGTCTAGACCATTCATGCTCCCCTGTACTTGTGCACCCAGCAGACATTCTCAATGAAAACAGAGGTGGGAGGTTGGAAATAGCCTGCCCCCCGCCTCATTTATATGCCTCCATCTGGCCTGTGCGTTCTGTAGGTGCCTCCACAGGAAAACCCCAAGAATCCAAAGGCAGTGATGAAACAGTGGCCACTCTGCCCCTTTTCCCCATTAATTACTAATTCCCGGGAAAGTCGGCCCTTGCTTCTGCTCACGTACACGAGGCACTGGGTAGATCTTCCACTTGCTGATCGGGCTTAAAACTAGCATTGCAGATCAGCTGCTTGTTATGGAAGCCTCCCAATCATAGAATCATAGAAATTTATCGCACTGAAGGAGGCCATTTGGCCCATTATGCTGTGCCAGCTCAAAAAGAGCTATCTAGCCTAATACCACTTTCCATCTCTTGGTCCATAGCCTTGTAGGTACGACACTTCAAGTGTCTATCCAAGTACTTGTTCGATGCAATGAGGGTTTCTGCCTCCACTACTCTTTCAGGAAGTGAGTTCCACCACCTTTCTGCCAAGGGAAATAAGTCCTTCCTATCCACTCTATCTAGGCCTCTCATAATTTATTCACTTCAGTTTAATCTCCCCTCAGCCTCCTCTGTTCGAACGAAAACAAACCCAGCCTATCCAATCTTTCCGCATAGCTAAAAGTCTCCATTTCAGGCAGCATTCTTGTAAATCTCCTCTGTACCCTCTCTAGTGCGCTCACATCTTTCTTGTAATGCGGTGACCATAACTGAATGCAGTAGTCCAGCTGTGGCCCAGCTAATATTTTATATCTGTTTTATCTTTGCTCTTATACTCTATGCCTCAGCTAATAAAGGAAAGCATCCCATGCCTTCTTAACCACTTTATCTAATTCTTCTGCTACCTTCAGGGGTCAATGGACACTCACTTCAAGGTCCCTCTGTTCCTCAACACTTCCCAATAACCTACCATTTATTGTGTATTCCTTGCCTTTTTTAACCTCCCCAAATGCATTACCTTACACTTCTCGGGATTGAATTCCACTTGCCACCTTTCAGCCCACCTGATCTGATATCTTGCTGCTGTCCGCAGCTTTCTTCCTCACTATCAATTGTGCATCCAATTTTTATACCTTAATTTCTATAATTTTCTATTGAAAAAAGACCAGGATGAAATAGTGTGAGAGGAGGTTTGTGTGGAGCATTGACAGCAGCACAGAATATTTGGGCTGAATGGGCCAGCAAATGGAATATGTAATAAATTTTGACTAGTGTGGTCTAAAGTCTATTGTTCCTCACACCAGTTTCCTTCCACCCCTACTCAAAGTCTAGTCTCCTTCTTGGGTTATTGTTGCAGTTCCGTTGGGTACCCAAGTGGCCCTTCTTTACATGTGAGTCTTTACAATGAGAGTTAGTGGGCCGTTCATCCACCAGAAGTACAATTCAGCCCAATCCCGGACTCATCAATGTCTGCAGATTCCCACTTCCAGCAAGGGTCAGCGGGGGAGCTGGGGAGGTGCTGGGTGGAGTGGTGTTGGTGGGTGTGGGGAGGAAGCAGAAACGTGGAGAGGGTGGTGACCGACTAGCGACAAGAAGCTGAAACTTAGCCAATCTTCCCTCCTAAATCAGGGGGAGCCTGAGGTCAATTAAAGGGACTTTACTAATGCCCCACCCCCCCACTCGAAATAATTCAGCACAGAATAGGGATTAAACCTGTGACCTTCATTGCTCAGCCCCTTGATGTGTTAGCCAGCTGAGCCAGTAGCAAGGCCCAAGGAGACAGTGCAGGCAAGATAGCATGGGAAAAAATAAAGGCAAGAATTGAATAGGTATTTGAGGGAGTGGTTGATTGAGAGTTTTCTTTACGAGTATTTTTCAGTGTTCATATACTATCCTGGCGAAAGTCTTCTAATTGACTTCTCAGTTTGTACTGCATCAGTTGTGTGAAAATAAGTTGCTTTCATTTTCTTAACTGTTTTAAGAAAACAGATGACGGGATGGTGCCAATGAACAATAAAAAGGGCTTGTTGTTACTGATGAGAAGGCGTTAGTGAGGCTGTGGTCTGAGGACCTACAGTCCTTTGCCTGCAGGCTTATGGTGGATTAGTGTGATTGTGTAAACAGTAAAGGCTACGTTTACGACATGATAAATCAGCTGACTTCATGTGTCTCTGTGGCCATTCCGGACGATGAGCAGACCCAGGACACCTTATTGTTTCCACTCAACAGGAAAAAAAAAGCCTACGTCAAATGAATTGTGATAAAAGAGCGACGAACAATAACATTAAAGGACCTACATAAAATATGCCATTGGCTTTAAATGAATTAACAACTTAAATTTGTCTTTTAGCATTTATTGTGTCCCGTACATCCCAGGGTAAATTTAGATTTGCAATTGTTTGAACCCCAATCACTCAGCTACCTTGTCCGATGAATACAGAACAGAAAGGCCTGGGTTGTAATGGCTGCTCTGTGTTAAGTTAGATGGTTGCTACAATTGGCCACACCTGCTGGATTTGCTTCTGCTGGATGGGTGTTGCATGGGTGTCGTGTGAGGACAGTATCATGCTCATTTCTAGTGCTCCCCCAAAATATCCTGCCAATATCCACTCTAAAAGTTAGCACACAAGCAATAACGACTTGTGTGAAGCTCAGCTACTGGTGTTCAGCCGTGGCTCAGTTGGTCGTACTCGTACCTCCTGAGCACAAAAATCAAGGCTGCCACTCCAGTTCAGTACTGAAGGAGTGTTGCACTGTCAAAGCTGCTGGCCAGAATTTAACGTTAAAAGGCGACGGCCCCACCCATAGGCTGACAGGTCAGGGGAGAGCCCACCACCGCCAGGCATGGAAGCTGCGCTGTTACTATGTGTGCCACAGGCGGGGGGGGGGGTAGCTTTAGCGAAGAGCAGGAGAGTTATCCTCCACCAACATCACAAAAACAGATTATCTGGGCATTATCACATTGCTGTTTGTGGGAGCTCGCTCGACACAAATTCACTGCCACATTTCCTACGTTACAACAGTGACTACACTTCAAAAGCACTTCATCGGCTAAAAAGTGTTTTGAGACATCCTGTGGTCGTGAAAGGTGCTATATAAATGCAATTCTTTTTATTTGGTGAATGTCCTTTTTGGTCCAGCTCAGCACTGCCAGTACAATGACAAACTATTCCACACCCCAGCCTGAAAGATCGCACCATTAATAAACAAAACAGACGGCCTGTTCAAAATTAAAGTACGTTGAACTGAAATTATAATCTGGCAGCTGTCATGAAAGGCTTCAAAGTAAGTTTGCCAACTCTGACTGTTTCATCACATGCCCTCCCATCGACAACCGCCCTGCCCAGTCAAGCGCTCATTTTTTTCCCAGCTCAAATATTTTAATAAATAAACAAGTGACTGTTCTCACAGGTTACTCACAATAGTGTTCAGAAGATTAATGTTTAATTCCTGAAGACCCCGGGTTAATCCTCAATGCTTTGCAACCCTATTTCATTGTGAAATAGTGGACACCATACACTCATACTCTATGGTCACTCAGCTACACATCAGGAATCAAAAAATGGGTAACCAGTTGGAGGGATCATCTCCAGTGATCGTTTGTATCCTGGAACTGTGTGCATTGGATCTTCCAATCCTAGGAGCAGACTCACCAGGAGAGCCTTCAACCTATTCGCCCTGAGCACCGAGAGAGCAAAAGGTGGTCGAGTGTGTGGCTGGGAGAATGGAAGCCAAAAATTAAGCAGCAGACCTTCTCGGTAAGGAAGCTTGCGAATCATGTGTAAATATGAAAAGCTGTTTCATCTTGGAAACAAAATGAATCTGCAGGCAGTGCTCTGTGCAAGACTCAGGACTATGAGCTGAAGGACCTGTACCTGTGCTGTATAACTCTATGACTCTATGACTCCTTAGCCCAGGTCCTCTGTAGTGCAGCAGTGACCCCAGAATATAGAACTGTCCACTGACGGTGATCATCTATTAAATAGAACTTACACCGCAGATAAAGGCCATTTATCCCAACAGGGCCATGTCACTGTTTATGTTACACATGATCCTCCTTCCCACCCATCATCAGCCGTGACTCAGTCAGTAACACTCTTGCCCCTGATTCACAAGCTCAAGTCCCATGTTAGGAAAAATCAAGGCTGACCTTCCAATGCAGTACGGGGGGAGTACTGCACTGTCAGAGGTGCATTTTTTTTATTCTTTCGTGGTATGCGGGCATCACTGGCAAGGCCAGCATTTGTTGCCCATTCCTAATTGCCCTTGCCAACTGAGTGGCTTTCTAGGCCATTTCAGAGAGCAATCCTCTGTAGTGCAGCAGTGACCCCAGAATATAGAACTGTCCACTGAGGGCGATCATCTATTACATAGAACTTACACCGCAGATAAAGGCCATTGCTGTGGGTCTGGAGTCACATGTGGGCCAGACCAGATAAGGAAATCAGATTATCTTCCCTAATGGACATTAGTGAATCAGATGGGTTTTATAACAAAACAAAAGTTGCATGGCACTATTACTAACACAAGCTTTTAATTCCCAATTTGTATTAATTAATTGTATTTAAATGTCACCAGCCTGTGTCCCCAGGATGTTAACCTAGGCTTCTCGATTATAAGCCGAGTGATATTACCACAATGCCACCACCAATCTGGGACAGCTCCTAAGGAAAGTTGTGATACCCTGATGGTGTTGAAACCGAATCTGAGGAGTTGCCATCAACAGCTCTTGTTTTCAGACCCAGCTCAAAAGAAAAATTCTGCGGATGCTGGAAATCTGAATAAGAATAGAAAATGCTGAAAATATTCAGCAGGTCAGGCAGCATCCATAGAGAGAGAGACAAAGTTAATGTTTTAGATTGATAACCTTTCATTAGAAGTGGAAAAGTTGGAAATGTAATAGGTTTTAACCCATTGTCAATACGACTTGAAGATCCTACTCAAAGGTCAAGGAAACCTCCAAATGATGTGGATTTGTAGATAGTTATGAGTGTACTGGTTTTTATTATGATTCTAATATTGGCATCACCCATCTTTCCTGCAAAGGGCTATGTTTATTTTTATCATGTTATTGTATGTTGTAGTGGCTGAACGTCTTTGTAATGTTTTAAGCTGTTAAACAAGCTTATTCTTGGAGTCATTTTTTTTACCTTGTAATTCTATGGGGGAAATTGTGATACTGCATATTGTTAACTGAACACTTGGTGGCTGTCTGATTGGAGTTAGTACATTGCTGCAATTAAACTTCTTACTTCTCTTGTCAATCCCTGACATAATATTCTTGAGGGTCTGGAAATAACAGTTAGTTTTACCACAGCAATTAAAGTGTTTCTTGGGATAAACTCTATCAAACAATGAACCCTATCACTCTAATAAGAACTTTACAACTATATATGGGAAGGAACACAGGAGCAGAAGGAGGCCGTTTAGTCTGTTCTGCCATTCAATCTCACCATGGCTGAACTGCATCTTAACTCTATTTGCCCACCTTTGTTCCCTAACCTTTAACATCATTGCCTAACAAAAATCCATCTATCTGTTTTTAAAGTTTTCGATTGACTGAACCACTTTCTGGGGAGAGAATTCCAGATTTCCACCACCCGATGTGTGATGAAGTGTTTCCTAATATCAGACCAGAACAGCCTAGCTCTAATTTTAACTTATACCCCCTTGTGCTGGACTCGCCCACCAGAGGAAATAGTTTCTCTCTATCTACCCCATCAACTCAATTAATCATCTCAAACTCCTCAATTAGATCATCCCTTGACAAAGGCGTTCACAATTTTGTTACAAATAAGGCACAGAGGGAGCTTTATCCTTTCCCCATCCTATCCCCATCTTACCTCCTTTTCTTTCAAGAGATTTGAAGACAGACTGGGAATTTAAATGATTAATGACGCCTTCTGGATGACAAATTATGCAAGATTAGCATGGGTGGAGGACAATCAGTCAGATTTGTTCACTGTGTAAATTTAGGCCAGATGATGGACTTGTTCAGGGTCACATTTACTGGTAAGCAGGGCACTCATAAGCACAGCAGCTGCTGCCTTTTTAAACATATGTAGATTCCAATACTGAATTTATGGCACAGAGGCAGGCCATTTGGTCCCACCGGTCTGTTCTGGTGTTTATGCTTCAAACAAGCCTCCTCCCACCCTATTTCATAACCTTTTATTCCTTTCTCCCTCCAGTACTTATCTAGCTTCCCCATTATAGGGGAGACGGTGGTGGTGGTGGTAACGTCACTGGACTAGTAATCCAGAGGCCCAGGCTAATGCTCTGGGGACATGGGTTTAAATCCCACCATGGCAGATGGTGAAATTTGAATTCAATTAATAAATCTGGAATTAAAAACTAGTCTAAAGATGACCATGAAACCATTGTCGATTGTTGTAAAAACCCATCTGGTTCACTAATGTCCTTCAGGGAACGAAATCTGATGTTCTTACCTGCGCTGGCCTACATGTGACTCCAGACCCACAGCAATGTGGTTGATTCTTAAATGCCCTCTGAACTGGATGAGCAAACCACTCAGTTGCATCAAGCTGCAATGGTCTAAGAAAGGGAATGAAACTGGAAGGACATCGACCTAGGCACTGGAAAGGACAACGGCAAACAAAGTCCTGTTGACCCTGCAAAGTCCTCCTTACTAACATCTGAAGGCTTGTGCCAAAGTTGGGAGAGCTGTCCCACAGACTAGTCAAGCAACAGCTTGACATAGTTATATGCAAGGAATTATATGTTACAGACAATGTCCCAGACACCACCATCACCATCCCACCGGCAGGACAGACGCACCAGAGGTGGCGGCATAGTGGTATACAGCTGGGAGGGGGTTACCCTGGGAGTCCTCAACGTTGACTCCGGACCTCGCGAAGTTTCATGGCGTCAGGTCAAACATGGGCAAGGTAACCTCCTGCTGATTACCACCTACTGGTCCCCCGTCGCCTGATGAATCAGTGCTTCCCATGTTGAACACAAATTGGAAGAAGCACTGAGGGTGGCAAGGGCGCAGAATGTACTCTGGGTGGGGGACTTCAATGTCCATCACCGATTGGCTCGATAGTACCACTACTGGCCAAGTCCTAAAGGAGATAGCTGCTAAACTGGGTCTGCGTGGTGGTGAGGTAACCAACAAGAGGGATAAACCTACTTAACCTTGTCCTCATCAATCTGCCTGTTGCAGATGCATCTGTCCATGACAGTATTGGTAGGAGTGACCACCGCACAGTCCTTGTGGAGACGAAGTCTCATCTTCACACTGAGGGTACACATCATCGTGTTCTCTGGCACTACCACTGTGATGCATGGGATAGTTTTCGAACAGATCTAGCAACTCAAAACTGGGCATCAAGGAGGCGCTGTGAGCCATCAGCAGCAGCAGAATTATATTCAACGACAATCTATAACCTCATGGCCCGGCATATTCCCCACTTTACCATTACCATCAAGCCGGGGCACCAACCCTGGTTCAATGAAGAGTGCAGGAGGGCATGCCAGGAGCAGCAGCAAGCATACCTAAAAATGAGGTGTCAGCCCAGTGAAACTACAACATAGGACTACTTGCATAACAAACAGCGGACCAACATACAAATAGACAGGGCTAAGCAATCCCACAACCAACGGATCAGATCTCAGCTCTGCAGTCCTGCCAGCAACTGATGGAAGGGGTTGCCGACAGTGCTATCAAGCGGCACTTGCTCAGCAATAACGGGCTCACTGACGCTCAGTTTGGTTTCTGCCAGGGTCACTCAGCTCCTGACCTCTTCCAGCTTTGGTCCAAAGATGGACAAAAGAGCTGAACTCAAAAGGTGAGATGAGAGTGACTGCCCTTGACATCAAGGCAGCACTTGACCTAGTATGGCATCAAGGAGCCCTAGCAAAACTGGAGTCAATGGAAATCAGGGAGGATAACTCTCCGCTGGTTGGAGTCTTATCTAGCACAAAGGAAGATGGTTGTGGTTGTTAGAGGTCAACCATCTGAGTCCCAGAAGATCACTGCAGGAGTTCCTCAGGGTAATGTCCTGGGCCCAACCATCTTCAGCTGCTTCATCAATGACCATCATAAAGTCAAAAGTGGGGATGTTCACTGATGATTGCACAATGTTCAGCACCATTCGTGACTCTTCAGATACTGATGCAGCAAGACTTGAACAACATCCAGGCTTGGGCTGATAAGTGGCAAGTAACATTCGCACCACACTTTATGGGTAGAAGCTTTATAGGTAGAGTTTAGGAATAAAATAGGGACAGCCACATTGCTAGGTGTTTATTATAGACCCCCAGATAGTCAGCGGGAAATTGAGGAGCAAATATGTGCGCAATTTGCAGAGGTGTGTACAAATAATAGGGTAATTATATTAGGTGATTTCAACTTTCCCAACATTAATTGGGATAGTCATCATGTTAAGGGCTTAGATGGAGTGGAGTTCTTAAAATGTATACAGGAGAAATTCTTAGCTCAATATGTAGAGGATCCAACAAGGGATGGTGCAGTGCTGCACCTAATTCTGGGGAATGAAGCCGGACAGGTGGTTGATGTGTTGGTGGGGGTGCATTTTGGTGATAGTGACCACAACATGGTACAATTTAAGCTCGTTATGGAGAAAGAAATAGACAAGTTGCAAAAAAAGGTTTTGGATTGGGGGAGAGTGAATTTTAGTAAAATAAGGCAGGATCTGGCCAAGGTAGACTGGAGTTACTTCTTGGGAAATCTACAGAAGAGCAGTGGAGGGCATTCAAAAAGGAAATGGGGAGGGTACAGGCCCAACATGTTCCCTCTAGGGTAATAGGTAGGAGCAACAAGCCCAAAGAACCATGGATGACCAGAAACATTCAAGGTACGATGAGAAGGAAAAGAGAGGCTTTTAGCAAATACAAGGAGAGCAAATCAATGGAAGCATTAGTGGAGTACAGAAAGTGTAGGATGGAGCTTAAGAAAGCAATTAGGAGAGCAAAGAGGGGATATGAGAAAGCTCTAGCTGGTAAAAGTAGGGAAAATCCCAAGATATTCTATAAGTATATCAATGGGAAGAGGATAACCAGGGAAAGAGTAGGACCCATTAGGGGCCCAGGGGGAAATTTGTGGGTGGAACCAGAGGACATTGGTAGGGTGTTGAACGAATATTTCACATCTGTCTTCACCCAAGAGAATGAGGATGTAGATATGGAACTTAGAGAGAGAGACTGTGAGGTTCTTGAGCAAATTGTCATAGGGAGTGACAAGGTATTGGAGGTTTTGGCAGGCTTAAAAGTGGACAAATCTCCAGGTCCGGACGATTTGTGTCTTAGGATGCTGTGGGAGGCGAGGGTAGAGATTGCAGGGGCACTGACCCTAATTTTTAATTCCTCTCTGGCCACAGGGGAGCTGCCAGAGGACTGGAAAACAGCTAATGGGGTCCCACTATTTAAGAAAGGTTGTAGAGATAATCCAGGGAACTACAGACCAGTGAGTCTCATGTCAGTGGGAGGGAAACTATTTGAGAAAATTCTGAAGGAGAGAATCTATCTCCACTTGGAGAGTCAAAATTTGATTAGGAATAGTCAGCATAGCTTTGTCAGAGGGAGGTCATGCCGAACAAATTTGATTGAATTTTTTGAGCATGTGACCAGGTGTGTAGATGAGGGTAGTGCAGTTGATGTAGTTTGCATGGATTTCAGCAAAGCCTTTGACAAGGTCCCACATTGGAGACTTATCAAGAAAGCAAATGCACATGGGATACAGGGTAACTTGATAAGGTGGATTCAAAATTGGCTTAGCTGTAGGAGACAGAGAGTGATGACAAACAGCTGTTTTAGTGACTGGAAGCCAGTGTCCAGTGGCGTACCACAGCGATCTGTGCTGTTTCCCCGATTGTTTGTCATTTATATAAACGACATAGATGACTATGTGGGGGGTATGATCAGTAAGTTTGCGGATGACACAAAGATTGGCCGAGTGGTTAACAGTGAGGTGGAGTGACTCAGGTTACAGGAAGATATAGACAGGATGGTCAAATGGGCAGAAAAGTGGCAGATGGAATTTAACGCTGAAAAGTGAGAGGTGATACACTTTGGAAGGAGTAATGTGACACGGAAGTATTCAATGAATGGCCTGACACTGGGAAGTTCCGAGGAACAAAGGAACCTTGGTGTGTTTCTCCATAGATCTCTGAAGGTAGAAGGGTAGGTTAATAGGGTGGTGAAAAAGGCATATGGGACACTTGCCTTTATCAATTGAGGCATAGATTACAAAAGCAGGGAGGTCATGTTGGAGTTGTACAGAACTTTGGTAAGACCTCAGCTGGAGTACTGTGTGCAATTCTGTTCACCACATTATAGGAAGGATGTGATTGCATTGGAGGGGGTGCAAAGGCGATTCACCAGGATGTTGCCTGAGATGGAACATTTAAGCTATGAAGAGAGGTTGGATAGGCTTGGGTTGTTTTTGCTGGAGCAGAGAAGACTGATGGGGTGCCCTGATCGAGGTGTACAAGATTATGAGGGGCATGGACAGGGTGGATAGGGAGCAGCTGTTCCCCTTAGTTGAAGGTCAGTTACAAGAAGTCACAAGTTTAAGGTGAGGGGCGGGAGGTTTAAAGGGGATTTGAGGAAGAACTTTTTTACCCAGAGGGTGGTGACGGTCTGAAATGCCCTGCCTGGGAGGGTGGTAGAGGCGGGTTGCCTCACATCCTTTAAAAAGTACCTGGATGAGCACTTGGCACGTCATAACATTCAAGGCTATGGGCCAAGTGCTGGCAAATGGGATTAGGTAGACAGGTCAGTGTCTATAATGTATCAAAGAACAAAGAACCAAGAAAATTACAGCACAGGAACAGGCCCTTCGGCCCTCCAAGCCTGCGCCGATCCAGATCCTCTATCTAAACATGACGCCTATTTTCGAAGGGTCTGTATCTCTTTACTTCCTGCCCTTTCATGTATCTGTCTCGATACATCTTAAAAGACGCTATCGTGCCCGCGTCTACCACCTCCGCTGGCAGCACGTTCCAGGCACCCACCACCCTCTGCGTAAAGAACTTTCCACGCATATCCCCCCTAAACTTTTCCCCTTTCACTTTGAACTCGTGACCCCTAGTAATTGAATCCCCCACTCTGGGAAAAAGCTTCTTGCTATCCAACCTGTCTATACCTCTCATGATTTTGTACACCTCAATCAGGTCCCCCCTCAACCTCCGTCTTTCTAATGAAAATAATCCTAATCTACTCAACGTCTCTTCACAGCTAGCGCCCTCCATACCAGGCAACATCCTGGTGAACCTCCTCTGCACCCTCTCCAAAGCATCCACATCCTTTTGGTAATGTGGCGACCAGAACTGCACGCAGTATTCCAAATGTGGCCGAACCAAAGTCCTATACAACTGTAACATGACCTGCCAACTCTTGTACTCAATACCCCGTCCGAGGAAAGAAAGCATGCCGTATGCCTTCTTGACCACTCTATTGACCTGCGTTGCCACCTTCAGGGAACAATGGACCTGAACACCCAAATCTCTCTGTACATCAATTTTCCCCAGGACTTTTCCATTTACTGTATAGTTCACTCTTGAATTGGATCTTCCAAAATGCATCACCTCGCATTTGCCCTGATTGAACTCCATCTGCCATTTCTCTGCCCAACTCTCCAGTCAATCTATATTCTGCTGTATTCTCTGACAGTCCCCTTCACTATCTGCTACTCCACCAATCTTAGTGTCATCTGCAAACTTGCTAATCAGACCACCTATACTTTCCTCCAAATCATTTATGTATATCACAAACAACAGTGGTCCCAGCAGGGATCCCTGTGGAACACCACTGGTCACACGTCTCCATTTTGAGAAACTCCCTTCCACTGCTACTCTCTGTCTCCTGTTGCCCAGCCAGTTCTTTATCCATCTAGCTAGTACACCTTGGACCCCAGGCGCCTTCACTTTCTCCATCAGCCTACCATGGGGAACCTTATCAAACGCCTTACTGAAGTCCATGTATATGACATCTACAGCCCTTCTCTCATCAATCAACTTTGTCACTTCCTCAAAGAATTCCATTAAGTTGGTAAGACATGACCTTCCCTGCACAAAACCATGTTGCCTATCACTGATAAGCCCATTTTCTTCCAAATGGGAATAGATCCTATCCCTCAGTATCTTCTCCAGCAGCTTCCCTACCACTGACGTCAGGCTCACCGGTCTATAATTACCTGGATTATCCCTGCTACCCTTCTTAAACAAGGGGACAACATTCGCAATTCTCCAGTCCTCCGGGACCTCACCCGTGTTTAAGGATGCTGCAAAGATATCTGTTAAGGCCCCAGCTATTTCCTCTCTCGCTTCCCACAGTAACCTGGGATAGATCCCATCCGGACCTGGGGACTTGTCCACCTGAATGCCTTTTAGAATACCCAACACTTCCTCCCTCCTTATGCCGACTTGACCTGGAGTAATCAAACATCTGTTCCTAACCTCAACATCCTTCATGTCCCTCTCTTCGGTGAATACCGATGCAAAGTACTTGTTTAGAATCTCACCCATTTTCTCTGACTCCACGCATAACTTTCCTCCTTTGTCCTTGAGTGGGCCAATCCTTTCTCTAGTTACCCTCTTGCTCCTGATATATGAATAAAAGGCTTTGGGATTTTCTTTAACCCTGTTTGCTAAAGATATTTCATGACCCCTTTTAGCCCGCTTAATTCCTCGTTTCAGATTGGTCCGACATTCCCGATATTCTTTCAAAGCTTCGTCTTTGTTCAGCCGCCTAGGCCTTATGTATGCTTCCTTTTTCCTCTTAGCTAGTCTCACAATTTCACCTGTCATCCATGGTTCCCTAATCTTGCCATTTCTATCCCTCATTTTCACAGGAACATGTCTCTCCTGCACGTTAATCAACCTCTCTTTAAAAGCCTCCCACATATCACATGTGGATTTACCTTCAAACAGCTGCTCCCAATCTACATTCCCCAGCTCCTGCCGAATTTTGGTATAGTTGACCTTCCCCCAATTTAGCAGTCTTCCTTTAGGACCACTCTCATCTTTGTCCATGAGTATTTTAAAGCTTACGGAATTGTGATCACTATTCCCAAAGTAGTCCCCTACTGAAACTTCAACCACCTGGCCGGGCTCATTCCCCAACACCAGGTCCAGTATGGCCCCTTCCCGAGTTGGACTATTTACATACTGCTCTAGAAAACCCTCCTGGATGCTCCTGACAAATTCTGCTCCATCTAGACCTCTAACATTAAGTGAATCCCAGTCAATGTTGGGAAAATTAAAATCTCCTATCACCACCACCCTGTTGCTCCTACATCTTTCCATAATCTGTTTACATATTTGTACCTCTACCTCACGCTCGCTGTTGGGAGGCCTGTAGTACAGCCCCAACATTGTTACCGCACCCTTCCTATTTCTGAGTTCTGCCCATATTGCCTCACTGCTCGAGTCCTCCATAGTGCCCTCCTTCAGCACAGCTGTGATATCCTCTTTGACCAGTAATGCAACTCCTCCACCCCTTTTATCTCCCTCTCTATCCCGCCTGAAGCATCGATATCCTGGGATATTTAGTTGCCAATCATGCCCTTCCCTCAACCAAGTCTCAGTAATAGCAATAACGGTGCAGACTTGATGGGCCGAAGGGCCTCTTCTGCACTGTATTATTGTGTGATTCTGTGATTCACACATGTGCCAGGCAATGACCATCTCTAACAAGATAAAATCTTCCCTTGATGTTCAATGGCATTACCATCACTGAATCCCCCACCATTGACCAGAAACTGAACCAGACCAGCCACATAAATGCTGTGGCCACAAGAGTAGGGTAGAGGCTAGGAATTCTGCAGTGAATAATTCACCTCCTGACTCCCCAAAGCATGTCCACCATCTACAAGGCACTAGTCAGGAGTGTGATGGAATAATTTCCACTTGCCTGGATGGGTGCAGCACCCACAATACTCAAGAAGCTCAACACGATCCAGGACAAAGCAGCCCACTTGATTGGCACCTCATCCACCACCTTCAACCTTCCCTCCCTTCACCACTGACACACAGTGGCAACAGTGTGTACCATCTGCAAGATGTGGTGCAGCAACTCACCAAGGCTCCTTCGACAGCACCTTCCAAACCCATGACCTCTACCACCTAGAAGGACACGGGCAGCAGATTCATGGGAACACCACCATCTGCAAGTTTCCTTCCAAGCCACACACCATCCTGACTTGGAACTATATCACCGTTCTTTCACTGTCACTGGGTCAAAATCCCGGAACTCCCTTCCTAACAGCACTGTGGGTGTACCTACACCAAATGGACTGCAGTGGTTCAAGAAGGCAGCTCACCACCAGCTTCTCAAGGGCAATTAGGGATTGGTAATAAATGTTGGCCTCGCCAAGTACACCCACATCCCTCAAATAATTAAAAAATGCATCCATGCTATTCACCTCAACTGCTCTGTGTAGCAGAAAATTCCACATTCTCACCACTCTCTAGCCAAAGGTGTTTCTCCTGAATTCTTTACTGGATTTACTAGTGACTATCTTGTCTTTATGAACTCTTGTTTTGGATTCCCCCACAAGCAGAAAGTTTTCGCTACATCTATCATATCAAACCAAATGATCGGAAAATATGACAAGAGTTGTTTATAAATTGCAGCCATTTTAATTGAGATCCCAGGAAACTGATATCCATGGTGTGGCTCCTGATATTTACATAAGTTACTCCGGAAGCAGAGTTTCAGCCCCCGGTTTTCATGTGTCTCTCAAGTCAGCCTTTGGAATAAGGGAGCTAGACTTCAAAAGAAAGACTTGCATTTATTCTGGGTACTGCCTGTGTGGAGTTTGCAAGTTCTCCCTGTGTCTGCGTGGGTTTCCTCCGGGTGCTCCAGTTTCCTCCCACAGCCAGAAGACTTGCAGGTTGCTAGGTAAATTGGCCATTATAAATTGCCCCTAGTGTAGGTAGGTGGTAGGGGAATATAGGGACAGGTGGGGATGTGGTAGGAATATGGGATTCGTGTCGGATTAGTATAAAATGGGTGGTTAATGGTCGGCACAGACTCGATGGGCCGAAGGGCCTGTTTCAGTGCTGTATCTCTAAATCTAAATCTAAAAATCTTTATATAGCACCTTTCATGACAGCCAATGAAGTCCTTTTGAATGTAGAAAACCCGGCCACCAATTTGTGCACAGCAAGCTCCTGCAAACAGCAGTGAAATAATTGACTGGATAATCTGCTTATTCCTCAACCAACATCACTAAAAGGAAATCGGGTAGAACATGCCTGCAGTTCTACAAAATAGCACCATGTGATCTTTAACATCCAGCTGAGAGGCCAGAAGATACCTCGGTTTGACGTCTCATCTGAAAGACAGCACCTTCCACAGTGCGAAGCTCCCACAGCACTGACACTGAAGTGTCGGTCTGTATTATGTGCTCAATTCCCTGGAGTGGGACTTGAGCCCACAACCGAGTAGCGATTTAAAGAGCATGTGAAACACACCAGACAGCTGGTCTCTGAGAATCTGATCTAAAGCAGTGCCAGCATAAGGGGGAATTACAAGGTCTCTAAATCTAAAAGGACTGCTCAATGCCTCTGCTGCAATGAATAGTAATGCAACCTCCTGAATTACAGAGTGCTGCTGCTGTTATGTCACCCACAGGCTGTGGGCACATTTTTGGAGAACATTACATGCGATGGGGGAAATAAAGGCATCTGTTATTACAGTGTTATTCCACACAAGATTGTACCTAACGTAATCCTGTAGAGTTTGCCGTTCCCTCCAGCCAAGTGATTACTCAGGTTTTAAAACAACATTACTAAGAGAAAACAGATAAAATGTTCTGGTGTTGCCCAAAGGGAGAGCTTTCCAAAGAGCTCCGAGTGAGCTGTGGGACATTTTCCCTATATAATACCACGCTCAATCCATGTCGAGTAGAATGCTCGGCTAAAAGGAGAATTTAATACCATCAGCAGTCTACCTTATAACCTGGCCACCTCAAACCTTCCAACTTACCCCCTCACCCCTAAAAATGACACTCCCCTTTCAATCGTAATCTTCAACAGCGCTGATTTTGTTTTTTTTTCACCAGTGTATATTTTGTATCCAACAGAAAGAAATGTAGGGTTTGGAACAACTTAAAAGCTTCTGAGGACCTCAAACAAGACTCATCTGAATCCACATGCCAACGTGACTACACCTTACTCCTTCAGCACTGTGCTCGATCTGGTAAAATCTTCCTCAGTCTTTAGGTGAGACTTTGGTCTGACCTCTCAGGCAGATGTAAAAGATCCCCATGGCACAATTTCAAAAAGAATCTGAAGGGTGTGGGGGTTCTCGCCAATCTCCTAGCCAATATTTCTCTGAGCCAACATCACTAAAAAAACAGATTATCACACTCCGATTTGTGGGAGCTTGCTGTGCGCAAGTTGGCTGCGATGTTTCCTACGTTACATTACAAGCACTTCAAAAGTATTTAATTGACTCTGAAACATTTTGGAGCATCCTGAAGTAGTGAAAGGTGCTTCTAAACCGAGGCCCAATTTGCTCGGGTGGATGTAAAAAATGCCATGGCATTATTTCAAAGAAGAGCAGGCGAATTATCCCTGGTGTAATAAAAACAAAATACTGCAGATACTAGAAATCTGAAATAAAAACAAAACGTGCTGGAAAAGACTCAGCAGGTCTGGCAGCATCTGTAGAGAGAGAAGCAGAGTTAACGTTTCAGGTCAATGACCTTTCATCAGAACTGAGTTCTCCCCGGTGCCCTGATCAATATTTATCCCTCAATCAACATCACAGAAACAGATTGTCACGTCATTATCATATTGTTGTTTGTGGAAGCTTGCTGTGTGCATACTGACTTCCGTGTTTCCTACATTACAACAATGACGTCACTTCAAAAAGCACTTCATTGGCTGTAAAGCACTTTGAGAAGTCCGATGGTCATGAAAGGTGCTAAATTAATGCAAGTCTTTTTTCTTTTATATAAATGCAAGTTCTTTCTTTTAGTTAAGAAGGTGTATGTATTCCATATGACTGTGATCTTTTATGGTGATGTAGTCCACAATCCCAATGCCAAATCCCCAATACTGTGGGGCGGTTATGAGCGATGTGGGGGATGTGGGGTTGAAGCCGGACAGCGGGCAAGTCCCATTCAAGTTTCCCGTGTGGCAGTTTGGTTCAAAGCTATCCGATATCTTTAAAGCATTTCAAGACCAGTGCTAGGCAAGCTGACCAGCTGAATTTACTGTTTGTTTGAATTTCAATAAATCTTTAAAACACCTCTTGTAACACTTTTACAATAATATACACAATTACTTGCCTTTGCCTGGACAAAAAAGTAAATCTATCATACACTGTGTAAATACAGCACTTAACGCTGTAGACTATGCAATCACCATCAAGGAACTGTGGGGTACTGGGTCTGCCAAGTTCACTCTTTATGCTATTTATGCCCCTGGGAAATCAATCTGTCCAAACAAAGCTATTGAGAGAAAAAAGAAATGTAGAGATATGGGCAGCACGTACTGTCACTTTAACTTTACTTAGTATCTATTAAATTATCCAAAAGATATTGCATGCGGTGACACCATATCGCTGATCATTGCTTTGGAAATTGTATTCACTCTTTATAGTGGAACTTGCTCCAGCATTCGTGCTATCGGGTTACTTTTTGACAAGAAGAACGTGAGGCCTCCATTTCAAGACTTGACCTAAAAATAATTAGCGGTAATTTTCATGCCCTCTTCAAAACACAATTCTTTTTGGCTTCCTGCAGCATAGAGACTATGAGAGAGTTTGTTAAAATAACATGTATTGAATCCAATGAAGAGACACAGACCAGAGAAATTGGTACACTTGAAAGCGGATGACCTGAACAAAGTATATAAAGTTTGAAAGCATATGAAGAAAGTAGGCCTGAACTACTGCTTTAAGCTAAGTCGTGGCATTAAAATAAGGGGCACAGTCACAAACTGATTACTATTCAACTGACTGGTATCTGCCATAGACTGTTGGCATTAAACTTCAAAATGATAATAGGCATAATTAGTATCGGTCCTAGGAAAAATAAATTCACACTAAGAATAATCAGCTCCCCTTGATGCGGAGATTGGTTGGAAGGGGGTTCTCCCATGGCACAACACACCCCAAATGGAATTTAGAGATTCAGTTCTTACACAAAGGGTTTTTCGTATGCGGAATTCACTTCCAGGCGTCCCAACGGAACTTGAAACTGTGCCGATCTACCCTGGGTACAAATGTAACTTACAGCTCCTCCAGGCCCCAGGATTCTGGGGCTGTGGTAGAAATGACTGTGGGCAATGCCAATCACACAAGCAAACCTTTCCAACTCTCCCACCTCCCATGGCCCGAATATTTTAATGGAAGTATTAACCCATTTATTTTAAGACTTTGGGACACAATATCATCTCTGGCAGCAATTTCTATCCTAATGAATGTAACCTCCAGAGACATTTATTAACAAAGAAGTGACATGGAGGCTGCAATTTGTAGAGATTTGGTCGCAATGCCAGCTCTGCTTGGACATGTTCCAGGAGGTTGCGTCAGATGACCTCCACCCAACGCCCCCCCCCCCCACCACCTCCACACTCCCACCATTGGCCATCCAACACGCCCATTCTTTGGGGTACACCGCCTTCCCTCGCCAACTGGAAATATAATGGAGTCTTCTTAACCTGATTGGATCAATCTTGCCTGTTGTCAAACAGCCTGCTTTTTCCCCCATTTGCAATATTTTTAAAGCTAATAAATGAAAAGTTCAAGTAAAATTCAAAAACACCTAATATTTTAATGGTCGTATCATTTTTATCCTTTGGTTGTTTGCAGTGATGTTCTGGAAATTAATCTTTAATTCCTGGAAGATCAGAAACCCTAAAGTTAGAGGGCAGAAATTCCTCTTAGGCAACGATTTATATGCTTGCACATTTAAGTCAATGGAACTGAATATCAGAGAGAGCAATGCCACCCAAGGTGAATTCCTATCATACAAACAAACGAATTAGGAGCCGGTGTAGGCCATTCGGCCCCTTCGAGCCCGCTCCGCCATTTAATAAAATCATGGCTGATCTGATTGTAGCCTTGACTCCACTTTCCTGCCTACTCCTGATACCTTTTAACTCCCTTGTTAATCAAGAATTTATCTACCTCTGCCTTAAAAATGTTAAATGACCTTGCCTCCACCACTCTCTGGGGAAGAGAGTTCCAAAGACTCACAACCCTCTGAGAGAAAAAAATTCTCCTCATCTCCGTCTTAAATGGTGACCCCTTATTTTTAAACTGTGCTCCCTAGTTCTAGTCTCTCCCACAGGGGAAACATCCTTTCAGCATTCACCCTGTCAAGTCTCCTCAGGATCTTATCTGTTTCAATAAATCACCTTTCACTCTTCTAAACTCCAATGGATACAGACCCAACCTGTCCAACCTTTCTGCAGAAGATGAACCACACCCCCCCCCCACCCCGCCCCCTACCATCTCAGGTATCAGTCAAGTGAACCTTCTCTGAACTGCCTTGAACGCATTTATATCCTTTCTTAAATAAGGAGACTCCAGACGTGGTCTCACCAATACCCTATACAACTGTAGGAAAACAGCCCTACTTTTATATCCCATTCCTCTTGCAATAAACAGCAACATTCCATTTGCCTTCCTAATCACTTGCTGTATCTGTATACCAACCTTTTATGATTCATGTACCTGGACACCCAGATCCCTCTGTACCTCAGAGTTCTGTAATCTCTCTCCATTTAAATAACATATTGCTTTACTGTTCTTCCTGCTGAAGTGGATAAGTTCACATTTTCCCACATTATACTCCATTTGCCAAATTTTTGCCCACTCACTTAACCTATCTATATCCCTTTGCAGATTCCTTATGTCCTCTTCACAACTTACTTTTCTACTTATTTTTGTGTCATCAGCAAATTTAGCAATCATACATTCAGTCTCTTCATCCAAGTCATTGATATAGATTGTAAATAGTTGAGGTCCCAGTCTCTGCCAGTTATGGATGAGCTGGACGTACAGCCAACAAAATCAGAACTCATTGATGTCATTGATTCTCTAGCCAGTGGAAAAGCCCCTGGGAAGGACGGCATTACTCCTGAAATAATCAAGAGTGCCAAGCCTGCTATACTTTCAGCACTCTACGAACTGCTTTGCCTGTGCTGGGATGAGGGAGCAGTACCACAGGACATGCGCGATGCCAATATCATTACCCTCTGTAAGAACAAAGGTGACCGCGGTGGCTGCAACAACTGCCGTGGAATCTCCCTGCTCAGCATAGTGGGGAAAGTCTTCACTTGAGTCGCTTTAAACAGGCTCCAGAAGCTGGCTGCGCGTGTCTACCCTGAGGCACAGTGTGGCTTTCAAGCAGAGAGATCCACCATTGACATGCCGTTCTTCCTTCGCCAGCTACAGGAGAAATGCCGTGAACAACAGATGCTCCTCTACGTTGCTTTCATTGATCTCACCAAAGCCTTTGACCTCGCCAGCTGATGTGGTCTCTTCAGACTACTAGCAAAGATCGGATGTCCACCTAAGCTACTAAGTATCATCACCTTATTCCATGACAATATGAAAGGTACAATTCAGCATAGCGGCTCCTCATCAGACCCCTTTCCTATCCTGAGTGGCATGAAACAGGGCTGTGTTCTCGCACCTGCACTGTTTGGGATCTTCTTCTCCCTGCTGCTCTCACATGCGTTCAAGTCTTCGGAAGAAGGAATTTTTCTCCACACAAGATCAGGTGGCAGGTTGTTCAACCTTGCCCGTCTAAGAGGGAAGACCAAAGTACGGAAAGTCCACATCAGGGAACTCCTCTTTGCTGATGATGCTGCATTAACATCTCACACTGAAGAGTGTCTGCAGAGTCTCATCGACAGGATTGCGGCTGCCTGCAATGAATTTGGCCTAAACATCAGCCTCAAGAAAACGAACATCATGGGGCAAGACGTCAGAAATGCTCCTTCCATCGATATCAACGACCACGCTCTGGAAGTGGTTCAAGAATTCACCTACCTAGGCTCAACTATCACCAGTAACCTGTCTCTCGATGCAGAAATCAACAAGCGCATGGGAAAGGCTTCCACAGCTATGTCCAGACTGGCCAAGAGAGTGTGGGAAAATGGCGCACTGTCATTGAACACAAAAATCCGAGTGTATCAAGCCTGTGTCCTCAGTACCTTGCTCTACGGCAGCGAGGCCTGGGCAACGTATGTCAGCCAAGAGCGACGTCTCAATTCATTCCATCTTCGCTGCCTCTGGAGAATCCTTGGCATCAGGTGGCAGGACCGTATCTCCAACACAGAAGTCCTTGAGGTGGCCAACATCCCCAGCATATGCACCCTACTGAGCCAGCGGCACTTGAGATGGCTTGGCTATGTGAGCCGCATGGAAGATGGCAGGATCCCCAAGGACACATTGTACAACGAGCTCGTCACTGGTATCAGACCCACCGGCCATCCATGTCTCCGGTTTGAAGACGTCTGCAAACACGACATGAAGTCCTGTGACATTGATCGCAAGTCGTGGGAGTCAGTTGCCAGCAATCGCTAGAGCTGGCGGGCAGCCATAAAGGCGGGGCTAAAGTGTGGCGAGTCGAAGAGACTTAGCAGTTGGCAGGAAAAAAGACAGAAGCGCAAGGGGAGAGCCAACTGTGTAACAGCCCCGACAACCAATTTTATCTGCAGCACCTGTGGAAGAGCCTGTCACTCTAGAATTGGCCTTTATAGCCACTCCATGCGCTGCTTCACAAATCACTGACCACCTCCAGGCGCTTACCCATTGTCTCTCGAGACAAGGAGGCCAAAGAAGAAGAAGAAGAGTTGAGGTCCCAGCACTGATCCCTGCGGCACTCTTGTCAACATCTTGTCAACCCAAAAATTACCCATTTATGCCTACTCTCTGTTTCCCGTTAGCTAACCAATCCTCTATCCATGCTAATATGTTACTCCCAATGCCATGAGCTCTTATTTTGCTTACTAACCTTTGATGTGGCACCTTGTCAAATGCCTTCTGGAAATCTAATTATAGCACAGGTTCCCCTTTATTGACGTTGTATGTTTCTTCCTCAAAGAACTCCAATAAATTAGTCAAACAAGATTTCCCTTTCACAAAACCATGTTTACCCTGCCTGATTACATTGAGATTTTCTAAGTGCCCCACTATAACCTCCTTAATCATAGATTCCAGCATTTTCCCTATGATAAACGTTAAGCGAACTGGCCTGTAGCTGGAGTTTCCTGTTTTCTGTCTACCTGCTTTCCTGAATAGAGGAGTCACATTCACAATTTTCCAATCCAATAGGATATTTCCAGAATCTAGGGAATTTTGGAAAATTAAAAACAATGCATCTACTATCTCAGCAGCCACTTCTTTTAAGATCATAGGATAAAGTCTATCAGGACCTGGGGACTTGTCAGCTTTTAGTTCTAGTAATCGCTTCAGTACCCTTTCCCAGGTGATTGTAATTGTTTAAGTTCCTCCCTCCCTTTCACCTTCAGATTCACAATTATTTCTGGGATGTTATTTCTATCCTCTACAGTGAAGACAGATGCAAAATATCTGTTCTATTCATCCATCATCTCCTTATTATCCATTATTAATTCCTAAAACTCACTCTCTGTTGGGCCAGCACTCACTTTACTTACTCTTTTCCTTTTTAAAATCCTGTCGAAACTCTTACTATCTGTTTTTATATTTTTAGCTGGCTATCCTTAGATTTTTCACTATCTTCCATTCTGTACTCCCGGTGTAACTAGTTTTTAACTTGTTCTTTCTCATTATGCAGTTATTTATGTTGATTGTCATTGTTTCAGCTGGACAGGACTCAACATTCACAAAGCATTTTTAAATCAACAGTAATATATACTTCAGGTATATATTCAGGTAAGAGAGAAAGCTACAGGCATTTTACACCAGTGATGCTCTGTAGTTTATTCAGAGGGATTTTTTATTATTATTCATTCATGGGATGTGGGCATCACTGGCCAGGCCAGCATTTATTGCCCTTGAGAAGGTGGTGGTGAGCTGCCTTCTTGAACCACTGCAGTCCATGTGGGGTCGGTACACCCAGAGTGCTAGTGGTTAGATACAACTGAGTGGCTTGCTAGGCCATTTCAGAAGGCATGTAAGAGTTAACCACATTGCTGTGGACAACAGATTTCCTTCCCTAAAGGACATTTGTGAAGCAGATGGATTTTTACAACAATCGACAATGGTTTCATGGCCATAATTAGAGTAGCTTTTTAACTCCAGATTTATTAATTGAATTCAAATTCTACCTTCTGCTGTGGTGGGATTTGCACCCATGTCCCCAGAGCAATACCCTGGGTTTCCAGGTTATTAATCCAGTGACAATACCACTATACCACTGCCTCCCCAGTTCAGAGTCGAAAAGTCAACCCACTATACTGGAGCACCTGCAGCAGCAGACGATTAGAGAGTACAAAAATGTATGAATTAAGGAGACTTCATTGCATAATGTTAAACCATACAGACCAAGAAGGTCTCAAATTTGATCATTGTGATAAATTAGCTAAGAGATGAATTAGCTAAGAAAAGGTGTAGGAATGCTACAAATGATCGCTGATTCTGTGGTCCCGGGACACAAAGATTAGCGTAAGTTCCAGCTCCTTATTCCTATTTAGTGAGTACTTTGTCTCCGTTTTCACAGAAGAAGAAAGAAAGACTTGCATTTATATAGTGCCTTGCATGACCTCAGGCATCCCAAAGTGCTCTACAACCAATAAAGATTATATTTGAAGCGCAGGTATTGTTATAATGTAGGAAAAGGAGCAGCCAATTTGAACACAACAAGCTCCCACAACCAGCAATGAGATAATGACCAGATATCCGTTTTAGTGATGTTGGTGGAGGAATAAATATTGAGCAGGACACTGTGAGAACTCCCCTGCTCTTTTTCAAAATAGCTCCACGGGATCTTTTATGCCCACCTGAGAGGGCGGGCAAGGCATCAGTTTAATGTCTCATCTGAGAGATGACGCCTCCGCCAGTGCAGCACTCCCTAAGCACTGCACTAGTGTCAGCCTAGGTATTGCACTCAAAACTCTGGAGTTGGACTTGCCCAAAATTGTCTGACTCCGAGAAGACTGAGCCACAGTTGACACTGCGAATAGAGTGTAATACTGCAGTGGAAATGAATGGATACAAGAATTGGAGGTGGAAAAATTAGATAGAATAACTATAGATAAGGAAGTAGTAATGAAAAAATACTGCCTAAATTAGATCTATAAAACTATGGATCTCTAGTTCCACTTCTTCTCCTTTTCCTTGCCGAATGGAACATGAGTCAGCACCTGTTTATCACTTCTCTACACCCTGCAGATCACACTCTGGGTCATTTATGTAACAAGGTCCCTCTTACATGAACTGGTCACTAACCAAACTCACAACTCCCTTACATGGAGAACCAGCAGATACAGTGGAGGGCTGACCACTCCAATCCCATGCAATGTGAGTTTGTCCCTGAATGCCATCTCAGTATTCAGAGGCAGGAACTCCCCTCTCCTTCTCCCTGAGGATACAATTAGGGGTAGGGGGAGGGGAGAGAGGAATGGAGTCATGCCACTCACATCAGACATGAGTATCCTGTTGGATGTCAGCCCAGTATTCAGAGGCTGTGACTCTTGTCTTTGTTTTCTGGGACCGTCTAAAGTGGGGGTTGAACCCATAGCTTCGTGACTAAGAGGCGGGATGGCCACCACTGAGCCAAGGCTCACTACAAATATTTATGTAACTTCCTCAATCTTGAGCGGTATGCGCTCTCAGGCCCTTTCATCAGAAACTCCACATCATTTCAAATGAAAATAAAGAGAAAATGTATGACTGGGAATGAGAACAGATCATTCTGTCCATTGAGCCTGTTACTTCCAATGGACTGTGTACCCTCTGCATTGGCAAGGTCTTCCACCTCATAAATTTCGGTCATTGAGGTGAAAAACCACAAGCAAAAGTTCCAAGATAATACTCTGCAAAAGTTCTCGCTGAGCCCTGATGGTAATGACGTGTAACTCTAGGATATCAATCTGCCATTACAATCCACATTATTCAACCCTGGCTAGCAGCATTCCATACATGACATTTTCATGGTCGTATTAGGATTAAAGCAATAGTTTTTTAACCAGACCTAACTCCCCAGTTATTTTTTTAAGGAGTTAATTAATGTACCATTCACTGTTGGGGATGTGTTCCACATATTGCCTGGGCCTGAAGTAGCGACAATAAATTCTTTCACTTTCGAATTGTATCTGATGCTTGTTCAATTTGCCCTGTTGTCTTGTTGTTTGCAATTGTTGTTTAAATTAAAAGGCCTATTTATATCTGTATGGCACAGCAGCAGGCCAGCTCACCAGAAAGGAACTCTTCAGGATTCTCTTGGAAAAGGGCAGGGGAGAGTCAATAGTCCAGCAGTGTGCAATCATTTACTGCTCTTTGTCTGTGCCTTTCACCATTTTAAAGGTAGGTGCTGATGTCTGCCTTTGCTCTCATATTTAGTGCTTCTGATGTCTTACTCAGAGGCTTTCTTCAAAGGGGTCGTTTATCTGGAAAATTCCCTGATGAAATAGGCTTCAGCTGGAATCTGTGTCTAATTTGGGTGGCACAGTGGTGCAGTGGTTAGCACTGCAACCTCACAACTTCAGCGACCCGGGTTCAGTTCTGGGTACTGCCTGTGCGGAGTTTGCAAGTTCTCCCTGTGACTGTGTGGGTTTCTGCTAGGTGCTCTGGTTTCCTCCCACAGCCAAAGACTTGCAGGTTAATAGGTAAATTGGCCATTGTAAATTGCCCCTAGTGTAGGTAGGTGGTGGGGATGTGGTAGGGAATATGGGATTAATGTAGGATTAGTATAAATGGGTGGTTGTTGGTCGGCACAGACTTGGTGGGCCGAAGGGCCTGTTTCAGTGCTGTATCTCTAAATAAATAAATTCTGGACACCACACTTTAGGAATGATGTCAAGGTCTGAGAATGGATGCAGAGGAGTTTTACTAAGAGAAAAAGGACTTGCATTTACAAAGGGCCTTTCATGACTCCAGGAAGTCGCAAAGCATTTCAACAGGTGGCAGGCCCCAAGGCAGCATATTGCCCGTGGCAATAAGAGGCTGCCGTAGGGACTGCTGTCCAATTAAGTACAGCAGCCGGCCCCCCTCCACACCCTCCCAAGAGCTGCCAGCTCAAACAGAGGACTAGCAGCTCAGCAGCGGTGGCCATTGCTGAGTTTGCAGCTACCGGGAAAGGACTCCTCAATAGTAGTGTGTCCTAGAAGATCATTCTGTGGTGGGGGGAGGGGGCAGCGGATTCATGAAGCACTGACAGCGCTGTTACTGCGAGGATTTTCACTTTCGCCGGGGTCCCGTCCATGGGCCATGGAGTGCCCGAAAGGAGGGCACCGCCCACCTGGGGCCCACTGGGAGGCCGCCAGGTTTCACTTGACGGTCACTCCATATGGCAGCAGATCCTCCCAATGCAAGCAAAATGCCCATAGAGGCAGGATGTCAAGCTTAATTGGCCACTTAATTGGCTCAATCGGCCTCCCAGCAGGTATCTGAGCCACCATCATTCCCGCCGCTGGCAAAATAGCATGGCAGTGGGAAGATGCTTGGCACCCCCTCCCCGACACCTCCCTGCACCATTTTGCCAAACTTCCCACCTCTCAGCCTGTCTCCAAAGTGCCCAGAAAATTCTGGCCCTAATCTCAGGGATTCCCTTCCTAAACATCTCCGCCTCTCTTCCTCTCTTTCCTTCTTTAAGACGCTCTTTATCCAAGCTTTTGATCATCTGATTTAATATCTCCTTGTGTGAGTTGGTGTTTTTTTTTTGTTTGATAACCCTCCTGTGAAGCAACTTGGGATGTTTTAATGTGATAAAGCTAAAATAAGTTGTTGAGAGGGAAGAGACAAAAGGAAGAAAGTTAAAAGATGTAAAAGAGAAGAAAGAAAGAGATGGACAGATAAATGAGAGAGGAAAAATGGGCAGATGTGAAGGAGTAGAAAAGGAGGAGATGAAAGAGCAGAATGGACAGAAGAGAGAAAAGTGAAAGAGTAGCAAGAGAGAAATGAGGAAGAAGGAGCGAGAAGGACCGAAGTGAAGGAAAGAGAGATAGAAAATACAGAACTGAAGGGAATGAGAACTAGACAAAAGTGAATGTGAGGGAAGAGAAAGGAGAGAGAATTGAAAGAAGAGCGAAGGGAAATAGACATATGAAGGAGAAAGAAAGAGATACTGTGGGGATGGAGGACAGTACAGAAAGAGGTATAAATGGCCCAATCCAAGGATTCAAAGAAATGCAAAATCAATTGGAAGTTGAGTGCAGTATTTAGTCAAGGATGTTCCTAACAGGGTGATTTAATCAGATGTGGCCTACTCACTAGTTGTATCACAAAGATCCAAAACACTGCTGCAAAAAGTTGAACATCCCCAAGCTGTAGCACAAGAGAAGCACAGGGAGATGGGGAATGATGGCAAGGAGCTAACAGCTTAGCATCTTCTACAGAAAGCAGCATGGGTTCACAAGTGCTCTGTTTCAGCTCTTTGCTTTTGGCCTGCCTATATAACAAATTGCATGTTCTTTTTTTTCAATAAACAACATTCCTCAGCAGCACTATGTATACGGAAACTATTAATGTCGAAAGTAAAATAAGACCTTAACATTTACAGTGAGGTTTTGTGCCATTATTGAAAATAATAGTAAGCATGTAGCATGCCCTGTGCCTCAGCTTTATGGGAAGTGAATTGATGGGTCACAGATTCTGCTTGGTTGCTCCTGCATCATGTACTATTGGAAGGAACAGGTATGGAGGTTTCCTGCAATATCTGCTGAGGACCTCATTCACAAGGAGCTTGCCACTTAACTCCAGATGTGGAAAACTCAGGACACTCTTACGTGTCATGCTGAATAGTCTATCCTATTCCTGCAGCAGGAGCTTGCATGCTTTTGGGGGGCTTCTCTTGCTCTCACTTTCACAGAGCTAGTTTCAGACCTGTACACCTCCCGCCTGTTCCTGAGCTGGAGAACAAATCCTCAATTTAGATATTGGGCTGTTCAAGCTCAGTGTTTTGTGTTGCCCTGAGGTCTCTGAATCACTTACTTACGCTGATTGGCGGAATGGGCTCTAGGGGTTGAATGGCCTCCTCCTGTTCCTATGTGTCTGATGTGTCCCGCACTGAGATTGTCAATATTGCAAAGTGTTCAATCGTATTCTCCACTAAGCAGAGAGCTACAGCTTCATGACAATGCTCAGCTACATGGTCAAACACACGATTGAGGCAAACCCAATTTCCAGCATGAGCTCGAACATAGACAAGTTACAAAGCTGGCTATTACGATTGGCATCTTAAAGTAAATTAGCCAGAGGTGCAGCATTGCAGGGTCTCCAGGAGCAAGCCTGTCTTTTGCTTCCACCCATGATACTTGTGGGATTTGAACCGCCCTGTTAAATCCTCCTCGTAAATCTAAAACCCCACAAAATGCCTGGCATTGCCTGCTCCAAGCAGTGATGAGGCTTATCAGTGAGAGGACCTCAGCTTTTTGCTCTGGGGTTGTGGCTATTTGTACCACATAGCCTTCGATAGAGGCTCATGCTGGTTTGTGGAGGTTAAACAGCAATATGTTAAATCAGTGCACGCATAGTTTGCAACGATGGGATTTAGCTGAAGAGACTGAGGATATTGTAGCCAAATCAGCATATGATACAAAGCTAGGTAGGAAAGCAAGTTGTGAGGTGGACACAAAGTGGCTACAAAGGGATATGGATAGGTTAAGTGGGTGGGCAAAAATCTGGCAGATGAAGTATCATGTGGGAAAATGTGAGGTTGTCCACTCTGGCAGGAAGAATAAAAAAGCAGAATATTATTTGCATGGAAAGAGACTGCAGAATGCTGCAGTACAGAGGGATCTGGGTGTCCCTGTAAATAAATCACAAAAAGTTAGCATGTAGGTACAGCAAGTAATTAGGAAAGCAAATAGAATGATGGCATTTATTGCAAAGGGGATAGAGTATAAAAGTAGGGAAGTCTTGCTACAACTGTACAGGGTATTGATGAGACCACACCTAGAGTATCACAGAATCACAGAATCATTACAGCACAGAAGGAGGCCATTCAGCCCATCGTGTCCGCACTGGCTCTCTGAAAGAGCAATTCCCTCAGTTCCATTCCCCTACCTTCTCCCCATTACCCTGCACATTCTTCCTTCTCATATAACTGTCTAATTCCCTTTTGAATGCTTCAATTGAACCTGCCTCCACCACGTTCTCAGGCAGCACATTCCAGACTTTAACCACTCGCTGCGTGAAAAACGATTTTCTAGATGTCACTTCTGCTTCTCTTACCAAATACTTTAAATCTGTGCCCTCTCATTCTCGATCCTTTCATGAGTGGAAACAGTTTCTCTACTCTGTCCAGACCCCTTATGATTTTGAACACTGTGTATAGTTTTGGTCTCCTTACTTAAGGAGGGATATATTTGCATTGGAAGCAGTTCATAGAAGGTTCACTTGACTGATTCCTGGGATGAAGGGGTTATCTTATGAGAAAAGGTTGAACACTTTGGAGTTTAGAAGAATGAGAGGTGATCTTACTGAAACATAAAGGATTCTGAGGGGGCTTCACAGGGTAGATGCTGAGAGGAGGTTTCCCCTCGTGGGGAAATCTAGAACTAGGGGGCACAGTTTCAAAATAAGGGGTCTCCATTTTAAGAGGGAGGTGAGGAGGAATTTCTTCTCAGAGGGTCATTAATCCTTGGAATTCTCTTCCCCAGAGAGCAGTGGAGATTGGGTCATTGAATATACTAAAGGCTGAATTAGACATATTTTTGATCTAAAAGGGAGTCAAAGGTTGGGGGGCAGGCAGGAAAGTGGAGTAAAGGCCATAATCATCAGCTATGATCTTATTGAATGGCGGAGCAGGTTCACGGGGCAGAATGGCCTACTGCTGTTCCTATTTCTTATGACACATTATGCAACAGGCGCACCTGCTGAAACACATTTGCACAGGGAAGGAATGTGGTTTTAATTACTGTATGCAAACCTGGTCAACATTCCTTTCCTCCCAGCTTGTGGGTCACTTTTGCCTGTACAGTTTCTCAGCCCTTGGCATCCATGATAGTGTCTTCAAATGATTGAGAGGTTTGGGTTGCTCAGTCCGATTATTTTGTGCGATGTGCTTTAGGCAGTATTCTGGGACAGACGAGTGGTGGAGAGCAGGCAGGGATTGCCCAGTGGATGCTGGAATTTGGGGTGGGTGGGTAGTATCCCAGCAGAATCAGGATTCTACCCCAGTATTTATCCCTCAACCAACACCTAAAACAGATTATCTGGCCATTATTATGTTGCGGTTTGTGGGATCTTGTTGCATGCAAAGTGGCTGCTGCTTTTCCAACATTACAACAGTGACGACACTTCAAGAAAGTACTTCATTGGCGGTGAAGCACATTGGGACATCCTGAGGTTGTGAAAGGTTCTAAATAAATGCAGGTCCTTCTTTATTTCTTATGGTCCTCCGACAGTGCAGCACTCCTATAAGGCCACAAGCTGTGGGTAGCCACTTGAACCAATTAAGGCGTCTATTAAGGTCTTCCCCCGCACCAACTGGAATTTTTCAGTCAGCAGGTGGACCCCATGCAGTGGCCGAAACATAGCCAGAGAAAGGTGGTGGCCTCCGATGGCAGACCAGGGGCCCAGTGCTCCATTTCACTGTTTAAGCATCCACCCCACAGCCAACTTTCAAATGGCCACAGGCCGCCCTGTGACATGTTCCCCCTCCATGAGGACAGCCTGATAGCTATTACCATTTTTAAGTTGAAAGTTTTTAAAAGTGCTGAGAGAATGCCTCCCTCTGCTCTGCAGAGATCAGTATACAGTGCCCTCGTGCAGTTCTCCACTAGCTGAGATCTTAATCTGTGAATCTTGGTTGATGTCTTCTGCACTCTCCCTCCATTGCTCACAAGATTTGCCTACCCCACGGTTGGATTGCCTCTATTTAGTTAGTTGAGCAGCATTGCTCCAGTCACTTTCAAATTTAGAACCATAGGAGCTTTCAGCACTGAAGGAGACCATTCGGCCCCTCGTGTCTGTGCTGGCTCTTTGCTACAGCTTTTGGCCACTCTCTCCCCATTGCTCTTCATCTTCTGCTGCGTCAAATACTTGTTCAACTTCTGTCAGCCATGCCTCTGAGTCACAAATTTGTAGGCTCAAGTCTCACGCCAGAGAAACCAAGCTCAAAATATAGACACTCAAGGGAATACTGCACCATAGAAGGTGCGGTCTTTCTGATGAGCAGTTAAACTGAGCCTCTGTCTGCCCTAAAAGGTGGAGGTAGCCGATGCCTTGGCATTATTTTGAAGAAAAGCAAGGCAGTTGTCCTTGGTCTACTGAACAATTTTGATCCCTCAATCAATAAGGGAATGTGGGCCATCAGCAGCAGCAGAATTGTATTCAACCACAATCTGTAAGCTCATGGCCTGGTGAATCCTTGACTCTACCATAACCATAGACCCAGAGGATCAACCCTAATTCAATAACTAGTGCAAGAGAGCATGCCAGGAGGAGCACCAGGCATACCTAAAAATGAGATGCCAATATGGTGAAGCTACAACACAGGACTCTTCTTTGGCCTCCTTAGTGACAATGGGTAAGCGCCTGGAGGTGGTCAGTGGTTTATGGAGCAGCACCTGGAATGGCTATAAAGGCCAATTCTACAGTGACAGACTCTTCCACAGGCTCTGCAGATAAAATTGGTTGTCGGGGCTGTTACACAGTTGGCTCTCTCCTTGCGCTTCTGTCTTTTTTCCTGCCAACTGCTAAGTCTCTTTGACTCGCCTCTCTTTAGCCCTGCCTTTATGGTTGTCCGCCAGCTCTGGCAATCACTGGCAACTGACTCCCCCGACTTGTGATCAATGTCACAGGACTTCATGTCGCGTTTGCAGACGTCTTTAAAATGGAGGCCTGGGCAGCCGGTGGGTCTGATACCAGTGACGAGCTCGCTGTACAATGCGTCCTTGGGGATCCTGCCATCTTCCATGCGGCTCACATGGCCAAGCCATCTCAAGTGCCGCTGGCTCAGTTGGGTGTATATGCTGGAGATGTTGGCCACCTTGAGGACTTCTGCGTTGGAGATACGGTCCTGCCACCTGATGCCAAGGATTCTCCCGAGGCAGCGAAGATGGAATGAGTTGAGACGTCACTCTTGGCTAACATACATTGTCCAGGCCTCGCTGCCGTAGAGCAAGGTACTGAGGACACAGGCTTGATACACTCGGACTTTTGTGTTCCGTGTCAGTGCGCCATTTTCCCACACTCTCTTGGCCAGTCTGGACATAGCAGTGGAAGCCTTTCCCATGCGTTTGTTGATTTCTGCATCGAGAGACAGGTTACTGGTGATGGTTGAGCCAAGGTAGGTGAACTCTTGAACCACTTCCAGAGCGTGGTCGCCGATATTGATAGATGGAGCATTTCTGATGTCCTGTCCCATGATGTTCGATTCCTTGAGGCTGATGGTTGGGCCAATTTCATTACAGGCAGCCGCAATCCTGTCAATCAGTCCCAGCAGACAGTCTTCAGTGTGGGATGTTAATGCAGCATCGTCAGCAAAGAGGAGTTCCCTGATGAGGACTTTCCATACCTTGGTCTTCGCTCTTAGACAGGCAAGGTTGAACAACCTGCCACCTGATCTTGTGTGGAGGAAACTTCCTTCTTCTGAAGACTTGAATGCATGTGAGAACAGCAGGGAGAAGAAGATCTCAAACAGTGTAGGTGCGAGAACACAGCCCTGTTTCATGCCACTCAGGATAGGAAAGGTGTCTGATGAGACACCGCTATGCTGAATTGTGCCTTTCATATTGTCATGGAATGAGGTGATGATACTTAGTAGCTTTGGTGAACATCTGATCTTTGCTAGTAGTCTGAAGAGACCACATCTGCTGACGAGGACAAAAACTTTCGTGAGATCTCTGAAAGCAACATCGAGAGGCATCTGTTGTTCGCAGCATTTCTCCTGTAGCTGGCGAAGGGAGAACAGCATGTCAATGGTGGATCTCTCTGCTCGAAAGCCGCGCTGTGCCTCAGGGTAGACATGCTCAGCCAGCTTCTGGAATCTGTTTAAAACGACTCAGCTAAAACACAGGACTACATGTAGGCTAACTAGCAGAAGCAACGTGCGATAGACAAAGCTAAGCAATCCCACAACCACAGATCAGATCAAAGTTCTTCAGCCCTGCCACATCCGGTCATGAATGGTGGTGGACAATCAAACAACAGACGGAACAGACTTCAAAAACATCCCCATCCATAATGATAGCAGAGACCAGCACATCAGTGCAAAAGGCAAGGGTGAAGCATTTTCAACCATTTTCAGCCACAAGTGCTGAGTGGCTGATACACCTTGGCCTCCTCCTGAGATCCCCTGCATCACAGGTGCCAGTCTTCAGCCAATTCAATTCACTCCACATGATATCAAGAAATGGCAGAATACAGCAAAGGCTGTGGGGCCTGACAATATCCAGGAGTAGTACTGAAGATGTTTGCTCCAGAAGTAGCCTCATCCCTAGCCAAGCTGTTCCAGTACAGCTACAACACTACACATACCTGACAAAGTGAAAAATTGCCCAGGTGTGTCCTGTCCACAAAAAGCAGGACAATCCAACATGGCCAATTACTGCCCCATCTGCCTACTCTCAATCATCAGCAAAGTGATGAAAGGTGACATTGACAGTGCTATCAAGCGGCACTTACTCAGAATAAGCTGCCCACTGATACTCAGTTTGGGTTCCGCCAGGGCCACTCAGCTCTAGACCTCATTAAAGTCTTGATCCAAGCATGGACAAAAGAGCTGAATTCCAAAGGTGAGGTGAGTGACTGCCCTTGACGTCAAGTCAACATTTGACCGAGCATGGTTTCAAGGAGCCCTAGAAAAACTGAACTCAATCGGAATCAAGGAGAAAAGTCTCCACTAGTTAAAGTCATACCTAGCACAAAGGGAGATGGTCGTGGTTGTTGGAGGTCAATCATCTCAGTCCCAGGAGTTCCTCAGGGTAGTGCCTAGGTCCAATTATCTTCAGCTGCTTCATCAATGACCTTCCCTCCATCATAAGGTCAGCAGTGGTAATGTTCCCTGATGATTGCAGTGTTCAGTATGTGAGGAAAGCCACACCTGCGAAGAATGAGGCATATTAATTTTGTCATAGGGAGCATTAATTTTAAACTCTTACTGGACCGAAAACATGTCTGCACCTGCATTATAACAGGACAGTGGCTGGAAACATTTGCATTCTAAGAGACAGTTGCCTGGAGAAGACAATGGAACTGCTCCCATATTCAATTAACCAAATGGATTTTGATTGCAAGGCATTTACTATGTGAAACCCAGCATTCCAGCCCTCTACTCAGGATGTCGACTAAGATTGAAAGAATCCACAAATCTCATCGGGCAGTTTGTCCCGAAAAAAGAGCTAGTCACATGACTGGCCTGCTGGCCCAAGTTTAGTTTGAATTGTGTTCACAGAACAGTTTTGGGTTAGACTGCAATTTGAAGACAAAAGAAAAGAAAGGTCTCTCCCTGTCTCTCTCTCTCTCACGAAAAGCAAAGACTGCAACAGAACTTGAAGAGAGAGGATCTCTCCCTGTCTCTCTCGCTCTCTCCCGCTCACGCAAAGACAGGGACCCATGGAAGAAACTAAGCCAAGACAGAAAACCATCGAAACATCTTTGAAAGTATGCACTGGGCCCCAACGAGATGGCAAGATTTAACTGCAACCAAAGACTTTACATCGAACTCAAAAGACAGTAAATGAACTCCAGCTATTGCTTCAAACCTTTCCCCTTGATTCTTTCTCCTTTTCTGTCTCTATCTGCGTGTGAGTTTATCGCATATGCATGCTAGCGTGGTTGCGTCACGTATTTATAGTACTTTTAACCGAATAAACGTACACCTTTCTTCTTTAAATCTAAGAAAAACTGATTTCTTTGCCATTTGCCATTTCTTGAACAAGGATTCACTGAGGGGAAGCTAAAAACACGGTGTTTTAAAAATAAACCCTGTTACAGTCAAACCAGGAAAAGGCGGAGAGGGAACCCCTAGACCCTTTTCTCACCCGGTCGTAATAAGTATCATTCACAACTCCTCAGATAATGAAGCAGTTCATGCCCACATGCAGCAAAACCTGGACAACATTCATGCTGGGGTTGATAAGTGGCATGTAACTTTTGTGCCATACAATTGCCAAGCAATAACCTTCTCCAACAAGACAGAATCTAAGCATCTCCTCTGGACATTCAATGGCATTATCATTGCTGATTCCCCTATCATCAACATCCTGGGGGTTACCATTGACCAGAAACTGGTTTCTGCAGTGCACCAGTGATGGACGGACTGAACGTTTAAGGGGTGGATGGAGATTGCTTTGTTCTGGATGGTATTGAGCTTCTTGAGTGTTGTTGGAGCAGCACTCATTTAGTCAAGTGGAGAGTATTCCATTACACTCCTGACTTGTGCCTTGTAGATGGAGGACAGACTTTGGGGAGTCAGAAGGTGAGTTACACGCTGCAGAATTCGGACCTGCTCTTGTACCTAAAGTATTTATATGGCTGGTCCACAGTGGCAACAATGTGTACCATCTACAAGATGTACTGCAGCAGCTTGACAAGGTTCCTTCGACAGCACCTTCTAAACCCATGACTTCTACCACCTAGAAGGAGAAGGGCAACAGTCAGGGCAACACCACCACCTGCAAAATCCCATCCAAGTCACACACCATATTAACTTGGAACTATATGGCTATCCTTCAATGTTGCTGGGTCGAAATCCAGTGACTGCAATCTGGGTGTGCCTACACGACATGGACTGCAGCAGTTCAAGAAGGCATCTTCTCAAGGGCAATTAGAGATGGGCAATAAATGCTGGCCTTATAGCTCATGAACAAATAATTTTTTAAAAATCATTAAAATAGTTGGTCTCGTCATTGCTTTATGTGGGTCGTTGCTGTGCGTAAATTGGCTGCCATGTTTCCAATGTTAAAAGAGTGACTACTGTTGAGAAAAGCACCTCATTGACTTTAAAACTCTTTGGGACACACTGAGATCTTTCTCTTCTTTTTAATTTTTCCGTGGAGGAATTGTCACGCAATTGTGTATTATTTTTAATGTAATCTCACACACCCTAAGCTTCCAGAGGGCACTCAAAGCTACTGTTGTAAAGATAAAACAACAAAAAGCAATCCAACACCCTGACTGTGCTGTAGAATAATTTCATGCCTTTCGTTTGACCCCTAGCATCTTTGCAGCTCCAAGAATTCTTTATAGATTGTGAGTGAAAATCTGTGCAGATTTTTTTGACAACCCTAATCACAAGACAGATCTGATGGACTGACCACCATTAGAACTCTCACATTTGCGTTTTTTTTAACTCTGAAACTTTTTTTGGATCATTTCAGTGACAACTGATATGACCCCTGCGCTCAGGGCAATTGCTCTTAATTAAGAAGCAAACTCTTAGAAGAATCTCAACCTGCACAAGAGCAGACATTAACTGTACTTTAAACCTACACGGACTGCCCGTCTTCCCCAGATGTTGTCTTATCACATGGTTCATATTAATGCAGAATAATAAATAGGCATGAATCAGTCAGAGGGGCTATTTTTGTACATGGAGATTACTCATATAGACAATCACTACCCACCCCCGGTGTTGAATAGTCCTCTGGTCCTTCCCTTCATGGGGATGGAGGCTCCTCAAACAGACAACACCTGATGACATCTTCTTTCATCTGATGACACGCAGCTTATTAAATTAGCCAATCTGGCACAGGACTGCTCCAATCGTAGGCTGACATCAATACGCCCATGCATGATTGATTCTGTAACAGTCAGCAACTTATTGGTATCATTTCAACTCCCTGCAGAGGCAGAGTCTGGGCCCTAGGGAGTATCTGAAGCATCTTTCTTTGAACTTCAATATCACACTTGATTAAGCTGAGGTCACATTTCTTTAAAAAAAAATCAAAGGCATACTTTATGTTTAATACTCCTTTGACTACAGAAAGTTCTTTCCCATATTAATATACTAATATTAATATCCAAAAATTCCTTCCATCTTGTTTTGGGTTATGAAAAAAGCAGCATGCGCAAAGTTATGTGTGTGATCAGAGGTTGTGCCCTCCTTGTGGACACAGTTTATGTCAGACTTGCTTCAATTCCATAGCTGCAGTGTCCCCCATTTGTGAACTAAATCATAGCCCTGGAAACATAAAGTCATGTATCAGTGTGTGAGCGTTCAACATACTTCTATTTTGATCTCCAGGGTGGATACATTTTCTGGCAAGGCCACATTTATTGCCCAGGCTTGCTCGGACAAGAACACAAGACAGAGTCTACCACATATTGTGGGGCTGGAGTCACACCTAGAGCCGACAAAAAGCAATCACAAAAATGCTAACAGAATGTTGGCCTTTATTCTTAAGAGGACTGGAATACAAAAGGGTAGAGTTGATGCTTCAGTTGTGAAGAGCCTCAGTCAGACCCCATCTGGAGTACTACATTCATTTTGGAGCAGGTGCAGCACCTATCCTCCAGAATGATACCGGGGATAAAAGTGTTAAATCATGAAGATAGGTTGAATAAACATGACTTTTATTCCCTCGAGTATAATAAATTGAGGGGATGATCTGATCGAGGTGTTCAAAATGTTTAAATAGTTTGATATGGTAGATACAAAAAACTAACAATAAAGGGACAGAATCTTAAAATCTGAGCCAGGCCATCCAGGAACAAAATCAGGAGATTGTGAGAAATGGAAATTTACCAATAATGCATTAGATGATTTTCTGCTAGGTTTGATGCATTCATTTGACCTTTAACCTTGCCTATATAAGGGCTCATTTCTTTGCTTCTATATCTGAAAGGGTCAGAGTGCATGCCTGTAAAAGACCTTCCTGATTTTCCTCTACTTGAATTAACAGAGGAAAATTGTACAGCTTCCTTTACAGGCAATCACTCCCAAAGCATCCAATTCCCCAATATCTACCTTGCTCAGGCAATCCAGTGTTCTGAGACCCAGGAAGATCTCCCTCGCTTTTTTTACCCCATAGTCTGAGGTTCTTCTTCTTCCTCCGTCCTATTCCTAGTGCCAGGGAGCCACTAATTATGTTACACAGGCCAGTTGCCAGAAAGTCAGGTTAACCAATTAGCCACATTTAGTTTTTGAGAAAAACACAGGCATTCATAGAAATTGCTTCTGAATGTACCAGTTTCTGTTTGCTGGTACCAAAGGCAGTTTAGTCAGTAATAATGTTTGTATAATACACAAACTACAGTAGACAAATACCTGGGGTTATTAGGCTCCGTGCAGCTGCTAGAGTTCACAAGGTCACAACATTTATTAGTTAAGCACAAAATTGGATTGAATAAAGATCTTGCATTCGTATATCACATCTTAGTAACATCCGAAGTTGATTTGCATATAACAAATTACTTTCTAGTCACTTTTGTTCTGCAGACAGACCACAGTACATGTGGCCCCATAAATCCAGTCAGCTGACTAGTTAATCTAATTGGCTAACTGACTGCCGTGTTTCACTACATTACAACAGTGACAACATTTCAAAAGTACTTCATTGGCTGTGAAGCACTTTAGGACATCCTGAGGTGGTGAAAGGTACCATTTAAATGTTAGTTCTTCCTTGTGTTGATTGTTGATTGAAGGAAGACGGTTCAAAAGACTTGCATTTATACAGAGCTTTTCATAACCTCAGGGTATCCCAAAACAATTTGCAGCCAGATGAGTACTTTTTGAAGTGTAGGCAACATGGCAGCCAATTTGCACACACCAAGATTCCACAAACAACAATGAGCTAAATGACCAGATAATCTGTTTTAGTGATGTTGAATGGAGGGGAGTGCAGCAGAATCTGGACAAATACCTGCAAGCAGGAGTGTCCCAGAGGACAAAGGGAAGATTAGCAATGAATTCTCCCCCATGGTCAGGTAAAAAGGTACCCAGCCATTCCCTGAGGTGAAAAGCCCTTGCATGACTCATCAAAGCACTGAAAGAGAGTTCAGAGTGGAACCGCCCACTGCCGCCACCCCTGAGCAGAACTCCAACCTAGGGCTAATTAAATCTAACCCTCCCCCTGCAGACCTTAACAAGAACAGATACACCTTAGGCAGTCATGGAAATGTGCAAACTGGAAAAACTTCCCCAAAAACCACTTGTTTATTGGGATGCCAAAAAGGGCCATTTAAAGCAGCACTGCTACCAAGAAAAGATAGGCTGTAACAATTCTTTGAGTTCTGAATTAATTAAATAGAAATCGCATTTCATTCTGCTGGATGTGGAGGTGACATGCAGACCCCCACCTGCCAAGAATGAGGCATACTAATTTTGTCATATGAACATTGATTTTAAACTGTTGCTGGAGTGAAGAAAGGACTTGTTAAAAATATCACCAGACACTCAGAACCATAGAATCATAGAAATGTCACGGCACAGAAGGAGGCCATTCAGCCCACCATGTCCGCACCGGCCGAAAAAGCTAGCCGCCCAATCTAATCCCACTTTCCAGCACCTGGTCGATAGCCTTGCTGGCTACAGCACTTCAGGTGCATGCCCAGGTACCTTTTAAAAGAATTGAGGGTTTCTGCCTCCACCACCTGGCAGTGAATTCCAGACACCCACAACCCTCTGGGTGAAAACGTTTTTCCTCATGTACCCTCTAATCCTTCTACCAATCACCTTAAATCTGTGCCCCCTTGTAATTGACCTCTCCACTAGGGGAAACAGGTCCTTCCTGTCTACTCTATCTAGGCCCCTCATAATTGTGTACACCTCAATTAAGTCACCCCTCAGCTTCCTCTGTTCTAGGGAAAACAACTCTAGCCTATCCAATCTTTCCTCATAGCTGCAACTTTCAAGCCCTGGCAACATTCTTGTAAATCTCCTCTGTACTCTCTCCAGAGCAATTATGTCCTTTCTGTAATGTGGTGACCAGGACTGTACGCAATACTCCAACTGTGGCCTAACCAGTGTTTTATACAGTTCCAGCATTACATCCCTGCTTTTGAATTCTATACCTCAGCCAATAAAGGAAAGCATTCCATATGTCTTCTTCCCCACTCTGTCTACCTTCAGGAATCTGTGGACATGCATTCCAAGATCGCTCACTTCTTCTACCCTGCTCAATATCTCCCGTTTATTGTGTATTCCCTTGCTTTATTTGCCCTTCCCAAATGCACTACTTCACAATTATCTGGATTGAATTCCATTTGCCACTTTTCCACCCACTCAACCAAATCATTGATATCATTCTGGAGCCTACGGCTATCCTCTTCACTATCAACCACAAGGCCAATTTTTGTGTCATCAGCAAATTTCCCAATCATGCCTCCCACATTTAAGTCCAAATCATTAATATATACCACAAACAGCAAGGGACCCAACACTGAGCCCTGTGGAACGCCACTTGAAACAGCTTTCCATTCCGTCAATTACTACCCTTTGTTTCCTGTCCCCTAGCCAATTCTGGATCCAACCTGCCACATTCCCCTGTATCCCATGGGCTTTCATTTTACTGACCAGTCTGCCATGCGAGACCTTGTCAAATGCTTGACTAAAATCCATGTAGATCACATCCACTGCACTACCCTCATCAATCCTCCTTGCTACTTCAAAAAACTCAATTAAGTTAGTAAGACATGACCTTCCCTTAACAAATCGATGCTGACTATCCCGGATTAATCTGTGCCTTTTTAAGTGGCAGTTTATCCTGTCCCTCAGAATAGATTCTAACAGTTTACCCACCACCAAGGTGAGACTGACCGGCATATAATTATTTGGCCTATCGCTCACACCCTTTTTAAACAATGGTACAATGTTCACAGACCTCCAAACATCTGGTACCTCACCTGTATCTAGTGAGGATTTGAAGATGATCCACAGCGCATCCTCTATTTCCTCCCTGGCTTCCTTTAACAACCTGGGATGCAATCCATCTGGCCCTGGTGATTTATCCATTTTCAAGGATGTCAGAACTTTTATACTTCCTCTCTCATTATGCTTATCATATCTAATATTTCACACTCCTCCCCTTTAACTACAATGTCTACATCAACCCTCTCCTTTGTGAAGACAGAGACAAAAATATCATTAAGAACCCTGCCCACATCTGCTGCATCCACCTATAAAGTCCCTTGTACATCTCTGATAGGCCCTACCCTTTCCTTAGTTATCCTCTTGCTCTTAATGTACTGATAAAACATCTTTGGGTTTTCCTTGATTTTACCTGCCAATAATTTTTCATATCCTCTCGTTGCTTTTCTAATTTCCTTTTTTACTTCACCCCTGCACTTTTTATACTCCTGTAGGCTTTCTAAAGTATTAAGATTTTTATGATCGTCATAAGCTTTCTTTTTCTGCTTTAACTTACCCTGTAAGCTTCTAGATAACCAGGGAGCTCCAGATTTGGCAGTACCACCCTTTATCTTTCTGGGGACATGCCTACACTGTGCCTGTAGAATCTCGCTTTTGAATGCCTCCCATTGGTTTGTCACTGATTTTCCTTCAAGTAGCTGTATCCAGTCCACTTTCGCCAGGTCACCTCTCAGCTTCTTAAAATTCACCTTCCCCCAATTTAGAATTCTTACTCCTGTTTTATCTTGTTCCCTTTCCATGATAATGCTAAAACTTATTGTATTATGGTCACTATCTCCAAAATGGTCACCCACTGTTACTTCCTCCACTTGCCCAGATTCATTACTGAAGACTAAATCTAGAATTGCACCCCCTCTCATTGGGCTTGTTACACGCTGGCTAAAAAAATTCTCTTGAATGCAGTTCAAGAATTTTGTCCCCTCTGTGCCCTTCACACTGTTCGTACTCCAGTTGATATTGGGGTAGTTGAAATCCCCAACTATTAATGCCCTATAGTTTTTGCACTCAGAAATTTGCCTACATATTTGTTCTTCTACCTCCCACTCACTATTTGGGGGTCTATAGTACACTCCAGTGTACTGCTTGGCTGGGAAAACATTTGCATACTAACAAACAGTGCTTGGAGAGACAAAGGTCTATTCCCTGGTCCACTTAATCCAAAATGCAGTTTGATCACCAGACACTGAAGGTGAGGAAGCTCACATTCCAGGATGAGTGCTAAGATGGCAGAATCCACAAACAGAAGTGTTCAAACCAGCTACTCACATGACTAACCTGCTGGGCAACCTGGAGTTTTTTGAATTGTGCCACAGAGAAATAGGAAGAAGGCTGTTTGAACTGTAACCTGGAGCAAGGAAGCCTCTGTCTCTCTCTCTCTCTCACTTTCTCCCAAGCCACCAGACCTACAGAAGATACGTGAACCTCAAGAGAGAAAAGACTCCAACCTCGAAACAAGTTAAAGCGTGCACTGGACCCCAATGAATTGCAAGTCTGACCGGTAAGACTTCACAGCAAATTCAAAGGGCAGTAAAATAGAAACCCTTCTATTGCCTCAAATTTTTCCCCTTTATTCTTTTCTACATTTCTGTCTGTATCTGGGTGTGTGTTTATCGTGTAAGCATGCTACTGTGGTCATGTCGCATATTTGTAGTCGGTAACTGGATTAGAGTTTAAGATTGCTAAACTTCTACCTTTCTTGTTTAAAATCTAAGAAAACCTGTCTGAATTGATTTCTTTGCCTTACAATTGGAGCAGTGAACAAGGATTCGCTGAGGAAAAGCTAAAAACACGGTATTTTAAAATTAAACCCCGTTATGGTTAAACCAGGCAAAGGCTGAGAGGGAACCCCTAGACTCCTTCTCACCTGGTCATAACACAAATACTCTCCTTAATGTCCTAAAGATAGTGTCCTCAATTGAAGTTAAAGTCTTGGAGTCTTTGCTGGGGCCACATGCACAATTTCAGGCTTGCTTCTCTAGTACCAAAAGGCCAAAGAGAGGTTCTGTCTGTTCTTTTGGTGGTCACCTCTAAAGGGCTGTAGTCTTGATGCATAGAAGCTGCCGCCATGGTTTCCCTGGGACTTTGCTGGAGAGAGACAGAGAGAGATGTCTTCCTCTTAGGGTTCAAAATTGCAGTCTCTTGTTCAGTCTGAGGCACAATTCAAAAACCTCAGCCATACCCCAGCAGATAGGTCATGTGACCATCTCTTTGTTTGAAACCACAGTTCCTGGAGGGGTGTTGCAATTTCAGAGTCTTTCAGACATACTCAGTGGGGGCTGGAGTTTGGCTCTTACAAAGTCAAAGGGGTGTCGATATCTTTTGATTACCCCTTTTGGCAAAACCAATCTCGCTAATTGAATCAGGGAGCACCCCCATTGTTCCAGTTAGCCTGCTACTTTACTCATGTCTCTCAGCAGCCTTTGTCTTCTCAAAATGCAAATGTGCTGGGCCATTTATTTAAATGCTCAGTTCTGTTTGTAAAAAGTTATTTGCAATGTCCAGTAAAGGTTTCAAGCAGTGTTCCATATGACGAAATGAATATGTTTCCATTTGGCAGGTGTGATTTCCGTCACAAAACGCATCAAAACAGTAAAACTTACAACTGTCTGAACATGAAGAACTTCAAGTAACGTGGATAAATTATGAGCTAGCTACAAGAACTGTAGATAACTAAGGCCTAAGTGTCACAATAACAATAACTTCCTTCATATAGAGCTATTAACATAGTAAAATGTTCCAAGCCATGTTATGGGAAAGTAATCAGACAAAACGTAACACCAAACCAAAGATCAAAACATTAGGACTGGTGACCACCGTTTGGTCAAAAAGGAAGGTCTTAAGGGGGGAGGCATGGTCTTCCAGGAGGAGCGAGAGGTGGGAAGGCAGAGAGGTTTATGGAGGGAATTTCAGAGCTTAGGGCTTAGATAGCTGAAGGCATGGCCACCAGTGGTGGGTGAAAGGAAGTGGGGATGGACAAAAGACCAGAGCTGTAGGAATGTAAAGATTTCAGAAGGTTTGAGGGCTGGTGGAGGTTGCAAAGATAGGGAGAGGCAAAGCCATGAAGGGATTTGAACACAAGGATGAGAATTTTAAACTGGTGGTATCTGGGACTGTAAGCCATGCAGGTGTCCTTACCATGAATAAGTGTCAAACTGTTTATGTGTTTAGTACATTTACATAAAATATAATGGGTAATGAAAAAGTAGAGAAAATTATCGAGAAGCTGTAGAATTTCTGACAGCAATGAATTCTACTGCATATGAGAGTTATATTTGTTGAAATCCTGGGAGTGAGGAATCGAATGATCACTATGTTCAGGTGTTGAAGAACCTTATCGACAGCTGTAATTTTGGTGAATTAAAAGAGTCATTGACTTGCGACTGAAATAAGCTTAGAGTTAGAAAGAGTCATGTGTGACGCGGTGGAGCTGAGAGAGAGAGAAGGGGGAATCTTGGACGTAAGAAAGCTGTTGTGTATAAGAGGGGCTAAAATTATACAGTCTCAAACAGTGCAGCTCAGTAACTGTCCAATGCTGAGAATAAATTGCTTGATAATTTAAACCTACAAACAGAACCCAAGAGAGGAATTGGTTACCAGTTGCAGATATATCAGAGGGGTGATTTCTTCAGTGCAATAAAGTGTCACTAAAACTGTATACATGCTCTTGACAACTGGCACAAATTCTCCAGCATCAGGATAGGAATCAGCGTCTAGTATTCCAGCAGATATTTACCAAGTGTGGTTATTGCTGGCAAGTGCAAAATAATGAGACAAAAAGGGACACAGTTGCAACTTTATAAGGTCAGCTGCTCAAGGAAAGAAAGACGTGCATTTATATCGCATCTTTCAGACCTCAGGATGTCCCAAAGTGCTTTACAACCAATGAGTTACTTTTGAAGTGTAGAGACTGTTGTAACATAGGAAACGTGACAGCCAATTTGCACACAGCAAGCTCCCACAAACAGCCATGAGATAACAACCAGTTATCAAACAGATAACAAACAGTTAAAACAGTTTCTTTTCATGTTGATGGTTGAGAGATAAATATTGGCCAGGACACCAGGGAGAATTCCTCTTCAACATCATGCCATGGGATCTTGGACATCCACGTGAGAGGGTAGGAGGGGCCTTGGTTTAACACCTCATCAGAAAGCTGGCACCTCTGACAATGGCACTGGTTTGCACTGGTCAGCCTAGATTATGCGCTAAAATCTCTGGAGTGGGACTCAAACCCATGACCTGCTGACACAGACATGAGAATTTTACTAACTGAGCCAAAATTAACGCCTGCATCACCAAAAATCAAAGCCTAAAAATTACCATCAGGATAGCAAGTTTCTTTCACGCTGAATAAGTTTGTACTCATTAACTATACCTGGGATGGAGGAATTTAACAAGAATGAGGCTGGGAAATTTGGGAATTATTCCGTGTTGATGAAGAGGTTAAAGGGTGAGCAAAACTAGACATGTAAAATAATGAAAGGAATTGATAGGTAGATTAGAAATTCCTGTTCCTTCTAGTAGGGGAACTGAGAATAGCGGGACATAATTGTAGAAATCAAACTAAGTCAGTTCAAAACACGATGCATATGGGAGTCTTTTTTAAATTTAGCCACTGCTAGCCAGTTTCCCACAGCTCAGGAAGCCAGGCAGCAAAAAGGAAGTGAGTGCTTCTGGCTCCTGAAGGTAAGACCTTTTTATAGCATTCCTTGTGGGCCATGAAGAGCAGGAGGGAAACCCACCCTCACAGCCCCGGCCCCACTAGGAAGCCTCCGACCTCCCTTTGGCGAATCGTGGCCTCTCTCACCTCTGCCATGATCAACAACCTCCCCACTCCCACCCCACTCCCCAAGCCCCGATACCATGCTCCCTCTAAGATGCACTTATAATCTGGAAATTTACCGCACATTGAAATAAACAGGCTGCTCGCAGCTTCGTCTGTCCATTCACTCAGAGAAATTTCTGAGCATTCTGTAAGTCGTGACTTTTAAAGCATAAACTGCCCATGGGCAAAAAAAAGTGTTGCCCACTACAAAGAAAATTTAAAAGGAGCATTGCCCCGATCTGCAGCATGCCCTACAATCACATTTACCAAAGACCGTCCACACGGGCCCCTGGCTGCAGCCTCCTTGTACTGGTGTTCCTGCCTGGGAAACAGAAGCGAAAGATTATAATGCGGTCCCGCCATTAAGTTCAACATGACCTCTGCGACCCCAGCTTCACCGTAAATTCCTCCCCAATACATGTGCCCCCACATCCACTCACTTCCGCATGAATATTGGGGCCTCGGACTCTGCATTTCTTTTCAAATCACTCTTGCTTTCATTTCTTTTCCCATTTTACAAATTTGCAGTAAATTTAAGTCAGGAAATCAATGGCACTTCTTATTCCAGTCTATAAATCACTGCGATCTGAATACAGGATTTCAGCTCTTTCCTTTTATTTCCTGCAACTGACATTGTGATTTACAGAGACACACTTGCAAAGAATTCCATAGTATTTACAGCATAGAAACAGCCCATTCGGCCCAACTAGTACCTACGGTATTTATGCTTCACACAAGTCTCTTCACACCCTATTTCATCTAACCCTATTGGCATAAGCTTCTGCTCCTTTCTCCCTCATATACTTATCTATCATCTCCTTAAAAGCATCTATGCTATTCACCTGAACTCTTCAATGTGGTAGCAGGGGGTTGGGGGGGGGAGGGGTGGTGGTGGGGGGAGGGCGCGATGGAATTATACGTGGCGGTTTTGGAGGTGGTGGGGTGAGAACAATTAGAGAAAAATGCATCAGGCTGGTTTGGCGATGTCTTCCCGCCACTGCTGATTTACCCAGGGGTGGAATGAGTCCGACATCGGCAACCCGCCCAGCAGCGGTGGGAAGCAAATTGAAGTGGATAATTATGCAATTAATTGCAATCTTACACCAGTATTGCAATTTCCCCAGCATCACGCGGGCCCCATGTTGTGTCAGCACCTCGGCAACTCAGAGGAGGCGGCTGCACAGCAGCAAGTGGGAGCAGCGAGAGAGTTCAGGGCTTTCTAAACTCTAAGGGCAAAACATGGCAAGGCTGATGTATATTGTTGGCAGATGCTCGCCATTGCATGAGGAGCTCCCGGAGACTGATGTCTCCAGTAGTGCTAGGGGTGATGCAGTGGCAGCTGCTCCCTTCAGACTGATTGCGCCTCCATTGTGTTCTGTCAGCTCCTGCTGCATTCTCCTCAGCAGAACTCTCACAGTGAAGGCTGCCAGCCGCTCTTGCAATGGGACATACTGAATTGACTCCCCCACTTCCTCTGGCCACCCGCCACCCCTAATTGGATGGTGATCCCAGAGACGGTTTCTTAATTACATCTGGAAGATTAAACCGGAAGGCTTGCCGTCGCTGCAGATGGCGTCAGGACCCGAAAATGATCACACCAGCCAGAAGTGTTATAAGTCCAGAAAATTCTGGCGCAGATATCCAGATTTTCACTACTCCCTTTATCCGCTTCTGGGTAAAGATTCTGAAAATCAAAACTCTCCTTGTAATTGTAGCCTGAATTTGGGCATTAATTAACTGAATGCAGTGACTTAAAACGTGCGTAAATCATTTGTGCTGTGTTTTTTTTTCACCGTCTCAGTTGTAATTGAAAGTTAAACTCCGTGAAAAGAAATTCTAGAGAGATGTTGAAATTTTGGGAAGTGCTTTGATACAGTTCCACTGGTCCAACCAAAACAGGTCATTTATCATTCCTCTTCAACAGCTTTGTCACATCAACTCCTGAGCTGTTTTGACACAAAGCAAATTTTTGAAGTTGTGTATGGCACAAAATATGAGCAAGAGGAAAATGAACTCCTGTGAATTGCTCAAATAAATAATTTACAATTTTATCAATATTTTTTCAGTGAGTACACTTGAAGTTGACAGTATTTGGGTAAAAGAACATGAATCACTCTAAACAAGCCAAATCTTCTGATATTAAAAATGTTAAATGATGGTGAAATGTTTTTTTTTATTCATTCATGGGATGTGGGCGACGCTGGCCAGGCCAGCATTTATTACCCATCCCTAATTGCCCTTGAGAAGGTGGTGGTGAGCTGCCTTCTTGAACCGCTGCAGTCCATTTGGGGTAGGTATATCCACAGTGCTGTTAGGAAGGGAGTTCCAGGATTTTGACCCAGAGACAGTGAAGGAACGGCGATATAGTTCCAAGTCAGGATGGTGTGTGACTTGAAGGGGAACTTGCAGGTGGTGGTGTTCCCATGTATTTGCTGCCCTTGTCCTTCTAGTTGGTAGAGGTCGCGGGTTTGGAAGGTGCTGTCTAAGGAGCCTTGATGCATTGCTGCAGTGCATCTTGTAGATGGTACACACTGCTGCCACTGTGCGTCGGTGGTGGAGGGAGTGAATGTTTGTTGATGGGGTGCCAATCAAGCGGGCTGTTTTGTCCTGGATGGTGTCAAGCTTCTTGAGTGTTGTTGGAGCTGCACCCATCCAGGCAGGTGGAGAGTATTCCATCACACTCCTGACTTGTGCCTTGTAGATGGTGGACAGGCTTTGGGGAGTCAGGAGGTGAGTTACTCGCCTCAGGATTCCTTGCCTCTGACCTGCTCTTGTAGCCATAGTATTTATATGGCTGGTCCAGTTCAGTTTCTGGTCAATGGTAACCCCTAGGATGTTAATAGTGAGGGATTTAGCGATGGTAATGCTGTTGAATGTCAAGGGGAGATGGTTAGATTCTCTCTTGTTGGAGATGGTCACTGCCTGGCTCTTGTGTGACGCGAATGTTACCTGCCACTTATCAGCCCAAGCCTGGATATTGTCCAGGTCTTGCTGCATTTCTACACGGACTGCTTCAGTATCTGAGGAGTCACGAATGGTGCTGAACATTGTGCAATCATCAGTGAACATCCCCACTTCTGACCTTATGATTGAAGGAAGGTCATTGATGAAGCAGCTGAAGATGGTTGGGCCCAGGACACTACCTTGAGGAACTCCTGCAGTGATGTCCTGGAGCTCAGATGATTGACCTCTAACAACCGCAACCATCTTTCTTTGCGCTAGGTATGACTCCAGCCAGCGGACGGTTTTCCCCCTGATTCCCATTGACCTCAGTTTTGCTAGGGCTCCTTGATGCCATACTCGGTCAAATGCTGCCTTGATGGCAAGGGCAGTCACTCTCACCTCACCTCTTGAGTTCAGCCCTTTTGTCCATGTTTGAACCAAGGCTGTAATGAGGTCAGGAGCTGAGTTACCTTTTCTATTTCTCCCACCATGTCCTGCTCTCCCCCCTCCCCACCCCCATAGGCATTTTTCTGTTTTGTTGCCTCTGCTTTCTCTCCTTGTCCTTCAGCAAAATGTGTGGGCACATCAATTACATTGAAACTCATGAATTGCAATTTTAAATTCTTTGAATTCCTCAGTGTGCTCAACTGGAAAGAGAAAGGAGAAAATTGTTGCATTTATATAGCACCTTTAATGACCCCAGGATGCCCCACAGTGCTATACAGCCAATGAAGTACTCTGGAAGTCACTGTTATAATGTCGGAAGCATGGCAGCCAATTTGCACACAGCAAGCTCTCTCCAATAGCAATGCGATAACTTGTTTTTAGCAATGTTGGTTGACAGAGAAATGTTGAGCAGGACATCAGGGAGAACGACCCTACTCTTCTTTTAAACAGTGCCATGGGATGTTTACATCAACCTGAGAGGGAAGACGAGGCCTCGGTTTAACATCTCATGTGATAGACAGAACCTCCAACAGTGCAGAACTCCCTCAGCAGTGCTCTGGAGTATCTGCTTAGATTTTGTGTTAAAGCCTCTGGAGTGAGACTTGAACCCGCAATCTTCTGACTCAGAATGGCCTCTCTGTTGCTACCACTTTATAGCAGTGGCACTGAAGTCCACAGCTCTTCCAATTGGAAAGGTTGTAATTTAGAATGGCATATGCCAGGAACTGGCCTTGTGTGGGAATTCCTGCTTGGCGTCATAAAGGAAAAAGATTCCAAGACCAGCAATGTAAGACAGGGTGGAAACCTACCAGCATTAGACATTTCCGCATTCCCTTGCTGCACAATTGTCAGAGACCTGATCAGTGGTTGGAACTGAAGAGATCAGAACATAACAAGCCACCTAGAATTATATACAATATACAGCACATGAAAGGATCATTCGGCCCAACCAGCCAATGCCAATGGAAGTTAAGGGTCATGGCTTGAAAGCCCAAAGGTTATGGAGCTGCTGATAGGAACTGCAATTTGTTTTCTCTGAGGACTCCCAGAACCAGCAATTTGCACCAGATGTTACCTCTTCCCATCTGTGGGGCAAATTTGGCATCCTAATTAAATCCCTAGTAGCCCACCATTCATTTGTAAAGCAAGGCACCTTCTGCTGACTCCATGAATTTTGACAGGGTCATCCATGACTGTAGTCCAGCATTAATGCCAGATGTGCCTTCTCCACCAGTTATGGCCTCAGCGTTTTTATTATTGAAATATCAGGAACAAAATGAAAATTTTTTTTAGTATTTTTATGGTTAAATTATTATTTACATCCTGGTTTTCACCTTTCAGAAAGAATCAATGCTTTATTTTTCAGTTTTCTTCCAATATAAAAGATCCCATGGCACTATTTCGAAGAAGAGCAGGGTAGTTGTCCCTGGTGTCCTGGTCAGTATTCATCCCTCAATCAACATCACTAAAACTCATTATCTGGTCATTATCACATTGTTCTTTGTGGGAGTTTGCTGTTTGCAAAATTGGCTGCCCTGTTTCTTGCATTACAATAGTGACTACACTTCAAATGTATTTGATTGGTTGTAAAGCACTTTGAACATCCTGAGGTTGTGAAGGGCATTGCATAAATGTGGGTCTTTCTTCCTTTCTCCCCGAAGCAGTGGTGCTGCAGAACTCCAGTAACTCACTGGAAGGATTTGTTTGTTTTATGCAAACCTGGACCCTCGAGTCTGGAAAATTGGTGCGGAGCCATCCCTACAGTTAAGACGGTGGCGTAGTGGTAATGTCACTAGACTAATAATCCAGAGGCCAGGCTAATACTCTGGGGCCATGGGTTCAAATCCCACCATGGCAGATGGTGAAATTTGAATTCAATTAATAAATCTGGAATGAAAAGCTAGTCTAATGGTGATCATGAAACTATCATCAATTCTGGTTCACTAATGTCCTTTAGGGAAGGAAATCTGCTGTCCTTACCTGGCCTGGCCTACATGTGACTCCAGACCTGCAGCAATGTGGTTGGCTCTTAAAATGCCCTCTGAAATGGCCTAGCAAGCTACTCAATTCAAGGGCAATTAGGGATGGGTAATAAATGCTGGTCCAGCAATACCCGCATCCCACAAACAAATAAAAAAAAAGCTGAGATTAGTCTCAGAACAAATCTACACTGCTGATAACAGGAAAGCTCCAAGTGCCAGCAGGAGGGGTCTAAGGAGCACAATTCCAGCAGCATGGGGGTCTGTATGGCTAAACCATGGACACACCACAGTAGCTGGCAACCCACAGGTGCCTGGTTTTCCCAACTTCAGAAGAGGAATTGGGGCACCACCCACTCCTAATGGCCTCCAGAAATGTTTTACCCCTTCATCTTCAGAATCCAGATCTTGACCTCAGCCTAGCCCCCCCGCCCCCCACTTTTGCCAAGATGGGGCAAAATAGGTGCGTCTATCACACAAAAGCCCTGTTTGTAACCAAAACTAGGAGTGTGATGGACTGGAGTTGAAGCCTTGTTTTACACTACTGCATGCTTTTACTTTACATTAACTTCAACAATGAGTAAAAATGGGAGGGACTGTAAAATGGGCAACCGGCCCAAACCCACCCACGCTGTTGCTGTTGGCTGGATTAGGTTAAAATCAGGGCAAAGTCCCAAATAAGCATCAAAGCACAGAGATTCTTGATTCAGGGAATCTGATGACCTCTATAGGTTCACATACACTTTGCAGAAGAATTACCACCTGATTTTGTACAATCAAACTGAAGGCAGGCAGGGTTGGAAAATCAAGCAGGGACCTATGGCACTTGCTCTGCACTGATTCCAGCCACCTCCAAGATTTTCCTGAACAAGTGCAGCCAGATGGGACATATGGTGATGTCATGGGAACATCGTCACCTCTCAGTTCTCCTCCAAGTCACACGCCATCCTCACTGGGACACATATCGCCATTTCTTCATCATCATTGGAACACCCTACCTAACACCACCATGGGAACACCTTCACTACAAGTGCTGCTGTGGTTCAAAGAGATGGCCCACCAGGGAGACAGGGATGGGCAATCAATCAGGCTTTGCCCTCATCTCCCACTTCCCACGAAAATAATTAGAGGGCAGATGCTTTAAGACACTACAGTGGTCAAATAGTAATTTGGAAAAGGTAATTGGGCATATACTTTAAAATGGAAAATTTGCAGGAATATGAGGAATGAGAGAGAGTGGACTAATTGGATAGATCTTTCAGAGAGCTGGCACAGGCATGATGGGCCAAACAACCTCCTTCTGCCTTGTATGATTCCATGACTACATCATTACTGTGGACAAAATAATTGAAAGCTAAGACCTTGCACATAATAACAGTTTTGAGAACACATATTAACTCAAAATTCCTTGATTTAGTGGGACAGGCTGGATGGTGTCAGAGATTGATTGTGGGTGTCCATTGCACAGCTGAGAAGTTTCATTCCTAAATGTTGTAATTTGAATTAAGTCACCCCAAAGTTAAATATATCTCCATTAGCAAAAGGCCTGTAGCAAGATATTAGGAACCAGCAGGTGTGACTCTGAGTTAGGTAAAGACCTGTACAGTCCCAAACATTCAGAACCCTGACCCTATCTATAAGCAACCACACTGTTGACTGGTGATGGATGGGCAATTGCCATTTGAATGCATATTGCTGCTTGAACCAGCATCTCCAGATGTAAGGAATATATCAACATTTCCCTGTAGAAACAACGGCACTGAAGCTAACTGAGAGATGGTATCAGTTATTTTTTCTTAAATGTTGACTGGATCTATCAAAATGTTTCTTTTAATAATCACAGATTTTGTAAGTTACTTTCTACTGAGTAGATTCAAATGGAAAATCTATCTGTTTTTCATTAAAGTAATTGACATCTGACCTATGACAGAGGGAAACATTTCGAGCTAATTATGATTTTATAAGATTTTTTTCTTTAAGAATATAATTTTTTCCATTACATTTTTCTTAAGCAAAATGTGCATTGCCCATATTAAACCATGATTTTTGCTCAGTGCTTCAAAGAACACATTAAAAACTCATCTATTTCATTTTAAAGAGCTCTAATTAGATTGCAGGTCCTTTTGCATTCAGAGCAAAATACATATTCATCATTGAAATGCATTGCAGGAACAAAAGAATATGCATCATTAATGTTACTCAGAAAAATCTCGTGGTAGTTTAGATGCAACAAATTACTATGATTCACAGTCATTGTTATTATGTAGTCAAATGTGGCAGTCCTTTTGCATATAGCATGATCCGACTCAGAGCAAAGAGTTGATTAGCCATTTTGTCTATCTTTTGGTTGAAAGAAGAATGTTCTCCGAGTGTCCAAAAGAACTCTCTGATCTTTTTCTAATCATGCCATGGTACCTTTAGCATCCAATTGAACCAGCAGATCATTAGAGCTGGGGAATTTCTTTTTTGTGTTCTTCCATCCAGGCAGATCTTCAAGTCCCCTCATTCCAACATCCCTCTGGTTCTTAATTGATCCCAAAATTTTCACTTCCATTCTTCATTTAGGAGTCCATTCCAACAACCAAAGCAAAAACTTGCATTTATTTAGTACTTTTAATATAATAAAACATCCCAAGGCGCATCACAGGCACATTATAAAGCAAAATTGAATACCGAGCTACACAAGGCGATATTAGGGTAGATGGTCAAAATCTTGGTCGAAGAGGCGGGTTCTCAAGGAGGAAAGAGAGGTAGAGAGGTTTATGGCGGGAATTCCAGCTCTTAAGGTCTAGGCCGCTGAAGGCGTGGCCACAAATGATGGATCGGGGATGCTGAAAAGGCCAGATTTATCTTGGACAGTTGTGGGGCATGGTGGAGACTACAGAAATAGGGAGGGGCAAGGCCATAAAGAGGTTTGAAAATAAAACTGAGAATTTTAAAATTGGGGTAATGCCGGACCAGGAACTAATGTAGGTCAACAGGCACAGGGGTGATGGGTGAACAGGACTTGACCTGAGTAAGGACACAGGCAGCAGAATTTTGGATGACCTCGAGTTTACAGGAGGTAGAACGTGGGAGGCCACCCAGGGGTGTGTTGGAATAGTCAGTTCTGAGGTAATGAAGGCATGGATGTGGTATGAGGTATGAATGAGGCATGGATTATTTTATGGGTTGATAATTCTTTGTATGAGGAAGAACTTACTGAGATAGATATAAAAAATAAACGAACCATGAATACTGGAAATCGGAAATAAAATTTGAAAATGTTGGTAATGTGCAGCAGCTCAATCAGTAAAGGAAAAAGCAAGACTGCTTCAGCTCCCCCCTTCCCCCTGCTCCACCTTCATCAGAACAGATCAGAAGCAAACATAGGGAAAGGTACTTATTTAGTCACCATGTGTGCTGACATCACAAATATTTTCCTGAAGACTCCCTTTTCTCTGAAGATGGTGCTTCATACAGTGACCACCAAAAGTGCCGATCACTGGACATATTTGTTGTTTCCTGAGCAATGCCAATAACAATATCACTGAAGATACCTGGGTTAATGACAATATCAGATCAGTATTAATACACCTCCTTTGAAAAACAACAGCAGCTTGCATTTACATAGTGTATTTAATACAAGAATGTCCCAAGGGGTTTCACATATGAAAACTGACAAGGAAATAGACACCAAATGCCATGAAGGATGGAATTAGGACAGGTGATTGAAAGAAGATGAAAAGATAGATTTGGGGGCAGTTTTTAAAAGGAACAAAAGAAGCGAAGAGGTTTAGGGAGGCATGGAGGAAATGGGCCAAGATTGCTTAAGGTTGTGCCACCAATGATAAAGCAAAGAGTGGAGTTGAGGAGGCAAAAGGTCTCAGAGGATATAAGGCTGGAGAAGGTTGCAGAGATAGGGTAGAGCAAGGCCAGGGAGGGACTTGAAAATGGGAATGAGAAGCTTAAATTCCATGCATTGATAGGGAGTCAATGTAGTTCATTGAGAATAGGGGTGATGGACAAAAAAGGCAATATGGGTCAGTATACGAATGGCTACATTTGTGACAGGTTGGAGATTGTTGGAACATGGAGGGTGGGAGCCATTAGAATAATCATTGAGAGGTGACAAAAGCTTCAAAGAGCTTCAGCAACAGAAGGGCTGAGTTAAGGGTGGAGGTGGACAATAGTAAGTAGGTGGAACTAGAGGCCTGAAAGATGGGCAGTTAAAAGATCAGCGCATGGTTAGGATTCCCAGGTTTTGCATGAACTGATTCAGTGTGATTGGTCCATGAGCGGGTTAGAATCAGTGGCAAGGGAGCAGAAATTGTGGCTCATCCACGAGTTCATGGCAGATAGCTAGTGATATCAAAAGAACTAGAGTGGTAGAGCTGAGTGCCATCAGCATATATAACGAAATTGACACAGGCTGCTAGATAACGTTACCTAGGGGCAGCAAGTAAAAGTGAAAGAGATCATGACCAAGGGAAGCAACTTGAAGGACTCCAGAACTGTTAGTGTGAAGTGGGAAGAGAAGCTTTTGCTGGAAAGGTATTGCCTGTGAACTTATAGGTAGGAATAACACACACAAAGCTTTCTTGTGGATGCATCCCTGGCTGTGTGGATGTCAGTGAAAAAGGCAGGACTGGAGGAATAATGTCATTACTGGCTTAATTTCTGCCAGTTTTGCCTTTGTTTCCAACATTATGTACATACTGTGTGTGTTAATATGGTTGTCTCACATTATTGGAGCCAGTACTCCTAGCCAAAAAAGCAATAATACCACTAATTAAACAATTAAACAAAATAAATAGATCAAAATCAAACAGCACCAATTTAGGTTTACATCATGGCTTCAACATTGTTCAAAACATCCCAAGGCACGTCACAGGAGCATTGTCAGGCAAAATTTCACACTGCGACACATGAAGAAATATGAGGACAGATCATTAATAGGTTGGTGAAGAAGTAGGTTTTGAGGAGCGTTTTAAAGGACAGGAGAGAAGTAGAGAGGTGGAGTGGTTTAGCGTGAGAATTCAGAGGTTCGGGCATTGGCACTCCACCAATGGTGGAGCAGTGAAAACTATGATGCACAAGAATTGGAATAACATCTTGGGATAGAGGTTATAGAGATAGGGCAGGGGGTGGTGGAGGGGAGACCATGGAGAGGTTTGAATATGAGTTATTAAATCGAGGTATTATCAGATTGGGACTCAATGTCAGTCAATGTGCGTGATAGGTGAACGGGACTTGATGCGAGTTAGGCTATGGGTAGCATCAGAGGACAAAATAACATTAATCAAAACGTTGTGCAAGAAGTTGATGTTTGAACCAGAATCTTAACACAGAGGCTTTTTCTCCTTAACTGCTGAATCGAGGAAATACGTTGGCATTCTCCATGATACCATGACATCATAGCATCACAAATTACATAATCCCTTCCACATTATTATCACTGCGTCCAAAAATAAATTAAATTGGGCAGGAAAAAAGAAAAACTCTTTCTCAGTCTCCCGGAGACTGCAGTGGCAGAGTTTTCTTTTTGATCCTGGTTTGTTCTCAGTATTTCATAGCCCAGGTCTACCTGAATATTTCCCCAGACAGATTACAATGAAGCCTTTAGTTTTCCAACACAGCTGTGGAAATTTATTTCCTTCATTTTTATTTTAATAGCTGCTAGCATCAAATTCCGGGAAACAGCAGCAAGATCTTTTGGAGTAGCAGAGTTCTTAAAGCAACTGTTGTGCTCATGGATGAAGAAAAGAATGAAAGACAAACATTTATTTTTTTTATTCACTAATGGGATGTGAGTGTCGCTGGAAAAGCCAGTATTTATTGCCAAACCTTAATTGCCCTTGAGAAGGTAATGCTCAGCCGCTTTCTTCAACTGCTGCATTCGGTGTGGTGTAGGTAGGTAGTATTGGTAGGAGTGGCCACTGCTCAATCTTTGTGAAGTCCTGTCTTCACACTGTGGATACCTACCATGGTGCTGTGTGGCACTACCATCGTGCTAAATGGGATAGATTCAAATCAGATTTAGCAGCTCAAAACTGGGCATCCATGAGACACTATGGACCATCATCAGCAGCAGAATTGTATTCAACCACAATCTGTAACCTCATGGCCTGGCATATCCCCCACTCTACCATTACTGTTAAGCAAGGGGATCAACCCTGGTTCAATGAGGAGTGCAGGAGGACATGCCAGGAGCAGCACTAGGCATACCTAAAAATGAGGTGTCAACCCAGTGAAGCTACAGGACTACTTGCATGCCAAACAGCAGAAGCAACATGCAATAGACAGAGCTAAACATTCCCACAACCAACGGATCAGATCAAAGCTCTGCAGTCCTGCCACATCCAGTCGTGAATGGTGTTAGACAATTAAGCAACTAACAGGAGGAGGAGCCTCTGAAAATATCCCCATCCTCAATGATGGGGGAGCTCAGCACATCAATGCAAAAGAAAAAGCTGAAGCATTTGCAACGATCTTCAGCCAGAGGTGTTGAGTGGATGATCTATCTCTGCCTCCTCCTGAAGTCCCCAGCATCACAGATGCCAGCCTTCAGCCAATTCGATTCACTCCACATAATATCAAAAACGGCTGAAGATACTGGATACTGCAAAGGCTATGGGTCCTGACAATATCTCGGCTGTAATACTGAAGACCTGTGCTGCAGAACTTGCCACACTCTGAGCCACGCTGTTCCAGTACAGCTAAAACACTGGCAGATACCCAACAATGTGGAAAATTACCTAGGTATGTCCTATCCACAAAAACCAGGACAAATCCAATCCAGCCAATTACTGCTCCATCAGTCTGCTCTAGATCATCAGCAAAGTGGTGGGAGGTGTTGTCGACAGTGCTATCAAGTGCCACTTAAACAGCAATAACCTGCTCACTGATGCTCAGTTTCAGTTCTGCCAGGGCCACTCAGCTCCTGACCTCATTACAGCCTTGGTCCAAACATGGACAAAAGAGCTGAACTCCAGAAGTGAGGTGAGAGTGATTACCCTGGATATCAAGACAGCATTTGACTGAGTGTAGCATCAAGGAGCCCTAGCAAAACTGGAGTCAATGGGAATCAAGGGAAAACTCTCCACTGGTTGCAGTCACACCCAGCAGAAAGGAAGATGGTGGTGGTTGTTGGATGCCAATCATCTCAGCTCCAGCACATTGCTGTATGAGTTCCTCAGGGTAGTGTCCTTGGCCCAACCATCTTCAGCTCCTTTGTCTTAAGGTCAGAAGTGGGGATGTTTGCTGATGATTGCACGATGTTCAGTACCATTCGCAACTCCTCAGATACTGAAGCAGTCCGTGTTCATATGCAGCAAGACCTGGACTACATTCAGGCTTGGGCTGATAAGTGGCAAATAAAATTGACACCACACAATTGCTATGCAATGACCATCTCCAGTAAGAGAGAATCTAACCATCTCTCCTTGCCATACTATCACTTAATCGCCCACTATCAGCATCCTGGGGATTATCATTGACCAGAACTGGAACAACCACATAAATAGTGCAGCTACAAGAGCAGGTCAGAGGCTGGGAATTCTGCAGCGAGTAACTCACCTCCTGATTCCCCAAAGCCTGTCCACCATCTGCGAGGCACAAGTCAGGAGTGTGATGGAATACTCTCCACTTGCCTGGATGGGTGCAGCTCCAACAACACTCAAGAAGCTCGACACCATCCAGGACAAAGCAGCCTGCTTGATATCCACCCCATCTACCGCCTTCATCATTTGCTCCCTCCACCACCGACGCACAGTGGCAGCAGTGTGTGCCATATACAAGATGCACTGCAGCAACGCACCAAGGCTCCTTAGACAGCACCTTCCAAACCCGTGACCTCTTCCACCGAGATGAACAAGGTCAGCAGATACATGGGAACACCACCACCTGCAAGTTCCCCTCCAAGTCACACACCATCCTGACTTGAAAATATATTGCCATTCCTTCACTGTCACTGGATCAAAATCCTGGAACTCCCTCCCTGACAACTCTATGGGTGTATCCACATCAGATGAACTGCAGTGGTCCAAGAAGGCAGCTCATCACTACCTTCTCAAGGGCATTTAGGGATGAGCAACAAATGCTGGCATTGCCAGTGATGCCTACATCCCATGAAAGGATGAAAAGACAAAAGGTACACCCATAGTGCTGTTAGGGGAGGAGTTCCAGGATTTTGACCCAGCAACAGCGAAGGAACAGCGATATAGTTCCAAGACAGGATGGTGTGTGGCTTGAAAGGAACTTGCAGATGGTGGTTTTCCCATGTGTCTGCTGATCTTGTTCTTCTAGGTGGTAGAGGTCGCGGGTTTGGAAAGTCCTGTCGAAGGAGTCTTGGTGAGCTGCTGCAGTGCATCTTGTAGATGCTGCCACTGTGCGTCGGTGGTGAAGGGAGAGAATGTTTAAGGTGGTGGATGGGGTGTGAATCAAGCAGGCTGCTTTGTCCTGGATGGTGTCGAGCTTCTTGAGCGTTGTTTGAGCTGCACCCATCCAGGCAAGTGGAGAGTATTCCAACACACTCCTGATTTGTGCCTTATACATGGTGCAGGAAGTGTTGTCATTTGCAGCAGCTTGAGCTCCGGGTTTTGGAACTTGAGCGGCAGCTGGTGACACTGCAGTACATTCATGAGGATGAGAGCTACGTGGATAGCTTGTTTATAGATGTGGTCACCCCACATCTTAAAGCAAGCAGGGAGAGAGGGAATGGGTGACCATCAGGCAGTCAAAAAGAATCAGGCAGGTAGTGCAGAAGACCCCTGAGTGCATCTCACTCTCCAACCGGCATTCAGTTCTGAATACTGAGGAAAATGATGCTTCACCTGGGGAGTGCAGCCAGAGCCAAGTCCATGGCATCACGGGTGGCTTAGCTGCACAGGGGGTACGGGGAAGACTGGAAGAGCCATAGTGATAGGTGATTCAATAGTCAGGGGAACAGACAGGCATTTCTGTGGCCGCAGACGTGAATCCAGGATGGTGTGTTGCCTCCCTGGTGCCAAGGTCAAGGATGTCACTGAGCAGCTGCAGAGCATCCTGAAGGGGGAGGTTGAACAGCCAGCAGTCGTGGTCCACATTGGAACAAATTACATAGGTAGAAAGAGGGATGTGGTCCTGCAGTCAGAATTTAGGGAGCTAGCTAAGAAATTAGCAAGCAGGACCTCAAAAGTAGTCATGTCCAGATTACTCCCAGTGCCACGCACAAGTGAGTATAGAAATAGAAGGATAAGACAGATGAATGCATGGCTGGAAAGATGGTGCAGGAGGGAGGGCTTTAGATTCCTGGGACATTGGGACCGGCTCTGATGGGCGATGGACCTTTACAGGCTGGATGGGTTGCACCTGAACAGAGCTGGGACTGAGTTCCTTGTGGGACATTTTGCTAATGCTGTTGGGGAGGGTTTAAACTACTTTGGCAGGGGGATGGGGACCTGAGGGCCGACTCAGTTGGGTCAAAAGGGTCAAAATCAGAAGTGAAAATGGAAGGCAGAAAATTAATGGATGAGTCTGGAAGACAGAGGAGACAAAGGTTAGAAAATAGAAAAAAAGAGTTTGGCAGTGCTCAAGGGTATCTATTTCAATGCAAGGAGTATAGCAAATAAAGCAGATGAGCTGAGGGCACAGATAGACATGTGGCAGTATGATATCATAGCTATTACAGAAACATGGCTTAAGGAGGGACAGGATTGGCAGCTCAACGTTCCTGGTTACAGGGTTTTCAGACGTGATAGGGAGGGGGATAAGAAAGGAAGGTGAGTGGCAATTTTGGTCAAGGAAACTATTACAGCTGTGAGGAGGGATGATATGTTGGAAGGTTCATCAAATGAGGTCATATGGATTGAGCTAAGGAACGAAAAAGGGGCAATCACACTGCTGGGAGTGTACTATAGATCCCCAGTCAGAGGGAAATAGAAGAGCAGACATGTAGGAAAATCTCTGAGAAGTGCAAGACAATAGGGCAGTAATAGTAGGGCATTTTAACTACATCAATATTAACTGGGATAGTTTTATTGTGAAAGGAATTGAGGGAGCAGAATTTTTGAGGTACATTCTGGAGAACCTTTTTTGCCCAGTATGTAGCAAGTCCAACAAGAGAGGGTACAGTTTTAGACTTAGTTTTAGGAAATGAAGATGGGCAGGTGGAAGGAGTGGCAGTGGGAGAGCATTGTGATGGTGGTGATCATAATTCAGTCAGTTTTAACATAATTATGGAAAAGGACAGGGATAGAAAAGGAGTTAGAGTTCTCAATTGGAGCAAGGCCAATTTTCCTAAACTGAAGTGTAATTTCGCGAAAGTGGACTGGAAACTGCTACTTGAAGGTAAATCAGTGTCAGAGCAGTGGAAAGCATTCAAAGGGGAGATTCAAGGGGATCAGAGTAAACATGTTCCCACAAAAAAAAAGTGAGTCGGCCAAATCTAGAGCCCCATGGATGTTAAGGAGCTTACAGAGTAAGATAAGGCAGAAAAGGAAAGCTTATGTCCACCCCGAGAACTCAATACAACGTCATAGTATACAAGGCTACCAGCCAAGTGCAGGAAAATGGGATTAGATTGGATGGGTGAGTGATGATCGGCACAGACGCATTGGGCCGAAAGGCCTGTTTCTGTGCTGTATGTCTCTATGACTACAGAAAGCCGAGAGGGGTATAGGAAGTGAAATCAAAAAGGAAATTAGGAAAACAAAGAGAGGGCATGAAAGAATATTGGCAAGCAAAATAAAGGTGAAACCAAAGTTGTTTTATCAATACATTAAGAGTAAGAGGATAACTAAGGATAGAGTAGGGCCTATAAAAGACTAAAAAGGCAACCTATGTGTAAGAGCGGAAGATATTGGTATGGTTCTTAATTAATTCTTTGCGTCTCTCTTTGCAAAAGAGGGGGACGATGCAGATATTGTAGCTAAGGAGGAGGAGTGTGAAGTATTGGATGTGATAAACATAGGGAGAGAGGGAGTATTAATGGGATTAGCATCCTTGAAAGTTGATAAAACACCAGAACTGGATGAAATGTATCCTAGGCTGTTAAAAGAAGCAAGAGAGAAAATAGCGGAAGATCTGACCATCATTTTCCAGTCATCACGGGATACAGGTGTGGTGAATTGCTAACGTTGTACCTCTGTTTAAAAAGGGAGCAAAGAACAGACTGAATAATTACAGGCCAGTCAATCTAACCTCAGTAGTGGGAAAACTATTGGAATCTATTCTGAGAGACAAGATAAACTGTCACTTAGAAAGGCACAGGTTAATCAAGGATAGTCAGCATGGATTTGTTAAGGGAAGATCTTGTTTGACCAACTTGATAGAATTTTTTGAAGAAGTAACAAGGAAGATAGATGAGGGGAGTGCAGTTGATGTGGTCTAACTGGATTTTAGCAAGGCTTTTGACAAGGTCCCACATGGCATACTGGTTAAAAAAATAAAATCCCATCGGATACAGGAAAATGCAGCAAGGTGATTAGAAAATTGGCTCAGTGGCAGGAAACAAAGGGTAATTGTTGACAGGTGTTTTTGCGACTGGAGGGCTGTTTCCAGTGGTGTTCCACAGGGCTCCGTACTGGGTCCCCTGCTTTTTGTGGTATATATTAACGATTTGGATGTAAATGTAGGGGGCATGATCAAGGAGTTTTCAGTTGACATAAAGATTGGCCATGTAGTAGATAGCGAGGAGGACAGTTGTAGGCTGCAGGAAGATATTGATGGACTGGTCAGATGGGAAGAAAAGTGGCAAATGGAATTCAACCCAGAGAAGTGTGAGGTGATGCATTTGGGGAGGTCAAACAAGGCAAAGGAACACATGATTAATGGGAAAATATTGAGAAGTGTAGAGGAAGTGAGGGACATTGGAGTGAATGTCCACAGAGCCCTGAAGGTACCAGGTCAGGTTGATAAGGTGGTTAAGAAGGCATTTGGAATCCTTTCTGAGGAACAGAGAAGGCTGAAGGGAGACCTGATTGAAATGTACAACATTTTGAGGGGCCTGGAAAGAATGGAGGTGAAGGGCCTATTCACCTTAGCAAAGAGGTCAGTGACTAGGGGGCATAGATTTAAAGTAATTGGTAGAAAAATTAGAGAGGAGATGAGGAAAAAAATTTTCACCCAGAGGGTTGTAGGGGTCTGGAACTCACTGCCTGAAAGGGCAGTTGAGGCAGAAACCCTCAACTCATTCAAAAGGCGTCTGAATATGCACCTGAAGTGCCGTAATCTGCAGGGATACAGACCAAATGCTGGAAGATGGGATTAGAATAGGTGGATCGTTTTTCAGCTGACACAGAATGGATGGGCCAAATGGCCTCTTTCTGCACCTTAAACTTTCTATCATTCTATGATTCTATGGACAGGCATTGGGGAATCAGTTGGTTAGTTCCTCGCTGCGGAATTCCCAGCCTCTGACCTGCTCTTGTAGTCATGCTATCAGTTAAGTTTCTGGTCAATGGTGACCTCCAGGACTCATAGAGTTGAGTCATAGAGTCATCTATGGCATAGAAAGAGGCTATTCAGCTCATCGAGACCATACCAGCTCTCTGCGGAGCAATCCAGTCTGTCCCCCTCCCCAGCTCAATCCCTGTAGCTCTGCAAGTTTATTTCTTTCAAGTGCCGACCCAATTACTTTTTGAAATCATTGATCATCTATGCTTCCACCACCCTCGTGGGCAGTGAGTTCCAGGCCATTACGACTCGCTGCGTAAAAATGTTCTTCCTCATATTCCTCCTGCATTTCTTGCCCAAAACCTTCAATCTGTATCCTCTTGTCCTTGTATCATCAGCTAATGGGAACAGTTCTTCCTTGTCTCACTTATCTAAGCCTGCAATAATCTTGAACACCTCTATCAAATCTCCCCTCAATCTCCTTTGCTTCAGGGAGAACCCCAGCTTTTCCAACCGACCTTGTAACTAAAATCCTCCATCCCTGGAACCATTCTGGTAAATCTCCTCTGCATCCTCTCAAGGACCCTCACATCCTTCCTTAAGTGTGGTGATCAGAACTGGATACCATACTCCACTTGGGGCCTTACCAGAGCTTTATAAAGGTTCAACATAACCTCCCTGCTTTCGTACTCTATGCCTCTGTTTACGAAGCCCAAGATTCCATATGCTTTGCTAACCACTTTCTCAATATGTCCTGCTACCTTCAAAGATCGATGCACATGCACTCCCAGGTCCCTCTGTTCCTGCACACTCTTTCAAACTGTGCCAGTAAGTCTATATGCTGCTGGCCTATCTGTGTCCTGTTGCAGGCGGTTCATATCATCCTCACTGTTTGCCATTCCTCCAAGTTTGGTATCATCGGCAAGTTTTGAAATTCTACCCTGTATTCCAAAACCCAAGTCATATATATATAGCAAAAAAAGCAGTGGCCCTAGCACTGACCTTTGGGGAACACCACTGTCTACCATCCTCCTGTCTGGAAACCAAAACAATTTTGTTGATGTTGGGACATCCAGCGGTGATAATGCCATAGAATGGCAAAGAGAGATGGTTAGATTTTCTCTTGTTGGTGATAGTCATTGTCTGGCACTTGTGTGGTGTGAATGTCATTTGTCACTTATCAGCCCAAGCCTAAACGTTGCCCAGGTCTTGCTGCACGCAGGCATGGACTGCTTCAGTATCTGAGGAGTTGCGATTGGTACTGAACACTGTGCAATCGTCAACAAACATCTCCACCTTATGTTGGCGAGCAGGTCATCGATGAAGCAGCTGAAGATGGTTTGACCTAGGACATTACCCTGAGGAACTCCTGCAGTGACGTTCTGGGGCTGAGGTGATTGGCTTCCAACAACAACAACCATCTTCCTTTGTGCTAGGTATGACTCCAACCTGTGGAGACTTTTCCCCCTGATCCCTATTCCCATTGACTTCAATTTTGTTCAGCCTCCTTGATGCCAGATTCAATCAAGTGCCTTGGTGTCACTCCCACCTCACCTCTGGAATTCAGCTCTTTTGTCCATGTTTGGACCAAGCCTATATGAGATCTTGAGCTGAGCGACCCTGGCAGAACCCAAACTGAGCATCAGTAGCAGGTTATTGGTGAGTAGGTGCCGCTTGATAGCACTTTCGACGATATCTTCCATCACTTTGCTGATGATTGAAATTAACTGATAGGCGGTAATTAGCCAGATTAGATTTGTCCTGCTTTTTATGGACAGGACATACCTTGGCAATGTTCCATATTCTGGTGTAGATGTCACTGTTGTAGCTGTACTGGAATGGGTTGGTTAGGGGCGCGGTTAGTTCTGGAGCACAAGTCTTTAGTACTACAGCTGGGATGTTGTCAGGGCCCATAGCCTTTGCTGTCTGCAGTGCCTTCAGCTGTTTCTTGATATCACATGGAGTGAATCAAATTGTCAGAAGACTGGCAGACTAGACCTCAGGAGGAGGCCAAGATGAATCATCAACTCGGCACTTCTGGCTGAAGATGGTTGCAAGTGTTTTAACCTTGTCTTTTGCACTGACATGCTGGGCTCCCCTACTATTGAGGATGGGATATTTTGGGGCCTCCTCTTCTGGTTAGCTGTTTAATTGGTGACCACCATTCAAAAATGTATGTGGCAGGGCTGAAGAACTTTGATCTGAGCTGTTGGTTGTGGAATCTCATAGCTCTATCTATTGCATGCTGCCTCCACTGTTTAGTGTTGTAGCTTCAACTGGTTGGTACCCCTCATTTTTAGGTATGCCTGGTGCTACTCCTGGCATGCCCTCCTGCACTCCTGATTGAACCCGTGTTTTCCCCTGGCTTGATGGTAATAGTGGAGTGAGGGATATGCAGGCCATGAGGTTACAGAATCTATCCCCTTTAGCACGGTGGTAGTGCACATGACATGATTTATGTAACATCTTTCACAACCTCAGAACATCCCAAAGCTTACAGCCAATGAAGTATCTTTTGAAGTGTAGTCACTGTTCTAATGTCGGAAGCAAGGCAGCCAATTTGTACACAGCAAGCTCCCACAAACAGCAATGTGATTATTTGTTATATGATAATAAAAGCAAAATACTGCAGATGCTGAAACAAAAACAAAAAGTGCTGGAAATACTCAGCAGGTACGGCAGCATCTGCGGAGAGAGAAGCAAAGTTAACGTTTCAGGTCATGAGCACTGACCCTGCTTTGTCATGTAGAATTTCACAGCATAGAAACAGGTCATTCAACTCAACAGATCGATGCCAGTAAAATAAAGCACTGACTGTCCGAAGTGGGATGTCGGAAGAAGCTGTAATTTCCATGCTTTAACCATACAATAAGTTTTGATTGGTACGTTACTGCCTGTTGCATGCAAACTGTCATTACACCCCTTATGGGCTACCTATTACTGCATGTCATGGTAACCAACAGAGAGAGAGCCCTGACTGAAGGGAGACCCCCAAATCACTGCCTTTTCTCATGCAGGAAAGAGGCCAAGTGGCGTATTAGATACAGGAAAATAGGAGAGTTTTCAGCAGCTGTGAATTAGCCCTGACATTCTTTTGCTCTTCATTCTCTTCCTCCCACAATAATTGTTACTGAAAGGTATTTTGAAATGCTCTATATTGAATGCCAATATATCCCATTGTGAATAAAAATAATGTTAGGTTTCAGGTTCCTGGCTCAATCTGGAGGCATTGTGCGATCATGTTGTTAATGACAATCTAATGTGTAGATTTGACACCAGTGTTCACTTCAAACTCTTGCTTCACTTTGTTTCAGTTATGTAGGAAAATACTGTGCTAATTGTACTTTCTCATTAAATAGTGAGTAATTGCTTGGATGTTGCATAAGCTATCAACACAAATCCCGACCAATAATATGTTATCCACTTCTCACAATGTATTCTTATCATCCAAATCAAACTCTAATTATTACCAAGCTAATAGAAACCAAAACAGCATTCACATCAAGAAAGACGTGCATTGATACAGTGTTTCTCAAGACCTCAGGATTTCCCATAGCACCTTACAAGCAATGAAATACTTTTGAACAGCAGCCATTGCTGTAACCTAGGAAATGAGGAAGCCAATTTGCACACAGCAATCTACCACAAACAACAATGGGATAATTTTTAATGTCTGGGTAATCTATTTTAGTGACGTTAGTTTATAGGCTTCACAAGAAATATTATAGATTATCTAGACAACATATTTCATAAAAGTATGATGTTTATATGGGTATGATCTTATTGCTCCTACCACCTGCTGTCCAATGATGTTCAGTATCAGCCATGAAATCAAAGGATTACTTTGAAGTGATGAGCAGAAGTGACTTTTGTACAGTCAGAAAATGTCTTAAGAAGATTGGACATGGTTGTGTTTGAGAAATGGTTGAAGATTGTTGTGCCAGGAATGTGAAAACTTCAAAGAAAGACAAAATAGGGACTCTGTATTGGTAAACCTGAAACATGGCTACAGACAGCGATAGCAGCTGACGCAGGGGAGGCCATATAGTTAACTTGATTGCGATGAGACTAGAATAGGTGATCTTCTCTAAGGCACATGAGAGTTTCGTCTTATATCACGGTGTATTAAATGGCTCTCAAGTTTAGAAAAAACCTTAAGCCCATATCATGAACTTATCTCTTACATTATTGGAAATAACTCACATTTATATAACATCTTATCACATCCTAAGGACATTCCTAAGTGCATTGCATCCAACTTTTAAAGCATACTATAACCATTGTTATTATGTAGACAAACACAGCAGCCTAGTTGTGCACAGCAACATCCCACAAACAGCAAGTCATGTGAACAACCAGTTAATGGGCAGAACTTTCAACTTTAGTGGGAGTTTAAAACAGGATAGCACACACCCTGTCCAACATTCCAATCAAAGGAGTATTGGGTAGGAGATATAAGGAGCAGACAATACATTATCAACTGTTTTCCATTCTATGCACAAGTAGAAAGTTCCGACCAGTCTGTTTTTAGTGTTTGATTGAGGGAAGAATGGTACCAGGGCATTTGAAGAGCCCTGATCTTCTTCAAATAGTTCCATTAGAACTTATATATCCACTTAGAAAGGCCCTTTGCTTAATGTTTCATTTGAAAGAGAAGCTCCACTCTCTTATGAAGTATGGAAGTGCAGCGTCTACCTGCATTATGTGCTCAAAGCTAGGAATGAACAAAGAACAAAGAACAGTACAGCACAGGAACAGGCCATTCGGCCCTCAAGCCTGTGCCGATCTTGACGCCTGCCTAAACTAAAACCTTCTGCACTTCCGGGGTCCGTAGCCCTCTATTCCCATCCTATTCATGTATTTGTCAAGATGTCTCTTAAACGTCGCTATCGTATCTGCTTCCACCACCTCCCCCGGCAGCAAGTTCCAGGCACTCACCACCCTCTGTGTAAAGAACTTGCCTCGCACATCCCCTCTAAACTTTGCCCCTCTCACCTTAAACCTATGTCCCCTAGTAACTGACTCTTCCACCCTGGGAAAAAGCTTCTGACTATCCACTCTGTCCATGCCGCTCATAACTTTGTAAACCTCTATCATGTCGCCCCTCCATCTCCGTCGTAAAGCCTCCACGTCCTGCTGGTAGTGTGGCGACCAGAATTGCACGCAATATTCTAAGTGTGGCCTAACTAAATTTCTGTACAGCTGCAGCTTACAATGGCTTCACAATTCAAGTAAAGATTTATGGTGAAGAATTATTTCAACATTTTTTTCATGGTTAATGGATCTTTTTTCAAGACTCAATTTATATTAGTGTCGTCTAATATGTTAGTCTCTAGCCAAATACCCCATTGAGAAACCAGATGTGGCTAATTGCACTTTTGGTTAGCAAATAATCCTGTCATAGGACATGTGATGTCACTATTCATATCCGCACATGTGTACTTTAACATTTTTCTTCATTTGTTGGCAAGATGGTAAGACAAACAGCAGATAGTTTTTATCATTGTGTGCGCTTTACTTCCTTGGTTACTACTTAAAGGCTGACCCTTAAAATGGCGTGTAAAACAAGTGTAAGTGCCAAACCTCAGCACTATGGAAACAGCAGCGACTTTGTATGGAGCGGCGAGCTGTCATTATGGTCAGCTTGACCAATCAGAATACCTGCTCCAGGCCACTATGAAGAAGCCCAACCCAATCAATAACAAGCAGCTCCAATGGAACAAACAGGGAAAAGGGCAAGCAGCATCCAACTGCCTTCTGGATGGAGAGTAGGAATGGGTCTGGTGCACCTTGTTTTGCCAGTCAATGTTCTCAGCAGTCACTCGGATGAAGTCAATGGACCGCTCACAACTGCCGGACAAAAACCTAGAAGCTCCAATGAGATGTATGTGTCTGATAAATTCAAGCCAGAAGATCGAACTCTGGTGAAAAAGAAAGACTGCAAAGCTTCCCACTGAAAGGTGGTCAGTGTTTGTTAAGCAAATATACACATGAAGTTCATTTACCTGTATTGTGTGTGTAAGGCATTTACTAATAAAATTAATGCATGTATTTAAAGCAGTGTTGCTGTATCCACATCTGTGGATAATCCACGATTGCTATTGGACAACATTGATTAAGATCAGAACATATTACCATATTTGACTGTGGCTGGGAGGATCAGTGCAAATCAGTTAGACCAAAGGATTAAAACATATTTCGAGCCATTGTAAATCTTCTTGAATGACACAACCTAATTGATACCAAGTTTAAAGGACACAACAAACAAAGGGTTAAGACTGCAGGAGAGATTTATGTTTTCTGTGGTGAGGCAATCATCCTCCTTTGCCTTAATTTTATTAATATCCCTTCATCCTCGAGCAGTAAGAACCACTCTCCCCTTATATCTATCTTCCAAATCAGTTGTGATTAATGGTACAGGCTTTTCAAATGGTTTATTTTGATCTTGTATTGCCTGTGCAATTAAATTATTTTTTCGAAACATCTTTCCGTTTTGTTTCTATTTATGCTAAGAACATTTTTTCACCAGAATTTAACCAATATGATGTTCACTGGCTTGTCCATAACATTTGCCTTCACTCTTAGCAATGGTCTTATCAGAAAGTAACATCTACACTTGCAAATTTGTCAATAATAGCTAAGAATATATGCTCAACACCACAGCCAACCAACCGCCACCCCTACCCACCCCCACTCCAGCACAGTCAATGGTTTTTTGATAGACATGATGGGTGGCAAAATTGCGGGGGATGCGGTGTACATGGACTTAGAGTCATAGCGTCATTTACAGTACAGAAGGAGGCCATTCGGCCCATCAAGTCCATGTTGGCTTTCCACAGAGCAATCCAGTCAGTCCCACTCCCTCGCTCGATCCCCGTAGCCCTGCAAGTCCATTTCCTTTAAGTAGCCATCCAATTTCCTTTTGAAGTCATTGATTGTCTCTGCTTCCACCACCCTTGTGGGCAGTGAGTTCCAGGTCATAAAGCCTTTGACAAAGTGCCACACAGGAGGCAATTGGATAATGCTAAGAGGTATGGAATTAAGGGGTGTACCAAATTATAAACTAAACTGGTTAGAAGAGAAGAAATAGAGAGTAGGAGTTTAGGGCAGTTTCTCAAAATAGTTGCAAGTGGTGCTTCATAAGGTTTTTTTCTGAGAACACTTTTAGTTACTTTTCATATCAATAATTTGGATACAGGGCTCGAGGGAATGCTATCAAAGTTTGCAAACAATAATAAAATAGGTGGCATAGGGGTCAATTTTCTGCTTGCTCCTCATCATCCCCTTCACCATCATCAACTTCCTCCTTCTGATCACCTGTTGCTGTGGTGCATTTGCATGAAAGGAAGGTAGAAGATTAGCATGGCTGAGCATCCCACCTTTGAAATTAGGTCAGGGGTTGTGGCTGTGTAGTGCAATGCTGCACATGTTCAGTCAGTAACCTGGCACAACATGGTGCCATCAACCTCACCATCTCCCAGGACAAGTGCTACTATAATGCCCACCTGTAAGGCCTTAGCCTCGTAAGAGATTTCATAAAATTACATGGAATTTACAGCAAAGAAATAGGTCATTCGGCCCAACAGGTCTATGCTCCACACAAGCCTCCTTCCATCTCACCTCATTTCACCCTATCAACATATCCTTCTAGTATTTTCTCCCTCTTGTACTTAACTAGCTTCATCTCAAACATGTTTATGCGATTTGCCTCAACCACTCCATGTGGTAGTGAGTTTCACTTTCTCATCATGCTCTGAGTGAAGAGGTTTTCCTTATAGGATTTAATCAATCTATCTTATGTCTATGTTCCTAGAACTGGACACCCCACAAGTGGAACTACATCGACGCTATTAAACCTCTTCATAATTTCAAAGACCTCTATGTGTCCAGGGATGAGAAGGTTATACAACATAAGAATTAGGAGTAGGAGGAGGCCATTTGGCCCCTCGAGCCTGCTCCACCATTTGATAAGATCATGGCTGATCTGAATGTGGCCTCAACTCCCCTTTCCTGTCTGCCCTTCATAACCCTTGATTCCTTTACTTTTTTATTCTTTCATGGGGATGTGGATGTTGATGGCAAGGCATCATTATAGAGACGAGCTTTCAATTCCAGATATTGTTGTATTAATTAAATTTATATTCCACCAGCTGCCATAGTGGGATTTGAACCTGTGTCCCCAGGACATTTGCCTGGGCCTCTGGATTACTAGTCCAGTGACATTACCACTACACCACCATCGCCCCTTGTCTATCAAGAATCTATTTAACTCAGCCTTGAATATATTTGATGACCCAGCTTCTACTGCTCTCTGAGGAAGCAAATTCCACAGACTAACAACCCTCTAAGAGAAAATAATTTCTCCTCATCTCCGTCTTAAATAGGAGACCCTATGGGTGGAATTGTATGAGTGCCACGACGTTTCCGATGGCGGGACCGGAAGTTGTCGTAACTTTTGCTTCTGTTGCAAATCCTGTTTCCCACGCGATTTTGTATTTAAATTAGCCATACGGCGATAGGCATGGGGAACACCTGGTATCATGCGGCGGGGGCAGCCTTTCATTGGTGGAACCCGCCATCACTGCCCCAAGCGCCATGTTCTCCACAGATATAAAACATTACGCGCTTGCAGCCTCAAGGATCAGCAGCCTTCCTTTCATGTAAGTATCTGCAGAATAACTTAAATTGAAGCTTTTACTTAAATCAAAATGTTACTGCCTCCCTTATTTTGTGCAAGTCACCATCAACTTCATATCATTTATTTTCCCTACACCTAAAGTGAATCAAATGACAGCCAGCAGGCAGCATCCCGCCCATGGTTGAGTGATCCTGCTCTGAACTGCTTCTAATTGTAATTTTATCCTTTCTTAAGTAAGGAGACCAAAACTGTACACAGTACTCCAGATGTGGTCTCACCAAGGTTTTGTATAGTTGTAGCAAAACTTGCCTACTTTTATATTCTATTCCCCTTGCAATAAACAACAGCATTCCATTTGCCTTCTTAATCATTTGCTGTACTGTACGCTAACTTTTTGTGATTATTTATGGGGGTTGAATATGAGGATATCCCCTCTGGTGATCTGCCTTTGCCAGGTTTCGTGCACCAACCTTTCCTGCAAAGAGATAAGTAAATGAGGGCATGGACTTTGTTGCGAGTGGCATGGGGGGAGGTGAAGTAATCGACATGGGGAGCTGAGGGGCTGGATTCTATGTTGTCGCCGCCGAGTACGGCGGTGGCCGTAAAAGATGGCGGCCCTCACGCACGGGTTACACTATGCAGAGCCGCCGCGATCTTATACACAGCGGCTCATTAACATGGCCAGGACGGACCGCCAACCCCCCAATTACGTGGAGGGGGCAGGAACGCCATCCCCAGCAACCGCATCCAGCGCCACTGAGCAGGCGCCTGTGCCATTTTTAAAGAGACTCCAACTCTTACATTTACTTTACATTTTTAAAGAGACATTGCATTAAAATTTATTACAAATAATGAAATAAATGTTCCCAGCCCCTCTCCCACCTCCCCAGTAAATTTACATTTCATCCCTTGTCCTCCTCCACACACCCCCCCCCAAAAGGTCAGAAACATTTAACTTTGCCCCTTCCCATCAACCCCCTAGACCAATCGAACAAGTTTGACCCCGTGTGACCCCCCCCCCGCACTGATAAACTTACCTCATCCCCCCTTCCCACAGGTGTCGTGCCTCATTTCCCTGGACGAGGATCCGAAGGCGCATCAGTGCCGGCCACCAGAATGAAGGTCGCGGCAGAACACCAGGAGGCGACGGGAACTTCATTAATGCAGGTGTTAATTTATTTACATATTTAAATTAATGTCCCATCACCGAGCATCCGGGGGGTGCCGCCAGGAGGCCTCGCCACCACCGGCAAGATCGGGACGGGCCCTGCTGACGTCGAGGTCCGTGGCAAGCCTCATTCGGGGCAATTTTCATGCACCCCCCCACCCCACCACAGATCCCAACATCGAGGCCCCTATAAAATCCATCCCGAGGAGTTAGAGTGTTTTGGGATAGTACAAGGAAGTTGGTGTGTGTAAGGGGAATTGTTGGACTCTTCACCCAGAGCGTAGGGTGAAGGGTTAGAACGTAAGAAATGGGAGCAGGGGTAGACCATACGGCCCCTCCAGCCTGCTCCGCCATTCAACACGATCATGTCGAATCTTCTGTCTCAATTCCACTTTCCTGCCTGCTCCCCATGATTCCCTGAGAGATCAAAATCTGTTTCTCTCAGCTTTGAATATACCCCACAATGGAGCATCCACAAACCCTTTGGGGTTGAGAATTCCAAAGATTCACAAGCCTCTGAGTGAAGTACTGTGAGTCATGCTTTGGGAGGGCGATGAATGTGTTGATGCCCGGGAAGAACAAGGAGAAAAAGGAGATTACAACAATATGAGACACTTCCCTGACCTTTCACTTTTCTCTGCATTGTTGATCAGTTCTGGGTGTGAATGAATTGGGAATCAGTTCACTTCCAGATCTCTGGAACACGACTGAAGTTATTGCCCAGCTTGGTCATTGAGTCATAGAGCTATACAGCACAGAAACAGGCCCTTTGGCCCATCATGTCTGTCCGGCCATCTGGAGTAATGCTTTGGGTGAGAGATACCGTGGTGGAAATTGCCAGTCAAACTACTTGCCAGCTGTCAGGCAGTGTTCTGCTGTTGCCAAGTGTCTGTAGAGTGTTTTAAAAGAGTTACACTGATGTTGTATGTAAGTTTTTTGTGGAGGTGGTCAACAATGTCAACGATTTCTACATTCAAATTACACCGGAGTTGCCCCAAGTTTAACTTACTCCAGGAAACTTGCATGCAACTCCCTCTGCTGGTGAATGACATAATTTTCTGACAGAACCATGGCATAACTGATATTGAGGAAATTCAAAGCTCCAGTACATGCTCTGGGAACCAAACAAAGCTGCAAGAGAATATTGATAAGATAGTGGAATGGACAAATGATGGCAGATGGAATTAAATGGTAATACAACAGTAACAATTATACTTTGAATGAGGAAAGATGTGGAAGAGCAGAGGGAGTTAGGGATCCAGGTTCACAGGATATTAAAAGCAGCACTTCAAGTAGACAGGTCAAAAAAAAGACTACTGGTATGCTGTTTTTTATATTAAAATGTATAGAATATAAAAGCTATGATATAATGATGAATCCACATCAAACCTGAGTAAGATCACAGTTGGAATATTGTGCGTAACTTTGGTCTCCTTACTATAGGAAGGATGTTCAGCCAAAATGGAGAGGGTATAGCACATATTCACTAGGATGCTACCCTGGTATGAGGAAATACAAATCACACGATTGTTACAGTGCAGAAGGAGGACATTCGGCCCCATCATGTCTGCACTGGCTCTCCGAATAAGCAATTCACCTAATGTCATTCACCCACTTCTGCCCGTAACCCTGCCTTTACAGATAACAGTCTAATTCCATTTTGAATACTTCAGCTGAACCTGCCTCCACCATACACCAGTCAGTGTATTCCAGACCTTAACCACTAGCTGCATGAAAAAGATTTTCCTCATGTCGCTTTTGCTTCTCTCACCAATTTCTTTAAATCTGTGCCCTCTCATTCTCGATCCTTTCATGAGTGGGAACAGTTTCTCTCTATCTACTCTGCCCAGACCCCTCATGATTTTGAATACCTCTATCAAATCACCTCTCAACCTTCTCTTCCCCAAGGAAAACAGTCCCAACTTCTCCAATCTATCTTCATACCTGAAGTTCCTCATCCTTGGAACGATTCTCATGAATCTTTTCTGTACTCTCTCCAATGCCGTCACATCTTTCCTAAAGTGCGGTTCCCAGAATTGGATGCAATACTTCAGCTGAGATCAAAATATGAAGAAAGTTTTGGTACATTAAGAAGCTTGTGAGGTGATTTAATAGAGTTATCTATGAGGAGATAGGATGGAGTAGATAAAATAAGAAGACTTGCATTTCACAACCACCAGATGTCTCAAAGTGTTTTATAGCCAATGAAGTACATTTGGGCAGCACAGTGGTGCAGTGGTTAGCACTGCAGCCTCACAGCTCCAGCGACCTGGGTTCAGTTCTGGGTACTGCCTTTGCGGAGTTTGCAAGTTCTCCCTGTGACTGCGTGGGTTTTCGCCGGGTGCTCCAGTTTCCTCCCATGGCCAGAGACTTGTGGGTTGATAGGTAAATTGGCCATTATAAATTGCCGCTAGTATAGATGTGGGGATGTGGTAGGAATATGGGATTAATGTAGGATTAGTATAAATGGGTGGTTGATGGTCGGCACAGACTCGGTGGGCTGAAGGGCCTGTTTCAGTGCTGTATCGCTAAATAAAGTTAAAAAATAAGTACTATTGAGTGTAGTCACTGTTGTAATTTAGGAAGCATGGAACCAATTTGTGCACAGCAAGATCTCACAAACAGCAATGCAATAATGACCAGATCATCTGTTTTTGTGACATTGATTGAGGGAAAACTATTGGCCAAGACAACCCCCCTTCTCTTGTTTAAGATAGTGCCATGGAATCTTTTACATCCACCTGAGAGGGCAGATGGGACCTCTGTTTAACATCTTAGTTGAAAGACAGCACTTCCAACAACGCAGCACTCCTTCAGCACTACACAAGAACATCAACCTCAATTTTTGTGTTCTACTCATGGAGTGGGAACAGAGCCACAGCTGACATCCAACATCCAGCATGACCAATAACCGCCTCTATTCAGTATCTAACACTATTCACTCTTTTGCAAATAATTTCACATCAATTTACTTCTAATTGCGTGCCCTCAATTTACACAACCTCCAGTCTTTCCATAATGCCTTAGTTGAATTGATGCACCTTTATTTTCTCCAAGCCCAATACCAGGTCAGTGTAAATCTTATTTCCTTCAATTCTTCAAGAACAAGTTGTTTTATCGCATTATTCTCAAGTTATTCTACTGGTATTCATGCCTTCACTGAATACAAATGGAGCTGTCACATCTTTTCCATTTCTAAAGCTACCATCCAAAAGGGTAATTTTTTCTTTCACACCAATGTCTTTATTTAGCCCAAAACAACGAAAATTTTAAGTAAGACTCCCATATCTGATGAAATTTCTGAAACACTTTTCGGGCACTCTGGTGTAATAGATAGTAGGTGACATGAACCTTGAGTTTTGGAAGCAGAAAACAAGCATAAGAAAGGAATAAATGAGTTATTATAGAAAATTATAGTGAATAGATAGAATGTACTGAAAAGGCTGTCTATGCTTTAGATAGGTGGCTGATCTGGCAGGGAAGTTATGCTGAACATTTATAAAGCTCTGGTTAAGCCACAACTAGATTATTGCATTTAGTTCTGGTCACCACACTTTAGGGTGCAGAGGAGATTTACCAGAATGGTTCCAGGGATGAGGGAATTTAGGTACCAGGTTAGACAGGAGAAGCTGAGGTTGTTCTCGTTGGAGCTGAGGGGAGATTTGATAGATGCGTACAAGATTGTGGCAGTGTAGCGCACATCAAAGTTGCAATGATACAACATTCATGGAGTAACTCTGAAGGGTTATGAAAAAATAGACTTTGTCTTTAAAAAATGAACCTTTATTTTTAAAAAGTGAACAATGGTCCAAAATGGGCACTGAAGCAAAGAGGATTAACCTTTTGTATATTCAAGTAGTCTGACAAAGACAAAGGATAAATCTTCAAAGCCAAAAGGTGATAATGGAACCAATCTCACACCTATCAAAGAAACATTTCAGAATTGAATGTCTTCTTCGAAGACAAAGGGGGTGTGAAGTAACCATATCCTGGGCCATTGTGCGATCACCATGGGTAAGAAACTAGAGTGTCTCTTAACATGAAGTGAGAAGTGGGTGTTACAACCAGGTGAGAAAGGTGTCTAGGGGTCTTTTGCTGTCTTCACCTAGTCTTATTGTAACAGGGTTCAAATATAAATACACTGTGTTTTGAGCTCCCCTTTGTGAATCCTTGTTCACAGCTTTCCAATTATAAGACAAAGAAATGAGCATAAACAGGCTTTCTTTGGTTTAAAGAAGGAAAGTGAAATTTATTAAACCTTAAACTTAAACTCTAATCGGTTAACGCCTATGAATATATGATGCACCCACGCTAGCATGCACACACAATATACATATGTAGATAGGGACAGAAAAGAGAAAAGAAAAATATAGTACAGAGGGTTTTGAGGCAATATTAGAAGAATTTCTTGTCTGCTGTCCTTCGAGCTCGCTTGATTGTAGGTAGCCTTGCAGTTCGTCGGGGCCTAGTGTTCGTTTTAAACCTTGTTCACATAGGAGCCTTTTCTCTCTTTAAGATTCACATGTTTTCACAAGATTTACGATGCTGGTGTGAGCGAGATGAGAGCAGACAGGACTGGAGAGGTTCTGCTTCAGTTCCAGGAGCACACAGCTTTCAGAGTTCAAATTCTGTTCTCTCCAATTTAAAACTCTCCTAATTGGCCAGCAGGTGGTGACGTGACTGACTGGTTAGACCAGGTCGTTTCTGTGTATTGGGGCAGGGACTGGTTCCTCATTGTTCCAATACTGTCACCATGGATAAATGAATAAAAGTGATCAATGATATGAAATATGAAGTGATGGAATGAGTGGTTCCTGTGTTTGAAAACCTGTTGTAAGTAATCTGAGTTCATCCAACCTGTATTTAATTTGCAGGAGACTTGTCTTCCTTACCATAATCAGGCAATCGGTAGAAAAGAGCAGACACACTAGCATTTTTGTTATCTTACTGAGGATTGGCTGGACTGATTTGACAGTCTCAGTGGGCAAATTAAACTGTGGCTAATGCCAGGTGGATTTTTACTCCAAAATTAGTGAGACAACAAATTAGAGCCAACGTTGACCTCAAAACATTTTTCTGTGAATAATTCCTATTCTTTCACTTCAATAATTGGAGCTGGAAAAATGTATTTCAACACAACATGTAATTACTTATTCACACTATCAATTATAATTCTCCTGACAGCTCTATCACTTGTATGGATTTGGCAAAGATGTAGCAGTTACTGCCACCGAGTGACTGACTCCAAAATAAGGAGGGAATTAACTTTGGGTTTTTTCTAATTTGGAGCCAGTTCAGCAATGAACATTTTAGTTCAAGCTGAAGTTCTCTCCATAGCTCCAGTATAACAATCTCAGTGCTAGCACAATGTGTGGGAAGCTAGGCATTGTATTTGACCTTATTATGCTTGGATTATGAACACTCAATAGTGCCAGTGAGTATCAATTAGAAATAGTCAATGCTATAGCACTGTTATCCCTCAACATGGAGAGGACGCCTCAAATTAAGACTTGTACAGTGCAATATGTGCAGTAGATTTGATGTTAAGCACAGAATCAGTTCTGTGGTCAAACTTATGTTCATGCTTGTTTGAATCATATCAGAGCACACACTCTATGGGGCTAACAAACCCTATAATGTGCCATCACCCACCCATGACTGAAATATATTCAAAGGGGTTTGTTTTGCAGTTATTTGAGTCCCATATAATTAAACCTTTTTTTTTCTTACCTAACAAAGTACTAGAAAAATGCTACCAGCTGTAAGTATTTATCCAATTGCCAGTTTTGCTTGGAGGACTCAAAAACATTAATCATCGCATTGTTTTAGCCTGCTACTGTTTCGAATCATTTCACAAAAATAAGTAAAATAAGTAAATGGAAAACAAGGGTGAGAAACAGATCCTCTAAGACTAGAAAGGCTGCTTTCACGTTTCACAACTGTAAGCTCTCCGGTTATTCGCACTGAAGTTATGACATTTTACATTTCATTTAACTTTGGACCAGTTTTTTTCACCCCGTCATCACTCACTGTCGACATAAAAGCTTTTGAATAGGAAATCACTTTTCTGGGTATGTATACAGAAAGTAAGCCAAGTGAAAATTGTAGAAACTAAAAATATCCTGGCTGACATACATGTAATAAATAAATTCATATCTAAGACAGGTTCACTTTTCCTTAACCTAGGGTCTCTAAAAACATAAAAGGGCATAACAATCACATTTCTGAATCTATGGGCTGAATTTTATGAGCGCCCCTCAAATCTCGGCGATCTTCCCCCGTGGATGCGCTGTCACTGAGCCCCCTCGATATTTCGCGCGGCGCTCATTTAAATGGAGGGGTGGAGCAGCCACCCCCGATGACGTAGAGGGGGTAACCGTTCCGTCCCCGGCAATGGTGTCCGGTGCCACCGTGCAGGCACTGGCGTCCTTTTTAAAGGGCTGCAAGCCCTGACCAGCAATTTTAATTTTTAAAGTGACCATTACCTATAATTTAAATAAAAACATGAAAGTACAAATCAAAGCCCCTCTTCCACCCCACCCCACCCCAATCATAAACCAATAAATTTATTTCCCACTCCCCACCGCCCCCCGAAAAACCATTTTTGCCAGTCCCGACCTTTCAACCCCAAACTTTGCACTCCTTGCCCTTCAACCCCATCCCACCATCCCCTCAGCCAATTGAATCAGTTTTCACCGCTCCCCTCCACCTCCCGCTCTGAGAGTTTCACTGCTCCCTCCTCCCCACCAGTGTTACGCCTCGGATGTCCATGCAGACAGCCGAACTAAAGGCGCAGGAGTTCCAGGCAGTGGCCAGATATCGGCAAGGGACAGCCATCGCTACCAGGTAGGTAATCATTCTTTAATTGTAATATTATTTGCATAATTAAAATGAAGAGGCCGCAACCGAGGCCTCGCCGCCGCCGGTAAAATGTGGCAGAGCCTTCCTGGCATCGAGGGTCATGGCGGGCTTCTCTCGGAAGAATTTTCTGGGACACCCCCACCCCCGCCACGACCCCTGACATTGAACGGCTAGTACAATTGAGCCCTATATATCTGTTACTGCCCCGGTTCATTTTGAACTTTACTTAATTCTATGCTATTGCCCAGAAATTACTGTCCATCGTAGAGTCATAGAGTCATAGAGTTATACAGCACAGAAACAGGCCCGTCAGCCCATCGTGTCCGTGCCAGCCATCAAGCACCCAACTATTCTAGTCCCATTTTCCAACACTTGGCCCGTAGCCTTTCAAGTGCTCATCTAAATACTTCTTAAATGTTTTGAGGGTTCCTGCCTCTACCACCCCTTCAGACAGTGTATTCCAGATTCCAACCACCCTCTGGGTGAAGAATTTTTTCCTCAAACCCCCTCTAAACCTCCTGCCCTTACCTCAAATCTATGCCCCCTGGTTATTGACCCCTCTACTAAGGGAAAAAGTCTCTTCCTATCTAACCTATCAATGCCCCTCATAATTTTGTATACCTCAATCATCCCCCCTCATCCTTCTCTGCTCGAAGGAAAACAACCCTAACAACCCTAGCCTTTTCAGTCTCCCTTCATAGCTGAAATGCTCCAGCCCAGGCAACATACTGGTGAATCTCTTCTGCACCCTCTCCAGTGCAATCACATCCTTCCTATAGTGTGGTGCCCAGATCTGTACACAGTACTCCAGCTGTGGCCTAACTAGCGTTTTACACAGCTCCATCATAACCTCCCTGCTCTTATATTCAGTGCCTCGGCTAATAAAGGCAAGTATCCCATTTGCCTTCCTAACCACATTATCTACCTGTGCTGCTGCCTACAGTGATCTATGGACAAGTACACCAAGGTCCCTCTGATCTTCTGTACTTCCTAGGGCCCATTGTATATTCCATTGTATCATTGTATATTCCTTTGCCTTGTTAGTCCTCCCAACATGCATCACCTCATACTTCTCAGGATTAAATTCCATTTGCCACTGCTCCGCCCATCTTACCAGCCCATCTATATTGTCCTGTAATCTAAGGCTTTCCTCCTCACTATTTACGACACCACCAATTTTCATGTCATCTGCGAACTTACTTATCATACCTCCTATATTCATGGGTCCCAGCGCCAATCCCTGTGGTACACCACTGGTCACAGGCTTCCACTCGCAATAACAACCCTCGACCATTACCCTCTGTTTCGTGCCACTAAACCAATTTTGAATCCAATTTGCCAAATTGCCCTGGATCCCATGGGCTCTTACCTTCTTAACCAATCTCCCATCTGGGACCTTATCAAAAGCCTTACTGAAGTCCATGTATACTACATCAACTTCTTTACCCTCAACTACACATCTAGTCACCGCCTCGAAAAATTGAATCAAGTTAGTTAGACACAATCTCCCCCTGACAAAGCCATGCTGACTATCCCTGATTAATCCCTGCCTCTCCAATTGGAGATTAATCCTGTCCCTCAGAATTTTTTCCAATGGTTTCCCTACCACTGATGTTAGACTCACCGGCCTGTAATTATCTAGTTTATCCCTGCTGACCTTCTTGAATATTGGTACCACATTCGCTGTCCTCCAGTCCTCTGGCACCTCTCCCGTGGCCAGAGAGGATCTGAAAATTTGTGTCAGAACCCCTGCTATCACCTCCCTTGCCTCACATAACAGCCTGGGATGCATCCCATCTGGGCCTGGGGATTTATCCACTTTTAAGCCTGCTAAAACATCTACTACTTCCTCCCTTTCAATACTAATATGTTCAAGTATATCGCAATCTCCCTCCCTGATCTCTACACCTACATCGTTGTTCTCCACAGTGAAAACAGATGAAAAGTAATTATTTAAAACCTCACCTATGTCTTCCAGCTCCACACACAGATTGCCACTTTGGTCCCTAAGGGACCCTATTCTTTCCTTGGTTATCCTCTTGCCCTTAATATACTTAAAAAACGCCTTAGGATTTTCATTTATATTGACCGCCAATGTTTTTTCATGTCCCCTCTTCGCTCTCCTAATTACATTTTTAAGTACCCCTCCACACTTTCTATACTCCTCTCGTGCCTCCGCTGTTTTCAGCGCTCCGAATCTGCCATAAGCCTCCTTTTTTTTCCTGATCCAATACTCTTTATCCATTGACATCCAGCGTTCCCTCGGCTTGTTATTGCTACTCTTCACCTTAACGGGTACATGTTGGCCCTGAACTCTCATTATTGCCTCTTTGAATGACTCCCACTGGTCTGATGTAGACATTCCTACAAGTAGCTGCTCCCAGTCCACTTTGGCCAGATCCTGTTTTATCAAATTAAAATTGGCCTTCCCCCAATTCAGTACCTTTATTTCTGGCCCGTCTTTGTCCTTTTCCATAACTACCTTAAATCTTACAGAGTTATGGTCACTAACCCCGAAATTCTCCCCCACTGATACTTCTACCACTTGTCCAGCTTCATTCCCTAGGATTAGGTCCAGTACTGCCCCTTCTCTTGTAGGACTTTCTATGTACTGGCTCAAAAAGCTCTCCTGTATGCATTTTAAGAATTCCTCCCCCTTTAAGCCTTTTGTACTCAGACTATCCCAGTTGATATTAGGTAAATTGAAATCCCTTACTATTATTACCCTATTATTTTTACACCTCTCTGAGATCTGCCTACAAATCTGTTCCTCTATCTCTCCCTGACTCTTTGGAGGCCAAGTGATTGTCCCCCTTTTGTTCTTAAGTTCCACCCATATGGCCTCATTTGAGGAATCTTCTAAGATATCATCCTTCCTTACTGCAGTAATTGACTCCTTGATCAACAGTGCAATGCCACCTCCTCTTTTATCCCCTCCCCTATCAAGCCTGAAGATTCTATACCCTGGAATATTGAGTTGCCAGTCCTGCCCCTCCCTCAGCCATGTCTCTGTGATAGCAATAATATCATAATCCCATGTGCTAATTCATCTGCCTTACTAGTAAGACTCCTTGCATTAAAATATATGCAATCCAGCCTTGCATTTTTCACTTGTGCCTTAACAGGTCTATATTTGCTCTGCCTCCCAGACTGACTCAGTTTCTCTTCTCTATTTGGCTGTGCCTCACCCCCTACTGTACCTCCACTCTGTATCCCATCCCCCTGCCAAATTAGTTTAAACACCCCCCCCCACCCCACCCCCCGCCCCCCCCCCCCCCCCCCCCCCCCCCGCCCCAGCCCTCTACAACAGCACTAGCAAACCTCCCAGCAAGGATGTTGGTCCCATTCCGGTTCAGGTGCAACCCGTCCAACTTGTACAGGTCCCACCTTTGCCAGAAACAGACCCAGTGATGCAGGAACCTAAAGCCCTCCCTCCTGCATCATGTCCTCCGCCACACATTCATCTGCTCTATCCTCCTAAGCCACGCATTCATCTGCTCTATCCTCCTATGTTATAAACTGTTATTTAAAGAAAGCATTCAGACAAACAGAATTGCATTTACAGGGCACCATCCAAGACCTCAGGACCACCTAAAGCACTTTACAGCCAAGAACCTTTGAAGTGCAGTCACAGTTACAATGTAGGAAAATTTGGCTGCCAATTTGCACACAGTAAAGTCATGGCTGACATATGGATGCTTGATGCATTTTAACAATGTTCCTCTGTTTCAACATTATTTTACAGAAACATGTGGGTTAATGTCTCGATTAAAATGTCATACGAATGTGTTAAGAATTCATGAACTCATACAATAATAGTCATTTCTAGGCTTATATGTCAATTCAAAGAGTACATCTAGAATATAGCTTAACAGAATTGATGCAGGAACCACATAGGCCACTTTAATTCTAATTTTGGGATGCACACTTTTGCTGCCCAAAGACTTCACATCTTGTTATCACAATGTTTTGTCTCACTTTTCTCTTAACAGTAACATTGAAACTCCATATGTAATCATCTATAATGGTATTTTCCTATGTAAACTTTTACCTATAATGTTGCTGATGATTCAATTAAATTGTTCAAAATACTTTACAAAATATTTTTGCACGCTGTTTATTCTGATTAATTGAAATTTATAATTTCCAAATTATGGTTTTAAACAAAATAATTGTAGAAAATAAATATATATTACAATAACCCAAGTAAATTCATCCAATAACTTGTCTTTTGTGTCTTTTAACTTTCCATTGAAGTTTTTGCTTCAAGGCCTCAACCTTTCCCAAAGAGTCCAACTGGATATTTTTACCTCACAACAGTTGTTCAGAGTTTTTAATCACATCTGTGCAATCTGAGCATGTGCAGGTTGCAGAATTTCCCAGCTTGCAATGTGTGCATCAACAGGAGTTGAAGGGTGTTTGCTTTGTCCTCTGAGGATTTTAGAGTTTTCTTGCTTTTTTCTAGGACTTTGCAAGGAAGTGAAGATTGAATGCTCAAAGCTTTTATTTCAGACAAGTGATGACATAGAAATGTATCAACAGTTATGCTGTTCTGTTATGAACACAGCACAGCAATCAACATCTGTGAGAGACATCTGCTGTTGTGGGGCTTCTACCTGTTGATTGGAAAACAGGGAGAGACTGGACTGCTGTTTATTGCTGTTGCAAATGGAGTTAATTTTCTTTTTTCCTCTGTACCACTTAACTGATCTTTAAGATAAAAACAAGAAATGCTGGAACCACTCAGCAGGTCTGGCAGCATCTGTGAAGATCTTTGAGAATGCTTTCTGTTTACGTTTAGTAAAGACTATATACGTCAGAAAGCTTAATGCTAGTGCTCCTCATTTTTCCACTTCTGTGCTCCTGTCCTAAGCCAGGAGAGATGATCAGGAAATTACACAGCTTTGACCTATAATTTCCAGAAGCAGGAAACTTAAAGCTTTAAAGAAGGAAAATAATGGCCGGAACTGGTTGTACAAAATTATTTTGGGATATACCTGAGAGTGCAAAAAGGAGAGCCAACTGGTCAGGGCAAGATACTGTTGGGCAGGAAAATGTTCGGGTTCCAAAGGGCCAACAACACTTTTAGCCCTCTCCCATACAAGGCTGTTAGACCTTGGCCTCAAGAATACTGCCAAATCACTGCAACCCTCAATACTCTGCCCCCATATTCTAAAAGCCCCTCTTCAGTCCTACTGGACTTTAGGGCTCTCCTCACCAGACTCCAACCTTTTCCACAACCCGGGAACACCTCTGATAACTCACAAATGCCTAGACTGTGTTCCCAGTGCTCTGTGAGCCCAGATTTTTTCCCATTGATCCCATATTCAATGTCACAAAAAAAAAGATTATCTGGTCATTATCAAATTGCAATCTGTGGGATCTTGCTATGCACAAGTTGGCTGCTGCATTTCCTATATTACAACAGTGACCCAAACTTCAAAAGTACTCCATTGGCTATAAGGTGCTTTGGGGATTCCTGAGGCACTATACAAATGTAGGTTTTTTTTGTTATATTTGGAGCCCTGCCTCCCCAATGTCCCCAGAATACAGAACCTATCTCCTACTGATCCTAGAATGTCCCTGTGTATCTAGCACGTCTCAATATTCCAAGAACCCTGGGACCTCCCACCTCCCGAATCTGCCTTCCCTTAAATTACTGCTAGATACTGAGCCCTTATCCCAGCACTGCTAGACTCCAGGCTCCCTTCCCAACTCCCACAGGGCTGAGTCAATGCTCATCAGCCAGAATCCCTGCTAATACTACATATTAGCAGCCATCATCTTATAAAATCTTCGCCTCATGTTGAGCAATACCACAAGAAATCTCCTAGTATAATGATCTTATTCATGGAATCTGGAGTATATGATATTCCAAGCATTACAAGTAAGATTTCAGTAAGAAATGGACCATTGAAATGGTACCCTTAAAAAGAATTTCCTAAAGAGTATCTTTGTATTTATACAAATCTTAATGCTGCCTAAATTGTGTAAATTTTAATGATTTTATATATAATATGTGTCTTTACTACTTAATGCACTAAATAACATGTTAATAAACTTGGGAAGAATATTGATGTAAATCCTTGTCTGTTATTATCCATATCCTATGATGGCTTACTTGGACTGGAATCCTATTTTAAGTACTGCTTACTTTAAGTTTATGACTGTTGTAAACAATGCATAATGCCCAATGCACACAGCATTTGTGATGTAAATATCACATTTATCAATTTGGAACATCTAAGAAATCTACAGTCTTCAGACAGGTTCAAAATATTTTTCTAGGTAATCCTTTCTACCAGATATTTTAAATGCTTTTGTGCACTGGCTAAATGAACTTAAGGGAAATAAAAACAGCTGTGAGGTATCTGACAAATCATATTGGCAGCTTAACAAAATGCTTGTTATAGAGATGCATTATAATCTACACTGTGGCGTTACTGTAGGTCAGAATTCAGGCTTCTTATGTTGCACGGAAGGACTTAAAATTGCAACAGATTGGTATAGTCAAAGGCATCATATTAAAATCTCATAAAACTCTCTAAATTAAACCCCAGTCCCATGCCAGACTAACTATTATAAAGGATGTGATAACTGGACACCCAGAAAATAATGGTAGGATGGGCAGAGTCAACATGGGTTTATGAAAGGGAAATCATAGGGAGGTACAACACTGAAACAAGCCCTTTGGCCCACTGAGTCTGTGCTGACCATCAACCACCTATTTATACTAATCCTACATTAATCCCATATTCCCTACCACATCCCCACCTTCCCTCAATTCTCCTACTATCTATCTACACTAGGGGCAATTTACAATGGCCAATTTACCTGTCAACCTGCAAGTCTTTGGCTGTGGGAGGAAACCAGAGCACCCAGTGGAAACCCACATGGTCACAGGAAGAACTTGCAAATTCCGCACAGGCAGTACCCAGAACCAAACCCAGGTCACTGGAGCTGTGAGGCTGCAGTGCTAACCACTGCGCCACTGTGCCGTCCCCAAAATCACATTTGACAAACCTGTTGGAGTTTTTGAGAATGTAACTAGCAGAATAGATAAAGGGGAACCAGTGGATATCGTGTATTTGGATTTTCAGAAGGCTTTTGCTAAGGTCGTACACAAGAGGTTAGTAAATAAAATTAGAGCACATGAGATTGGGGACAATATACTGGCATGGATTGAGAATTGTTTAACAGACAGAAAAGAGAGAGTAGGAATAAATGGGTCATTCTGAGGTTCGCAGACTGTGACTAGTGGGGTACCGCAAGGATCAGTGCTTGGGCCCCAGCTATTCACAATCGAAATCAATGATTTGGATGTGGGACCAAATGTAATATTTCCATATTTCCAAATTTGCTGATGGCACAAAACTAGGTGGGAATGTGAATTGTGACAAGGATACAAAGAGGCTTCAAGGGGATTTAGATAGGCTCAGTGAATGGGAAAGAACATGGCAGATGGAATATAATGTGGAAAAATGTGAGGTTATCCACTTTGGTAGGAAAAACAGAAATGCAGAGTATTTCTTAAATGGTGAGAGATTGGGAAGTGTTGATGTGCAAAGTGTCCTGGGTGTCCTTGTTCATAAGTCATTGAAAGCTAACATGCAGGTGCAGCAAGCAATTAGGAAGGCAAATGATATGTTGGTCTTTATTGCAAGAGGATTTCAGTACAGGAGTAAAGATGTCTTGCAACAATTGTATAAATAAAAGCAAAACACTGTGGATGCTGGAAATCTGAAATAAAAACAAGAAATGCGGGAAAACTCAGCAAGTCTAGCAGCATCTGTGGAGAGAGGAGCAGAGTTAATGTTTCAGGTCAGTGACCTGAGAGAGAGGAACAGTACTGTGTAGTGGAGAGAGAGAGAGAGAAAGAGAGAGGAACAGTACTGTGTAGTGGAGAGAGAGAGAGAGAAAGAGAGAGGAACAGTACTGTGTAGTGGAGAGAGAGAGAGAAAGAGAGAGGAACAGTACTGTGTAGTGGAGAGAGAGAGAGAGGAACAGTAACAAAAAAAAGAAATGCTGGAAACACTCAGCAGGTCTGGCAGCATCTGTGGAGAGAGAAGCAGAGTTAACGTTCTGGGTCAGTGACCCTTCTTCAGAACTGGCAAATATAGAAATGTAAAAGGTTATAAGCAAGTAAAGTGGGGATGGAGCAAGAGATAACAAGGGAGAAGGTGTAGATAGGACAAGGTCACAGAATAGCTGACCAGAAGGTCATGGAGCAAAGATATGTTAATGGTGTGTTGAAAGACAAAGCATTAGTACAGAAAGGGTGTTAACGGACTGAAAATTGAACAGCCGCAAGTACAAACATGAAAAACAGTGGGTAAGCAAACAGAACAAACTAAGATGAAATAAAATAAAACAAACACAAAAAAAAAAATTTTAAAGGAAAAAGAAAAAAAATAACTAAAAATAAAAGTAAAATGGGGGGCCCATCATGCTCTGAAATTACTGAACTCAATGTTCAGTCCGGCAGGCTGTAGTGTGCCTAATCGATAAATGAGATGCTGTTCCTCGAGCTTGCGTTGATGTTCACTGGAATACTGCAGCAATCCCAGGACAGAGATGTCAGCATGAGAGCAGGGGGAGTGTTGAAATGGCAAGGAACTGGAAGCTCAGGGTCCTGCTTGTGGACTGAGCGGAGGGGTTCCGCAAAGCGGTCACCCAGTCTGCGTTTGGAACAATTGTATAAAGCGTTGGTGAGAACACACTTGGAGTATTGTGTACATTTTTGGTCTCCTTACCTAAGGAAGGATAGATTTACCATAGGCGGAATGCAACGAAGGTTCACCAAACTGATTGCTGGGATGATGGGATTGTCCTATGAAGAGAGGTTAGATTAGATTAGAGATACAGCACTGAAACAGGCCCTTCGGCCCACCGAGTCTGTGCCGACCATCAACCACCCATTTATACTAATCCTACACTAATCCCATATTCCTACCAAACATCCCCACCTGTCCCTATATTTCCCTACCACCTGCCTATACTAGTGACAATTTATAATGGCCAATTTACCTACCAACCTGCAAGTCTTTTGGCTTGTGGGAGGAAACCGGAGCACCCGGAGAAAACCCACGCAGACACAGGGAGAACTTGCAAACTCCACACAGGCAGTACCCAGAATCGAACCCGGGTCCCTGCAGCTGTGAGGCTGCAGTGCTAACCACTGCGCCACTGTGCCGCTGTTGAAGAAGCTGGGCCTGTATTCTCTAGAGTTTAGAAGAATGAGAGGTGATCTCATTGAAACTTACAAAATTCTGAAAGGGCTCAATAAAGTTGATGCAGGAAGGATGTTTCCCCTGGCTGGGGGGGTCTAGAACCAGGGAACACAGTCTCAGAGTAAGGGATAGGCCTTTTGGAATAGAGATGAGGAGGAATTTCTTCACTGAGAGGGTACTGAATCATCGGAATTCTCTACCCCAGAGAGCTGTAGAAGCTCAATCATAGAGTATGTTCAAGACAGAGATTGATAGATTTCTACATATTAAAGGCACCAAGGGATATGGGGATAGTGCGGGAAAATGGCATTGAGGTAGACAAGCAGTCATGATCTAGTTGAATGGCGGAGGAGGCTCAAGGGGCCAAATGGCCAACACCTGCTCCTATTTCCTAGGTTCCTATGTTCTTCTAATTACTGAATTCAGTAGCCCATAGCTGTTAGAAAGACCTGGCTGGATTTGAACCTTCTGCAAACAGGCATTGTCAAGCTAATCTGAAGCTAAGGTGCAAGCTGAAGGACTTGTCAGTCCTGTGAGATTGCCTTCTGAATAATCCCAGCAGTAGTAAAGCGGAGCAAGGATAAATTACCACCCGACACTGGCACTATTTAAAAGGATCACCATGAAACTTACAGGTGAGGTGCTGTTATGATCAGGTGAGAAAGGGGTCTAGGTTTTCCTCTCAGCCTTTACCTGGTCTTATCATAACAGGTTTAATTTTAAACACACCATTTTTTTTAACTCCCCTTAATAAATCCTCATTCGCTAGCTTCCACTTATGGGCGGCACAGTGGCGCAGTGGTTAGCACCGCAACCTCACAGCTCCTGGGACCCGGGTTCGATTCTGGGTACTGCCTGTGTGGAGTTTGCAAGTTCTCCCTGTGTCTGCATGGGTTTTTGCCAGATGCTCCGGTTTTCTCCCACATCCAAAAGACTTGCAGGTGATAAGTAAATTGGCCATTGTAAATTGCCCCTAGTGTAGGGAGGTGATAGGGAATATGGGATTACTGTAGGGTTAGTATAAATGGGTGGTTGTTGGTCGGCACAGACTCGGTGGGCCGAAGGGCCTGTTTCAGTGCTGTATCTCTAAATATATTTTTTAAAAAGGCAAAGAAACTAGCCAAACAGGTTTTCTTAGGTTGAAAGAAAAAAGATTGAACTTTATTAAACTTAAACGCTAATTCGGTTAACGCCTACGGATGCGCGACGTGCCCATGCTAGCATGCACACGCAATCAACACATGCAGATAGAGACAGAAAAGAGCAGAAGAAATAAAGTGGAAAAGTTTGAGGAAATATCTGAAAATGGTTTTGGTTACTATTCTTTGAGCTCACTGTTAGGTCCTTGATTGTGGGTAGGTCTTGCTATTTGTTGGGGCCCAGTATTCTTCTTAAACCTTGTTTAATGTAGGATACTTTTCTCTCTTGAAGTTCATGTGTCCTCAGTGGGTCCAGAGGATTGTGAGAAAGAGATGGGAGCAGACAGGAGAGGTCTTCTCACTCCAGGAGCAAAAAGCCTTTCTGAGTTCAAGACAACCCTGGAATGTCTCTTCCTACACACAATACATGGTGCTCAAAGTCCATTGTCGGTTAAATTGGAGCAGGCAATAGTCCCTTTGTTCCTCCGAGCACTGTCTGTTAGTATGCTGTGGCAAATGGAATTTAACCGTGAGAAGTATGAAGTGATGCATTTTGGGAGGACTAACAAAGCAAGGGAATATACAGTGGTTGGTAGGACCCTAGGAAGTACAAAAGGTCAGAGGGACCTTGGTGTACTTGTCCACAGATCACTGAAGTCAGCAGCACAGGTAGATAAGGTGGTTAGGAAGGCATATGGGATACTTGCCTTTATTAACTGAGGCATAGAATATAAGAGCCGGGAGGTTATGATGGAGCTGTATAAAATGCTAGTTAGGCCACAGCTGGAGTACTGTGTACAGTTCTGGGCACCACACTATAGGAAGGATGTGATTGCACTGCAGAGGGTGAAGAAGAGATTCACCAGGATGTTGCCTGGGCTGGAGTATTTCAGCTATGAAGAGAGACTGAAAAGGCTTGGTTTTTTTTTCCTTAGAACAGAGAAGGCTCAGGGGAGATATGATTGAGGTGTACAAGATTATGAGGGGCATTGATAGGTTAGATAGGAAGAAACTTTTTCCCTTAGCGAAGGGGTCAATAACCACGGGGCATAGATTTAGGTAAGCTGCAGGAGGTTTAGAGGTGATTTGAGGAAAAAAAATTTCACTCAGCGATTGGTTGGAATCTGGAATGCACTGGCTGAAGAGGTGGTAGAGGCAGAAACCCTCACAACATTTAAGAAGTATTTAGATGTGCACTTGAAACGCCAGAGCATACAAGGCTACGGGCCAAGTGCTAGAAAATGGGATTAGAATAGTTAGGTGCTTGATGGCCAGCACAGACACGATGGGCCAAAGGGCCTGTTTCTGTGCTGTATAACTCTATGACTCTGTGACTATGCAAATGTTTTTTCCAGTCATGGCTGATCTGTTTAACAAGTCATTTCCTCGCTCCAGTAATAGTTTCAAATCAATGTTCATATGACAAAATTAATATACCTCATTCTTGGCAGGTTGGTGGGGTGTGGGGCTGCATGATAGGTGCTTTTGACTTTCTTTTGCTGCTGCGGAGTTAATGGAAGTGCTGTGTATTGTGTTGTTGGAGGAGCTCATGCAAGTTCTTTGAATCAGAAGGGTGCTGGAACTTTGCACGGAGTGGATTGGATTTTAAAGGCCTCTAAGCAGAAGGTTTGTTCTCAGTCATGGAGATTATAGTTGCGTACCCTCTTGGGTTGCAGCTGAACAGGGAGATGAAGCAGAGGCACCAGAGAGGAGCAACTGTGCAAGCAAGGAGCAGGAAGAAGTCTTTCAACAAAAGGCCATAACTACCTAGGGTATTTAGAAACTACTTCTTCAACCTCCTCCTCAGCCAGGAGCAGAGTTTGAGGTGGGTAAGCTTCACCAAGGGATTGGTCACTGAACTGTGTCACCTCCTCCAACTGGACCTGCAGCCCAGAGCAGTGCAAGGACGGCGCTTCCAGTAGCTGTAAAGACCACCATCACTCTCAATTTCTGCACCTCAGATCCATCCAGGCTGAAACCATTGATATTGCCAATATTTCACAGTTCTCCTTTCTTCGCTGTATCAGAGAGGTAACCGAGGCCCTTCATGCAAAGACAGTGAACATCATTGTCTTCTCTCTAAGCAGAGAGAAGCAGGAGGAATGGGCATGTAGCTTTGCCAGGGTAGTGGAATTCCCAATGGTGCATTTGATGTCATCCTTGTCCTTACCAGTCTACCAGTCACAGATGCATCTGTCCATGACAGTATTGATAGGCGTGACCACCGCACAGTCCTTGCAAAGGCAAAGTCCCATCTTCACACTGAGGACACCCTGCATTGTGTTGTATGGCACTGCCACCATATTGAATGGAATAGCCTCAGAACAGATCTAGCAGCTCAAAACAGGGTATCTGTGAGGCGCTGTGGGCCATCAACAGCAAAAGAATGTTTCAATCACATTCTGTAACCTCATGGTCAACATATCTGTCATTCTGCCACTACCATCAACCCAGCACACCAATCCTGGTTCAAAGAGGAGTGTAAGAGAGTATGCCAGGAGCAGCACCAGGCATAGCTAGAAATGAGATGCCAACCTGGTGAAGGTACAACACAGGACTATATGCATGCTAAAAAGCAGCAGCATGCTATAGACAGGGTTAAGCAATCCCACAACCAACAGATCAGATCAAAGCTCTGCAGTCCTGCCACATCCAATCGTAAATTGTAGTGGACAATTAAACAACTAACCAGAGGAGGAGGCTCCACAAATATCCCCATCCTAAATTAAAGTGCAGCACAGCACATCAGTGAAAAAAAAGATAAGGCTGTAACATCTGCAACCAGCTTGAGCTAGAAGTGCTACGTGGATGATTCATCTGAACCTCCTCCTGAGAACCCCTCCATCATAGGTGCCAGTCTTCAGTCAATTCTATTCACTCCACGTGATATCAAGAAATGGCTGAAGGTAAATGTCATGTAGACCCCCATCTGCCAAGAATGAGGCATATTAATTTTGTCACATGAACATTCATTTTAAACAGTGGCTGGAGCACGGAAATGACTTGTTAAAAAAGATCAGCAGTGGCTACAAAAACGTTTGCATACTAACAGACAGTGCTTGGAGAGACAAAGGGACTATTCCCTGGTCCATTTAACCCCAATGAACTTTGATCACCAGATGTTGAAGGTGCGGACGCTCACATCCCAGGATGAGTGCTAAGATGGCAGAATCCACAAACAGTAGTGGTCAAACCAGCTAGTCACATGACTAACCTGCTGGGCAACCTGTTTTTTTTTTAATTGTGCCACAGAGACACAGAAGGCAGTTTGAACTGGAAGATGTAAAAAGCAAGTCTCTTGGCTGGCTGTCTCGCTCTCTCTCTCTCGCTAGTTTTCTCTCCAAGCCACTGGACCCACAGAAGACACATAAACCTCAAGAGAGAAAAGACACCGACATCAAAACAAGTTGAAGCGTGAACTGGGCTCCAATGAACAGCGGGACTGACCAGCAACCAAAGACTCCACATTGAATTAAAGGACTATAACTACCAGATATTGCCTCAAACTCTTCCCCTTTATTCCTTCTACATTTTCTGTCTTTATCTGTGTGTGTTTATCGCGTATGCATGCTCGCGTAGTCGCGTTGCATATGCGTAGTTGGTAACTGGATTAGAGTTTAAGGTTAATAAACTTCTCCCTTTCTTGTTTAAAATCTAAGAAAACCTGTCTGAATTGATTTCTTTGCCTTACAATTGGAAAGCGTGAACAAGGATTCACTAAAGGGGGAGCTAAAACACGACCTGCCGCCTGGTGTTTTTTTTTTAATTAAACCCTGTTACAGTTAAACCAGGCAAAGGCTGAGAGGGAACCCCGGGACTCCTTTTCACCTGGTCGTAACATACTAGATACAGCAAAGGCCATGGGCCCTGACAACATCCCAGCTGTAGTGCTGAAGGCATGCTCCAGAACAAGCTGCACCATAGCCAAGCTGTTCCAGTACAGCTACAACACTGGCATTTACCTGACAAAGTGAAAAATCGCCCAAGTATGTCTTGTCCATAAAAACAGGACAAGTCCAATCCAGCCAATTACTGCCCACTATCAGTTATCACCAAACTGATGGAAGGGGTCATTGACAGTGCTATCAAGTGGTTCTTACTCAGCAATGACCTGCTCATCAATGCTCTGTTTGGGTTCCGCCAGGGCCACTGAGACCTCACTACAGTCTTGGTACAAACATGGACAAAAGAGCTGAACTCCAAAGGTGAGGTGAGAGTGACTGCCCTTGACACCAAAGCAGCATCTGACCAAGTGTGGCATCAAGGAATCCTAACAATTTGAAGTCAATGGGAACAAGGGGGAAAACTCTCCACTGGTTGGAGTCAGAACTAGCACAAAGGACAATGGTTGCGGCTGTTGGAGGCCAATCATCTCTGTTACGATCGGGTGAGGAAGGGGTCTCAGGCTCCCCTTTTGCCCCTTTCCTGGTTTGGCCCTAACATGGTTTATCTTTTAAAACACAGTGATTTTAGCTTACCACCTCAGTGAATCTTTGCTCACTGCTCTCTATTTGTAATTGCAAATGAACCAATCAGACAAGTTTTCTTAGGTTTAAACAAGAAAGGAAGTTTATTAGCCTTATCACTCCAACTCAGTTAAAAATACTAAATTAAGTAACACAACCATGCTAGCATGCATACGAGTGAAACACACACACAAATATATACAGAGGGGGAGAAAGATTTAGGGGGGAAGAGTTGAAGTAGAATTGGCAATAAATAGAATTTGGTTACTGGATGGTCATGTCCTTGATGCAATGTCCTCAATTGAAGTTCAGGTCTTGGAGGTCTCGCTGGGGCCCAGTGCACGATTTCAAGATTGCTTCTCTGGTACCAGAAGGCTGAAGAGGTGCTCTGTCTTGAGACTTAAGCTACTACTGTGGGTCCCTGGGACTTTGCTTGAGAGAGAGATAAAGAGAGGCAGACCTTTCTCCTTTGTTGTCAACTTGCAGTCTGATTCCTCTCTGTGTGGCACAATCCAAAAAAGCCCCTAGTCTGACCAGCAGGTAAGTCATGTGACCCTCACTTTGTTTGAAACAGCATCTTCTGAGAGGGTTGTTGCATTTCAAAGTTCTCCAGTCACACTCGGTGAGGTGGGGGGGGAAGTGGGGGGGAGTTCTGGCTCTTATGCAGACAAAGAATGTTCATTATTACCATTGCACAGATCAATCTTGTTAATTGAATCAGTAAGCACTCCCATTGTCTCTCTATTCAACAGTCTCTCAGAATGCAAATGTGCAACCATGTTTTCAGCTGTTCAGCTCTGTGGTCTTTTTAAACATGTGATCAATGTCGACTAAAAAAGGTTCAAGTAGTGTTCCATATGACAAAATTAATATGTTTCCATTTTGCAGGTGTGATTTCCGTCACACCTCCACCCCTTGCTGAATGAAATGCGGCATTAGGGGAGCATTTTATTTTAAGTTAGAAGGGAGAGAAAATACAGGAAAGCACACATGCATTTCTCTCATTCATTCAGAAATCTTAAAATTGTTTCAGCCTGTCTTTCCTTTGTAGCAGTGCTGCTTTAACCTGCCCCTTTTCCCTGGACATGTGTCTGAGATAGTTATGTGTTGCCCAAGGGATCTAAGTTTAGTTTAGAGATACAGCACTGAAACAGGCCCTTCGGCCCACCGAGTCTGTGCCGACCATCAACCACCCATTTATACTAATCCTACACTAATCCCATATTCCTACCACATCCCCACCTGTCCCTATATTTTCCCTACCACCTACCTATACTAGGGGCAATTTCTAATGGCCAATTTACCTATCAACCTGCAAGTCTTTGGCATGTGGGAGGAAACCGGAGCACCCGGAGGAAACCCACGCAGACACAGGGAGAACTTGCAAACTCCACACAGGCAGTACCAGGAATTGAACCCGGGTCGCTGGAGCTGTGAGGCTGCGGTGCTAACCACTGCGCCACTGTGCCGCCCAAGGTTTCTTTACTATCAGCTTCCATATGTTGGGAATGGGCATCCCGATAAACATGTGATTTTTGGGGAAGTTTGAGGTTTGCACATTTCCATGATTGTCTAGGGTACCTTTGTTCCTGTTGGAGTCTTCAGGGGAATGTTTAAATTTAATTAGCCCTGGGTTGGAGCTCTGATGATGAGAGTTGGCAGTGGGTGGATTCATACTGACCTCACTTTCAGTGTTCTGGTGAGTCATCCAAGTTCTGTTCACTTCAGGGTATTGGTGGTTCCTCTTTCTCCCGACTGTGGGGGAGAATACTTTGCTAATCTTCCCTTGTCCTCTGGGGTATTCCTGCTTACAGGTATTTGTCCAAATTCCACTGCACTCCCCTGTGGCACTTTGACTAGGTGAGGCATCATCCTCACAGTTTCGCTGCCCTCTTGAGGACTTCCTTTGTTCCTGCAGGTTTCTCAAATTCTGTTCGCAACCCTGGTAGGGTGCTTTGGCTGTCTGCATTTACATACGAGGATACGGGGTCTACTTTTTCCAACAACTTGGGGTTGGCTGACAGGAAAATAGGGGTTTCCCTTTGGGAATCCTCCCGGACTTCGTCTAACCTGTCTTCTTTGTCCCTTTTGTCCCTTTCCTCTCTTAATCTCTGCCAGACCTGTGCCTGTCTGTCCCCTTTTGTCCTCAGCAGGGATCTCTTACAATTCACCAGCCCTCTGCTGAAGGCTCCTGCAAACACCGGTACAGGACTTAGGGGTGCAGATTTCACTGCAAGTTGGGGTTTCCCCTCAACCTGGCACATGTAGCAAGCTCTACAGTACTCCACCCTATCTTTGTGGAGTTTTGGCCAGTCAAACTGCTGCCTTATGCGGGCTTTGGTCTTTCGTATGCCGACATGTCAACTCATGGGCCATTCTTAATATTTCCCTCCAGTACCTCTGCTACACCACTAACTGGTGGACCACTGTCCGCTCTTTGTCCTCAGGCCTGTGAGGAGAACTCCACTTCCTCATCAGTACCTCATTCTTTAGGTAGGAGCAGTCAGGGACTCCCTCTGCTTCAATTTCAGTCAGGGTGGCCTGTGCTAACTTTCTCAATATTGGGTCGACTCGCTGAGCCTCAGCTAGGGAAGATCCATTTAACCCATTCTCTGGATCCTCAAACTTTCCAAAGAAAGTTTCAGGCAGACAGACCACATCGTCATCTGTCTGCGGTGCCAATTCAGTCTCCTCTGGGGGAGCTGGTTCGATCATGGCCCAAGTCACTACACAATCAGGGGAACTTCAGGGGACCGTCCACTGCCACTGCCCTGTCTCTGTGACTTCCTTTGCACTCTCTTTCCCTACTGGGGAAGCTACCACCTGCTGGAGCATTACCTAAGAGCAGGTCAACCCTGTCCTCAGGCAAACTAGGGACAATTCCCCTGGTCACCAGTCCTGAAACTAGGTTGCACTCCAAGTGTACCCGTGTAAAGGTATGTGAGTACACTGCCCTCCAATACCATTCACCACCATTCTGGTATTTACTGCACTCATTGGGGAAAAGGTCATGCCTTTTCCCAGCAAAAGGAATCTACTGGCCCCTGTGTCTCTGAGGATTACTATGGGCTTGCTTTCTCCACTTGAGGGGTATGGGGTTACTCTCCCTTCAGGTACAAAGTCCTGATAACTTTCAGGGATCATATTAAATTTTCCTGCACCCGCAGCAGTATGTTTTCTGGGTCTTACTGCTGCTGCAGTTAAAGCCATAGCCTGCTCGGCTGCGCTTTCCATCAGGGTCCCTTCTCCTGCACTGAATGGGTGTACCCTGATTGACCCTACAGGTTTTCCCCGTAGTTTCCAGCAGTCAGCTCTCAGATGACCTGCCTTATTACAATGGAAGCACACAGGTCTCTGGGTCTTACTCCTGCTTTCAGCACCATAATTTTTGGCTGGAGGTGGGCCCCCTGTGTGTCCAAACTTTCTTTCTCTCCCAGGACTGCTTGGGCTCCTATCACCTTCCAACCCTCTGTCTTTTTCGGACTTGTGGGGGTGACCAGGAAAGGTTTTGCCCTGGGGCTTGTTTATTAGAGCAAACTCATCAAGCCCGTAGGGCTTGCCTCATTCAATGTACTTTTTGTTCCTCCACATGGGTCTTTATGGAGAGGGGGAGAGAGTTTTTAAATTCTTCAAGGAGAATTACCTCTCTGAGGTTTTCGCACATGGGCTGTACTTTAAGAGCCCTCAACCACTGGTCAAAAGCCAGCTGCTTACTCCTCTCAAACTCCAAGTAAGTTTGATTAGCTTGTTTCCAGAGGGTTCGAAATTTCTGGCGGTAGGCTTCCGCTGTGAGCTCATAAGCCCCGAGGATAGCATTTTTAGTCAGTTCATAATTTGATGAACTCTCATCTGGCAACAGGCAATAAACCTCATGGACTTTTCCTGTTAGCTTGCTTTGTATCAGTAATATCCAGCTCTCAGAATACCATTTTAACTGTTTAGCAAGGTTTTCAAAAGTTACAAAAATGCTTCCATGTCTCCCTCATTGAATTTTGGATTCAATTGGGAAACTTTTAAAAACTCAGCACACAGCCCCGCACTACTTGTATTCTCCATATTGGCCTGGCTTTCACTGCGGTTACTCTGTCAACCCCTAGTTAATTCAAGCTGCCTCAGCTCCCTTTCCTATCATTCCTTCTGGAAGGTTCTTTCTCACTCTCTGTCCTGTCTTTCTTTCTCTCTCTGTTCTCTCTCTTTTTCTCTCTCTCTCTCTCCCTTTCTCTCTCTCTGTCCCTGTCTTCCAATTCAAGTTTCCTCTGTTCCAATTGTATCTTTGCAAACATTAACCTGTCGGAGTCTATTTCTAACCCAGTCTCTGCTTCTTTGGGTTCGAGAGGAAAATGGTTGGCCACTAGTCTTAGGAGTTCCGATTTCCTAGCTTTGGCATGAAAAGCGATCCCACACTGCTCAGCCATATTCCTCAACTCCTCCATTGATAGTGCCTTTAACTTATCCCAAGTTACTTCACCCTGGCTTGGGGAGTTACTGGCTTCGGTCGCGGGCATGTTAGTATTCGAGCATACACAACCACAAGAAAACCTATATTGAAGTCTTTACTTTTTGATTAGAATCAATTTGACTTCCCACTTCCAGTTTCTGCTTTGTCTGTGGGTCCAATCTGGATGCTAGCCCCCAAATTTCTGTTATGACTGGGTGAGGAAGGGGTCAGGCTCCCCTCTTGCCCCTTTCCTGGTTTGGTCCTAGCAGTGTTTATCTTTTAAAACGCAATGATTTTAGCTTACCACCTCAATGAATCTTTGCTCACTGCTTTGTAATTGTAATTGCAAATGAATGAAACAGACAGATTTTCTTAGGTTTAAACAAAAAGGGTGTAGGTTTATCAGCCTTATCACTCTAACTCAGTTAAAACTACTAAAATATGCAGCGCAGCCACGCTAGCATGCATACGAGAGAAACACATCCACAAATATATATAGAGGGGGAGAAAGAAATTGGGGAGACAGTTGAAGTAGAGTTGGCAATAAATAGAATTCAGTTACTGGATGGTCATGTCTTTGATACAAAGTCCTCAATTGAAGTTAAGGTCTTGGAGTTCTCACTGTAGCCCAGTGCACAATTTCAAGATTGCTTTTCTGGTACCAGAGGCTGAAGAGGTGCTCAGTCTTGAGGCTTGTGGGTCCCTGGGACTTTGCTTAAGAAAGAGATAAAGAGAGGGAGACCTTCCTCCTTGATTCTCAAATTGCAGTCTGATTCCTCTCTGTGTGCACAATTTAAAAAAGGCCCCAGTCTGCCAGCAGGTATGTCATGTGACCCTCTCTTTGTTTGAAACAGTAACTTCTGGGAGGGTTGTTGCATTTCAAAGTTCTCCAGTCATACTCGGTGGGTGGGGGTTGCGGAGGAGAGGAGGGATGGAGTTCTGGCTGTTACACAGGCAAAGAATGTTCATTATCTCCATTGCCCAGACCAATCTTGTTAATTGAATTAATGAGCACTCCCATTGTCTCTCTATTCAACTGTCTCTCAGAATGCAAATGTGCAACCATATTTTCAGCTGTTCAGCTCTGTGGTCTTTTTAAACAAGTTATGTAAAATGGCCAGTAAAAAATGTTCAAGAAGTGTCACATATGACGAAATTAATGTTTCTATTTAGCAGGTATGATATCTGTCACATCTCAGACCAGGACTTCACTGCAGGAGTTCCTCAGGGTAGTGTTCTCAGCCCAACAATCTTCAGCTGCTTCATCAATGACTTTGTGTCCATTGAAAGGAAGTGGGGATGTTCACTAATTATTGCACAGTTTTCAGTACCATTCCCAACTCCTCAGATACTGATGCAGTCTGTGCCTGCATTCACCAAGACCTGGACACCTATCAGTCATGGGCTAATAAGTGGCAAGTGACATTCATGCCACAGAAGTGCCAGGCAATGACCACCTCCGAAAAGAGAGAATCTAACCATCTCCCCTTAATATTCAATAGCATTACGATTGCTGAATCCCCTACCATCAACATTCTGGGGGGTTGCCATTGATCAGAAACTTAACTAGACCAGTCGTATAAATACTGTGGCTACAAGAGCAGGTCACAGGCTGTGAATTCTGGGGCAAGTGGCTCACCTCCTGTCTCCCCAAAGTCTATCCACCATCTACAAGGCACAAGTCAAGACAGTGATGGAATACTTTCCACTTGCCTGGATGGTTGCAGCTCCAACAACACTCAAGAAGCTCAACACCATCCAGGACAAAGAAGCCCGCTTGATTGGCACCCAATTCCCCCACCTTAAACATTCACTCCCTCCACCACTGGCACACAGTGGCAGCAGTGTGTACCATCTACAAGATGCACTGCAGCAACTCACCAAGGCTCCTTCAAAAGCACCTTCCAAGCCCATGACCTCTACTGCCCAAAAGGACAAGGGCAACAGATGCTTGGGAACACTGCCTGTAAGCCTCCCTCCAAGCCACACACCATCCTGACTTGGAACTATATTGCTGTTCCTTCCCTAGGTCAAAATCCTGGAACTCCCTTACTAACAGCACTGTGGGTGTACCTACACCAGAGAACTACAACAGTTCAAGAAGGCAGCTCATCACCACCTTCTCAAGGGAAATTAGTAATGGGCAATAAATGCTGTCCAAGCCAATAATGCTCACATCCCATGAATTCATTGTTTTTTTTAAAACCTGACATGGGCACAATTGGCCAGATGGCATCCTTCTGTGCCATAATGACTCTGTGACTATGACATTAAACATTAAGCCAATAAAATCAGCAACTGTCATTTCTAGACTTATAATTATAAATTAAAGTAACTTATTAGGACAAGAATTTCCAATTATTGCGGCTCAATTAAAATCCTGAAATTACCTAACAGCATTTTGGGAGAACATGGACGAGAATGGTTCAAGGAGTACCACCACCACCTTCCTACATTACAACCCATACTTCAAAAATACTTCATTGGTTGCAAAGTGCCTTGGGGCATTCTGAGGTTATAAAAGATGCTATATAAATGCAAGCCTTTCTTTCTTTCTGTCATGCTTTAAGTGAATCTTCCCATAAGGATGACATTAGAACTGAGAGATTATAACTATCGAGATTGAATAGACTGGAACATTGTTCTAGAAAAGAGATGGATGAGGGGTAACCTAGCCCTGGTCTTTAAAATTATGAAGGTGTATAAAATGATAGACAAAGCAATTGTAGGGAATCAAAAACTAGGGGTCATAAATACAAGATTGTCACTAATAAATCCAATAAACAATTCAGGGAAAACTCCTTTACCTAGAGAGCAGCAGTTCCGAAGAAGGGTCACTGACCCGAAACGTTAACTCTGCTTCTCTTTCCACAGATGCTGCCAGACCTGCTGAGTGAATCCAGCATTTCTTGTTTTTGTTTGAGTTAGAATGTGGGACTTGCTACCATGGGGAGTTCTTGAGTCGAATAGTTTAGATGACTTTAAGGGGAAGCTAGATATTTGTATAAGGGAGAAAGGAATAGAAGTTACAAAAGTGCTTCCATTTTTTAAAATATTTTTATTTTTTGAGGATTTGTGTTAAAACTGCAAAGATTCCATGATGTGTTTTTTTTTACCAAGTTCACTGACAGGACAAGATGTTGTTTGAAAGCCACCTGTGTTGAAGGCCACCTGTGAATTGGGCTCAGAAAACAACAGAACCCTTGCTGACCAAGAAAGAAAATGGTTACGGAGAAGCCACATGTCAAGGTTTATGGAGGTCAGGAGGTCATCTCTCTGTTTGGGGTTTGGACATTGTTTTCAGTTAGTTGAGGTGTGAACTCTTTGAAGAAAGTTTTTTTTTCCTGCCGAGGAGAAAGAAATCACCCAGCTCACCTCCTTCTCTACCTTTTTGAAGTAATCCTGTAAAGATTCAGTGTGGAAGAGCAAAAAAAATGTATGGTGCTGTATAGCTCTTGAGGAGCTGAAAGAAATTCAGTGATTCAAGTGTGTGCTGGCAGAAAAACCTTGATGCCACATTTCTCCTAGAAAGTCTACTGAAATAATTCTCAACATCTCCAGAACGGACTGCTTCTGAAACAATCCTGGTGACACATCTCCGTATATCCGCATGCCAGACCAAAAAAGGAACAACTGACTTCCTTGCATACCTTCTTTCTTTTTTCATCAAGAATCAGCAAATATTTGACTAAAGTAGTCTTTTTTTGCAACAGACCTCTGCAGTGTGAATTTCTGTTTTTTTTCTCTGTATGTATGTGAGTATAATGGGAAATTTTTAAAATGGGAACTTTCATATTTTAATCAGTGTGTTAATGCTTTGCTTTGTTACTGGTTAAGTCTTGTTTTATCATAAACTGACAATTTTGTTGTTTATTTTAGTGTATCACAGAATCACAGAATAATAATGCAGAAGAGGCCCTTCGGCCCATCGAGTCTGCACCCATAAAGACACCTGACCTGTCTACCTAATCCTATTTGCCAGCACTTGGCCCATAGCCTTGATGTATTTTTTTCTGGGTTAAATCAGAGTATATGATTGGCTGTATTGGTAACCAGGTAAACATTTAACTAGATGTTGTGGCCTGTGGAGAAGTGGAATTAGAAAAGAGAGCGCACTCCTCCCACCTCGGTGGTAGCAATATGTAGACAAGCTGAGATGCAGTAGTGCGGACAGAGGCTCCAGTGAAGCGTAAACACACGCCAAATGGCCTGTTTCCGTGCTGTACATTCTGTGCAGTGCTCTGCAATTAATTTGTGTATATCTCAACTAACAGTCTGGTGTTGCCATTCAGCTTCATGCATCACTGAGCAACAGGATGGAAAAGAACATTTTTTCAAACGTCCAGGGCCAGGAAATTCCAAAGGGACCAACCTGCCAATAACAAATATAGGGTGAAGTTGCCTGGAATTATAGGACAGGATTGCTGAAGCTCTGGAGCTCTTCCTGGTCCGAGCGCTACAGGGTGGTCACCTCTGTATTACGGAATTGTCATGGAGGACTAAGCCTTAAGGCCCTTCTCTGTCAGGGCACAAAGTTGAAAGAAACTATGCGGACTGTTGAAATTTTCATCAGGACGCTTTCCAGGACCGTACCTCTGATATAAACCCACCCATCCATAAAGCACGTCTAGGGAAGTTTGCAATTACAATCTCGCCATTGCAAAAGTTTTCAGCTGCTGGCAAGTGTAGAACCCATGGATGATGATTTTTTTTTGTTGAAAAAACAGCTTTCCTGCTAAAATAAATGTATCCAATTAGTGGTGAAACCTCATTCCATTCGACTCTATAGCGATAGTGCAGGAATGAATATTTAAATCAATTAACAATTAAATGAATGCTTCATTTTATTACGGAGATTGCGGCTGTTCACGAGAGTCGAACGCATCAGACATCAAATTAAACCAACATTGAAATAGGACGTTCGAAGGTTAATGTTTAACGTATCCTATTAAAGCATCGATGAGTACATCAGAAATTTAACTCGGTTCCTTTTTCTACAGAATTTGCCTGACCTACTAGCTGTGCGCGGCGTTTTCTGTTTTGTTTACAAATTTCCAGTAGATTGCTTTTGTTTTACGCCAAATCGGTATTTTACTCGGTGTTAGCATCTTTTGCGTACACACAGAAGTGTATGTAACAAAAGACAACTCGCTCATTGACTGTGCAGATAGTAATAACTGATAATAATGACAATTAAGACGGTTACTGTGTCAGTCCGAGCTGAAGAGTTTCTGTTCAACGCCTTCCAAACTGAACGATAAAAAGAATAAACTACAAAATATGGGGCGATGGGTTTCTGTTGTTTGGTATCCACGCTTTAGAGTTTATTAATTAAAGGCAATTGGAATGAATTATTCATTCAACCCCAATATCGGATTGTAAACGAATATTGTTGCCTGGGTAGTAGAGATTTTAAACTTGGTAGTTATTGCAAAAATTAGAACGACAAAATATATATTAGCACGTGTTAATATATATTAAGCCTCCAGCTGGCAAGAATGAGGCACATTAATTTTGTCATGAACATTGATTTTAAATTAAAAGCAAGAAATGCCAAATACTCAGCAGGTCTGACAGCATCTGTGGAGAGAGAAGCAGAGTCAACGTTTCAGGTCAGTGACCCTTCTTCAGAACTAAGGTGAGGCGGTGCTTCTGGAGGGAGGGGTCCAGTGTGTACATGTGGCAGCGCATGGCATTCAGTGTGGATGAAACTTCTATTGGAATCCACGTGGAATAAGTCGGAGACAGAGACAGTCACTGAGGAAGGAGATTTGACTGTGAAAACGTGTTTTGGTAGACACTTTATCAAACACCAGGAGGGAAATAGAAAGCAATGAAGGTGAACAAGGTAAAAGATTGTTACTGGAGTGAAGAAAGGACTTGTTAAACAGATCAGCAGTGGCTAGAAAATACATTTGCATATTAACAGACAGTGATTGGAAGGACAAAGGACCATTCCCTGACACATTCAACCCAGAACGAACCTTGATCACCAGGTGTCCTGTGTAAGAGGAGCATTCCAGAGACTGCTAAGGTGATACAATCCAAGACATGGTCAGACCAGTTAATCACATGACTAACCTGCTTGACAACCTGGTATTTTCTGAATTGTACAAACAGTTTGAACTCAGAAAGGCTTTTTGCTCCTGGACTGAGAAGATCTCTCCTGTCTGCTCCCATCTCTTTCTCACAAGCCTCTGAATCCACTGAAGACGCATAAACTCCAAAAGAGAAAAGTCTCCTACAGCGAACAAGGTTTAAGAAGAATATTGGGCCCCAATGAAAAGCAAGACCTACCTACAATCAAGGATTCTACAGTGAGCTCGAAGAACCATAACAAAAACTCTTCAGATATTGCCTCAAACTTTTCCACTTTATTTTTCTTCTGCTCTTTTCTGTCGCTATTTGCATGTGCATGTCACATATGCATGCAAGCATGGGTGCATCCTGTATCCATAGATGATAACCAAATTAGAAAGTTTAAGTTTAATAAATTTCAATTTTTCTTCTTTAAACCTAAGAAAGCCTGTTTGTGCTGATTTCTTTGCCTTATAATTGGAAAGTGGGAAACAAGGATTCACCAAGGGGGAGCTTATAACACTGTGTTTAAGAATAAAACCCTGTTACAGTAAGACCAGGTGAAGGCTGAAAGGGAACCCGAGACACGTTTCTCACCTGGTCCTAACACACGTTTCAATAAAAAAGAATTTACAATCAATAGGAAATCCATCACGATTGTTGAAACTTTAAATGGTTTTAATGGCTTTAATTTTAAATAATATGCATCTGCAATCGGTTTAAGTGATAATATCTTGCAATTAATTCCGACTGGAAGGCACGAAATGAGGTTGCGAGGAGCCACCGGCGTACAGTTTTCGTTTAAAGACTAGAATGATGACTTCATTAAAACTGGGCCAACAATGAGAGGTAAAGGGAGCAAAATTGACCCACATCCCGGATTGTCGTGGGAATAAAACTCTCCTACAGTAACCCGGTTTCAAACTTTTACAATGAAATGTCAAAACACTTTAATCCAAGTACATGATAAGCAGCAGAACCAGACTCATTCTGACGAGTTCGCAATACTGCGCTCTTTAAGTTTATATATAACGTGCCTGTCTGCCCAATGAGTATATGGCAATAGTCATTAAAATTCCACTCTACAGCATAACTTTCCACTGACGTTTTATTGGAGGTACTTTAACGTAGCAAACTCTTTTTTAAACGCTTATTTCACGAATTAGTATTTCTGGTCCCATGTAAATATCATCGACTTGCTGTTTACCAGAACATTAACAGCATGAGTTTTTTTTTACCTCCCTTATTTTTTGTTTATCTACCAAAATTAAAGACAACATTCTGCATTTGCCAAAAGCTTCTTGACATGCACAAGGGTGTTGATCGTTTAAAGCATGGAAACAGAAGTTACAAATTAATCATTTCCATTTAACGTCTGCAATTCCTGATGACTTTCATAGAATGCAGTAATCCATCTCCAGAAGCACCATTCCTGGGTCGCCTTTACAATGCAGCGGTGCTCCACGCACTTTGAACTAATGTTTCATTTCAATCTCACTATTAATTTTAAAACATTAGACCTAATATTAAACATGCTTCCAAGTATTTTGTATCAAAGGTGCAATAGAAAGTTGTTTATATATGTATATATATATAATATAGACCTATTGATAAAAAGCGTTGAAACATTTTCAATATTTATATATAGAAAGCATTAGACAATATATAGATGTACAAATTCTCAGTTTTTCCAATGGTCTTTTTCGGAAATCTGTGCAGACCGACCCCCGCCGACACCGACCACCGTCCCACCACCACCTTCCCCAATGTCCGGACTTGATGACTAATTGTTAACGTGCAATTTTGTTCTCGTATGCCACTGTCATTTTTATGGATTTCAGCTTTAACCCATACTAGAAATTCTGCTGAGGCGAAGTAAGAAGCTTAATCAAATGAAAGTGAGACATTGCGTTAGATTAGCCTGTAAAAACGGCTTACTGTCAATTTCACAACACGTTAATTCACAAATCACCTTTAAAACGAAGCCCATGTATCACGGCTTGGGTGAAATTGGAATTCAACGAAGACACAAACGCAAAATCGGTTTGAATTGGGATACTTGGCTCTTTGCTCTGCTTATTAATGGCATCATGCACATAAACCAGCACTGGAGCGTGGCTCAATGCAAATGAATAAAGTTGAGCAAAAAAAATCGAGTTATGTTTCAGTGAATCCTTTCTTTCGTTTGGCACATTTCAGTGCAAGATATTTTTATCTGGTTCCTAAATTATCTAAGGATTATGTTTCTCTGTCACGTTGAAACGTTAACTTGGTTGTTTTTGTATTCGATTGAATAACAAAGCATGTTTTTTTCTGCGTTTTGTTTTGAGATCAGTGTTTGGACTTTATGTTCAAAATAGCAAATATTCATGTTTTTCAACTCGCCAGCCATATCTTGCCTTTCTCTATTTGTTTGTGCAAAATAAAGTTTGAAAGCACATCAGAGAGAGCTAGAAAAGTGTGTAATAAGAGAATGGCCAAGTGACCCTTGGAGCTGATTACATGTAATTACCTGGAGCCTCAGCCTGTCCGGAGACTGCGAGGGGGTGGGGGGGAACCTTGTTCAGGGTAAATACAATGACGGGAGAGGGTTGGTGGGAGGAGAGGTTAACAAGGGATAACACTTAATACTGTAAATACCTCTTTAAATCAAAATAGTTCAGAGGCTACAATCCTGCTTGAAAGTGAAAACAGAGGATGCAAATTCACGGCTGGTGATCTGTAGATTTGCTTATAGTTTAAGATAACTTTTTAAATACCAACTTTTGATTTCGTGAAGCCAATCACTACACATTCAACCATTTGATGATCAGCAGTCAAGGTATAAGGTACCTTAAGTCGCAAATCTATTATTATTGCATGCAAAATGTTGCAGCAATGGACCAGTGCAAAGATGCCTTCTGGTCCTTTTCCAACAACCTATTTTTCAAACTCGTCAGCTAAAAACTACTTCACCAACGATTCATTTGCTGCATTGTGGAATGATGTGTAGATTACTGCAATGAAATCTGAGTTTGAATAAACGAATGACATACATATAAATAAAAATAAATCTAACAGTGCATTTGTTTTGCTTTCCAGTTGCAACTGCCCAGCTAATGGCAATTTTGATACTGGCTGCCAATTCATCTCAGGTCTTCCTTACTTATTTTATTAAAGGTGTTGGTTTTGATTCAGCTGTGTGCTTGTGTATTTACAAATTTACTCGTTACGAGCCACGATTTAGACAGAGATGTGCTTATAACGGCCATGTGTATATAACCCTATAGAATGCATATGGATTTAGATCTTGGGACAAATAAATAAATTCAGTATGATATTACCATTTCCGTGTATCCATTCACGTTAGACTCGCATTCACATATCTAGCAGACTCCTATCCAGTCTGTGAAGCAACAGATGCAGTAGAAACAAGCTTGCTAGACGTCAAATTACATTTACATAAATGTAGCTTCACTAAATATTACCCATCCCGCGATGTTCTGCCAAACTAAACAATCATAGATGCAAATATATGATGATTTGCAAGTCTCTCCAACATGCACCCGTGCATTTACAATGTTAACAGTATTTTTTTAATTCTTTAGCAAGGAAAAACGAAGGCGTCTGCAATATGTTTCAAAATAGTGTTACACGTGATACAAATAATTGCCTCTTTCGATGTTTGCCCAAAGACAAGTTGATCCCAAAACAAGACTGAGAATTCTGAATATGAATTATGAACAAGTCAGCAACCCGCAGTTACTTTCCGACTGAATAAGCTGGCACATGCCTTCCATCGTGTTCAGAATAAATTACATAAAAAGCGAAGCGCCAGCCAGTGCATGTGTAGGATTTGCACTTTTCTCTGCACAGCTACACTCTATACCCCAATCGTTCGGCTATCTCAGCGAAAATCTGCTTTTATTTTGCAGGAATGTATTGCGAACAACTCAACGTCGGCAGCTGAGCTATCTAGCACTTAAAGAGAAATATTGTTTTGGAATTTAAAACACCCCCTAGTATAAATTAGCCAATTTTCCACACAGGTTATCCAGCAGAGCTTATCGTTAAAATGCCCTTGGAGATGTTCGGAAGAGAAAGAAGGGGGGAAAGCAATCTTACGCTTTGGCAGCGTGCAATTAAGATAGCCCTGTCTGCCTCTTGCTCGCACCTCCTGGCACTGAACTGCGCCACCCCACGAGGAGAGGCGGCAGCGCATCTCAATAATTCATAGACTGGCACATACCTGTTATCTCTTAAAGGGACCGTTACATTTTGTGTGCATGTTGGTGGGTTAGGAGAGGCAGAGCATCTCATCTCATCTTTGCTCACATTAAGTCAACATCCGGGGTCTAACCGCTTCTTTAAAATACTTTTTTTTTAAAAGACAACCCCGTGCTCTTAAGAATCACCTTCACTAAAAGCTCCTTGTGAAAAAAAGAGATGGGGCACCGAGCAGAATCACAACACAGAAGCAGGTCTGTGTTTTTCTCCACCTGGACGAAGCTCACTCACTAGACAGATTTTGGTACAGGGCTGCATTCCACACCTAGATTTCTGCAAATGTGGGCGTGGAATCGACCCTTATCCATGTTCAACTCCTGTTTAATATTGCGCCAAGAAAAAAAAAAGTTAAGCCAAGCTTTTCAGCCGAACTGTCCTCAGAACAGACGTCCTCTCGTGCCGATTTTTAGACCAGAATCACGTTTTTTAACTTTAATTTTGAAAGACACTGAATTCTATCTTATTTGTGACATTGACCCCAACGGGTCTAATTTTCCATTATCGCGTTACCGAAATAACAATTAGGAAGGATGTATTTAACTGCTAAATAGCCTACATGTGTGTGTGTACATGTAGATATATACAAGATTTTAGATAGATAGACATAAATAGATATTTAAAAGGGTAAATGATATATTGTCTATATAATATCTAGCGATATCTGATATATACGTATTTATAATTGTTATATGTAAAATCTCACTTTGAACAGCCACCCTACCAAACAAATATAGTATTTCCTTTTTAAATGTTTTTCAGTATCTTTTTTCTCATATCGAGTGTTTTATGAATTATTTCATAGATATATATTTCTATTACCTTGGGAAATGAGGTTATCTTGGCAATAAAGCGAAGGTAGTACACACAGAATTTCGTGTATGTCTCTATATTTATTATTATTCCAATCTGGCTAGTTCTGAGAAAAAAATGATTTGAATTGAGAAATCTTTTTTTTCTTCTGACAGTTACATGTTTGCAATTTTTAAAAGTTGACAAATTAAAATGAGGTGATTGTAACCGTCGCCGTATGTAGATGTTCTCGTCATGTTTTAAAGAAAGCCTGTACCTTTTTGTTGCACGAATCGATGTGATCGAGGTTGCAGCCCAACAAAGACACTGTTTCACTGAGTATCACAGTCTTTATTCCTTTCTCAATTGGTCATTTCCTTGAATCCGTTGTAGCCCCAGTTTAATTTCAATTAATCTTCTGGTGAAATTTTTACTATGAGTTTAGGTCATAAATGCTGAAATTCTTTGTAAATTGTATGTGCTGGGGAAAAAGTACCACTTACTTTACATATTGCTCAGTGGAAGGACATGTTAATACACATGCAGTCACTGTGGTATTGCAGGTCTTTTTATCTCTTCGTTTGTGCATTAGAATATGTTCGAAATGAATTTTCAACTGGATTATTTTTCGAATATCAGGCCTTAGAACTGAAAGGAAATATTGAATTTCCAACCGTAGAAACAGTTTGGTCTCAGCTTGATCCGTCCAACGTATATTTGGTGTATTTTTGATTAAAAATTCCTTTCTGGTTGCAAGACCATAGTCCTGTATGTTCTTTAGCACAGTGGATAATGTTCCCGGCTCTATTCTCTGCACAGAATAAATGCTCTATTGCATATTGCTGGTACTGTGTGGCTGGAACAGTCGTGTACGAAGCAACAAAAAATATTTAATTCAAAAGTGTACTTAACAGAAAACTGAACTTATTCATGCTTATTTCAAACCGAAGCATACCAGATGAATTGTATAAAGATCAGGGCTTGTACAATCGGCAAATATTGTTTTCTTTAAATCCATATTTAATCATACTATTGTTTTGTTTTTTTGAATGAAATATTCCATTTAAATGGATGCTCCACACCCTTCACAATGCTCAAAGTAATGTTTTCACTATTGTGTTCATTCTCGCTTCACTTAAATATATTGAACATTATTCACTTGTTTTCCGTTTGCTACTTTGTATAGCAAAACAAATACAATACAAGGCTGATATGCATATGTCTTTACAGATTATTGAAACTGCGAACTAAGACTTCATATTAAAATAAATGCAGCAAACAGTAGTGAAACGCAAAACTGTACTCTTGGCAAACTGCGAATGGGATTTTCCAAAACCGCATATACCTAAGAAACCAATTTTCCAAGATAGAGCTTTAGGGTAGGGTCACTTAACTTGTTCAGCTATCTAGTGTTTTTGTGGATTGGACTGGCTTAGAAAACGGAACCAAAATAATAAAAGAAAACGGCAGACAGTTCGTTACGGCCGATGGTTTATTGATAATTGAGATAAAGATTATAACAGAGGGAGGGAAAACAAGCATTTTTATTTGTTGGACGATACAGCCTTTAACACTGAAGTAGAAATGTAATAAATCAGTGTGGCTTTATAACTTAAACTGACGATTCCTTGCAGAAGTATATATTCAAGTCATGAGACATCTGTTAGAAGACAAGAGTAAAATAGGCCCATCTATATGGCAATATTCTGGAAAGCTTCGTATTATACACAACCAATCTCAGTGGATGCTTCAGCATCCTTTACATTTTGCTTTTTTCCAGAATTGTTACAGAAAATAACGCCGAATACGAAATTAACCCATTCTCCCTGCTCCGAACCGAAAAACATTCTGACTTATTTTGTCTCTAACGCTAAGCGATTGGAGTATCCACATATAGCGATACATCCAACCTGCATTCTAGTAATAAAACAAAGGGCCAACAGATCTCTCCCTGATCACTTGACCATCTTTCTACACAATTCCGTCTCCCTGGCCAGCTGAATGATATTGTTCTTGGCCTGATTGGAACTCTGTTAAAAAATCAAAAATGTTATCCTCTATAAGGGTGTTGCACTTATTCCACAGCAGCTATTTTCTATTCAAAATCAAATCAATTTTAAGGTGGAAATCTTAATCCAATATTTGCTTCTTGGCCCAACTGTGGTTAATTTTAGGTCTGTGAAAAGAAATGACGGTTAGAAAAATCAAGCTCTGGTTTCTGATTTGAAATGTACCTTTTCCCAAGAAAACGTTACTTTCTTATTTTTAAAAAAAACATAATTATATTAGGGAATAAAATATTCTCATGATATTCAACGTTTACTTCCTTTAGTGAAGGTCAGACGGTTTTGTCCTAATCTGGTGCTTGTTTTGTCTTTTTCTCTTTAACCACAAGAGTTCCCTGTTATGCTCCCATCAGGTCAGTTACTTGGCCCTGTGTTGAATTTGATCAGTCCCCATCGCGCTAAATCGATCAGCAACAAAAACTCTCCATTTGCAATACACGATATACCTACCGCTTTGGGTTTGGTGACTTCTCTGCACGTTCAGCTGGTTGCATTTTATTAAAATAAAACAAAAGGTGTAGCGGGCGGGAAGGAAAGTACGAGATAGAAAATAGAACTGTTTACTCCATATCTTACCACCACATGTTTAGCACACGTTAATATGCTTACAGGTTTTGTTTGAATCGTCATGCATTAGGTACACTGGAGCCTCCAACCTCTTTTTTTCAAAAGAAAATATACTTTATCTTTTAACGATCGTTCCAGAAACAAATCTTTCAAAATGTATGCGAGGAATACTTGTTTACGAGATTTTTTTTACACATTGTTAATTTCATGATGCAAAAGAAATTGCAAGCCAATCCAAAAGTGAGCTTCGGCAATTAGGAAGGTAAACAGTCAAAAGAAGTTTTAATGCTGGGTCTGGGGACCCTCCCCTTTTGTAGCTCCATTGGCCGCCGGGCGCTCTGACGACATATATTAACCCAAGCTGCCCTAAAGATGTAGCTTTACATGGAGATCGGAAAATCCTGCTGCTGCTCAGTTTCGTCCTGACTGGATCAAAAATATTGGAGCACGATTACTAATAATTTTGTTGTTTTCTTTGCGTGTGTTATATATGTGTGTGTGTGCATGAGAGAGAGACCGGTGCTGAGCCCTTTCCGAATCCATTTGAAGAAGATTATTTTTGTGTGCCGTGCATCTTGATGCCTCTTGATACTGGAGCTCAACACACTTTTTTCAAGGAAGGCTTTTTCCAAGTGACAGTTATTTAATGCAAGGGAAGCCATCCAGAGAGAAAACTGCACAATGGAGGAAGTTGAGTGTAAGTAAAGCACCGCGATATTTAAAAGCCTAAAACATCCTTCACTAGAGATTGTTTGTTTGGTCAACAGCAAGCAAAAAGAAAAAGGTGAAATATCTAAAAGAGATACTTGCAAAATATTGTACACTGTTTTTGTTGTTTTCTCTTAATTCTTCAATAAGTTGTGGAGAGAGAGAGGGAGAGAAAGGACTGGGGGAAATCGCCTTATAAACGGAAGATGAGTTTAGTTGGAGGATTCCCTCATCATCCAGTGGTACACGATGGTTATCCTTTCGCCGCCGCGGCCGCCGCTGCAGCCGCCAGCCGCTGTCACGAAGAGAGCCCCTACTTTCACGGCTGGCTCATCAGCCACGCCGAGATGTCTCCCCCCGACTACACAATGGCGCCGTCCTACAGTCCCGAGTACGCCAACGGCAGTGCGGGGCTCGACCACTCGTCGTACGGGGGCGTTTCGGCGGCGGCGGCGGTGGCGGTGGGAGGCCGACCGACCAAGCGCAGGGGAACGGCCAACCGCAAGGAGAGGCGCAGGACTCAGAGCATCAACAGCGCCTTTGCGGAGCTCCGCGAGTGCATCCCCAACGTGCCGGCCGACACCAAACTGTCCAAGATCAAAACGCTGCGCCTGGCCACCAGCTACATTGCCTACCTCATGGACCTCCTAGCCAAAGATGACCAGAATGGGGAGACAGAGGCCTTCAAGGCGGAAATCAAAAAGGTGGATGTAAAGGAGGAGAAGAGGAAGCGGGAGCTGGTAAGGACTAGTAATGTTAAAGATATTTTTGTCGAGAATTTTTTTTAAAGAGAGCTTTTTCCCCCATTAAGGTCACATTACAATTTTTTTGGCACTGTTTTTCTCCCATGTTTAATTTTCCCACCAATTCCAACCGAAAGTCTTAAAGCGTGATGTTTCCATGCTACATCGTTTTGAAAGTTTCATTAAGTTAAATTGTAAAAAAAAAAGGCGCGCTCGGGTTAATTGTAAATAGTGCTAACGGTAAATTAATTCTGTAGGAATTTGTTTTTAGTGAACTAAATTTTTGACAATAGACCGGTGGAAATTATTACAGGTACTGGACCGAGTTTGATTTTGTAATGGGATTTTCAGCATGCCTGCAAAGGCTGGAGAAATAGGACTTTAGATCTCTATCTGTTTTTTTAAAAAAAACTGGTAGCAAGTTCGTTCTCACTATTCTGTAGTCATTTCCAGAATTTCTATCTCAATTGGTGGGGCAGCATTTTTCCAATGTGAAAATCACTGTGGAAAGCAGTGTTCTGGGAGCGTGCAGTTTTTAAACTTTAGCCCCGCGTTCTGGGGATCCCAGTTTATCTCAGGCCGGGTTTAAACAAGCTTGACTATTGACAGGATATTTGAATTGGAACTAACCCCACCCACCCCCTTTCTCCCGCGCCTAAGACCTATTTACAGTAACTACCATAGTCGTGTTTTTTTTTTGTTGCTAATCAGAGCAAATTTTAAAGCTATGAAATACTGTTGGTTTCTGCTACTAACACTGTTCCACGGGCAAAGCTTATTAACACAGAGAAAATATGCTAAAACTACCAAGGTCGCAGGCTAAATGTGGAAGTATTTACTCAAAAAGCACATATTATCTGGAAAGGAGTACATACGTCTCAATCGTGGCACCAGATCCCATAGTAGGTTTTCTGGGAGGGAAATATAAGCTGAATCCAGAGATTTTATAGCAGAAACCAAGGCATAAATGTTTAAAATGCCTATATTTTTGCGTTCGTGTGCGAATATATGTTTTCTGAGCCGGTAATGTTGACAAAAGAGTCGGTGTATTTTGTGCGTGCGTATTTTTTTTTAAATGCAATGGGACGCATAGTTGCATCATAAATAATCGTGTTCCATTTCACTTTGCTGGGATTTGACAGAATGAGGTTCTGAAGAATACAGTCAGCAGTACCGACAAGAAAACAAAAGGAAGGACTGGCTGGCCACAGCACGTCTGGGCATTGGAACTCAAACAGTGAAAGTTTGAACCTGAACTTAAAAGATGGGGTAGAAGAGACTTCCAGACTTGTTTCCCCGAGTACTGTCACACAGACTTTCGCACGGCGACAGAAGCCCTATATGTTCAGAATCAACTTTATTTATGTGCAATTTACCCCATCCCAGAGAGAGAGGGAGAGCGGATTGTTGGAGGCAAAAGCATTTCACATTTGGAAGAGAAAGGCCAAGTGGGTAAGGGGTTGTATTGTTTCAAAGTAGATGTGAATGTTTCTTCCTTTTAAGTGTTAAAAAATATAGCACGCAGACACAAAAAAACTCGATAAAGAACTATGTATGTGAAGTGTATCTTTGGAAGTAACTTGTACATCTTTGTTGGATATAAATATTCAAGGTTTTTTTCCTAACGTTATATTGGAACGAAATGTAGGTGTACCAAAGACAGTTTGGTCATGTTAGTGTGCAGTATATAGTATTGTGTTGTTGTGTTGTGGTCATACAGTATTTCGTTCAAGTATTTCCCAATAATTGTTTGACTTGTGCACTTCCGTCCAGCAAGTGGAGATTAATATTCGAGATGTAAACGTTGTAATTATTGTCAATAAAAAAACACTTTTTTAACAAAAGTACATACATATATACATTTGCATCATTTCGACTCAGTCTACTAACGCGAATAGATTAAAATCCGGGTAGGTTCAGTGCAATCTAAAGAATAATTAAGGAAACTGAGAAGGCAAATGACTCTGATACTAACTCTCGATGAAAGCCCGGCTTGCCCTATTAATAAAGAAAATCAAGCCCAATAATTGTCTTTAAATGTTTGCTTTTCGCAAGCGAGGGTCGTGTTTGGCTTCGAGTTGCAAGGTTTAATTTTTTTTGTAACTTCGCTAGAATTGCCATTTTTTTGGGGTACTTTAAATCGCCAATGGCAGACATCCAACACATTAATTACAACAGATTTGTAAAGGTTTCCAAACATTCCCCGGCGCTGAGTAAGAGTTCTTGTCTGAGGATCGTGAACTGATTCCTGTAGGGTTTTAAACCACCACCAACAACACCCCCTCCCCACGCCTCCCCCCCACCCCCCCCCCCCCCCCCCTCCACCCCGAAGAAAATAGTAATAATTTGTTTTCTAATTAATGGGATTAATCCCTATAGGATTTCTAGCCCTTTTTTCAAAATAAATTAATGTTGATAAAGCTTAGGGCTCTGGGATGAATAGAAAATTGGATAATTAGAAATTGATCAAATAAGGACAAGCAATCAACAGATCAACCTAGTCAGATTGGATTTAAAGATTGAGACCTTTCTGTGGGCCCTACCAAAACATCAAGCCTCTAGAAAAAGTATTTTTACTTCAATGTTTATGAGGGAGCGGGGGCTGCGGAATGCTTAACATTGCTTAGTCAAGTCGTACAGGCATCTGCATTCGGAGGCTTGAGAGGAATTTTTCTAGTTTTAAACGCTTGCTGTTAAAATGGCACTGATTGTTTTTTAAAGGGGAAGATTGTTTTTAAGTTATGTGGGGTCACCTTTGACTTCTGACCGGCCTGAAATGCAGCCGGTGGAAGAGCGATAGTCAGGGATAGTAAAGAACCTCGCAGTGTTTATTACTCCACATGAAATGCACTTTATGGAAAAGCATCGTTTAAACGTATGTGTGTGTGTGTGTGTGTTCAATTGAGAAGGCAGTTTGAGAGTTACATGCTTGGCAACTGCAGGTCTCAGAGAACTAAAACCCAAAAAAAAATCAAGAGTGCAATTGATAATTTCAAAGCTTCTTCCCTGTTCAGTGAGTATCAGTGTCCTAAGTCACTGTGCAGTGAGCCGGAATGTCTTGGTACTTGCCCGACGTGGGTACATGACTATCCCCCTCTCTATTTTTATCACACGCACCGCCAGTTCGGATAGATAGATCTGCAATTGCCCATAAAAGATAAGAGAAGCTTTACACCCTGGTGCAAATAGGTTACAAAGGCAAAGGTTGCGGGGTTAACAAAACTGGTTGTGGATGGGGAAAAGTGATGTGCCCTACAGGGTCATATTTTATGTTTGCTGTGTTTACATAGAAGTGCATTTGTTGCTAATACGGTCGATGGTTGCAGTCTGTCTCACACTTACAAGGGGAATTTGATGCATTTCCACTCTCTACGTGGCTTTAAGTCATTCCCTTATATGCTCACTGTGCCTATTTTACAAAACTCACCTACAATGTTCGAGGATCTGGGTTGAATATATTTTCACCACTGGCAAGCAACCCCATCATGGGCTGTTGTGGTAATCAAAGTCTTGACAGTTGATTGTGAAATGCAACTAACTGCGGCTGGCTGTCTCTTTAACAAGGTAGTGAGCGACTCGGCCCGTGCATCTTTCTCACCATCAACTCTCAAAACACATAACATTCACACACTTGAAATATATTACCCAGGTTTATTGAGGAGTAAATAACCGCGGACACAACACGATTGCAATTGTAGTAGGTGGTCAGTTTCTCCCATTTCCCCTGCCGTTTTAAAATCGAGTCAATGCATTTAAAATCCACCCCCCGACAAGAGACATTGTGCCCGTGAGGAAATCCATTTTCACTGTTCAATTCATGAACAATAGTGAAGGTTGCACCAGAGATAAAATATCATGGTGTTTTGCTTCAAAACTAGATACTGTACAAACTAGCGTCGATCACGGTTTGCACTGTACGCCATATGTTTATTTGATTAATCCTTTTTTAAACAGTACTGGTGTTCCTGGGTGCCACCAGGCCGACACATTATGATTAAGCCTCTGAACAAATAAACAATAGTCATTTCCTGATGGCCCTTGTAACTACCATATTTTTTTTAAAATACAAATACATTCTTTAAAAGAGAGGGAGCAAGTAGGTGGATTGATTAACAGTATATGTGATCTTTAGCGAGAGAGAGGATATCTATAATACATATATAGATCTTCATAGATATAATTGCCAACTCCTTGTTTAATGGGGATGCTTCCTTCTTTAAAACAGTCATGTGCAGGGATAAAGCATTTGGGACCTAGACAAGCCGGAGCCGAAGCAAATGCCCGATTTGACGTTAAAAGCTAAATGGTGCAGTGAGACATTCAGAGGTAAATTGATGGACTATTGGGAATGTCAGTGACATGGCCTCGATACAACATGTGGGCTTGGCGTTGCCGATAACATAATTATTCGAGTAGATGACTCTCTGCAGTCTCCACCCCATTCCTTTTCGTCCCTTTTCACCCTGGGAAATTATTTTCCAAGAGTTAGTTGACTGAACGACTCACGGGGCTGTCAAGGTCACATTCACATTTTTACCACTCTCATTTAAAGCAGCATTTCCCTCAATCACCTCGTCCTTCCCCGCATCCTCCACCACCAGGTTGGACCTCAACTGTCAACTGAATGCATCTGCATTGCAGCTGTAATAGTTGCAAGTTACACGTGAAATTACATTAGCAATATAGTTCGTTGTTTGATTTTGGCCGAGAATGTCTAAAAAGTTATTATTTTGTTCAAAATAGTCCCAACTATTTGGTCCGTACCAAACATCAGCAGTTGTATCTTTTTCCCAAGCCGCTATAATTGAAGAAATTGATGTAGAATCGGGTTAGTGAAGGTTGCATCTTAATGTTAAGCAGGAATTGTTCCCATTCGAATTACAATTAATATTGTGTTGACTAAGTCGTCAGAACATACACACCCCGCTGTTTGAATAATATGTGTCCTGCTTCTGGGAGTTTCTTGTCATCATCAAATTGTGCTGTCTTCCCGTTTCTTTAAATATGTCCTCAAATGTCGCTGTGATGTGAATGCAGTAGAAACTCCCGCATTTCAGAAAACTATAGTTGACATTTGTATATTAGTCAATGCACAGACCCACAAAATCGGTGCCATCACCTTAGGCAAACCAATATATCTATCTATGTATATTGGGGCATAAAGGGGCGGGAGGACGTGCTGCATGCTATAAAGAGAAAGAGGCGCATTACCGTACATCTAAAGTGTCTCGCGCCGCGATTTGGGACTGCCTGTTGGTGTGTTTGACCAAAATAAGGTCGGACGGAATAGGCACCGCGGCAAGTGAATAGACTTGTTATGTGGAGAAGTTAAGACGTTTTGATTAATTGGTGTTTTAAATCATAATTGCGTCAATTGGTGAGGCCCACGCACAACCATAATCTCCATTTTTTAAAACACAGCTTAATATACAAAAAAGGCTCTTTTCATGCGGAGGAAGTCTGGATTACCCTACCTGTAAACAATAACTGCTCCTGTATCAAATAAAGCAGAATCAAGCCGGGTACCACAGTGTTACAATGTGCCTTTGCTAAAATATACACACTTTTTAAAAAGACGCCTATGAGTTATGGCATATAAACAACGGTACTTATTGCGCGCAGAGAAATTGCTTATGAGTTGGAGATAGAGACAGATGCCATTTTCCAAATGGCTGTAACTTTAAAAAAAATTCTAATTGACATTTATGTACAGTATGTTTACTTAGATAGCCTACGTGATTGACTGTATGGTGATATATTTATAATTAATCCCATGTATCACATTTAGTAGCGAATATTAACACACTTTGATTATAAATATAGCACTTTATATTTATAATATATACACAATGCTCTGTTCCCTCATAACCTTTCCTGAATTGGCCCCAGCACGCTGAAGTAATTGGCGAGTTTCAAGTATAAAAGCTACTTGCAACCTCCAGTCCATAAAGATGCATCATTTTGAAGCCAATACCAGCATCAATAGATTAGTATCTCTGTCTCTTGTTGTTTGGGGGGACATCCATTGGCTTTCCCCCCTCGACACGCAGATCCCTAAAGGCAAACCAGCTGATTAGCTTTAACATGATATTAGCAGGTCCCAATGTCTCCCAACAACCAGATAATTGCTGATAATTTGTTATCGGTGTCAAGATGGCGTCAAAGATAGACTCACGGGCCATTCCCCTCCGATTGAAGCATCAGATAATCCTTGACCTTGGGACGACCTTTGGGTTGATGCCAGTGGAAGAACCAAAGAAATAAAGTTGACCTTACAAACAGGTGGTTCATTCTCATCGTTTCCATGCAAAACATTTTTTTTTAATGAATACCTGTAATTTAAGCGGTTGTACTGCTTCTGACTTGAAGGTAAAACAAAACAACCACCTCTGTTTAAACCCAAATCAGTTCGATTCGATAGGTAAGTTGTAACAAAGCTTGCGTGTTCTGAAATTTATTTAACACCAATTATTCTTCAGTCTCACTACAAAAACTAAGATTACAAAGATGTTAAAATTCTACTCCTGACAAGGGTCAAGATTGAAACAAGTCAATTAGATACAACTTTCCCTCAACTTTTCTATTTATCCTCGCGGAAAATAGTATATTATGTTCCTCTAGGCATTTTTTGCGACTTTGTTCGTTGTATTTTATATTTTTGGCTTAAAGTTTGATCTTGCGGCACCATGCATGTTCTTATTTCTGGTATTGCAGACCATCTGGGAGTGATTACTGTGTTCAGCCCTCCCCCCGGTTGCATTCTCTATCTTTCCAAACTCGCCTATAGACAGGTTGACGTCAGATCAGACGGCCAGGAGCCATCCTGTTCTCGAATTGGGTGTAATCATCCCAACTCCTTCCAGTTGGAGGCATTAGATTTCAAAATACGGAATGCGGATGCGAGTCTATGTGTGTGTGTGTTGCAGAGATATATGAATACGCCATTTGGGAGTCTGTGCTAAATTTGTTCCATCGCTGTAACTAGGAGTGCAGTGGTGACGTTTAAAGGCAACTGCAAAGTGTTTGTGTGCGACAGAGAATACGTGCCTGAATGAGAAAGTGATAGAGACTGTGTGCGTGTGTACGGAGACCAAGTGTGTGTGGAAATGTGAGAATGGGTTGAGAGTGTCTGTTTGTATGTGTGTGGTATGAGTGCGTGTGGGGTGCTTTCTGGTACAAACATATATGTGTTCATACTTATAATATGATTTCTCTATAAATAATATACATTAGACTCTACATATTCGGTTGTTTAAGCTACATTTATCTGTGAAACCGTGAATGAGTAAACAAAATTGTCTGAAATTTAGGGCTGTTGAGACGTGATTCATAGGTTGCCAGTCGTGTTTTGATCACCACGGTGGGTCTGAGAAGCAGCGACGGTTTTATAGGAGACATTAATGAAACGTGAACGACTCGTTGTGCACGGTCTTGTTATTGTTGCCCAGGTTTCATTCAGTGGCATCGTGGGTGACCTCACCTTTAGAAATAACCCAATCCAGCAACGTAAGTCTAGAGCTGCCACTTGTATTAAAATAACAAGCCACATCGGTCAATGGCGAAGTAGTGACTATTGTGGTATATTTTAACAGTGAAATAATGGGGCTAGCACTAGCTGTACTGCAGCTCCAAATCAAAAGCTTATTCCTAATTTTACAAGGTGAAAGAATGGCAAACACTTTAAGGGAGGAAGCACCCCCCCCCCCCCCCCACCCCCTCCCACCACCGCCACCCTCCCCCCGCTGCTCCATACAAGAAGCAGCGATCTGTATTTGGATGTCCCTTTGTTAAAGTCCCCAAGTTCCATTGCTAGATTTAAGTTGGTGGCCTCTTGGCCTTCCTTCCATTTTGAATTGGCTTCCTAAAATTATGAGCAATAGCGACTGCTTAATTGTGACGAATGAGGTCCTCTCCTTAAAATAGATTTTGGGAGCCTCCAGCAATTTGCATTCTCATTGTAAAAGAGACGGCAATCAGGTTCTTATAGTAAATAATTTTTTTTTAAATGAATGTCGCCGTGGAGAAAAGAACTACTCGCTTTGCAGCGGGGATGTTCTTTATTGAAAGACAAATTGCTGAATTTACTCTTAATCTGATAGATTTTTAAGAATAGCTTTCTTGCATTTATAAAAAAAGAGCCAAAGTTTATGGACGCTCGCTTGTTTTACAACCGAAAAGGTTTACTGACCACCTAATAGTATTCGTCTCGGATATAAAATATTGAAAGCTATGGTGATAATTACAGATCAACCAAAATAATATAATAGTCAGCGTTAATCATACTTAGTTCGACATTCACGTTGTTAATTATATCCTTGCGTAATCTTCTCTAAACTCCCTATAATTTAGTTAAATCAGTTAGGGAAATGAAGTGTAACAGAGAAAAATAAATCCTAATAATGCATTATCCAAAATTACAACCTTAAATATCTGGATTTCTTGTTTGCCTGCAATGAGGTGGAGGCTGATGAAAAATTGTTCATCATAACCGGACTGGAATATAAACCGGATTGACTGTGCCTGCACTAAGTATGCGAGGAGCAAACCTGGGGTCAGATAACGATTTCCATATATCAGGACATTGCCAGGAACGTACTCATAGTGGGGCTGCACAATATATAGAGTGGACTGTACATGTGAACAGAAATGTCTGTAAGGTTGTCCTGACTGGAAGTAATTTCTATTATTAACTCATTAAATGTCTCTAAATATCTACAGAGATAGGCACACACTTGAGGCGCCAACTCTATAGAATTTTAATGAGCTAACAATGAAAATTATGTTTGATATCTAGAGAGAAAGATATTTGTAGCAGCAAACAAATCGGAGCCTTAAAACATGTCAGTGTATAGACATACATATATTGAGGCGGCAACTCATTTGTTAGCAATATAAATTTTGATACAGAGAGAACTGTTCCGAAGAGTAAATCTATTAGGAATCAGAAAACACAACTTTGGACATTGAACGATGCACAATAACATTGAGTAGCATTTGGACCAGTGCATGCAATTGCTGCATTGCCCATACTTTGGTTACATCTTATTCACACAAAAAAATGCACTCCCAACGCTAGTTTTCCAGAAAGGAGTGTTCGATTTATGATAACTAAAACTGCGTTCAATGGGATAGGTAAACGAAAAGCTAACTTGAGTCCCAAGTCCGTATGGAAAATGCCGAGGATTTGTCTCGGTGTCAACTTCTGATGGGCCATTGAGCGTACAACTGCGGGAGAGTCGTGTTGGACGCTGCCTAGCAGCGGGTATGTGGTCTGATATTCGGGAGATGCTGTGTTGTGTATTTGGAGAGTCTGTCTCTGACCTATGGCGCTGTCAGTGTGACAGATCCCAGATGGAGCTGAGGCCTTGCCGCTACTGTATGTGAGATTGGGTTTCCGCACTGTCCTGTACGTCTCCACAGCCCTGCTCCCAGCCATTCCCATCGAAAGCATATCATCGCGGCAAATCAGGCTGGGAGAGGTGGAATGTTATATCCAAACACCCTTACCAGTCCTTCAGTCCCTCATTTCACCATACCGAGCTCTTACTTTATCCCGCGACCCGTAAAAGGTCTCCTATCCGATATTCTGTTTCCAATTCATCAGCAAAACCACTTCGATTTTTTTTTCCCTTTTTGTTTCCGAAGTGAGACTCTTAAATTAATTTGACCTAAGGATCATTCTTTTGTTTTCATTTCTAAGGTAAGTCGACCTTTGACAAAATAACACATTGTATTTCTGCATATCTATATATACACGTGCGGGTTTGGGTGTTATATTGCACTTTGAGGTTCTGGCATCATTTGTTGCCCTTGTTATTTCCTGATTGCAAATAATCACCGACTTGACCGGGAACCAGTGTAGGACAGATACGACTTTTTACATAGTGTTTCCGTGTGAGCACATTAATGGTGAAACTTCATCAATTCAGAACCAGAATCAAACAATGGAATTCCTTGAAATCACTCTTTCCTATTACACAAAACATGCCAGGAATTTGAGCTTATACATATACATATGTGTGTGTGTGTGCAATGTATATATCTGCAATATATATGCCACGTGTATGCCATATGTTTGTGTATGTGTGCAATATCCATGCATATGCAAAAAGGCACAGATTAATTTTTTTTAAATTCAACTATATTGGTAAAAATTGCCTTTGTGTGAATCGAAAACAATGGCCTTGTCGAGACTGAAAGTAAAATGATTGTAACTCGAGCAATCGGAAAAGGAAGAGTCTCAGAGGGCGTGTTCAAGGTTCATTAGACACTTCTCACTGTGTACAACAGCCACGCACTCCTGCCAATTTCTTTTCTTTTAGTTCTGTGTCCCACTAAAGCAAAGACCGTGAGCCGGTGTTGCGGGAAGTTGACACAAAGCAGGAGCCAACTGCTGTGGACCGGGTTGCTTTTAACTAATCTCATTTGTTTAGAGGAAAAGGGTGAGGATTTGGCCAGCAACTTGATGGAATCTGAAACAGGCACAATATTGTGCAGGGAAAAAAAAAAATCTGTAAACATGATTTGTATTTGTGGAGGAAAGAGATGAGCTTACCAGTAGTAACAAGCAGAGAGTTTCCTTTTTAATCATCGGTCGAAATTTAATTTGATTTTTGTGTGAGCAGAACAATACACGCGCCTAATCTTTCATTGTAATACAGGCAGATTGTGGAAGTCGTAAAAAAAATCTCATGAAACATCAAAATAAGCTATTCACTTCCCGAATGGGTATCCGAAAAACTGGACATGCGGGAAAATCCCTCCAAAAAATAGCCATTTAATCTCTCCTTTGTACAAATAGTGTTTCAACATACACCGTTAGACAGATAGATTCCTTATAGACTCATGCACCAAGCACATTCTTTTGGTACATATTTTCTCCCTTTTCGTCTCTTCAAAGAGCACGATAACGAACCAGACCTGTGATATATATATGTATAAAGACCCTTTCAGTTCTGCAGTATGGGGCGAAGACCTCCCAAGTGGTCGAGGCCTGGGTGTCACTGCTAGTGATTCTGCAGTTTGTCTGTTTTCAGCCCATGGAGCTGGATTCAGTGTTTGTGGATTTTTTTTTTTTTGGCAATAATTAAATAGTAAACATTTTGACAAGAAAAGTGGAGCAGCGCATCGAACGCCACTTGAAACCCCTTGAAAAGAAGGAAACACGGAAGCATATTTCATTGTGAGAGCAAATATATAGTTTTTTAACTGTGTCACAAATGTTTTCGATACCAAGAAAAGGATTCATTCATTAATATTTTTGATATCAAGTGCAGCTTGAAGTACATGGCGCATGGCATCCTGCTTTCCACAAAAATCGAATAGAATTGCTTTCGTCATTTAAGGACTGATATTTCAACTATTCTATTCTACGCTGCACGGTCACAGGATCCTGGTATGAAAGATTACTCCACAATATGTCATAAATCTTTAAAGATGGGCGATTCGAAATAACGTTTTAAATAATTTAAATGCAAAAAAATTATATATGTATCTAACAGATGTCAATTCTCAGCTTTAAACCCCCTTGATACTGTATGGTTCACTTTGTTTACACGTTTTGTTCGATTACAAGGTTCCACACTGTTTAGCTTTGCATTTATTGCGTTTTACTTATATAGTTTACAAACTTCTTCAAGTGAACCGCATTTTCTCTTCAGTCTGGAATCTGCATGACTGTTTTCCTAAATATTCCAATGTGCGTGCACCACTTTCTAATTTGCATCTCCGTAAAAATGCAGTGAAATCGTAACAAACAATAGAATCTTAAAGGATTGGAGACATGTTTATTTCAAACCAATAGAGCTGGGCTGGATTTGTTCACCAGCGGAGTGGATGCCTTTGCTGACGGGTTGGTGATTTTTTTTTAAAATGTGTTTATCAATAAATTTTTTCTTGTCTTCTTGCTGAAACGCTTCAGGTGCTGACTACACTGTCTATCCGTAGCGGGTCTCGGAGTTAGTTTTGAACAGTGAAAATTGCACTGTATTTTCTGTCGGAATGGTCCGGGGATGTGAGACATCACGATTGACTCTCCAAATTAGGGACGGTGCGTTATTGTGACTTTGAAGGGACTGACACGTACTAATGGCTGTACAAAAATTGGACCGGTTTGTGTCTGGGATTTATTCCAAGTATGAGCCTCGGTGCATTTTAAAGGGGTTAATATTTGGGCCTCGTTTGCCAGGCACGATGGTCAATTCTATTAGTTCCCTAATAGTTCTGTTGGTTTTACTAAACGTTCAGGACTGACACTCAATGACCCCTCGGTCGTTTAAGTCCATTTTCTATCATTCCATTCGGAAAAACGCTAGACACCAATAATTGTTAGCATGCCTAATGATATATTGAATACTTTATCTTTATTTGTTCGACATAGGGACGTGAGATCACGGTGGTTTCAATCGACTATGATAATTATCAAACCTCAGACAGCTTATTCCTCATGGAAGTTAGACAGATGGTGAAATCAATCAGAATTAAAGCCAGGGTCTTTATTTAAAGTCGTGGCGAGTACCTGAGCAAGTGCAGTTTAACAAACTGGAAACGCATCTTTACATTACACCCCGTTATCAATGTGTTTTCCTTTTTCGCCGGTGGGCTGAAAGGTTGTTCGGAGAGGAACTCGTCTTTAAAATTAGTTGCTGTAATATTACAATGTACTCTGCAACATTACAATGCTCTAATAGGTGGACACGGAAGAAATCTAAACAATTCCAAGAATACAAAGGTGAAACAAGAAACAAAAAGGCGAAAAAGCATAAAAAAACAAAGGCATTCTGGTGTAAGTTTCCACACAAGTTAACTTTATCCAGAAGAATAACTGTACAGCCATATGACATTTTAATTAAAAATGCAGTGTCCTGAGTCCCGCGTGTCTAGTGTATACTGGAATTTGGCCCCTTAGACTGTTACCTTGGCAGTAAAAATAGGACTGCATCTTTTTGAGACACGATTGAAGAAATATTGCAAGTATTAAATCTAATTCATTATTTTGAACTGTGCCGTAGAGTTCAACGGCCTGATTTAGGTCACTGTTCTTTGATAATTTAGCAATTCAGCGGAATTTGTGCATTAAGTAATGTTCCTAAATTACTAGTTATGTAAAATTTCATTTTTAATAAATACTCTTGTCACAAAAAAAGAGATTGTTTGAACGTGGCAGTCAAAGGCTCCAAATTATGGTTTCCTCCGCTCAATAAGAACAGAAATACTTTATTATTACTTAAGGCAGTGTAAGTTTTTGAAGATTTCAATTCCAGACGTCAATCGCCTATTCACAAAAAATGAGTAAAAGCCATGTTGGAACGAAGTAACCTGGCTCCACAGACGTCAGGTTATTAAGGAAAATCCTGTATTTTGTGCTATCTACAGCAGGAACCAGAGGCATCTAGTGGCAAACTCAGGTTATGTGTCGCCGTTAGCGTGGTCATTATATATATTTTATTTATTAAATAGACAACCAGAGAGATAATCCTGTCAAATCCTCCTTGAAATTAAAAAGTACAATGTTGGGACACAAACAGTTAAAAGTGGAGTGCAGAAAAAAAGCTTAAAAGTTAACGACCTTAAAGCAATAATAATTACTAACCATGTTCCGATATAAATTTCCTATTCCGAGCGGAATCGACCCGCACATGCAAATATCGCCAGCATATCAGTTTTGTTTTGCTATTACTACTTGGAATATATTTGCTTGGGACAGTACGAATTCACTTGCTAATCACTTTCAGTATTAAAACGTTTGCGTAATATATTTAGTATTAAACCAGAACAGTGTACCTGGCATGAACCTAATGCTGTTCGTGGTGCCTAATAAACATCGTTATCATAAGTGCTTGTGATTTTACACTGCACAGTATTTCTATATATACGCTTTCATATCAATGCGCATATAGACAGACATACATGGAGCCAGGCCATGATAAATATATACAGAAATGAACATGCGCACTAATAGACAGACACATGCACACAGAAGTATATTCACACAGATACAGATACACATGTATAAACGCGCGTTACAGTGCTAAAGTACTTCCGAAGATCATTTGATAATAGAACTCATGATTCAAACATGGCATCTCTGCAAACTTTTCATCCAAGGAGAAATAATCCCATTTATCACGTGCTTGCAAAGTATGATAATTAGAGACAGAAACGCGCTTTGGAAAGTCACTAGGTCCTGCATAATATTTGTTAATATATTTGCGGTTGGTTTTGATTATTTAGAGGAATGCAGAATGAATAATACTTGTGTTTAAATACAGAACTCCATAGATTGAAACGTTGGTATATACAGATTGTCAGACATATATAAACACGTCTATATAGAGTTAGGGACATATATACATCACTGAATGTAATTTCAGTTACAGGGGAGTGCATTCACATGCTGAATTAATACAATTGGTGTGAATAATAATGCATGTTTTCCACCTACAGACATAGGTATTGTTCTTATATAAAGAACAGCTAGAAAATATTGAGAAGGAACTGACAAGTAAAATGTATTTCGGAATTCTTGAGGAATATCTCTTGAGGCAAATATAATTCGGACACTGGTGAACTATCCAAAGGTGAGCCAGGCTGTGCCCGCCCGTGATGTATATATTGAGGTACTCTGCGTTGCTTCGGGTTAGTGAGGTGAATGTTAAGAGATTGTGCGAGGATTAAGATTTAGGAGCAAATGGTGTAAAGTCTAAAGGCAATATTGGAGGGTTAAGCAAGGTTAAGGTTACACAGCGATAACATTTAATAGCAGAACCCGTGCTGTATAACCTACAGGCAAGCCAGCGTCCTGCGGGTCTCAAGTCTACGAGCCACGTCTGCATTCGGCTGCGGAAATGTGAAACAGAGCACATCAGGAAAAAAAATCGCTCTTTCTGAAAATGGTTAAATTCATTAACAAGTTTGACGCTGTTCGCCCATACAACAATCACTGCATTGTTTGTGCCTAATGCATTTTGAGACGGATATGATAAAGGCGATATGTAAATGCCACTTTCTCCCAATTCGCTCTTATAGCAATCCCTTAAGTAAGGCACCTAATTCAAAGTTTGTAAAACATTAAATCTTTAAAACGAGACTTTGGCTTTGTGTTAAGCTTGTTTTGAAACAATCGACTTAAAATGGATTATCTCGAAAACCCCATCCGTAGCAGAAAATGCTGCGCAGTTAATTATTTTCCGAGAATCCTGTACATGAAGAAAATAATATTTAAGTGCCCGTACAATATTTGGTAAATTGAAGTCTCTCATTGAAGCCAAAAAGTGCAACGTACATTGAGACTATAACGATGGTAACATTCAAGCCACATAAAGCTGGATCCAGATGTACGTATTATTTGCCCAACGATAAAATGCTTTGATTAGGATTATACTGGAATCAGGATTACTATAAACTACAGATAAAAATCGCCCAGTTCAAAGCTTGGCGCGGTAAGCTTGTGTCATTATTCATTCCATATTTCAATCTGAAAGCAAAAAGAAAATGCGAAATATCTGAACGAAAGCTTAATTTTATACAAAGGTTAGTGAACTTCTAAAGCAAGCTGCTGTGATTTGACGGAGAAGGGGTGCATGAGCCCGTTTTGATTATAGTCAATGAGCATACGATAAACGGGGCACAGTTATTTTTGGAGCACAGGTCTTGCCTTTAAGTCCTGTGTTTGGATCATAGATTCTATGACACAAGAGTGAAAGTAAAGTGAGTTTAGCAGCTTGGAATTGTACAGCTGGATCAGAAACAGGCTTTTGATGAGATCCGCCTTTTGCATGGATTGCATTATGTATAGAAAGGGGAAAGTGGCTGATCAACAGAGGATACGTACAAAGAGATTCATATACAACCAACTTCTATAAAATAAATAAATGTGGTCATATTGTAAACCTCACTGCACTGTTTACACATTACCTCACGTGGCTGTTACAGTAAGGATCAGAAACAGCCAAATCCCGAGAGTCAGGTCGTTCAAATTCCAAACTGATAGAATACACATTTTACACAAAACCTGTTAATAACACCAAATAATCACTGCGGCTCTAGTCGTTACAAATACGCTTGCTATTATAGCAAAAAAGAATACGAGCGTGACCCTTACAAATCCCAGCCTTTCTACTAAGCAATTAACCTAAAGCCCGTGATATACACCCGCTGAATGTACACCATGTAAGGCAGGTTTTTAGATCTGGAGGTTTGCTCCGTTGAGATAATTGTTTTTTAAGTCCCACTCACAAATAAAGGCGGCTTCATAGCATCTGATCTCACATTCGAGTCCAGGGGTTTCTGCAATATTCCCACTCGCATTTTCTAAAGTAGTGATCAAACAAGGTAGTCAGTTCATACAATAAAATAAACATTGACTGGGGACCGCTTCAAAGTGTGAGACTTATAACCTTACCGTGGAGAACACATTGCAGACGAAAAGGGAGCTTTGGGTTTAGTTTTTTTTATATAGATCATTGTCATAAACACAATAGCTGTGTAATGAGATTACATGTAACCCAATAACAAAACCATTTGCATCTTTTAATATTATTATTTACATTTTCCATTCTTAATTTTCCCTATGTTCCTCATTTATTTTTTAATAAAGTATTTCCACGGGTTTGTCTAAGATACAGATTGTAGACCCATATTTAAGACCCCTTATTTCATAACTCCTAACTTAAGCCTTATCATACTAGGATATCTCCTTCATGGTGCCAACACCTTTGAGCTAATGGAGGTCAGTGGTAGCGTCGCTAATTCCCAAAGAATCCTGTTCAGCAGTTGTGTGTTATCAGTTGTTGTGTTTAAACGAAAACTTAAAAGAGAAAATTAAAACCTTAGAGCAAGTTACAAACATGCCACACAGGAACATTGCACAGCCTGGTATCTCCCTCTCAAAATCGAGGGCACGATCATAAACGTTTTTCTTTCTGTCAAGCTCTTAAACAATCTCGCAGACTAGCACCTCAGCCGGTGTAAAACAGTCAGGTACCCTAGTCAAGCATCTGTCTGGTAGATTTGTATGCTCACAAGAAATGCCTGAAAAGATGGCTGGAAGCAGATTCAATAGTAACTTTCAAAATGGAATTGGATAACTACTTCAAAAGAGCAAGGAAAGTACGACTAATTGGATACTTTCCAAGAGCCGGCACTGACACGATGGGCCGAATGGCCTTCTTTACTGTGTGATTCTATAATTCTATGATAATGGCAGTTCAAAATTAATTTTAAAGTCGAACTGAACATGGATAATAATGTCCCTTTTTAATCATGCCCCCTCCAAAAAAGACCATACACATTGTTATCAATGTGTCCAGTAAACCTACTTCTTAGAACGGTTAAGTGTGTTTCGTTAGCAAAACAACAGGGCTGTTGATTTCCATATAGGTGTGTTCTCTCTTGGAATGGGAGGGCCATGTGTGCTTAAGCTTTAAGCACCAAGTTCACCTTCAGGTATTTATTGAATTACTGTTTTACAGTAATACAAAATCTCATAAACGTTGCTGCAACACCGGTACATTCAATTAAATCTGCAATGAATGAACGAACAAACTGCAATTTGCTTATATCTGTTGCAGTCTTATTGCTTTTTCCCTATAGTTTTTTTTCCCCCAATGCGTCAACTGTAGGAGCGGATAGGCAGTTTATTTGTCTTAATTCCTTTATGTCATAATGCAAAGGGAATTAAAATATTGATTTCCGAAGTTTACTTGTCTGTTTTTCTCCTTCTTGTAGCATTTCAATTAAAGGCAAAAAGGGGCAGGATTTCCGAGCCCTGGCCTGGTCTGGAATTCCAGGCGTTAATTAGCAGGGCACGGGCGCCGTCCACTGTCTCTGCTCAGAGACCGTAAATTCCTGTAAAACGTAAACAGTTTTCCTTTCACACACAGGCACATCAGACAGCATCTACAGCGATAGATCTACTGCTTTTAAATTGCACCTTCTTACAGTTGAAGAACGCCATTAAAAAAGAAAGCTAACAAAGCGTGGTGGAAACCGAATCATAATGTTAGATATGAGTGCATCTAACTTGAAAAGGTGTTATCTTGCATTACAGGTTAATACTGTCTCCTGCACTTCTAAAAATCTCAAAACATTATAAGGAAAAATTGCATTTAGATCGGAGACTTATCCCAGTCTCTCAGAAATGTCGCAAAAGGGCTTCACAAATAATGAATTATTTTTATTTTATTTATTTTTTAACTTGATTGGAATGTAGTTCAGGTAACATGTTGAGTTATTAAAGCGTCTTTTTGTTTGGTTGGGAGACTGGCTTTTGAGTGGTTCGCTTCACATAGAAACAAAGGAAGATTTACTGCACAGAAGGAGGCCATTCGGCCCATCGTGTCCGTGCCACCAAACCTGCTCACACATCGACAACAGCCGGAGTTTATTCAACCGCCAGAAAACAGTGCTTGAGTTGAAGTACAAAGTGGAGTAATACCCTGTGTGCAAAAATGTTGTGTTGCGCAGACTTTAGTGAAAACTCCTATTAATTGTATGGAAGAATTCGACTGCAGACCTGCAAAGTTCAGTGCACTTTGTGCAAGTGGCAGGGATGTACATAAGCAGGCGTTTATGTGTTTAATAGTTGCATTTGTTTATTTGACTCCATAAATGCATCAGCAAACTGTAGGGTACTGTACACAGGGGGGGGGGGGGGGGGTAAGAGAAGCTTTTGACAACCGTTTTCCTGCTCCAAGTTTACTTGAGTATCCTTAGTGTCAGCCGTGGCTTAATTGGTAGCACTCTCGCCTCTGAGTCAGAAGGTTGTGGATCTGAGACCTACTCTAGGTTGGCACTTCAGTGCAGTAGTGTTGAGGTGTTGCCTTTTGGATGAGACCTTACACTGAGGCCCTGTCTGCCCTCATAGGAGATCCCATGGCACTATTTTGAAGAGGGGAGTCATGCCTGATGTCCTGGCCAGTATTTATCCATCAATCAACATCACAAAGACAGATTATCTGGTCATTATCACACTACTGTTTGTGGGAGCTTGCTGTGCCCAAATTGGCTGCGGAGTTTCCACATTGCAACAGTGACTACACTTCAAAAACACTCAATTTAAAGCTCAATTTGGGAGGTCCAGTGGACGTGAAAGACACTATTTAAATACAAGTTCGTTATTTTCTTTTTAAATATCCCGATGGTCAATTAAAGTAACCGATACAGAGAGATGTTTTTCAAGAAAGAGTGGACGGTGGTCTCGTAAAAATCTGCCAATACACTACAAATAAATACTGCACGGGAAAAATGTAGAAGGCTTAAAAGTTTAGACAAGTGGAGGTTTGTTGGAATAAACGGGAGAAAGGACAAACGAGGGGCGGATTGGGCTTGACTAAAAATAAGAAATAGACCAAAGACAATAAAAAAAAATCTCAGTGAACTGCGTGGAAAAACAAGTCATGCAACCTGGGCTTGGACCATGTTTGAGATGGAGAGAGACTGTGTTGAGGCCTGTAATTACACCGCCACCTATCGGACAGCTGGAGCTTTCATTACCCAAGGCTGCAATAAATACAACTAGCAGCATAAGTGGGGTCAACTGCCTGGGATTCTGTGTGATATAAAGTTAAAAAGAAAATTAACTACGCGACTATTTAATGTTTATTAAGGGGCCGTTCTGCTTATCACTGACTTAACCGGCCCCCATTACTGAACATGACGAATTGATTGGCTGGCTAATGGAGTCATCGTACAGTATTGGTGTTCAACTCAGTCCAAAACTTAAATTAATCTGCATGGGTCAAGCAATGGGGGAGTTTTCCGACGGGGCCTGCTAGAATTACGGTCCAGTTTTCAACACAATCCTTGATTGTCAGAGTGGGGAATTCTTGCAATAAATAAAATTGCGGTCTGGAGCCTTGCGAGCAGCATGAATTAAAGTGCAGGTAGATGTGCCGCACTTAAAATTTCACCTTAAGGGAATGTATTAATGTTGAAGCATTAACCATGTTCCTTTTATCCTGTCCTTAATTCACTAATTATTACCTATTTACACACAGGTGCAATAATATTAACTCTGGTCGAGTACATTTATATTATCATACCTAATATTTACAGAGAAATAAAATAAGCTAAAAGAACAATCGTGTAATAAACGCGCAACTTATCTTGTGTATGGAACGCAATCGTAGATATCTGACATCTAGTCCATACCTTTCATCCTTGTTTCATCGCGGTTCTTTCCCTGACTGTTCTGAACGAAATGCATTATAGTTATAGCTCTATTTGGGGTGTTCAGTACTAGAGTATACCTTTCATATAAAGAAAGGCAAGTTGTTGTGTAAACATTGGTCTGTCTCGCCGTTATGTGTTTAACGCGAACTCTCCCAGCTCAAATCAAAAATGATAGATGACTTTTACCTGCTGGAGAAAGTTAAATTCATAACACAAAAATCCGAATATTGACATCACGCGTTGAAATCCTGTCTAAAATAGACTAGATATGATGTACTTGCGCTCGTTAGCCTCGACATCGCGTCTGGATCTCAATGTTTGCATGTTTTAAAACAAATCAAAAGAATAATGTTACAGTCGGCCAAACAAATATAAAACCAGATGAACTTCCACGAGAATCGCGGACCATTGTAATTTAGCAAGAGCAGTTTCTTTTCTCCTGCTAGACGTGTTATAAGGCGTCTATGCACCAGTCACGATTTGAATGTGCACCGACCACTGAATAAATAAACCAGTTCCCCTCTTGCCTGGCTAATGTACTGACTTTGTGTAATGAGTGAATGCATGAATTTAATTAGTGGACGCATTAGGCAGTTTAGCGCAGAGCGATTTGCTATTCTTGGCCTGGTGGTATGGATGCATTTCTTGTTTCAAAGGCAGTGAATTTCCAACTGTACGAATCTCTTCTATCTATTTACCTTTCAAACTTGAAGCCAACGCATGTTGCGACCGATTCTGCCTCTGGTAAGACTGGGGATGCAAAATCGAAAGTGTTTAGTGTCTTTTGGCAAGGTTTTTGTACGTTTCTCCAAAATAGCGCCCATCTGAGCTTCTAACTATTAAAGGCAGGAAAACGTACAGTAACAGAAAATGGAGCAAATTCAGATTTGCCCAGGGTTTTTATCTAATCGGAGATACATTTTTTTCAGTTTATGTGTTGGCAGTTTGCGGGGTTCGTCATTGAGAGGAATAATCCAGACGTACTTTAATAGTGATTTTGAAAGAAAAAAATAACACTTAGAGAAAGAAACTAAACCTGCATTTATATAGTGCCTTTCACGATTTCAGAACGTCCAAAAGCGCTTTACAGCCAGTTTCGAAATGTCTCTGTTGTGGTCGGAAATTTTGTTTGCGGCTTGTTAGTTTGCAAAACCCGATTGATGCTGTTCGCTGTACTTATAAAGTACATGATAAATCGGAATATTTTTAAAGAATTAAGCACGGTGTAAATTTCCTATCAGACATTGTTCATTTTTAAATGGAATTACGTAGAATTCCTGATTTTGTAATTGTAGGCTCCCAATCCTGGACTTCTCTGGCGATGGATTAAATCTTCATGAGATGTCAGGGAATATTATCCACTGAATGTTCTGTTCATTTAGCAGAAAGGCTTCATTTTAACAGCTGAGATGTGGTCCTTCTTTCGCCAGCGTTTAGAGCTTGTTGACACTCTCAGTTGTGTGAAAAATCCAACAAAATATATTTTTTAGAAAAAATACAGCGGCAATTCGCGTGTAACATCTGTTCGTTAAGTGTCTCGGTGAAATGTTTTATTCAAACTTTCTAATACCATGCTGCAGTCAGGAACATACACCGCGTTTTGAGCAAATATACAATACACAGCACAGAAACAGGTCCAAGCCGGTGCTTATGTTCCAGACAATAAATTATCGCCCAGTGGATGAAAGAGCTGGACCCTGACCATCTCCCAATTGTTTGGCCGGAAGATTTCAATGGTCAATCTCCTGCTAGAGCTTTTGCATCATTTGCACCATTTCTCCAGAGGTTCCGCCGATATTCCGCTGGCGCACCCCTGCAGGAATTCTAGGCAAGTTCAGCTTCTCATAATAACAACTTCGAAACTTTCCTCGGCGTGCAGGTGGGGCCGTTAACGATTCGGCCGCTACACTCTGCTCCAGCGCTTCTCCATTAAGCAGCGGTCTGTAAGAGAGTTAAAAATAACTCCACTACTAATTTCTGCTCTTGGTCAGAATTGGCAGCACAGATTGAGAACATTTCAAGTGAACCGGCAACTCCTGATTTTTATACTTTGCACTTTTTAAATATTGAAATCAATATGCGTGCATTATTCGCCCTCGTGCAAGGAAATTAAGCCTCGGAGCCGGAAAGAAATGTTATCTAAAAGCTAGCTAAGCAAGGTTTAAAGCTCATTGGACCATGAAGGCCAACGATTGATCTCAAGAAGGTCTGCACTGCAAGGCTCTGAATGCCAAACTGAACTGGTTCTGGCGTCTGTGTGTATTTCCTTTCATTTGACTGTTCCGTCGGTGAAACTTTACACAAATTACAATACATCAAAAGCACGCGATATAGGCTAAGAAACGGTTTCATTTTTCAATGTTGTGTTCTTCCGCAAGCCACCCAACACACAAGGAAAATGCCCACGCACTGAATGGGAAAAAGTAACGGCACAGGCACAATTTTAAGATGGGAGATTTTCCGCGAGTTTCACGTTCAGATTCGGCGGAATCGGCGGAACCAACGCCAAAAATTGGGGAATTTTAAACCTGAGCGTTACGCCCGAAAAACGCTAATGCCTGGGATTTTCGCGATCTTTTACTCTGGTTAATTGTGGGCACTGATGCGAAAAGGGCTGCTCACGTTGCACATTTTTGTTACTGTTACGATGAACGAGCAGGGACCCAAAGGACGGCACCGCAGGAAGCTAAAATTCACAATTAGTTCGGGTCCAAGTGTCGGTGTTAGATATGGTGAAGCGGTGATCTCGAATCACTTGGGCCTTCACATTGGTGGAGTGTGCACACTCCAGGTGTAAAGCTAACTTTATTTTTTTCTGGTTATTTTTTGTGTGCGCCATTCTCCTCTCCCCCTCTCTCCACCTCCTGAAAGCATTGACTTCCTTCCAAGAGTATATTCGCTTGAGTCCTGGACACCCACAACTAGCTCACACAAGGGACCACTGTTCATGGAAGCCTTAAATACTTGGATATTGTCAGACTGTTCTGAGGCCTATTCAGACTCACTGTATGTTCACATACACTGACACACCACGCACATATGTACACACCTACACATACAGGTGTTACACACAAAAACGCCTACAGGTACATACACATATATACACATAAATAAGCACACAAACATGCACATTCACATGCAAAGACACACAGATATACACATAGACACTCAAATGTATGTACACAGATGCACAAATGCATGGATACACGTAGACACTCATGCAAATATACCCAGATACACACACATACACGCTTACATGCAAATGCATTCAGATACACACAAACTATAAATAATCCCCATTTGCAACTGCTCAGATACTGAAGCAGTCCAATCCACATGCAGCAAGACCTGGACAATAAGTGGGCTGATAAGTGGCAAGTAACATTCACACCACATAAGTGCCAGGCAATGACTATCTCCAACAAAAGAGAATCCAATCTTGACATTCAATGGCATTACCATTACTGAATCCCTCACCATCAACATCCTGGGGGTTACCTTTGACCAGAAACTGAACTCACTAAGACTCTTTTAGATTAGATTAGAGATACAGCACTGAAACAGGCCCTTCGGACCACCGAGTCTGTGCCGAACATCAACCACCCATTTATACTAATCCTACACTAATCCCATAATTCCTACCAAACATCCCCACCTGTCCCTATATTTCCCTACCACCTACCTATACTAGTGACAATTTATAATGGCCAATTTACCTATCAACCTGCAAGTCTTTTGGCTTGTGGGAGGAAACCGGAGCACCCGGAGAAAACCTACGCAGACACAGGGAGAACTTGCAAACTCCACACAGGCAGTACCCGGAATCGAACCCGGGTCCCTGGAGCTGTGAGGCTGCGGTGCTAACCACTGCGCCACTGTGCCGCCCACCTTCCAAACCTGCGACCTCTACCACCTAGAAAGACAAGGGCAGCAGATGCACGGGAACGCCACCACCTGCAAGTTCCCCTGAAAGCCACACACCATCCTGACTTGGAAATATATCGCCATTTCTTCTCTGTTGCTGGGTCAAAAATCTGGAACTCCCTCCCTAACAGCACTGCAGGTGTACCTACACCACATGGACTGCAGCAGTTCAAAAAGGCAACTTAACATGACCTTCTCAAAGGTAATTAGAGTCATAGAGTTATACAGCACAGAAACAGGCCCTTCGGCCCATCGTGTCTGTGCTGGCCATCAAGCACCTAATTATTCTAATCCCATTTTCCAGCACTTGGCCCGTAGCCTTGTATGCTATGGCATTTCAAGTGGTCATCTAAATACTTCTTAAATGTTGTGAGGGTTCCTGCCTCTACCACCTCTTCAGACAGTGCGTTCCACAGTCCAACCACCCTCTGGGTGAAAACATTTTTCCTCAAATCCCCTTTAAACCTCCTGCCCCTGACCTTAAATCTATGCCCCCTGGTTATTGACCCCTCCACAAAGGGAAAAAGTTTCTTCCTATCTAACCTATCAATGCCCCTCATAATTTTGTATACCTCGATCAAGTCCCCCCTCAGCCTTCTAAGGAAAACAACCCTAGCCTTTTCAGTCTCTCTTCACAGCTGAAGTGCTCCAGCCCAGGCCACATCCTGGTGAATCTCCTCTACACCCTCTCCAGTGCAATCACATCCTTTCTATAGTGTGGTGCCCAGAACTGTACACAGTTCTCCAGCTGTGGCCTTACTAGCGTTTTATACAACTCCATCATAACCTCCCGGCTGGTATAGTCTATGCCTCAGCTGATAAAGGCAAGTATCCCATATGCCTTCCTAACCACCTTCTCTACCTGTAATTAGTGATGCGTAATAAATGCTGGCCTTGCCAGCGATGCTCACATCCCAAGAACGAATAAAAAAAATACATGTACACATATATGTACAGCCACTTAATGTAATGGTCACTGGATAGTTATCAAGGGAAAGAATGAGGAGTTCAGGCTAATATCAGCTAACTCAGTACATACTGGAAATGCAGCTTGAGACTCTTCCAATCTCTATAGTTCAGCTATAAGCTGACTGAGGGACCAAGGGACGATTTCATTATCATGCCATTGCCATGACACCCTGCCTGCTCATATCACTTATCAAATGGTGGAGCAGACTCAAAGAGCCAAATGGCCTACTCCTGCTCCTAATTTGTATGTCCGTATTTTACTTCACCATGTACTTTACAATAAGAAAAGGTGAAAAAGATTGGAACTGTTGATAATAAAGCATGTTTTTCCCGGAACAGCAGAATATACCTGAGTTAGCTGATATCAGCCTGAACTCCTCATTCTTTCCCTATTGACTATTGCCTAGTGACTATTGCGTTACGTGTCTGTACATATGTGTGTACATGTATTTGCAGCCCATTGCCCTCCACTGGAGAGCTTATCTAATCAAAAACAGCAACTTGCACTCTAAGCCCATTCATGGGAACGTTATCAAACAGAAATTTGATATTGAAGCAAATAGTGACAGATTAGCATTGTTACAGCCAGTGGTGAGGGAGAATCCTTGGCATCAGGTGGCAGCACCGTATCTCCAACACAGAAGTCCTCAAGGCGGCCAACATCCCCAGCATATACACCCTACTGAGCCAGCGGCACTTGAGATGGCTTGGCCATGTGAGCCGCATGGAAGATGGCAGGATCCCCAATGACACATTGTACAGCAAGCTCGTCACTGGTATCAGACCCACCGGCCGTCCATGTCTCTGCTTTAAAGACGTCTGCAAATGCGACATGAAGTCCTGTGACATTGATCACAAGTCGTGGGAGTCAGTTGCCAGTGATCGCCAGAGCTAGCGGGCAGCCATAAAGGCGGGGCTAAAGTGTGGCGAGTCGAAGAGACTTAGCAGTTGGCAGGAAAAAAGACAGAAGCGCAAGGGGAGAGCCAACTGTGTAACAGCCCCGACAACCAATTTTATCTGCAGCACCTGTGGAAGAGACTGTCGCTCTAGAAGTGGCCTTTATAGCCACTCCAGGCACTGTTTCACAAACCACTGACCACCTCCAGGCGCTTACCCATTGTCTCTCAAGACAAGGAGGCCAAAGAAGAAGAAGACAGCGGGTGAGGGGTATGTGTGGTTCCCACCATTCAGCTCCCACCTGACTGTAGAAAATGTTTTTGTTTTGAGGGTTTTAACCCCTTTGTGTTTTACTTGTCAAATAAACAGACAGCGACAGGTTTTCTTGTAGGTTTAAAACAGATTAATTATTTGTTGACCAATATGCCTTATCCAGAAATTGTTGCAACTGCACCCACTCACACATTCACACACACACACACAAGAAGAGACAGAGTGGAAAAGAGGTAAGCAGCTTGAAGTGAAGTAGGTTTTAGGGGTTCATGGTAAACCTGTGGAATTCTCTCAGAGATCAAGTTTTCTTCAGTTGCCGGTCAGTGGTGTTTGAAGATTTCTCTGTTGGTTGAAAGTTCAGTTTGAAAACAGAGGATCACTTCCAATTCTCTGCTGCACCAGTTGAAAATGTAGAATTCACAGCAGGGTGCCTTCCTTTTGACTTGTTGGATTTTCTCCCAGCTCTCAGCTGTACAGGCTTTAGAGATGCTTCTTCCTGGGTCTCGCCCCTCTCTCTCCAGAGAGCAACTTTTAAGGTCATAAATAGTTTCACACCTTTGCCTCTGTTGGAAGATACAGATATTCCCTGGGATGACCGACAATGGGCCAGGAAATGGCTACTTCACACATACTTTGTTTCAGAAGAACCCATTCAATTCAAAAATTTCTCTTGATGGGTTTAGGATGGGTGCAATTGACACCTCTTAGCTTGAAACATATTCTTTTGTTTGTACCAGACAGTAGAGCATTTGGAAATACAAAGCCAGGTCTTTTGATGTTCGGTGGCCATTTTGGAGCACATTGTCCACCTTTTTAAAAGAAAAGTCAATTTTTATAACTCTTGAGGTTGAGTTCTTGTAGTTTCCATTGTTGCATTTTATGTGAGTCACAGTATAGTGCCCAAAAGTTTTGTCAAACTTGTAGCTTTTAAGAAGCATCATAAAGGAAGATACAGAAGTAGAGTCAGAGAGGCTTCGGGAGGGAATTCCAAAGCGTGGTACACTAGACAGCTGAAGGCACAGCCAACAATGAAGAGGGAGGGGGGATGAAGGAAATCTGGGATGAGAAAGAGACCGGAACTGAAATATTTCTGTTCGAAAAATGATTAAGCCATCACCAGGAAAAGTTAACCTTTTCCCCTCCTTGGCTGGAAAGTTGAAAGATGCAAACAAAAAGAGTGCAAGGAGAAAAGGCAGTTAAATTTTGAGGCAACCCTTCATCAGACAGTTTAATTAATCTTTTCTCTTTACAGATGTTGGCCCATTGCTGTGCACATCCAGTATTTTCTGTTTTTAAGATGATGCCATAGATGAGATATTTTCATTGTGAAGGGGTGATTAGAATACAAAACTATTAATAGTTATGAGGTCTAATATAGGAATTCAACATTCTGAATAGTCTGGCAAGGAAAAGAAGGGGGGAAATATTTCCATTGATAGATGAGTCCAAAACTAGAGAGCATACATCATCAATGAAGGAAAAAGTTCAGGAAATTTTTTATGTATAAGATTGTTTGGACATGGGATGCCCTGTTAGAAACAGTAGTGAAAAAAGAACCCACAATAGCTTTTTTAAAAGCAATGGACAAAAGTATTGGAAAAGAAAAATAAATAGAAGGGTATGAGGAAAGGATATAGCAATAGCATTAAGTAGACAGCTCTTTCAGAGATAAAAACAAGAAATGCTGGAACCACTCAGCAGGTCTGGCAGCATCTGTGAAAAGAGAAGCACAGTTAACGTTTCGGGTCTCCATCATCTTCATCGGAACTCCGATGAAGGGTCACTGACCCAAAACGTTAACTCTGCTTCTCTTTCCACAGATGCTGCCAGACCTGCTGAGTGGTTCCAGCATTTCTTGTTTTTATTTCAGATTTCCAGCATCCGCAGTATTTTGCTTTTATTTTAGCTCTTTCAGAGAGTTGGCACAGGCATAATGGGCCAAATGGCTTCCTTCTGTGCCATAAAGTTTGGTGATTCCAGCATTTGCAGTTCTTTTGAGATTATATTTTTTAATTTATAATAGAAATATATATTTTAATTTATAATAGATGTAATTGGGCTGTATGCAGTACCTTCCTGACCACAAACACACACACACACACACACTGGCACATTCATATGTATTGTTACTTTGAAACACTGAAGTCACAACACAGCAAAAGAGTAAAAATGTATCAACCACTTATCTGTGTCAGTCAGTTAAACGTCAAAGGTATTGGCATCTTATTATTTCACCTCTCTATGGTTTTACAAGTATTCTGAATACTTACTCAATAAACCAACTAATACCACAGTACTGTCAGCAGAGTATCCAATAGAACTCAACATGGGTATATTGACGGCGCATCTAATGCATTCATATTTCTACTCTGTCACCTATTTAACCAAACCTTATGAATTAGGAACATAAGAAAAGGAGTAGGTCATTCAGCTGCTCAAGCCTTTTGGGCCATTCAGTTAGATCATGGCTGAGATATATCTGGTCAGTACAGCTACTACTGAGGAAGAATGTGCCATAATACAAAAAACATTAGTAAACTTGCAGATTGTGCAGTTGCATAGCAAGTTAAATTTGACATAGATAAATATGAGGTGAAGTACTTTGGTAGGAAAAATAGAAACATCACCTACACCTTAGAAAAAACTGAATTGGGTAGAAGAGCAATGGGACCTAAGGACTACAGGTGAACAATTCATTAAAAGCAGAACTGAAGGTCAGCAAAGCAGTTATAAATGCTATGAAAGAAATAGGATCCAGGTCAGGTCGCCATTGGACACTGTGCACAGTTCTGGTCTCTGCACTGTAAAAAGGACATAGAAGCACTGGGAAAAGCGCAAAAAAGATTTACAAGGATGACACAAGAACTGATTACAGTTATTGGGAAAATTGAACAGGTTGGGTTTTTTTCAGAAAAGAGAAGCCTTTAAAAAATGCCTGATAGAGGTCATTAAAATTATGATTGGGTTGGACAGGTTAGAGTTGGACAGAATGTTTCCATTTGTGGGAGAATCCAAAACTAGGGTCATAAATACAGGATAGTTACTAATAAATCCAATAGGAAAATAAGAAATTTATTTACTCAGAGAGTGGTTGGAATGTGGAACTCGCTACCTCAGGAAGTGGTTGGGGCAAATAGCTTAGATGCTGTCAAAAGGAAACTAGATGAGTGCATGACAGAAAAGAGAATAGAAAGACATGCTGAAAGGCTGAGCTGAGGCAGATGGAATGATAGGGGCTCATGTGGATTATAAACAGCAGCACCAGTTGGGCCAAATGGCCTGGTTCTGTGCTTCATATTCCATGCAATTCTATGAAATTCCATCTACCTGCCTTGATTCCCTATCCTTAATATCATTACCTAACAAAAGCCTATTAATTCCAGCTTTGACATTTTCGATTGACCACCCCCTCCCCTCCGCCCGCCACCATCCCCCCCACCCCCCTTCCAGCCTCAACAGCATTTTTTGGGAGACAGTTCCAGATTTACACTTCCCTTTGTGTGAAGAAGTGCTTTTTGATTTCATTCTCGAATGCATAACTTTAATTTTAACGTCATGCTCCATTGTTCTGGCCTTCCCCACCAGAGGCAATAGTTTTTTCTATCTGTTCTATCAAATACTTTAATAATATTTAATAGGGCAGCACAGTGGCGCAGTGGTTAGCACCGCAGCCTCACAGCTCCAGCGACCCGGGTTCGATTGTGGGTACTGCCTGTGTGGAGTTTGCAAGTTCCCCCTGTGTCTGCGTGGGTTTTCTCCGGGTGCTCCGGTTTCCTCCCACATGCCAAAAGACTTGCAGGTTGGTAGGTAAATTGGCCATTAGAAATTGCCACTAGTATAGGTAGGTGGTAGGGAAATATAGGGATAGGTGGGGATGTGGTAGGAATATGGGATTAGTGTAGGATTAGTATAAAAAATGGGTGGTTGATGGTCGGCACAGACTCGGTGGGCCGAATGGCCTGTTTCAGTGCTGCATCTCTAAAAAAAAATTAAACATCTTTACTCTCTTAAACTCAAGGGTACAAATTAACCATATATAAATTGGGAAGTCTATTGTTATTACTGAGCCTTTTGCGAATCTGGTTGATACAAAAGTCAACACTTTGCATGACGCTTACTGAATTAAACATAGCATTTCATTTTGATTGGTACTGAGGTGTGGAATTTCGTGACATTGAATCGTTAAATATCTAACCTCCATACATACTTTGTGTAACTATATTAAAATATCGAACAATATAATTGATGTAAATACGAATATTGCGCAACATATAATGAACTGTGCTTCTAATTAGGGATAAATCAATGCTAAGGTTCGGAACAATTAGTCTAGGTTTGCAGCACTTGTATCTGTTGAGAAATCAAGGGACTCGCGTCTGTTTGTTTAGGAATGAACTTCGAACGTTTAATCACAGTCATGTTCAAGAATATTTCTCCAAAAAGTGAGACTTCAACACGACTATTTCCCTCGGGGTTGACCCACACTAAGCATGACTTTGCTGGCAAACTAATTTGCTCTACTCCCCTTCCCTGCAATGCTTCAGAATTACTGATAAAAACACGAATGGACGACTGCCCTCAAGTATTTCACCAACCTGAGACTCCAGCGAGCATCATTTCTAGGATTTAAACTTCATTTTTCTTGAGTCCTGTCTCGCTATTATTGATTCTGCTATCCCGTGAATCCTAGCAAAGGGTAACAATGCAATGAGTGGGGATTATTTTGACGTAGTGTACATATTTTAAAAATAAATCGGTGAGTGATGGGAATTTCTGTGTGAGTAATGGTTGTGAACCTATTGGAAATAGTGTAATAACCGCGGCACAGCCTGCATTCCTGAATAATGCATTAAATTGGCTGGGGTTGATGATTTTTAAAAAATAATTCTCGGGATGTGAACGCTACTGGCACGGCCAGTATTTATTGTCCATCCCGAGTTACCCTGAGACGGTGGTAAGCCATTGCTGAACTGCTGCAGTCCTTGTGGTAAGCCTTTGTTATTTTCTTATCCCTGTTCTTTATAATCGTTTGATATAACGAAGTGGGGGGGGGGGGGGGGGGGGTGGCGGGACTGTGAGGGGTCGGGGGTGGGGGTACTTTGTGGGCCACTTCAGAGGGTACTTAAGAGTCACCCATGAGCGTTGGACTGGAGTCACATACAGTTCAGACTGCGCAAGGAAGGCACGTTTCTTTCCCTATAAAGAATATTAAAGAATCAGTTGGGTTTTTAGCAACAAGATAATACCTTCATCATCACTTTTGCTGATGCCAGTTTTTCCCCCGATTTTTAAAAGTGATTTAAATTCTCCAATTGCCATTTGAACTTATTTTGCTCGGGACTATTAGCACGGTGACAGAACCACTCTCGGTGTGTCTTTTTTGTGATTGTTGTTCTGGTCTATTTTATTTTCAGTGTTACTGGGCTCTTGTCCTTGTTGACAGCCGGACCTGAATGTTAGAGGATCATTTATATTGCCTCTCCTGTTCTTCCTCCCAAAATGTATCACTTCTCGGCATTAAATTTCAACTGCCACGTGTCTGCCCATTCCACCAGCCTGCCTATGTCCACTTGAAGTTTATCACTATCCTCCTCACAATTCACAATACTTCCAAGTTTTGCGTCATCTGCAAATTTTGAAATTGTGCCCTGCACACCCAAGTCTAAGTCATTAAATATAGATCAAGAAAAGCAGTGGTCCTAGCACCGACTCTGGGGACACCCACTGTATACCTGCCTCCAGTCCAAAAAAACAACCGTTCACAACTACTCTCTGTATAATGGAATCATATTGACCATTTCTCCCTCTGGGCTGGAACGAATTCATTTGCACACATTTTAAATATCTCGAGTAAGTTTCAACGAACGTGATCGTCTTTAACCTCATAAACCCAGTCTTGAACCTGTGTATTTTTATTTGTAGCTCGCTTTATTCTGAGGCTGCAAAATTGTGTATATGACCGATGGGACAGTAATTTTAAAAGTTGAACTACAGCTAAGACACCTATATAATAGAGTGGCGGAATAGGCTGGGGTGGAAGCTTTCTTTCAGCTGATTGCACGTGGCCCTTCCTTGAGAAGGGGCCGTTTTAAGTTATTAAGAAACTGCCCAATGAGCTGATACCGTGGTTCACCTCTGCTTGGATTGGCTAACAGTGCAAGGGAAGGAGGATGGCAAGAGGGCGCTACTTGTAGTATTGGGTCGACTGTCCCTTTGACTTGACTGCCCTCTTTCAAAGGAAGCTGTACTGGGACTGCCCTATCCCTGAAAACAGCTAGTTCATCCGTAACAGCGCGGAAATAGGGAGAAGCCAGACGTTTATAATTGCGGTATATACCTGTAAAACACTGATTAGAACGTTAAAAATTACAAAGTATTCCAATTGGCTGTGAAAAATATTGAGAACATGTTGCAATTAAATTGCCATTAAGGCAGCCTTGTTCCCAAACTTTTGACAACTTTTGTAACTCGTTTGAATATCTCCCAAAATATTTATGTTGTCGCCTATTTACAAACTTTTAGGAAGCATTTTACTTAGAAAGTATTACTTCTACATTTAAATATAGCGTGTCATTTATGAAAAATGCATTGTAAATATTCCATCATTTTTTTAAAAAGAAAAGATAATTTATTGGTGGGCTATTGCCGTGTGGGTAGTCCTTAATGTCGTTGTTATGATCGGAAGAATTTAAGCGTAATCATTGTTTCTGTGAATCAGAATTTTTAATACAGTAATATTAATGCTCATGGATAAAGCCACATATTGAATTCATAATTACCCTGTTTTGAAGTAATATACGGGCGAATACGGATATCAAATTGTAAACGCATAATTATAAATTGAAATATTACTTTTTCACGTGATGATTTTAATGTGCTTTACTCCAGCCAAGTAATACCAGAGCCTTCTTCCAACAACCCAGCAGAGAGTGAGAGCTCCCCAGGTTAAATTTAAATGTATGGAGAGAAGGCTTGGAGTGTCTGCATTCTCTAAACATCTAAATCTACCCCGTTAACGTATATAGATTGTGCTGAGGAAATACACAAGGTGAATCCACTTTTAAATCGTGTTGACTCCCGCACTGGAGTTATGCTCCACATGTCAAATCGAAAAGGTGTGATTCCTTCATAGGGGCAATTCTCAGACCTCCCGGCTTCAGGACAGTCGACACGCAGATCAGGAATTTCACTACTGAATTGCGCTTTCTCCTCACTTCGTGCTAAAGCTTACATGAAACCACTTTGTCTTCCCGCAAAAGTTGAATTACTAACTTGCAGAAAGAGGATAATTACTTTCTATAAGTTATAAACGCTGCTTGGTCGCTATGAGGTCAACGGAATAAGATGATGTAAACGCTTATTCAAGAGTAAAGTGATGGCAAATCGAGGTTCTGACTGAGCAACGCTCCCCGTCTTCAGTAAAGCACAAGGATACGATTGAAAGTGGATGGAAGGAAATACAAGGAAATTTCCCATTGAGGCAGATTTGCTTTCTATTTACAGCAAACGCACATGGTACATTAGCTAAGTGAAATGAAAGAAACATATTAATAAACCAGGCTCTTGCTGGGTTCTGGTTCTGCGGGCACTGGAAAGTGCTCTGGCACTTTATACAATTGCTCATTCTTCAGGCACGAACCCAGAAAGTTTCCATTTGAAGGCATTTTTGCAGCAGAGAACATGGAGCGGCAATCGGGAGATGTAAGGGCAGTATTAAAATGGGGTGAAGGACAAAATGAATCAGTCTCGACTCCCTTGTTGATTAAAAATCTGTCTAACTGAGCTTTGAATATATTCAAAGACCCAGTCTCCACTGTTCTCGGGGGAAGAGAATTCCACAGACTAAGGACCCTTTGAGAGAAATAAATTCTCCTCATTTTGGTCTTAGATGGGAGACCCCTAATTTTTAAACTGTGTCCCCTAGTTCTCAGCATCCAGGCTGTCAGGTTCCTTTAGAATCTTATATGTTTCAATAAAATCACCCCTCATTCTTCTAAACTCCAATAAATATAAGCCCAATTTGCTCAACCTTTCTTCAAAAGATAACTCCTTCATCCAGGATTCAGTCAAGTGGACCTTCTCTAAACTGCTTCTAATGCAATTATATCTTAAATATGGAGACCAAAACCATACACGGTAATCCAGATGTGGTCTAAGGCCCTGTACAACTGTAGCCAAACTTCCCTACTTTTATACTCAACTCTCCCTGCAATAAATGCCAACAAACCATTTGCCTTCCTAATCACTTTCTGTACTGCATACTAACCTTTTGTGATTCATTGAAGTGCAGTCACTGTTGCATTCTAGGAACTAACAAATCTTTTCACATGTTGATGATCCTGCCCTGCATCTCCAGCATTTCTTGATTTTCTTTCTGGCCTTCATTGCTTGTTCCACACAATATATTTTCCAAGGTACGTATTTACTGATTATGTTGCTGTTGCTATCATTATAAAATTAATAATCTCAGAATTATGACTGTGTACTTTTTTTTAGGTGCACTTTGTAGATTTTATGATAAAAGTTATAACAGGACCTTAAACTAACAATATGACAGCAGCATCTTTTTAAGGGAATGTCTTACTCTAATTTCCTGCACTAATTCCAAGTTTGCTTTTACTATTCCAGTGCTTCCTTATCTGCCAAAAATCATTGGAAGTCTGCTTGATCACAACAAGCAGGCAGCAGAAAAACCTTTTCAACCCTCTGGTTAATTCTTTAAAGACTTCTGTTATTGACACATTGCCACTATTACTCCCTTTATGCTGAGAAATGGCAGCCAGAAATCTCCATTTCCTATAACTCAGTACAAACAAATCCGATAACTGAATAACTAGCTTGCAAAGAGATATGTTTTTGGATCAGGATTATATTTAGACAAGGATTTCTACTAACTTCAACTAAACACAGCCAATTTGCATTTTTTGTACTTCTGTTTTAGTCTTTCAATCAGCAAATCAAAACCAAATGAATTAACATTGGCATTAAATCTGAGGAAAGTTAGAGAAACTACTTAATGTACTGATTATGAAATTCTGGACTGCTGTACAACTTGTGGATTTCGATTCGGATTAGTGTCAGCTGTGGATCGGTTGACAGAACATGTGCCGAAAGTGGAAGGTTCAAATCTCACTCCAGGGCCTTAAGCCTGATAGCTAGGCTGACACTCCAGTGTTGTGCTGAGGGAGTGCTGCACTGTCAGAGGTGTCCTCTTTTGGATGAGATGCAAAAAAACAGCTTATCTGGTTATTGCATATTGCTATTTGTGGGACTTTACTGTGTGCAAATGCACTTCATTGACTACGCTTACAAAGTACTTCATTGCCTATAAAGCACTTGGGACATCCTGGCATTGGGAAAGCTGCTGTAAAAATGCAGCTTTTTTTTAAGGTGACGACTGGGAAGTGATTCAGAATTGCGCAATTGAGTTAAAGTTATCTTTACATGATGTGAAAGGTGATCTGAAGATTTTAAAATCCTCATCCCTGTTTTCAAATCCCTTCATGGTCTTACCCCTCCCTATGTCTGTAACTTCCTCCAGCCTGATAACCCTCCAAGATCTCTGTGCTCCTCCAATTCTGGCAGCTTGCACATTCCTAATTTTAATCACGTACCTTCAGCTGCCTGAGCTCCGAAATTCCCTCCCTAAACCTGCCTGCCCCTCTACTCTCTCTGCTCCTTTAAGACGCTCCTTAGAACCTACCTGTTTGATCAAGCTTTTGGTCCCCTTTTCTAATATCTCCTCATGTGGCTCAGTGTCAATTTTCTTTTATAACCCTCCGATAAAGCATCTTGGGATGTTTTATCACATTAAAAGTGATGTCTGAATGCAAGTTGTTTTCATTTTTGCACTTGCTGCTGAAGACTTTGGTAGCTAGCATTGTTCTGTTATAGGTTCCATGAGGACCACTTGGCTCCAGGCCACATTTCAGCCTTGGTCCTAACATGGACAAAAGAGCTAAATTCCAGAGATGAAGTGAGAGTGACTGCTAGTTCCAAAGAAGGGTCACTGACCCGAAACGTTAACTCTGCTTCTCTTTCCACAGATGCTGCCAGAGCTGTTGAGTGGTTCCAGCATTTCTTGTTTTTATTTGAGAGTGACTGCCCTTGACATCAAGGCAGCATTTGACTGAATGTGGCATGAAGGAGCCCTAGCAAAATTGAATCAATGGAAATCAGGGGGTAAACTCTCCACTAGTTGGAATCATACCAAGCACAAAGGAAGATGGTTGTGGTTGTTGGAGGTCAATCACCTCAGTTTTAGGGCATCGCTGCAAGAGTTACTCAGGATAGTGTCCAAGGCTTAACCATCTTCATCTGCTTCATCAATGACCTTAGCTCCATCATAAGGTCAGAAGTGGGGATTTTTTTTATTATTCGTTCATGTGATGTTGGCATCGCTGGCTAGGCCAGCATTTATTGCCCATCCCTAATTGCCCTTGAGAAGGTGGTGGTGAGCTGCCTTTTTGAAAGGCTGCAGTCCTTGGGATGTAGGTATACCCACAGTGTTGTTAGGAAGGGAGTTCCAAGATTTTAACTCAGCAACAGTGAAGGAATGGCCATATAGTTCCAAGTCAGGATGGTGTGTGGCTTGGAGGGGAACTTGCAGGTGGTGGTGTTCCCATGCATCTGCTGCCCGTGTCCTTCTAGGTGGTAGAGGTCGCGGGTTTTGAAGGTGCTGTCGAAGGGGGCATGGTGAGTTGCTGCAGTACATCTTGTAGATGGTACACACTGCTGCCACTGTGCGTCAGTGGTGAAGGTAATGAATGTTTAAGGTGGTGGATGGGATGCCTATCAAGTGGGCTGCTTTATCCTGGATAGTGTTGAGCTTCTTGAGTGCTGTTGGAGTTGTACCCATCCAGGCAAGTGGAGCATATTCCATCACACTCCTGACTTGTGCCTTGTAGATGGTGGACAAGCATTGGGCAGTCAGGAGGTAAGTTACTCACCCCAGAATTCCCAGCCTGGTCTAGTAGCCAAAGTACTTATGTGGCTGGTCCAGTTCAGTTTCTGATTAATGGTAACTCCTGGGATTCAATGATGGTAATGCCATTGAACATCATGGGGAGATGGTTAGATTCTTTCTTGTTTGAGTTGGTCATTGCCTGGCAATTGTGTGGCACAAATGTTACTTGCCACTAATCAGTCCAAGCCTAAATGTTGTCTAGCTCTTGCTGCATGTGGACATGGGCTGCTTCAGTATCTGAGGAGTTGCGAATGGTACTGAACATTGTGCAATCATCAACGACCATCCCCATGTCTGACCTTCTGATGTAGGGAAGGTCATTGATGAAGCAGCTGAAGATGGTTGGGCCTAGGACATTGCCCCGAGGAACTCCTGCAGTTATGTTCTGGGACTGGGATGATTGATCTCCAACAACCACAACCATCTTCCTTTTGTGCTGGGTATGACTCCAACCAGCAGAGAGTTTTCTCCCTATTCCCATTGACTTTTGTTTTGCTAGGGCTCCTTTATGCCATACTCAGTCAAATGCTGCATTGATGTCAAGGGCAGTCACTCGCACCTTACCTCTGGAGTTCAGCTCTTTTGTCCATTTTTGGACCAATGCTGTAATGAGGTCAGGAACTGAGTGGCCCTGGCAGAACCCAAATTGAGTGTCACTGAGTAGATCAGATCAGATCAGAGATACAGCACTGAAACAGGCCCTTCGGCCCACCGAGTCTGTGCCGAACATCAACCACCCATTTATACTAATCCTACACTAATCCCATATTCCTACCAAACATCCCCACCTGTCCCTATATTTCCCTACCACCTACCTATACTAGTGACAATTTATAATGGCCAATTTACCTACCAACCTGCAAGTCTTTTGGCTTGTGGGAGGAAACCGGAGCACCCGGAGAAAACCCACGCAGACACAGGGAGAACTTGCAAACTCCACACAGGCAGTACCCGGAATCGAACCCGGGTCCCTGGAGCTGTGAGGCTGCGGTGCTAACCACTGCGCCACTGTGTTATTGTTGAGCAAGTGCCAATTGATAGCACTGTTAATGACACATCCATTACTTTGTTAATGATCGGGAGTAGACTGATAGGGCAGTAATTGACATGGTTGGATTTGCCCTGCTTTTTGTGAACAGTACATACCTGGGCAATTTTCCACATTGCCGGGTAGTAGATGCCAATCTTGTAGCTGTATTGGAACAGCTTTGCTATTCGCACGGCTAGTTCTGGAACACAAGTCTTCAGTAAAGAGAAGGACTTGGTGGATGATGAGCCTAGGGAAGGGAGTGCAGATAGTCTCAGCCATCTCATTATCAAAAAGGAGGTGTTGTTGGGTGTCCTGCAAAGCATTAAGGTAGATAAGTCCCCAGGGCCCGATGGGATCTACCCTAGAATACTGAGGGAGGCAAGGGAAGAAATTGCTGGGGCCTTGACAGAAATCTTTGCATCCTCATTGGCGACAGGTGAGGACCCAGAGGACTGGAGAATAGCCAATGTTGTTCCTTTGTTTAAGAAGGGTGGCAAGGATAATCCAGGAAATTATAGGCCGGTGAGTCTTACGTCAGTGGTAGGGAACCTATTAGAGAGGATTCTTCGGGACAGGATTTACTCCCATTTGGAAACAAATGAACTTATTAGCGAGAGACAGCATGGTTTTGTGAAGGGGAGATCGTGTCTTACTAATTTGATTGAGTTTTTTGAGGAAGTGACGAAGATGATTGATGAAGGAAGGGCAGTGGATGTTATCTATATGGACTTTAGTAAAGCCTTTGACAAGGTCCCTCATGGCAGACTGGTACGAAAGGTGAAGTCACGCAGGATCAGAGGGGAGCTGGCAAGATGGATACAGAACTGGCTCGGTCATAGAAGATAGAGGGTATCAGTGGATGGGTGTTTTTCTGAATGGAGGGCTGTGACTAGTGGTGTTCCGCAAGGATCAGTGCTGGGACCTTTGCTGTTTGTAGTATATATAAATGATTTGGAGGAAAATGTAGCTGGTCTGATTAGTAAGTTTGCGGACGACACAAAGGTTGGTGGAGTTGCAGATAATGATGAGGATTGTCAGAGGATACAGCAGGATATCGATCGTTTGGAGACTTGGGCGGAGAAATGGCAGATGGAGTTTAATCCGGACAAATGTGAGGTCATGCATTTTGGAAGGTCTAATGCAGGTGGGAGGTATACAGTAAATGGCAGAACCCTTAGGAGTATTGACAGGCAGAGAGATCTGGGCGTACAGGTCCACAGGTCACTGAAAGTGGCAACGCAGGTGGATAAGGTAGTCAAGAAGGCATACGGCATGCTTGCCTTCATTGGTCGGGGCATAGAGTATAAAAATTGGCAAGTCATGTTGCAGCTGTACAGAACCTTAGTGAGGCCACACTTAGAATATTGCATGCAATTCTGGTCGCCACACTACCAGAAGGACGTGGAGACTTTGGAGAGGGTACTGAGGAGGTTTACCAGGATGTTGCCTGGTTTGGAGGGCATTAGCTATGAGGAGAGGTTGGAAAAACTCGGATTGTTTTCACTGGAATGACGGAGGTGGAGGGGCGACACGATAGAGGTTTACAAAGTTATGAGCGGCATGGACAGAGTGGATAGTCAGAAGCTTTTTCCCAGGGTGGAAGAGTCAGTTACTAGGGGACATAGGTTTAAGGTGCAAGGGGCAAAGTTTAGAGGGTATGTGCGAGGCAAGTTTTTTACACAGAGGGTGGTGAGTGCCTGGAACTTGCTGCCAGGGGAGGTGGTGGAAGCAGATACGATAGCGACGTTTAAGAGACATCTTGACAAATATATGAATAGGAAGGGAATAGAGGGATATGGGCCCCGGAAGTGCAGAAGGTGTTAGTTTAGGCAGGCATCAAGATCGGCGCAGGCTTCGAGGGCCGAATGGCCTGTTCCTGTGCCCTTTGTTCTTTTGTACTATTGCTGGAATCTTGTTAGGGCCCATAACCTTTGCAGTATCCAGTGCCTTCAGCCATTTCTTGATATCACATGGAGTGAATCGGATTGGGTGAAAACTGGCATCTGCAATCCTGTGCACCTCAAGAGTAGACCGAGATGGATCATTCACCCGACACTTCTGGCTGAAGATGGATGCAAATGCTTCAGCACTGATGTGCTGGGCTCCCCCCATTGTTGAGAATGGAGATATTTGTGGAGCCTCCTCCTCCTGTCAGTTGTTTAATTGTCCACCACCATTCACGACTGGATGTGGCAAGAATGCAGAGCTTAGATCTGATCCATTGGTTATGGGATCATTTGTCCTATCACATGCTACTTCCACTGTTTGGCATGCAAGTAGTCCTGTGTTGTAGCTCCACCAGGCTGACACCTCATTTTGAGGTTTCCCTGGTGCTGCTCCTGGCATGCCCTCCTGCACTCTTCATTGAACCAGAGTTGGTTCCCCGGCTTGATGGTAATGGATGTCCAGTTTTCAGCCGGGATAGAGAGGGAGATAAAAAAGGAGGGGGTGTAGCATTATTAGTTAAGGAATCAATAACAGCTTTGAGGAGGGATGATATGTAAATGAATCATCAAATGAGGCCATATGGATGGAGCTCAGAAATAAAAAAGGGGTAACCATGCTACTAGGAGTGTACTATATATAGATTCCCAAATAGTGAGAGGGAGTTCGAAGAACAAATATGTAGCAAATTTCTGAATTCAAAAATTATAGGGCAATAATATTTGGGGGTTTCAAATGTTCCAATATTAACTGGCATACAAACAGTGTGAAGGGCACACAGGGGACAAAATTCATGATCAGCGTTCAAGAGAATTTTTGTAGCCCGCAAATAACCAGTCCAACGAAAGGGGGCACAATTCTAGATGTAGTCTTCAGTAATGAAGCTGGGCAAATGGATGAAGTAACAATGGGTGACCATTTTGGAGATAGTGACCATAATACAGTAGTTTTAGTATAATCATGGAAAAAGACAAAGATAAAACAGGAGTAAAAGTTCTAAATTGTGGGGGGGGGAGGGGAGGCAAATTTTACCTGTCATCAGTGGTAGGGAAACTATTGGAAAACATTCTAAGGGACAGGATTAATCTCCACTTTGAGAGGTAGAGTTAATCAGGGATAGTTATCATGGCTTTGTCAGGGGAGATCGTGTCTAACAAATTTGATTGAATTTTTCGAGGATCTGACTAGATGTGCAGATGAGGGTAAAGCAGTTGATGTAGTCTACATGGACTTTAGTGAGGCTTTTGATAAGGTCCCGCATGGGAGATTTGTCAAGAAGGTACGACCCCATGGGATCCAGGGCAATTTGACAAATTGGATCCAAAATTGGCTTAGTGGCAGGAGGCAGGTGATGGTCGAGGGTTGTTTTCGCGATTAGAAGCCTGTGACCAGTGGTGTACCGCAGGGATCAGTGCTGGGACCCTTGCTGTTTATAGTGTACATTAATGATTTAGATGTGAATACAGGAGGCATGATCAGTAAGTTCGCTGATGACACAAAAATTGGTGGTGTCGTAAAAAGTGAGGAGGAAAGCCTTAGATTACAGGACAATATAGATGGGCTGGTAAGATGGGCAGAGCAGTGGCAGATGGAATTTAATCCTGAGAAGTGTGAGGTGATGCATTTTGGGAGGATTAACAAGGCAAGGGAATAGACAATGGATGGTAGGACCCTAGGAAGTACAGAGTGTCAGAGGGACCTTGGTGTATTTGTCCATAGATCACTGAAGGCAGCAGCACAGATAGAGAAGGTGGTTAGGAAGGCATATGGGATACTTGCCTTTGTTAGTCGAGGCACTGAATATAAGAGCAGGGAGGTTATGATGGAGCTGTATAAAACACTGGTTCAGCCACAGCTGGTGTACTGTGTACAGTTCTGGTCGCCACACTATAGGAAGGATGCAATTGCACTGGAGAGGGTGCAGAGGAGATTCACCAGCATTTTGCCTGGGCTGAAGCATTTCAGCTATGTAGAGAGACGAGATAGGCTAGGGTTATTTTCCTTAGAGCAGAGAAGGCTGAGGGGGAACCTGATTGAGGTATACAAAATTATGAGGGGCATAGATAGGGTAGATAGTAAGAAACCTTTTCCCTTAGCAGAGGTGTCAATAATCAGGCAGCATAGATTTAAGGTAAGGGACAGGAGGTTTAGAGGAGATTTGAGGGAAATTTTTTTCACCCAGAGGGTGGTTGGAATCTGGAACACACTGCCTGACGGGGCGGTAGAGGCAGGCACCCTCACTACATTTAAGAAGTATTTAGATGAGCACTTGAAATGCTATGGGCCAAGTGCCGGAAAATGGGATTAGAATAGATAGGTGCTTGATTGCCGGCATGGACACGATGGGCCAAAGGGCCTACTTCTATGCTGTATAACTCTATAACTCTATTTACAAAACTGAGAGGTGACCTGGCGAAAGTGGACTGGATGCAGCTACTTAAAGGAAAATCAGTGGCACACCAGTGGGAGTCATTCAAAAGCAAGATACTACAGGCACAGTGTAGGCATGTCCCCACAAAGATAAAGGGTGGTACTGCCAAATCGTGAGCCCCCTGGTTATCTAGAGGCTTACAGGGTAAGTTAAAGCAGAAAAAGAAAACTTATAATGATCACAAAAATCTTAATACTTTAGAAAGCCTAGAGGACTACAGACAGTGCAAGTGTGAAGTAAAAAAGGAAATTAGAAAAGCAAAGAGAGGATATGAAAAATTATTGGCAGCTAAAATCAAGGAAAACCCAAAGTTTTATCAGTACATTCAGAGCAAGAGGATAACTAAGGAAAGGGGAGGGCCTATCAGAGATGTACAAGGGAACTTATGCGTGGATGCAGAAGATGTGGCAGGGTTCTTAATGAGTTTTTTGTGTCTGTCTTCACAAAGGAGAGGGTTGATGTAGTTAAAAAGGAGTGTGAAATATTAGATACGATAAGCATAATGAGAGAGGAAGTACTAAAGGGTCTGATATCCTTGAAAGTGGATAAATCACCAGGGCCGGATGGATTGCATCCCAGGTTGTTAAAAGAAGCCAGGGAGGAAATAACGGATGCACTAAGGATCATCTTCAAATCCTCACTTGATACAGGCGAGGTACTAGACGATTGGAGGTCTGTGAATGTTGTACCATTATTTAAAAAGGGGGCGAGGAATAGGCCAACTAATTATAGGCCTGTTAGTCTGACCGCAGTGGTGGGTAAATTGTTAGAATCAATTCTGAGGGATAAGATAAACTGCCACTTAGAAAGGCACAGATTAATCAGGGTTAGCCAACATAGATTTGTCAGGGGAAGGTCATGTCTTCCTAACTTAATTGAGTTTTTTGAGGAAGTAACAAGAAGGATTGATGAGGCAAGTGCAGTGGATGTGGTCTACATGGATTTTAGTAAAACATTTGACAAGGTCCCGCATGGCAGACTGGTCAGTAAAATGAAAGCCCGTGGGAAACAGGGAATGTGGCAGGTTGGATCCAAAATTGGCTCAGTGACAGGAAACAAAGGGTAGTAGTCAAAGGATGTTTTTGGGAATGGAAAGCAGTTTCTAGTGGCATTCCACAGGGCTCAGTGTTGGGCCCTTGCTGTCTTTGGTATACGTTCATGATTTGGACTTAAATGTGGGAGGCATGATTGGGAAATTTGCTGATGACACAAAAATTGGTGATAGTGAGGAGGATAGCTGTAGACTCCAGAATGATATCAATGGTTTGGTTGAGTGGGTGGAAAAGTAGCAAATGGAATTCAATGCAGAGAAGTGTGAGGTAGTGCATTTGGAGACGGCAAATAAAGCGAGGGAATACACAATAAATGGGAGGATATTGAGAGGGATAGAAGAAGTGAGAGACTTAGAGACATTGGAGTGTATGTCTACAGGTCCCTGAAGGTGGCAGGACAGGTAGATAGAGTGGTGAAGAAGGCATATGGAATGCTTTCCTTTATTGGCCAAGGTATAGAATACAAAAGCAGGGATGTGATGCTGGAACTGTGTAAAACATTGGTTAGGCCACAGCTGGAGTATTGCATACAGTTCTGGTCACCACATTACAGGAAGGACATAAATGCTGTGGAGAGAGTACAGAGGAGAATATTGCCAGGGTTTGAATATAGCAGCTATGAGGAAAGATTGGATAGGCTAGGGTTGTTGTTCTTACAACAGAGGAGGCTGAGGGGTGACTTAATTGAGTACAAAATTATGAGGGGCCTAGATAGAGTAGACAGGAAGGACCTGTTTCCCCTAATGGAGAGGTCAATTACCAGGGGGCACAGATTTAAGGTGATTGGTAGAAGGATTAGAGGGAACATGAGGAACTGAGGGTGGTGGGTGTCTGGAATTCCCTGCCAGGAATGGTGGTGGAGGCAGAAACCCTCAATTCTTTTAAAAGGTACCTGGACATGCACCTGAAGTGCTGTAACCTTCAAAGCTATGGACCAGGTGCTGGAAGGTGGGAATAGATTGGGCAGCTAGTTTTTCGGCCGGCATGGACATGACGGGCTGAATGGCCTCCTTCGGTGCTGTAACTTTTCTATGGTTCTATGGTTCTCTCTTGTTGGTTCCATCACCACCTACTGCAGACCCAATTTAACAGATATGTCCTTTAGGACTCAGCCAGCTTGGTCAGTAATAATGCTACCGAGCTACTCGGTGATGGACATTGAAGTCCATCCATCCAGAGTACATTCTATGTCCTTGCTACCCTCCTTGCCTCTTCCAATTGGAGAAGCACTGTTTCATCAGCCGAGGGGATGGGGAGGCAGTAGGTGGTAATCAGCAGGACATTTCCTTGCACATATTTGACCTGATGCTATGAGACTTCATGGGATAGAAGTCAATGTTGAGGACTCCCAAGGAAACTCCCTCCCGACTGTATACCACTATGCTACCACCTCAAAGAACAAGAACAAAGAACAGTACAGCACAGGAACAGGCCATTCGGCCCTCCAAGCCTGCGCCGATCTTGATGCCTGCCTAAACTAACACCTTCTGCACTTCCGGGGCCCATATCCCTCTATTCCCTTCCTATTCATATATTTGTCAAGATGTCTCTTAAACGTCGCTATCGTATCTGCTTCCACCACCTCCCCTGGCAGCAAGTTCCAGGCACTCACCACCCTCTGTGTAAAAAACTTGCCTCGCACATACCCTCTAAACTTTGCCCCTCGCACCTTAAACCTATGTCCCCTAGTAACTGACTCTTCCACCCTGGGAAAAAGCTTCTGACTATCCAGTCTGTCCATGCCGCTCATAACTTTGTAAACCTCTATCATGTCGCCCCTCCACCTCCGTCGTTCCAGTGAAAACAATCCGAGTTTTTCCAACCTCTCCTCATAGCTAATGCCCTCCAGACCAGGCAACATCCTGGTAAACTTCCTCAGTACCCTCTCCAAAGCCTCCACGTCCTTCTGGTAGTGTGGCGACCAGAATTGCATGCAATATTCTAAGTGTGGCCTAACTAAGGTCCTGTACAGCTGCAACATGACTTGCCAATTTTTATACTCTATGCCCCGACCGATGAAGGCAAGCATGCCGTATGCCTTCTTGACTACCTTATCCACCTGCTTTGCCACTTTCAGTGACCTGTGGACCTGTACGCCCAGATCTCTCTGTCTGTCAATACTGCTAAGGGTTCTGCCATTTACTGTATACCTCCCACCTGCATTAGACCTTCCAAAATGCATTACCTCACATTTGTCCAGATTAAACTCCATCTGCCATTACTCCGCCCAAGTCTCCAACCGATCTATATCCTGCTGTATCCTCTGCCAATCCCCATCATTATCCGCAACTCCACCAACCTTTGTGTCGTCCACAAACTTACAAATCAGACCTGCTCATTTTCCTCCAAATCATTTATATATACTACAAACAGCAAAGGTCCCAGCACTGATCCTTGCGGAACACCACTAGTCACATCCCTCCATTCAGAAAAACACCCATCCACTGATACCCTCTGTCTTCTATGACCGAGCCAGTTCTGTATCCATCTTGCCAGCTCACCTCTGATCCCGTGTGACTTCACCTTTTGTACCAGTCTGCCATGCGGGACCTTGTCAAAGGCTTTACTAAAGTCCATATAGATAACATCCACTGCCCTTCCTTCATCGATCATCTTCGTCACTTCCTCAAAAAACTCAATCAAATAAGTAAGACACGACCTCCCCTTCACAAAACCATGCTGTCTCTCGCTAATAAGTTCATTTGTTTCCAAATGGGAGTAAATCCTGCCCCGAATAATCCTCTCTAATAGTTTCCCTACCACTGACGTAAGGCTCACTGGCCTATAATTTCCTGGATTATCCTTGCCACCCTTCTTAAACAAAGGAACAACAGTGGTTATTCTCCAGTCCTCTGGGACCTCACCTGTAGCCAATGAGGATGCAAAGATTTCTGTCAAGGCCCCAGCAATTTCTTCCCTTGCCTCCCTCAGTATTCTAGGGTAGATCCCATCGGGCCCTGGGGACTTATCTACCTTAATGCTTTGCAAGACACCCAACACCTCCTCCTTTTTGATAATGAGATGACTGAGACTATCTACACTCCATTCCCTCGGCTCATCATCCACCAAGTCCTTCTCTTTGGTGAATACTGATGCAAAGTACTCATTTAGCACCTCGCCCATTTCCTCTAGCTCCACACATAGATTCCCATCTCTGTCCTTGAGTGGGCCAACCCTTTCCCTGGTTAACCTCTTGCTCTTTATATATGTATAAAAAGCGTTGGGATTCTCCTTAATCCTGTTTGCCAATGACTTTTCATGACCACTTTTAGCCCTCCTAACTCCTTGCTTAAGTTCCTTCCTATTGTCTTTATATTCCTCAAGTGCTTCGTCTGTTCTTAGCCTTCCAGCCCTTACAAATGCTTCCTTTATCTTTTTGACTAGGCTCACAATATCCCGTGTTATCCAAGCTTCCCGAAACTTGCCAAACCTGTCTTTCTTCCTCACAGGAACATGCTGGTCCTGGATTCTAATCAGCTGATGTTTGAAAGACTCCCACATGTCAGATGTTGATTTACCCTCAAACAGCCGCCCCCAATCTAAATTCTTCCGTTCCTGCCGAATATTGTTATAATTAGCCTTCCCCCAATTTAGCACCTTCACCCGAGGACTACTCTTATCCTTATCCACAAGTACCTTAAAACTTATGGAATTATGGTCACTGCTCCCGAAATGCTCCCCCACTGAAACTTCGACCAACTGGCTGGGCTCATTCCCCAATACCAGGTCCAGTACGGCCCCATCCCTAGTTGGACTATCTACATACTGTTTCAAGAAGCCCTCCTGGATGCTCCTCACAAATTCTGCCCCATCCAAGCCCCTAGCACTAAGTGAGTCCCAGTCAATATAGGGGAAGTTAAAATCACCCACCACCACAACCCTGTTACCTTTACATCTTTCCAAAATCTGTCTACATATCTGCTCCTCTACCTCCCGCTGGCTGTTGGGAGGCCTGTAGTAAACCCCCAACATCATGACTGCACCCTTCCTATTCCTGAGCTCCACCCATATTGCCTCGCTGCATGACCCCTCTGAGGTGTCCTCCCACAGTACAGCTGTGATATTCTCCTTAACCAGTAATGCAACTCCCCCACCCCTTTTACATCTCCCTCTATCCCGCCTGAAGCTTCCAAAGCCTGGAACATTTAGCTGCCAATCCTGCCCTTCCCTCAACCAAGTCTCTGTAATAGCAACAACATCATATTTCCAAGTACTAATCCAAGCTCTAAGTTCATCTGCCTTACCTGTTATACTTCTCGCATTGAAACAAATGCACTTCAGACCACCAGTCCCCCTGTGCTCAGCAACATCTCCCTGCCTGCTCTTCCTCTTAGTCCTATTGGCCTTATTTACTATGTCCTCCTCATTTACTTCACTAGCTGTCCTACTGCTCTGGTTCCCACCCCCCCCGCCACACTAGTTTAAACCCTCCCGAGTGACGCTAGCAAACCTTGCAGCCAGGATATTAGTGCCCTTCCAGTTTAGATGCAACCCGTCCTTCATGTACAGGTCCCATCTGTCCCTGAAGAGAGCCCAATGGTCCAAATATCTGAAACCCTCCCTTCTACACCAGCTGCTCAGCCACGTGTTTAGCTGCACTATCTTCCTATTTCTTGCCTCACTGGCACGTGGCACAGGGAGTAATCCAGAGATTACAACCCTAGAGGTCCTGTTTTTTAACTTACTACCTAACTCCCTAAACTCCCCCTGCAGGATCTCATCACTCTTCCTGCCTGTCATTGGTACCGATGTGTACCACAACCTCTGGCTGTTCACCCTCCCCCTTCAGAATGCCCCCTGTCTGTTCAGAGACATCCTTGACCCTGGCACCAGGGAGGCAACATACCATCCTGGAGTCTCTTTCACGTCCACAGAAGCGCCTATCGGTGCCCCTGACTATAGAGTCCCCTATAACTATTGCTCTTCTGCGCTTTGTCCCTCCCGACTGAACAACAGTGTCAGCCGTGGTGCCACTGCTCTGGCTGCTGCTGTTTTCCCCTGATAGGTCATCCCCCCCAACAGTATCCAAAACGGTATACTTGTTAGAGAGGGGGATAGCCACAGGGGATTCCTGCACTGACTGCCTGCCCCTTCTAGCGGTCACCCATCTATCTGCCTGCACTTTGGGTGTGACCACTTCTCTAAAACTCCTGTCTATGACGCTTTCCGCCACCTGCATGCTCCTAAGTGCATCCAGTTGCCGCTCCAACCGATCCATGCGGTCTGTGAGGAGCTGCAACTGGCTACACTTCCTGCAGATGTAGTCACCCGGAACGCTGGAAGCGGCACAGACCTCCCACATCTCACAGGTGAAGCACTTCACCCCTCTAACTGACATTTCTATCACTAATTAGTTAATTAATATAAAATAAATAAATACTTATTAAATCCTTACTAAATTATGATACACTTAACTATATGGTCCCTAGTGCTAGATTTCTACTATAAATACTAAATGCTAATTAAATACAGTAATCTCCTCCCTCTGGTTTAGTTATTCTACTTGTTAATTAGTTAATTAGTGTTTTAATCAATTTTTATCAGTTTTATTTTCAAATTCTGTACAGATTCCCTGCCAGCCAATCAGGTCACAGCTTTCTTGTGATGTCACTTTTTTAGTTTTTTTTCCCCCACCCGAGGTAACTTACCGCTCTGGAACTGCGCCCTCCGAGTCTGCTCCGAGAATCCCCGAGGTACGTTTTTTATACTTACCGGTCTGGAACTCCGCCCTCCGAGTCTGCTCCGAGAATCCCCGAGGTACGTTTTTTATACTTACCGGTCTGGAACTGCGCCCTCCGAGTCTGCTCCGAGAATCCCCGAGGTACGTTTTTTTATACTTACCGGTCTGGAACTCCGCCCTCCGAGTCTGCTCCGAGAATCCCCGAGGTACGTTTTTTATACTTACCGGTCTGGAACTCCGCCCTCCGAGACTGCTCCGAGAATCCCCGAGGTACGTTTTTTATACTTACCATTCTGGAACCCTGCCCTCCGAGTCTGCCTCTGGTGGGTCTGTCCTGTCGGTGGGACAAGACATACCCAGGGATGGTGATGGTGATGTCAGGGACAGTGTTCAGTTCCATCGCGACTCCTCAGATACTGAAGTAGTGCCAGCTTTTGCAGCATTCAGGCTTGGGCTGATAAGTGGCAAGTAACATTTGTTATGACCAGATGAGAAAGAGGTCTAGGGTTCCCTTTCAGCCTTCACCTGATCTTATTGTAACAGGCTTTTATTTTTAAAAACAATTTTTAGCTCCGCCTTGGTGAATCCTTGTTCACCGTTTTCCAATGATAAGGCAAAGAAACCAGCTTTCTTAGGATTAAAGAAGAAAAGTTAAAATTTATTAAACTTAAACTTAAAATCTAATTCAGTTAACGCCTACGGATACACGATGCACCCACGCTAGTATGCATACGTGATACACACATGCAAGAGGCAGAAAAGAGCAGAAGAAAAATAAAGTGGAACAGTTTGAGGCAATATCTGAAGAGTTGTTGTTACGGTTCTTCGAGCTCACTGTAGAGTCTTGGATTGTAGGTAGATCTTGCTTTTTGTTGTGCCCCAGTATTCTTCTTAAACCTTGTTCGCTGTAGGAGACTTTTCTCTCTTGGGGTTCATGTGTCTTCAGTGGATTCAGAGGCTTGTGAGAAAGAGATGCGAGCAGATAGAAGCGATCTTCTCAGTCCAGGAGCAAACAGATGCTCTGTCTAAACTGTTTGCACAAATTCAAAAAACTCAGGTTGCCCAGCAGGTTAGTCATGTGACTATCTAGTTTGACCATGTCCATTTGTGTATCTGGCCATCTTAGCAGTCAATCTGGAATTTGAGCTCCCCCACCTTCAATGTCTGGTGATCAAAAGTCCATTGTGGGTTGAATGTGTCAGGGAATGGCTGCTTTGTCCTTCCAAACACTGTTTGTTAATATGCAAATGTATTTTCCAGCCGCGGCTGATCTGTTTAACAAGTCCTTTATTAACTCCAGTAACAGTTTAAAATCGATGTTCATGACAAAATTAATGTGCCTCATTCTTGGCAGGTGGGGGCCTAGCATGACACATTCATGCTGGCAATAACCATCTTCAACAATAGAGCATCTAATCAACTCCCCTTGATTTTCAATGGCATTACCAATGCTGAATCCCCCAGCATCAACGTCACGGGGATTATTGTTGATCAGAAACTTAACTGGACCAGCCATATAAATACTGTGTCTACAACAGCAGGTCAGGCTGGGAATCCTGTGGTGAGTATCTCACCTCCTGACTCCCCAAAGCCTGTTCGCCATCTACAAAGCACAAGTCAGGAGTGTGGTGGCCTCTTCTCCACTTACTTGGATGAGTGCAGCTCCAACAACACTCAAGAAGCATGACACCATCCAGGAAAAAGCATCCTGCTTGATTGGCACCCTGCCCACACCTTAAACATGCATTCCCTCCACCACAGACTTACCTTCGGGAGTGGAGAGTAGTCGGACTTGTATGGTAGCACCTAGAACTGGGAGCGGATAAATTCAGCACCAGGCTCGTGGCCTTCACTTACCTTCAGGAGCAGAGAGCAGTCAGGCCTCTTCAGGAGTTGGCGCGCGCTGACTGAGTTTGAAAAAATATTCGAACAGTGACATCACAGGAAAGCTGCAAGGTGATTGGTTTGTGAGTAACTGCTGTCAGGGAGTATCAATAAATAGCTGGGTTAGTAACTAAAGTAAAGAAAAAGGTAAGGTCTGCAGCTTTTTTTATTATATAGTAAGTAATGTTTTTTCGGGGAATCAAGGTCCCGAGTGTAAACAATCTCTAATTTTTGAATAATTTAAGGGAGTAATTTAAGGGTAAGTCATGACAGGGCAGCTTGGGAGCATGGCGTGCTCCTCCTATGCAATGTGGGAAGTCAGGGACACTTCCAGTGTCCAGGGTGAACATGTATGCAGGAAGTGTCTCCAGCTGCAGCTACTCGGAATCCACATTTCAGATCTGGAGCGGCGGCTGGGGAAACTGTGGAGCATCTGCGAGGCTGAGATAGCACGTACAGGGAGGGGGTCACACCCCAGGTAAAGACTGCTCAGGCAGAAAGGGAAAGGGTGACCGCCAGGCAGAGTAGAAGAACGAGGGAGGTCGTGCAGGAGCCCCCTGGATCCATCTCCCTCTCTAACAGATTTTCCCCTTTGAATACTGTCGGGGGAGATAGCTTCTCGGGGGAATGCAGCAAGAGCCAAGTCTGTGGCACCACAGGTGGCTCAGCTGCACAGGAGGGGAGGAAAAGGAGTGGGAGAGCTACAGTGATAGGGGATTCTATCGTAAGGGGTATAAATAGGCATTTCTGTGGCCGCAAACGTGACTCCAGGATGATATGTTGCCTCCCTGGTGCTAGGGTCAAGGATATCACAGAGTAGCTGCAGGACATTCTGAAGGGGAAGGGTGAACAGTCAGAGGTCGTGGTTCACATTGGTACCAAGGACATAGGAAGAAAGAGGGATGAGGTCCTGCAACAAAAATTTAAGGAGCTAGGTAGCAGATTAAAAAGCAGCACCTCAAAGGTTGTCATCTCTAGATTACTCCCAATGCCACCTGCTGGTGAGTATAGGAATAGGAGGATAGAGCAGATGAATGCAGAGCTGAGGAGATGGTGCAGGAGGAAGGGCTTTAGTTTCCTGGATCAATGGGTCTGTTTCTGGTGAAGGTGGGACCTGTACAAGTCGGACAGGGAGATTTGCTAGTGCTGTTGTTGGGGGGGGAATGGGAGGGGGTGGGTGGTTGGGGGTGGGGTAGGCGGGGGAGTGTAAACTAATTTGGCAGGGGGATGGGATACAGAGTGGAGGTACAGTAGGGGGTGATGCACAGTCAAATATAGAAGAGAAACTAAGTCAGTCTGGAAGGCAGAGCAAATATAGACCGATTAATACACAAGGGAATTATGTAAGGTTGGATTGCATCGATTTTAACACAAGGGATCTTACTAGTAAGGCAGATGAATTGAGGCCATTGATTAACACAAGGGAATATGATATTATTGCTATCACAGAGACATGGTTGAGGGAGAGGCAGGACTGGCAGCTCAATATTCCAGGGTATAGAATCTTCAGGTGTAACAGTGGGGGGTGTAAAAGAGGAGGTGACATTGCACTGTTGATCAAGGAGACAATTACTGCAGTAAAGAAGGATGATATCATAGATAGTTCCTCAAATGAGGCCCTATGGGTAGAACTTAACAACAAAAAGGGGGCAATTACTTGGCTGGGACCGTACTACAGGCTCCAAATAGTCAGGGAGAGAGAGAGGAACTGATGTAGGCAAATCTCAGAGAGGTGTCAAAATAATAGGGTAATAATAGTAGGAGATTTCAACTTCCCCAATATTAACTGGGATAGTCTTAGTGAAAAAGGCTTAAAGGGGGCAGAATTCTTAAAGTGCATCCAGGAGAGCTTTTTGAGCCAGTATGTAGAAAGTCCTACAAGAGAAGGGGCAGTACTGGACCCAATCCTAGGGAATGAGGCCAGACAAGTGGTAGAAGTGTCAGTGGGGGAGCATTTCGGGGACAGTGACCATAACTCTGTAAGATTTAAGGTAGTTATGGAAAAGGACAAAGAGAGACCGGAAATAAAGATACTGAATTGGGGGAAGGCCAATTTCAAGATGATAAAACAGGATCTGGCCAAGGTGGACTGGGAGCAGCTACATGTAGGAAAGTCTACATTAGACCAGAGGGAGTCATTCAAAAAGGAAATAGTGAGAGTTCAGAGCCAACATGTTCCCATAAAGGTGAAGGGTAGGACCAACAAGTCGAGGGAACCCTGGATGTCAAGGAATATAGGGGATTGGATAAGGAAAAAATAGGAGGCTTATGGCAGATTCAAAGCGCTGAAAACAGCGGAGGCCCTAGAGGAGTATAGAAAGTGCAGAGGATATTTTAAAAAGTAATTAGGAGAGCGAAGAGGGGGTATGAAAAAACACTGTCGGGCAAGATAAAGGAAAATCCCAAGGCATTTTATAAGTATATTAAGGACAGGAGAATAAACAGGGAAAGAGTAGGGCCCATCAGGGACCAAAGTGGCAATCTGTGTGTGGAGCCGGAGGACGTAGGTGAGGTTTTAAATGATTACTTTTCATCTGTGTTCACTATGGAGAAGGACAATGTAGGTGCAGAGATCAGGGAGGGGGATTGTGATATACTCAAACAAATTAGCATTGAAAGGGAGGAGGTATTAGCTGTTTTAGTGGGCTTAAAAGTGGATAAATCCCCAGGCCCAGATGAGATGTATCCCAGGCTGTTATGTGAGCCAAGGGAGGAGATAGCAGGGGCTCTAACACAAATTTTCAAATCCTCTCTTACCACAGGAGAGGTGTCAGAGGACTGGAGGACAGCGAATGTGCTAACATTATTCAAGAAGAGTAGCAGGGATAAACCATGTAATTACAGGCTGGTGAATCTAACATCAGTGGTGGGGAAACTATTGGAAAAAATTCTGAGAGGCAGGATTAAAATCCATTTGGAGAGGCAGGGATTAATCTAGAATAGTCAGCATGGCTTTGTCAGGGGGAGATCATGTCTAATAATCTTGATTGAATTTTACGAGGAGGTGACTAGATGTGTAGGTGAGGGTAAAGCAGTTGATGTAGTATACATGGACTTGAGTAAGGCTTTTGATAAGGTCCCGCATGGGAGTTTGGTTAAGAAGGTAAGAGCCCATGGGATCCTGGGCAATTTGGCAAATTGGATCCAAAATTGGCTTAGTGGCAGGAGGCAGAGGGTAATAGTCGAGGGTTGTTTTCACGATTGGAAGCCTGTGACCAGTGGTGTATCAAAGGGATCGGTGCTGGGTCCCTTGCTGTTTGTAGTGTACATTAATGATTTAGACGTGAATATAGAAGGTATGATCAGTAAGTTCACAGATGACACAAAAATTGGTAGTGTTGTAAATCGTGAGGAGGAAAGTCTTAGATCACAGGATGATATAGATGGGCTGGTAAGATCGGCAGAGCAGTGGCAAATGGAATTTAATCCTGAGAAGTGTGAGGAGATGCATTTTGGGAGGACTAACAAGGCAAGAGAATTTACAATGGATGGTAGGACCCTAGGAAGTACAGAGGGTCAGAGGGACCTTGGTGTACTTGTCCATAGATCACTGAAGGCAGCAGCACAGGTAGATAAGGTGGTTAGGAAGGCATATGGGATACTTGCCTTTATTAGCCAAGGCATAGAATATAAGAACAGGGAGGTTATGATGGAGCTATATAAAACACTAGTTAGGCCACAGCTGGAGTACTATGTGTAGTTCTGGTCACCACACTATAGGAAGGATGTGATTGCACTGGAGAAGGTGCAGAGGAGATTCACCAGGATGTTGCCTGGGCTGGAGCATTTCAGCTGTGAAGAGAGACTGGATAGACTAGGGTTATTTTCCTTAGAGCAGAGAAGGCTGAGGGGGGACCTGATTGAGGTGTACAAAGTTATGAGGGGCATAGATAGAGTAGACAGGAAGAAACTTTTTCCCTTAGCGGAGGTGTCAATGTGTCAATAACCAGGAGGCATAGATTTAAGGTAAGGGGCAGGAGGTTTAGAGGGGATTTGAAGAAACTATTTTCATCCAGAGGGTGGTTGGAATCTGGAACACACTGCCTGAAGAGGTGGTAGAGGCAGGAATCCTCACAACATTTAAGCAATATTTAGCTGAGCACTTGAAACACCTTAGCATACAAGGCTACGGGCCAATTGCTGGAAAATGGGATTAGAATAGATAGGTTTGATGGCTGGCATGGACACAGTGCGCCAAAGGGCCTGTTTCTGCGCTGTATAACTCTATGATTCTATGACAGATGCACAGTGGCAGCAGTGTACATCATCTACAACGTGCACTGCAGCAACTCACCAAGGGTCCTCTGACAGCACCTTCCAAACCTGCCACCTCTACCACCTGGAAGAACCAAGGCAGAAGACACAGGAGAAGACCACCACCTGCAATTTTTCATCCAAGTCACACATACCATCCTGTCTTGGAACTATATCACCGTTCCCTCACTGTCACTGGGTCAAAATCCTGGAACTCCCTCCCTAACAGCACTATGGGTCTACCTACACCCCAAGGACTGCAGCGGTTCAAGAAGGCAGCTCACCACCACCTTCTCAAGAGCAATCTGGGATAGGCAATAAATGTTGGCCTTGCCAACAACATTCGTATCCCATCAATGAATAATTAAAATGTTAACAGTCCTGAACCACCCAATTCACAACATGTCAACCAAAACCAAACTAAAATTATACTTTTAACCGAAGCAGTGCAAAATATAATACTTAAAACAGTTTACCAAAAATAGACTTCAGAAATTATTATGTGCATTTGTATGTGTTTCTTTTTCTCAAAATGATGTAGAGAAAAACATCGAGAAAATACCTGGGTCAATGGCAAACTCTACTTCTGAGATTCAAATTTGGCTGCTGTAACTGCAGTTGATGTGTCATATTATGAATATATTGCGGTATGTTTTCTCCTGGAGGCATCAGAAGGACTAATCCACTATTGTTTGAATCCCATTCATCGTCACCTGCTCACTCTTATTCTAGGAGTTGAACTGACATTTTGATTGACATTGCTAAACACTATGCTTGTCAGAAGAGTTGGAATCCCATTAGTTTAATAGTCTGAAGGTTTCAAGTGATTAAACATTGTAAAGTTTCTTTGACTTGCAGTCATGACTGAGGAAAGAATTCTAAATTGTAGCATTACAACATAATCCCTTCACCTGAATTTGTTTGCCTTCTAGATTCCAGAATTAATATAATTGGTTTCTGGTGGTTTTGCATTTAGAGATAGTCGTGTATGGCTTAATGTTACATAATATCACTCACATTAGGAATATAAGAACAGGAGTAGGCCATTCAGCCCTCGAGCCTGTTCCGCCATTCAGTTAGATCATGGCTGATTTGTAACTCAACTCCATTTACTAGCCGTAGCTTCATATCCCTTGATACCCTTACCCAAATTGGCCATTGTAAATTGCCCCTGTTGTAGGTAGGTGGTAGGAGAATGGTGGGGATGTGGTAGGGAATATAGGATTAATATAAATGGGTGGTTGTTGGTCGGCACAGACTTGGTGGGCTGAAGGGCCTGTTTCAGTGCTGTATGACTATCTCTCTCTCTCACCATCTGTGCTGTCACCTGCTGTTTAAACCTTCATTCATTCATTTGTTACCTCTAGACTTGACTATTCCAATGCACTCCTGGCTGTGCTCCCACATTCTACTCTCCGTTAACTTAAGGTCATCCAAAACTCTGCTGCCAGTGCCTTTACTTGCGCCAAGTTCCATTCCCCTATCACCCCTGTGCTCCCTCACCTACATTGGCTCCCAGTCAAGCAGCATCTTGATTTTAAAATCTTCATCCTTGTTTTGAACTCCCTCCATGGCCTCATCCCTCCCTATCTGTGTAATCTGCTCCAGCCCGACAATCCTCCAGGATATCTGTGCTCCTCTAATTCTGGCACGTTATGCATCCCTGATTTTAATCGCTCCACCATTAGCTGCTGCGCCTTCAGTTGCCTAGGCCCCAAGCTCTGGCATACCCTCCCTACACCTCTCCACCTCACTTTTCTCCTTAAAACCAACCACTTTGTTCCTTGGAAAAAGAATTTCATCGTTTTGATCAAGTTGGCTGAGGACACAACCTTGTAGTTGATTTATAACCATTTTTTAGTATTCTGACTAATAAAGGAACTGCTACCAAATTCAAACAAGAAAAAAAGTCCAGCCATCTAGCATAGTGTGTGTTCTAAAATAAGGCAAAGTCTTTGCAGTCTGGGCAAGAGCACAGGCCCCAACTTCCAGTTCACAGGGAATGTGAGGACTGCTTGTGAGAAATGTTCTGAGACTGTTGACCGGAACAGTCTGTTGAAATACTCTTAAACTAGATCACAGCAAGCTGCGAAAGATATCTGTCCAATCACAAACACATCTGTTGCTTCAACTTGTGAAATCTGATCTGAATTTGTAGCAACAATTTCTGCAGCAGTTATCTAGATCTCCCACCAGAGCTTGGTGGGAAGTTGGGTAGAACCACTGGAAACAGCTGTTTAGGTCCTTTCTCACTGTTCTTCCGAAGTTCTAAACTATGCTCTTTAAAACCTACCTCTTTGACCAAGCTTTTGGTCATCTGCCCTAATATCTCCTTTTGTAGCTCAGTGTCAAACTTTTGTTTTATAACATATCTGTGAAGCAGCTTGGGACATTTTAATGTGTTAAAGGTGCGATATAAATACCAATTGTTGTTGCTGAAGTTGCAAATGAGAGATTGGGAGCGCCCGCCCCCAACAGAAATTCTACCGCTTAATTTCTCTCATTCCATGATGAATGGGACAGCATGAAATAACTTTTCATCCAGTAAGATGCTGATTGCCAACAGGTCAATTTTAATCCTCAGATCATACAGCTCTGCAAGAGCAGATTAGTACAATGGTACATTTTTCAAGATCATAGAGAAACAGCATCTGCTTGCAGAATGTAATCTTTTACCACACAGGGAGAAAATCATTCTATCATATAAAAGAAAGACTTGTATTTGTATAATAAAAGCAAAATACTGCAGATGCTGGAAATCTGAAACAAAAACAAAAACTGCCGGAAATACTCAGCGGGTCTGGCAGCATCTGTGGAGAGAGAAGCAATGTTAACGTTTCAGGTCTGTGATCTGATGAAAGAACCTGAAATGTTAACTTTGCTTCTCTCTCCACAGATGCTGCCAGACCTGCTGAGTATTTCCGGCAGTTTTTGCTTGTATTTGTATAGTTCCTTCCATGGCCTCGCGATGTTCCAAAAGAATGAATAAAGCAAGATCTCTCATTTATATAGCGCCTTTCAGGGCCTCAAGACATCACAAAGCGCTTTACCGCTAAGGAAGTACTTTTGAAGTTTCATCATTGTCGTAATTGATACAATCAGGTGAGAGGGGTCAAAGGGCTCCCCTCTTTTCCCTCTCCTTGTTTGACCACAACAGGTTTATTTCTTTTTTAAAGTGAATATATTTGCCAATTCAGTGAATATTTAAGTATTTACGTGTTATGATCATAAAAATAACTAATCGGACAGGTTTTCTTGAGTTTAGCAAAGAAAGAATTGAGCTTTATTGTACTTAAACCGATCTAAGTAAAATAATAAACTACACTACAACTTTCACACACACACACACACACACACATAGGTAACAGAGTGGGGAAGGATAGATTGGTCGGATTAGAGTCCAGAGCAAATAAAAAGAGGTATACTGTCAGTGAAGGTTGGTGACCTGGCTGGCTTCAGGCTGAATTCAGTAGTCCTGAGGCTTCCAGTTTGCAGATATGGACAGCTCCTGGACAGTTCTCCTGGAAACAGCGATACGGATGATTTCCTTCATGGGATCTCTGTCTGCAGCAGTGATAGAACTAGGTGGTTACAGCCAGCAAGCAGGGTTCAAAGATTGCAAGGTGAACTGGAGAGAGAGGGAGGAGGGACCCCACTTGGGTCTTCCCTTGTCAGTGTCTAGCTGCTTGTCTGGCTGCTGCAGAGAAAACACCAGCTTAAGTACACATATGGTGGGCTTGTCACATGACCATCACCCAGTGATTCGACATGATGGTTACCAGTGCATATTCATTCTTGCAACTTCATCAGCCCATGTCTAGGAATTCCCTTCTCTCAACCAGGGTACATTGTTCAAGTAATAAAAACAAGAAATGCTGGAAATACTCAGCAGGTCTGGCAGCATCTGTGGAAAGAGAAGCAGAGTTAACGTTTCGGGTCAGTGATTCTTCTTCAGAACTGACAAATATTAACCTTTGACATTTCTAATATTTGTCAGTTCCGATGAAGGATCACTGACACGAAACGTTAACTCTGCTTCTCTTTCCACAGATGCTGCCAGACCTGCTGAGTATTTCCAGCATTTCTTGTTTTTATTTCAAATTTCCAGCATCCTCAGTATTTTGCTTTTACATTGTTCAAGTAATTAGGTTTGAGTGATTCATCTCAATTTAATGTCCAAGTGATAGCCTTAATGTTCTGCTAATGGGAGCAGGATAGGTAGTCCACTCAGATTCCCAGGTTCTTGCTGGGACTGGGCAGACAGCTCGTCTCCATCTCGATGCATTGGAATGTGGAGTATAGTGATGTAAATTGCGATGACCATCTTAGCTGTTAGTAAAGGAAAATCCCAAGGTGTTTTATAATTATATTAAGGGCAAGAGGGTAACCAGGGAAAGAGTAGGGCCCATTAGGGACCAAAGTGGCAATCTGTGTGTGGAGCCGGAGGACATAGGTGAGGTTTTAAATGATTACTTTTCATCTGTGTTCACTATGGAGAAGGACAATGTAGGTATCGAGATCAGGGAGGGGGAAATGTGATATACTTGAACAAATTAGCATTGAAAGGGAGGAAGTATTAGCTGTTTTAGCGGGCTTAAAAGTGGATAAATCTCCAGGCCCAGATGAGATGTATCCCAGGCTGTTATGTGAGCCAAGGGAGGTGATAGCAGTGGCTCTAACTCAAATTTTCAAATCCTCTCTGGCCACAGGAGAGGTACCAGAGGACTGGAGGACAGCGAATGTGGTAACATTATTCAGGAAGGGTAGCAGGGATAAACCAGGTAATTACAGGCCGGAGAGTCTAACATCAGTGGTTGGGAAACTATTGGAAAAAATTCTGAGGGACAGGATTAAACTCCACTTGGAGAGGCAAGGATTAATCAGGGATAGTCAGCATGGCTTTGTTAGGGGGTGATCGTGTCTAACAAACTTGACTGAATTTTTCAAAGAGGTGACTAGATGTGTAGACGAGGGTAAAGCAGTTGATGTAGTCTACATGGACTTGAGTAAGGCTTTTGATAAGGTCCCACATGGGAGATTTGTCAAGAAGGTAAGAGCCCATGGGATCCAGGGCAATTTGGCAAATTGGATCCAAAATTAGCTTAGTGGCAGGAGGCAGAGAGTGATGGTCAAGGGTTGTTTTTGCGAGTGGAAGCCTGTGACCAGTGGTGTACCAAAGGGATCGGTGCTGGGACCCTTGCTGTTTGTTGTGCACATTCATGATTTAGATGTGAATATAGGAGGCATGATTAGTAAATTCGCAGATGACACGAAAATTGGTGGTCGTAAATAGTGAGGAGGAAAGCCTTAGATTACAGGACAATATAGATGGGCTGGTAAGATGGGCAGAGCAGTGGCAAATGGAATTTAATCCTGAGAAGTGTGAGGTGATGCATGTTGGGAGGACTAACAAGGCAAGGGAATATACAATGGATGGTAGGATCCTAGGAAGTACAGAGGGTCAGAGGGACCTTGGTGTACTTGTCCATAGATCACTGAAGGCAGCAGCACAGGTAGATAAGGTGGTTAGGAAAGCATATGGGATACTTGCCTTTATTAGCTGAGGCATAGAATATAAGAACAGGGAGGTTATGATGGAGCTGTATAAAACGCTAGTTAGGCCACAGCTGGAGTACTGTGTACAGTTCTGGGCACCACACTATAGGAAGGATGTGATTGCACTGGAGAGGGTGCAAAGCAGATTCACCAGGATGTTGCCTGGGCTGGAGCATTTTAGCTATGAAAAGAGACTGGATAGGCCAAGGTTGTTTTCCTTAGAGCAGAGAAGGCTGAGGGGGGATCTGATTGAGGTATACAAACTATTGAGGGGCATAGATAGGATAGGTAGGAAGAAACTTTTTCCCTTAGCGGAGGGGTCAATAACTAGGGTACATGGATTTAAGGTAAGGGGCAGGAGGTTTGAAAAGGGATTTGAGGAAAAACCTTTTTCACCCGGAGGGTGGTTGGAATCTGGAACACGCTGCCTGAAGTGGTAGTAGAGGCAGGAACCCTCACAACATTTAAGAAGTATTGAGATGAGCACTTGAAACGCCATAGCATACAAGGCTACGGGCCAAGTGCTGGAAAATGGGATTAGAATAGATAGGTGCTTGATTGCCGGCACGGACTCGATGGGCCAAACGGCCTGTTTCTGTGCTGTATAACTCTATGACTCTAAAGTCATCATTCGATACAGCACGCTTTTGTGATATAATGTGGGAAAAATGGCAGCCAATTTGTGCACAGCAAGGCCCATAAAAACAGCAATGCGATAATGACCAGATAATTGCTGTGATGCTTGTTGAGGGATAATTATTGGCGATGGCACCAGGGAGAACTACCCTGCTCTTCTTTGAAATAGTGCCAAGGGGTCACTTACATCAACCTGAAAGGTCAGACAGGCACTCAGATTAATATCTCAGCTGAAAGACGGCAGCTAAGCACTTCACAGCCAATGAATTAATGTTTGAAGTTTGGTAATTATTGTTTCTATAGGGAAACATTGGCAGCCAGCCTACAGAAAAAAAGTGTAACATCACAGGAAAATAGGTTGGTTGGGTGAGTATTCTTTTTTTCTCTCTAAACTAGGGCATTGCTTTAAACTAAGAGCCCATAAATTAAAAATTTCAATCAGGGTAAGTAAAACAGTAAGTGAACTAATAATAATATTAACATAGAGCAGCTTCGCCTGAATGCAGATTTCACCAGAGTACAAGGGAATTTGGCAAGTGTGGGAATTTGGTGAAATGGGGGGGACTAATGTTACAGACAGAATTGAGAGAGAACTGAAACCCCACTTCCCTTCCCTTCCCTTTACTGTCCGCAATCAATGTGTTTGAAAAGGAAGAGTGTGTGGCCAATTTGAATAACCAGCAGCACGCTTTTCGTGGCTTTAAATAAAGAGGATTATTTTTATTCACATGTTCATCCTGAGCGTCTGGCGCTGTGTCACTCATTCACCGGTCTCACACACTTGAGAAAGAAAGCTGTTAAAGAGGATAGTGCACTGTTACTAATTACAATGAAAGGAATACTTTGTAATTCATGTGATTTTGGCTCATTCTGGGAAAAAGGCATGCTTTGCAGTCCCGGTGAAGAAGTTGCTTTTACTCCTGAAGTGTAGTTTGGTGAATTTGATAACTGGATCAGATGGGGAAGAATTTGTTAAAGGAATCAGATGAGGAAGAATTTGTTAAGTGTGTCCAGGATAGTTTTCTGAAGCAGTATGTGGATGACCCTACTAGAGAAAGGGCTACACTCGACCTCCTCTTAGGAAATGAGGATGGGCAGGTGGTTGATGTGTCAGTGGGGGAGCACTTTGGGACCAGTGATCATAACTCTATTAGCTTCAAGATAGTTATGGAAAAGGATAGGACTGATCCTCAGGTTGAAGTCCTAAATTGGGGGAAGGCGAATTTCGATGGCATCAGACAGGAACTCTCAAAAGTTGAATGGGAGAGGCTGTTTACAGGTAAAGGGACGTCTGGCAAGAGGGAGGCTTTTAAAAGTGAGATAGGAAGAGTTCAGGGCCGGCATGTTCCTGTTAGATGGAAGGGCAAGGCTGGCAAGTTTAGGGAACCTTGGTTGATGAGGGATATTGAGGGTCTGGTCAGGACAAAGAAGGAGGCATATGCCAGATTTAGGCAGCTGGGATCGAGCGAGTCCCTCGAGGAGTATAGGGGATGTAGGACTACACTTAAGAAGGAAATTAGGAGGGCGAAAAGGGGCCATGAGATTTCCCTGGCAGATAAGATAAAGGAAAATCTTAAAAGATTCTATAAGTATATTAAGAGTACAAGGGTAGCTAGGGAGAGAGTAGGTCCCCTTAACGATCAGTGTGGCAATCTATGTGTGGAGCCACGGGAAATGGGCGAGGTCTTAAATGAATATTTCTTGTCTGTATTTACCGTGGAGAAGTTCATGGAAGCTAGTGAGTTCAAGGAAGGGAACGCCAATATCCTGGAGCATATCAATATTACAAAGGAGGAGGTATTGGAGGTTTTGAAGCGCATTAAGCTGGATAAATCCCCAGGGCCTGACCAGGTGTATCCTAGGATGCTATGGGAAGCAAGGGAGGAGATTGCTGGGGCCCTGGCAGAGATTTTTGTATCATCGTTAGCCACGGGTGAGGTACCGGAAGACTGGAGGATAGCTAATGTTGTGCCTTTATTTAAGAAGGGCAGCAGGGATAAGCTAGGGAACTACAGGCCAGTGAGCCTTACATCAGTGGTGGGAAAGTTATTGGAAGGGATTCTGAAAGACAGGATTTATATGCATTTGGAAAGGCATGGTCTTATTAGGGATAGTCTGCATGGCTTTGTTTAAATTTATGAATAAGACATGACTTTACTGGGCATGACAGCTAAGTTGCAGTAGAACATATAACTAAATTTAATAATTTAAATGAGGTTAGTACCTAGATTAAAAACTATAAATAGACAATGGAGTGATATTGCAAATCCAATTAGTTAAATAAAATACAATAGCGATGGCAGGGTAGGTGATGTGTTGCAGCTATAGCATGTGGGAGCTGGTAGAAACCACATCTGCAGCCTACGTCTGTATTCGAGGAATTTCAGCTCAGCGGTGATGAGCTGGAGTCCAAGATTCAGACACTGCAATTCATTAGAGAGGGAGAAGGTTAGCTGGACACTTCTCTCTAGGAGGCAGTCACATGCCTTAGGTAAAGTACTTCAGATTTGGTCTGCGGTCAGGGACAGGAGGGTGTGGCTACTGTGAAGGAATGAGGGATTATAAGGTTAAAAAAGTTATTTTCCTATGAATGAAGGATTAAAATTTTTGTTAAAGGGATCATCTTCCTAGAAGGTTAAAGAGGTTCATGGGCATGCCTCTGATGTGCCTTCGTGTTGAAGGACTTGCCTCAGTTGAGAACACAGAAGCAGCTTCTGATAAGGACGATTCACTCCCTAATGTTACAAAACTCACCACACGGCAAAACATTGATAACAGTTTTGCAAACAGTCATGAAAGCTACTACAGTGTAATAATTGATAAGGTGGTCTTATGCCGATAGCCCTAAACCACAGACAACCGAATTTTTGGCAAAACTTTCCAAACCCCCAAAAAAACTGAATTATAATCTTGAAACACAGTTAGATAACTAATCAAAAATTGACCACCACGAGAGACTCGCAGCTTGCTGCTGGCCTAGCTTTCTTAGAAATCAAAGAAGGTGGACCTTAACTAGAAATTAACAGTTATACAGCCTTATTTGAGAAATAAAAGGTGGATGAACTACTGACAGAAGAGGTAACACCCCTATACGTAAGAAATGAGTTATGCAACTAGAAGCACTTTATAAATATTGGAAGCACACATTGGATTTTTAGATTCATTGGACTCGGTCCAACGTGTCTCACAGTAAAGGTGAGGGTGAGGCAATGATAGTTCTCCCTTTAACTGGGACAGAGGTATCTCGCTAAACTCTGTTCTCTTCTACTCAGGGTTTTAAGGTAAATGTTACTTCAACAATTGATGGATATCTTACTTAAATATTTTACTGTAACAATATTTAGATTTAAAAATTGGATTCTCTACAAGAAACGAGATTATAGTTTTTTTCTTTTCCTAGAGCTATTAACACTATGATTGACTGTCTCACTAATTGTGAATTGCATGTTCAGTTCTTTAATAAACTTTTATATAATTTAAAATTATATTGTCTCATATTGTCTTTTGTATCGCGAACACGTGAACCCATCTCCATACCCTCTTTGGTGGGGAGGTACATTACTGAGGAGAGATTCCTGGACCCTTCCAATATCTGGATTAGTATTTTCAGACTGAAACTTGTTAAAAAGCCTATCTGGAGGATGGTAATATTCTCAGCTTGTTCCTTTGCTTTAGGGAGAGTTAGATCAGATTTTCCAGATCCATTCGAGGGTCTTTGGGATCTGTCTTTCTCAACTTTAAGTGAGGGTGATCATCTGAGAAGAACACCTGAACCAGGATAGCCCCCAAAAAGGGCTAGGATTATAATCCACCATGCTACAAGTGAGGCAGATATGGGGATCCAGAAGTTGGCATTGGAGGACCTTGCGCTTGTCCAACAGGTACAAGGTTCTTGCAGCCTGTGTGGATGAGAGCAGGGACTGCTGGGAGGATGAGCAAACTGACTACAGCACCATGGTACAGAGGGCCATTCAAGACAGGGGAGTAGTGGTAGGTGACCATATAGTTAGGGGGATTATATACTGTTCTAAGCAGCTGAGAGTGTGAGTTCCGAAGGTTGTATTGCCCGACCAGTGCTGGGGTTAAGGACATCTCCTCAAGTCTGGAGAGGAACCTGAAGTGGGAGTGGAAAGATCCAGTTGTCGTGGTCCATGTAGGTACAAATGACATAGATAGGGTAAGGATCTGTTCAGGGAATATGAGCAGTTAGGGGCTAAATTAAAAGCAGAACCAGAAAGCTAATAATTTCTGGATTGCTACCTGAGATCAGAGCATTGAATGCTCGGGCCCAAAGATTGGTGTATGAAAAATGGGTTTCAATTCATAGGACACTGGTACCAGTACTGGGGAAAGAAGGAGCTGTTCCATTGGGACGGGCTTCACTTGACCTGTGCTAGGACCAGTGTCCTGGTGAATTGAATAAATAGGGCTGTAGAGAGCATTGCACTAAATAGTGGGGGTGAGGGGAGGGGAGGGGAAATATAGAAAGTTAGAGAAAGGACAAAGCAATAGTGCAGGTAGCAATATGGATAATGATAATCACAGTGTGACAGGAAGGTACAGAGCATACAAACATAAAAGTGCTCCAGCAAATAGGGTCAGAGTAGGGAAAAATGATAAAAAATATAAAATTAAAGGCTCTTTATCTAAATGCATGCAGCATTCATAGCAGATAGATGTACTGAAGGGACAAATAGAAATAAATAGAGATGATCTGATAGCTATTACATAGTTGTAATGTAACCAAAGCTGGGAACAATATTCGAAGGTATTTGATATTTCAGAAGGTTAGGCAGAAAGGAAAAAGAGGTGGGGTAGCTCTGAGATCGGTACAGTAGTGAGAAATGATCTTGGCTCAGAAGAATAGATATAGAATCAGTTTGTGTGGAGATAAGAAATAGCAAGGGAAAGAAGTCACTGGTGGGAGTAGTTCATAGGCCCCCTAACAGTAGTTACACTTTAGAATAGAGTATAAATCAAGAAATAAGGGGGGGGGGGGGCTTGTAAGAAAGTTACTGCAATAATTGTGAGTGATTTTAATCTTCATATAGATTGAACAAATCAAATTGACAAAGGTAGCTTTGAGGACAAGTTCATAGAGTGTATTTAGGACAGTCTCTTTGAACAATACATTGTGAAACAAACCAGGGAACAGGTTAATTGAGATCTGGTAATGTATATTGAGACAGGATTAATTAATAATCTCATAGTAAAGGATTGTCTAGGGAATAGTGATCATAACATGATGGAATTTTGTATTCAGTTTGAGGGTGAGAAACTTGGGCCTGAAACTAGTGGCTTAGGGCTGAATTTTATAAGCCCACCACCAATGCGAAAAAAATGGCGGTCTGCGACAAAGAGCCACCATGATTCCAAGCGTGGTGACTCATTTAAATAGCCAGGGCGGGCCACCCCTCAGCGCGCAGGCGCTGACGCCATTTTTAAAGGGCTGTCAGCCCTATCGGGAAATTTAAATAAAGGGAAATAAAATTGAAGTAAATAAATGCATCTCATTTTCCCCACCCCCACCAATAACGATTAAATTAATAATTTGTCCTCTCCCCCCAAAAACACTTACCTTTACCATCGCACCTTCCCCCACAAACTGCACAAACTTTCAACTACAACCCTTCTCACCATCCCCTACACCCATGACATTAATTTGACCCTGAGTCCTTCCCCCACCCCCCGTACTGATAAATTTACCTCCCCCCCTTCGCTCCCCACAAGTGTTCCGCCTCATTTCCCCAGATGGGCATCAGAAGGCGCGGCAGTGCGGGCTGCCGGGCTGAAGATCACAGCGGGACATCAGTAGGCGACGTAAGATAATAATTTCTTAGTCTTCCTTAGACTCGGGGGTGATGCCAGAGGACTAGAGAATTGCAAACGTTCCACCCTTGTTCAAAAAAGGGTGTAAAGATAAGCCCAGCAACTACAGGCCAGTCAGTTTAACTTCGGTGGTGGGAAAATTTCTAGAAAAAATAATTTGGGACAAAATCAATAGTCACATGGACAAATGCGAGTTAATTAAGGAAAGCCAGCATGGATTTCTTAAGGGAAAATCATGTTCAATCAACTTGTTGGAGTTTTTTGAGGAGGTAACAGAGACGGTTGATGAGGGAAATGCAATTGATGTGGTGTACATAGACTTTCAAAAGGCATTTGATGCAATGTGACACAACAGACTTGTGAGCAAACTTGTAGCTCATGCAACTAAAGGAACGGTAACAACATGGATACAAAATTGGTTGAGTGACAGGAAACAAAGAGTAGTGGTTAATGGATGTTTTTTGGGCTGGAGGCAGGTTTGTAATGGAGCTCCCCAGGGATTAGTGTTGGGACGCTTGCTTTCCCTGATATATATTAATGACCTAGACCTTTGTGTACAAGGCAAAATTTCAAAGTTTGCAGATGATATGAAACTTGGAAGCATTCTGAACTGTGAGGAGGATAGTGTAGAACTTCAAAAGGACATAGACAAATTGGTGGAATGGGCAGACAGGTGGCAGATGAAGTTCAAAGCAGAGAAATGTGAAGTGATTCATTTTGGTCAGAAGAACATGGAGAGACAAAATAAAATAAAGGGTACAATTCTAAAGGGGGTGCAGGAGCAGAGGGACCTAGGTGTATATATGCATAAGTCATTAAAGGTGACAGGACAGGTTGAGAGCGCGGTTAATAAAGCATACAGTATTCTGGGCTTTCTGAATAGGGGTTTAGAGTACAAGAGCAAGGAAGTCTGTATTTGCAAGCGCAAATAGAGACAAATGAGTATGATTTAGTGGTGATTACTGAGACATAGTTGCAGGGAAAGCAGGTTTGAGAATTGAATATCCAAGGATACTCAGTATTTCGGGAGGACAGGCAGGAAGGAAAAGGAGGTGGTGTAGCTTTGCTAGTAAAGGAAGAGATCAGTGCTGTCGGGAGAAACGATATAGGCACTGGAGATCAAGATGTAGAATCAGTCTGGGTAGAAATAAGAAATAGCAAGGGAAAGAAGTGGGAGTAATCTGTAGGTCCCCAAACAGTAGTTCCGCAGTGGGGCACAGTATAAACCAGGAAATACTGGGGGCCCTAATAAAGGTACGGCAATAATCATGGGTAATTTTAATATGCATATAGACTGGATTAATCAAATTGACAAGAGTAGCCTCGAGGGAGAGTTGTATTAGAGATTGTTTTTTGGAGCAATATGTTGTGGAACCAACCAGGGAGCAGGCTATTCTAGATTTGGTATAGTGTAATGAGGTGGGATTAATTAATGATCTCATAGTTAAGGATCCTCTAGGGAAGAGTGATCATAGCATGCTAGAATTTCAAATTCAGTTTGAGGGCGAGAAACTAGAGTCCCACACTAGCGTTCTGGAGTTAAACAAAGGTAATTACATGGCGTGAGGACAGATTTGACCCTAGAGGACTGGGCAGGAAGACTAAAAGGTAGGACAGTTGATGAACAGTGGCAGATGTTTAGGGAGATATTCAATTCCTCCCAACTAAAATATATTCCAGAGAGGAAGAAAGATTGTAAGAGGGGGAAAAACATCCATGGCTAAGCAAGGAAGTTAAGGATAACATAAAGACAAAAACTAAGGCATACCATATTGCAAAGGCCAGTGGCAGGCTGAAAGATTGGGAAACTTTTAAAAATCAGTAAAGGATTACTAAAACCGTAATAAAAAGAGCAAAGGTAAATTATGAAAGAAAACTAGCGCAAAATATAAAAACAGATAGCAAAAGCTTCTACAGGTATATAAAAGGGAAGAAAGTAGCTAAAGTGAATGTTGGTCCCTTGGAGGATGAGACTGGGGAGTTAATAGAGGGGAACACAGAAATGGCAGAGACACTAAATCAGTATTTTGCTTCAGCTTTCACGGTGGAGGACACTAGTACCATCCCAATAGTAATAGGTAATGCAGAGGTTATAGAAAGGGAGGAACTAAGAACAATCATCATCACTAGGGAACAGGTACTGAGCAAACTATTGGGATTGAAGGCAGACAAGTCCCCAGGGCCTGATGGCCAACATCCTATGATCTTAAAGGAAGTGGCAGCGGAGATAGTGGATCCATTGGTTATAAGATTCCAGAATTCCCTGGATGCAGGAAAGGTTCCAGTGGATTGGAAAAAAGCTAATATAACACCCTTATTCAAAAAGGGAGGGAGGCAAAAAATAGGAAACCACAGACCAGTTAGTTTATCATTTGTCATTGGGAAATTGTTAGAATCCATTATTAAGGAAGTAATAACAGGACATTTAGAAAGTCAAAATGCAATCCATCAGAGTCAGTATGGTTTTATGAAGGGTAAATCGCGTTTGACTAATTTGTTAGAGTTCTTTGAAGATGTAACAAGCAAAGTGGATAATGGGGATCCTGTAGATGTAGTTTATTTGGACTTCCAGAAGGCATTTGATAAGGTGCCGCACAGAAGGTTAATACACAAGGTAAGATCACATGGGGTTAGGGGTAATTTATTAGCTTTTATAAAGGATTGGCTAACCAACAGAAAACAGAGAGTCGGGATAAATTGGTATTTTTCTGGTTGGCAAGATGTAACTCATGGGGTGCCACAGGGTTCAGTCCTTGGGCCCCAACTATTTACAACCTATATTAATGACTTGGATGCAGGGATAGAAGGTACTACAGCCAAATTTGCAGACAACACTAAAATAGGTGGGATAGTAAGTTACAATAAAGAAATAAGAAATTTACAGATGAATATGGATAGGTTAGGTGAATGGGCCAAAATTTGGCAGATGGAGTTTAACATGGATAAGTGTGAGGTTATCCATTTTGGTCGGAAGAATAGAAAGGCAAATTATTATCTAAATGGAGAGAAACTTCAGAGTGCTCCGATGCAGAGGGATCTGGGTGTCCTCGTGCATGAATCGCAGAAAACTAGTATGCAGGTGCAGCAGGTAATAAGGAAGGCAAGTGGAATTTTGCCATTTATTACTAAAAGAATAGAGTATAAAAGTAGGGAAGTGTTGCTGCAAATGTACAAGGCATTAGTGAGACCACACCTGGAGTAGTGCGTACAGTTTTAGTCCCCTTACTTGAGGAGGGATGTAGTTGCATTGGAGGCAGTTCAGAGGAGGTTCACATAATTGATTCCAGAGATGAGGGGTTTGTCTTATGAAGAGAGATTGAGCAGTTTAGGCCTTTAGAGTCTCTAGAGTTTAGAAGAATGAGAGGAGATCTAATGGAGGTATATAAAATGATTAAGGGGATTGACAAAGTAAACGTAGAGAGGATGTTTCCTCTTGTGGGGCAATCTAGAACGAGAGGTCATAGTTTTAGGATAAGGGGTAGCAGATTTAAAACAGAGATGAGGAGAAATTACTTCTCTCAAAGGGTCATGAGTCTGTGGGATTCACTACCTCATAGTGAGGAGGATGCCGGGACATTGAGTAAATTTAAGGAAGAGATAGACATCTTTTTAATTAGAAATGGGTTGAAGGGTTATGGAGAACGGGCAGAAAAGTGGAGTTGAGGCCGAGATGAGATCAGCCATGATCGTATTGAATGGCGGAGCAGGCTCAAGGGGCTGAATTGCCTACTCCTGCTGTTAGTTCTTATGTAAGTTATATTGAACTTGTATAAGACACTAGTTCGGCCTCAGTTGGAGTATTGTGTCCAGTTCTGGGCATCATATTTTAGGAAAGACATGAGAGCATTGGAGAGGGTGCAGAAAAGATTCACGAGAATGGTTCCAGGGATGAGGAATTTCAGTTATGAAGATAGATTGGAGAGGTTAGGACTGTTTTCCTTGGAGAAGAAAAGATTGAGAGGTGATTTGATATCACCTTTGGTACCACCTTTTTTGGTATTCAACATCATGAGTAGATAGAAACTGTTCCCACTCGTGAAAAGATCGAGAACGAGAGGGCACAGATTTAAAGTGTTTGATAAGAGAAGCAAAAGTGACATGAGGAAAAGCTTTTTCACGCAGCGAGTGGTTAAGGTCTGGAATGCTGTGCCTGAGAACGTGGTGGAGGCAGGTTCAATTGAAGCATTCAACAGGGAATTAGACAGTTATATGAAAAGGAAGAATGAGAACGGGGAGAAGGCAGGGGAATGGGACTGAGGGAATTGCTCTTTCGGAGAGCCAGTGCAGACACAGTGGGCCAAATGGCCTCCTTCTGCACTGTAATGAATCTGTGATTCTGAGATTAATTAATTCACCTATTTCACTTTATTTAAATTGTGATTCCGTCGCTGAGCGGCAGGGGGGGCCGCCACGAGGCCTTGTCTCGCCGGAAATATCGGGCCAGGCCCTGTCGGCGTCGTGGGCCGTGGGGGGCGGGCCTCAACCGGGGCCATCATCAAGCCACCACCCACGCCCCCCCCACCCCTCCTGCCAAGGATCCCGACATCGAGGGCTTGTTGAAATCAGCCCTTAAACTTTAAAGGCAATTACAAATGTATGAAGACAGAGTTGGCTAGAGTGGATTAGGAAAATAAATTAAAAGATAAGCTGTGGCAGACATTTAGGAGATGTTTCATAATTCTCAACAAAGATCTATTTCATTTAGAAAGAAAGACTCTACGAGAAGGATGAACCATCTGTGGCTAAGGAAGTGAAAGATGATATCAAATTGAAAGAAAAAGCATACAATGCTGTCAAGATTAATGATGGGCAAGAAGATTGGGAAAATGTTAGAAACTAGCAAAGGATGACTAAAAATAAGGGAGAACTTAGAACATGTGAATAAACTAGCAAGAAATATAAAAAGAGACAGTAAGGTATATAAAAATGAAGTGAGTAGCCAAAGTAAATGTTAGTGCCATAGAGGATGAGACTGGAGAATTAATAATGGGAAACAAGGAAGTGGCAGAGACTTTGAACAAATATTTTGTATCTGTCTACATAGTAGAAGACACAAAAAGCATCCCAATAATAGTTGAAAATCAAGGGAGGGAGGAACTTAAAACAATCACTATTAGAGAAGAAGCACGAGGCAAACTAATGGGACTAAAGGCTGGCAAGTCCCCTGGACCTGATGGCCTGCATTCTAGGGTCTTAAAAGAAATGTCTGCAGAGATAGTGGGCTGAATTATAATGACCCCCACTTCTCCCCCAGTATCGGGGGTCGTGGTGGGGGGTGGGGGGGGGGGGCCTGGAAAATACTTCCGGGAGAGGGCTGCCACGCTCCCCGATGCTGGGAAGGCCCAGCCCCATTTTACCGGCAGTGGTGGGACCTCGGAGCGGCAGCCCCCCGCCCTCCCCCCCACCTCCTCCCGCCGATAGACGGTGGCACCCCAATTATCATATGTAAGGCACTACTTACCTTGCCTGATTATGCATCCCGCTGCCTGTCAATCCACACCTCTGCATTTTTCGCTGAACGGGCGGCTGTCATGTGCCGTCCCATTTACAAATAACAGAAGCCGATGGGACATCAGAAGTAGGAGTACTCACTCACAGTGCAGGTAAGTCTGGATATACCGGGGTCTTAACTCTGCCTACTTCAGGGGAGGTGGGAGGGTGGTTGGGATTACTGGGGGCACAAATCTGCGGGCATGAAGGGAGGCACTGCGTACCCTCCCTCTGTAAATGGTGGTCAGTCTGCGCCATTGTTTGTTTGTGTGAGTGAAGGAGCAATGGCACTCCAGTCACCCTTGCATGGGGAGGGTGCCAGAAACAGTAGGCATGTAAAGGTTATCTGGCTGGTGGGCCAATTGATGCAGCTGTTACAATCTTAATGTGGGCAATGCCATGCCACGCCACATAGTTGATGTATGAAAACACCTGTTGTCCAGTCAACATCAATCCCTGCCCTGTTAGGAACCTTTGAAGAAGTGAAGGAACCGAGTTTAATTGCAACGAGGAGATGGGGATGGTTCGTCCTATATTATTTGATTTGCTTATAGTGAGGATTCATATGCACCGCAGGCTAAACCAGCAGGCAGGTGCAGCCCACATAGAGGCTCCAGTCATGAGCAGCAGCAACCCCCAAGGAGAGCGCACCACTACAGAACACCGTCCCTCTACACGTCCCGCATGACATACCTGCAGATGTCAGAGCGCCGGTGTCAGAGGCGACTGCAGATGTCGAGAGAGGCGATGACACATCTCTGTGCCCTGCTCAACGATGACCTGCAGCCCATGGGCTTCCTACACTTGTGGCCCTCAAAGTCACAGTGGCTGTAAACTTTTATGCCTCTACATCATTTCTGGGGCCCACCTTTGTGGGGTCACACAGTCAGCAGTGTACCACTGCATCAGGGAGGTCACCAATGCCCAGTTCTGGAGGGCCAGTAACTATGTCCACTTCACGACGGATCCTGGGAGCCAGGCACAGAGGACCATTGGTTTCAGCTCCATCGCAGGATTCCCACAGATGCAAAGGGTCATAGACCGCACCCATGTGGCCATCAAGACTCCCGCTGGGTAACCAGATGCATAAGTAAACCGTAAAGGATTCCACTCGCTCAATGTACTGTTAGTATGTGATCACCATAAATGCTTTATGCAAATCTGTGCCCACTTTCCAGGCAGCTACCATGACGCCTTCATCCTGTACCAGTTCCAGCTGGCACTGCTGCACAATGAACTGGCTCAGATGGAGGGGTGGCTTCTTGGAGACAAGGGCTATCCCTTGCAGACATGGCTCCTGACACCAGTGAGACACCCCACCACGGCTGCAGAGGAGAGATACAATGCCAGCCATGGAGCTACAGGAGCCACCATTGAGCAGGCGATCAGCATGCTGAATATGCGCATCTGCTGCCTGCGTAGATCGGGTGGTGCCCTGCAGTATGAGCTGGAAAGGGTAGCTCGTTGCTGTTTGCTATGCTCTGCACAACTACACACTCAATAGCCAGGAGGCTTTGCAGGATGAGGAGAGACTCAGACGATGAGGACGCTGAGAACTTACAGCAGGAAAGGCGCACAGGAGGACAGAGAGCATCCAGGCACCGCATACAGGGCGCGCAGCGAGCAAGAGATGCACGCCAATGCCTTATTGATGAAAGGTTCTCCACGCCATAGGAACCACCATGGGCTCTGCAAGCCACACAGCACCCTCATTCATCTGTTGTGCAGCAGTCCGCATCTGTAACATCTTTGCGTCCACCATTACTGGCAGCAGCATACTGAGCCATTGTCCATGTTACTGCATCCGTGGTGATGCATGAGTGATACTGACATGGCAATGATGTTATTCAACACATTGGCAGTTCTGAAAAGCCAATGATGTAATGGGAGGAGACACGATCGGTACATGCTGGCACATGTTAGTGAAGAAGATTTAGGGACTGACCTTTTTATAGTGTTGTGCCATCCTTGCAGACCCATTTGTATCATGGTGCTTTTTGGAAATGCTCGCAGGTGCTTCTTTGCGGTGCCACACTACTGCACTAGCAGCCTGACTGGAGGAAGGCTGATCAGATTGCCCTTTGGCTGTGCATGACTTTGGTGGTTGTACTCTGTTCACAGGAGGCCTGGAAGGCCCCGGCTGGCTGGGGGAATGATTGTTCACCCTCTTCCAGCATTGGGCCCTTTGAAGCTGGATGGCCCCACGGTTACTTACCTCCTCTGCCACCTCCAGCCAGGTTGCCTTGGTCGGTCGGGAGGGCCTCTTCATACCATTGCTGGGGAAAAGCACCTCCCACCTTGCCCACACAGCCTGGAGGAGAGTGAACTGTGGGCCACCCTGGAGCACCCCTCAGCCATCTTCGATTTTTAGTCTGGTCCTCTAAATGCAAATGTTATTCCACAGCTCTAACTTCTGGCTGCAAGGTTTTTTTGCGCATGTTTGAAAACTAATGCAGGACTAGTGAGGAAATCTGTGCAGCTGTCCTGGTTTTTCATCTCTGACAGATCGAAACAGATGTACATGTTCACACACACTTTGCTTCTGCAACAGTTGATCATAATTATTGATGCAATATTCTGCAGCTAGAATATAAACATATTTTCCTGGTTCTTTAATTCAGTTTCATGTCTTTTCACATAACAGTAAGAAACGACATGAATACAGATTCCAAATGCATATTAGGCTGCGGCTTTTCACATTCAGGAAAGTAAAAACCCAAAGTATGTAGATATTATTAAATGATGCTTTTATTTCTGATGGTGTATTTGCCTTTTATGATACAATTCAGTCTCACGTTCTGGTAAGTGCAAAATTAAGATTATTCACCCAGGTGCAGTAAGCCTACAAAGAAGGAAGAGTGGAAGAAGAGGATTTCAACTGCACAGGACACTGGGACAAAGCAGAGTAAGCATGTGGCAGCGCAGCAGAAAGTACTGGAGGAACTCAGCAGATCTGGCAGCATCTGTGGAGAGAGAAGCAGCGTTATCTTTGAAATCTATGATCAGCAGCGTGCTCGTAAAATTCAACCCAGTGAATACATTGGTTGGAATTCCAAGATTCTGGAAAGATCCAGGCAGGTTCAAGAAAGGAGGGGGACAGAAAGCAGGAAACAGTTAGCCTAACATCCGTCATTGGGAAAATGCTGGAATCAATTACTAAGGAAGAAGTAGCAGGACATTTAGAAAGGTACAATGAAGCAGAGTCAACATGGTTTTATGAAAGGGAAATCGTGTTTCACAAATTTATGAAGAGTTCTTTGTGGATGTAACGAGCAGGGTGGATAAAAGTGGAGCAGTAAATAGTGTTTTGACCGAGGTGGGAGGAGTGCGCTGTTTTTCTAGTTCCACTTCTCCACAGGTCACAACATATATTTAAATTTTTTCCCAGTTACCGATACGGTCAAACATAGATTCTATTTTTATCCCAAAATAAAATACATCAACCGGGTTTCTTTAGTGAACAGAAAAAGGTATCAGTTTATTATAAAACAAGTCTTAACCAGTAACAAAGCAAAGCATTAACACACAGATTGAAATATGAAAGTTTCCTTTTCACCTTAGCCCCTCACACACACACATACACCGGTTAACCAAAAAATAAAGAGATTTACTCCTTACAGCCCTATTACCAAAAAAAAACACAAAAAAAATACTTTGGCCAAATACTTGCAAATGCTTGAAGTAAAAAAGAGAAAATATGGAACGATGTCAGCTGTCCTTTTTCCGGTTTGGTGTCCCAAATATGCGTAGACGGTTGTCACTAGGATCTTCCTAGAGCAGTTCTTTTCAGGCAACGTTGATCAGTTTTGGCAGGTTGGCCAGCGTCACAGCAGAATTGTGGCAACAGGGGTTTCAGGCAGGTTTTTCAGGACAAATGCAGCATCAATTTCTGCATTTCTTACACTCGCTTCTCAGAGCTTCTCAAAGAGATTGAAAAACTGGCAGGCTTTTCAAAGAGCTGGAAGAGGCTGAGCTGGAGTTTGTCTTTGGCAGGTTAATTCTTTTACTCCTTTTCAGAACACTGTCCATATGCCAACTGCCTGTCCAAAGCGAAACCAAGAAAAAAATCGCAGGAGTCAAGCCTCCTGACTACTATAAATCTTGACCTGTCACTTCTCTGTAAACATCTTTACCAAGTCAACAAAGCCCCCTTCTGGGTATTTATCTGCAAACAGCTGCCTTCCAGTAACCTTTGTTTACAAGCCAGGTCCAAAAGACCTTCTGGTGACCTCTTTTTAAAAAAAAACAAATTCCAGTATCTATGGAATCTTTTTTTCAGTTTTAAAACACAAATCCTCATAATTTAACAAAAAAAAAATGGAAGCACTTGTAACAGTAGGAACACAAGAACAGGAGTAGGCCATTCAGTCCGTCTAGCCTGTTCCGCCATTCAATTAGATCATGGCTGATCATCTACCTCAATGTCATTTTCCCGTGCTATCTCCATATTCCTTGATGTCATTAGTCTCCAGAAATCTATCGATTTCTGTCTTGAACATGCTCAGTGATTGAACTTCCACAGCCCTCTGGGGTAGAGAATTCCAAAGATTCATCAACCTCTGAGTGAAGAAATTCCTCCTCATCTCATTCTTAAATGGCCTGACCCTTATTCTGAGATGATGTCCCCTGTTTCTAGACTCACCAGCCAGAGAAAACATCCTATCTACATCCACCCTTTCACCCCTGGAAGAAGTTTGTAGGTTTCAATGAGATCACCTCTCATTCTTCAAAACTCTCGAGAATACAGGCCCAGTTTCCCCAATCTCTCTTCATAGGACAACCCTACCACCACAGGCATTAGTCTGGTGAACCTCCATTGCACTCCCTCTATGGAAAGTATACCCTTCCTTAGATAAGGAGACCAAAACTGTACACAATACTCCAGGTGCGGTCTCAGCAAGGCTCTGTACAACTGCAGCAAGACATCTTTACTTCTGTACTCAAATCCCTTGTGATGAAGGCCAACACACCATTTGCCTTCCTTATGGACTGCTGTACATGCATGCTAGTTTTTAGAGACTCATGAACAAGGACACCTTTGGACGCCAACACTTCCCAACCTCTTACCATTTAAGAAATATTCAGTATTTCTGTTTTTTCTACCAAGTGGATAACTTCACACTTATTCACATTATATTCCATCCGTCATGTTCTTACCCATTCACTTGGCCTGTCCAAGTCTGCTTGAAGCCTCCTTGCACCTTCCTCACAACTTACATTCCCACCTAATTTTGTGCCGTCAGTAAAGTTGGAAATATTACAACTGGTCCCCACATCCAAATCATTTATATAGGTTGTGAACATCTGTGGCCCTAGCACTGATCTTTGTGCTACGCCACTAGGAACAGCCTGCCATCCTGAGAATGACCCGTTTATTCCTATTCTCTGCTTTCTTTCTGTTAACCAATTCTCAATCTATACTAGTACATACCCCCAATCCCATGTGCTCTAATTCTGTTTACTAACCTCCTGTGTGGGACCTTATCAAAAGCCTTCTGAAAATCCAAATACACCGCATCCACTGGTTCTCCTTTACCTATGCTCATCCGTGAAAAACTCCAGCAGGCTTGTCAAACATGATTTCCCTTTCATAAATCCATGTTGACTCTGCCCAATTTTACCATTATTTTCTAAGGGTCCAGTTATCACATCCTTTATAATAAAGTCTAACATTTTCCCTACTACTGACATCAAACTGACAGGTCTGTAGTTCTCCATCCTCCCTCTCACTCCCTTCTTAAATAGTGGGGTTACATTTGCTACTTTCCAGTCTGCAGGAACCGTTCCAGAACCAATAGAATTTTAGAACATAGAACATAGAACATTACAGCGCAGTACAGGCCCTTCGGCCCTCGATGTTGCGCCGACCTGTGAAACCATCTGACCTAAACTATTCCATTTTCATCCATATGTCTATCCAATGACCACTTAAATGCCCTTAAAGTTGGCGAGTCTACTACTGTTGCAGGCAGGGCGTTCCACGCCCCTACTACTCTCTGAGTAAAGAAACTACCTCTAACATCTGTCCTATATCTATCACCCCTCAACTTAAAGCTATGTCCCCTCGTGTTTGCCATCACCATCCGAGGAAAAAGACGCTCACTATCCACCCTATCTAACCCTCTGATTATCTTATATGTCTCTATTAAGTCACCACTCCTCCTCCTTCTCTCTAACTTTGAAAGATAACCACCAATGCATCCACTACTTCTATAGCCACCTACTGCAACACTCTGGGATGTAGCTCATCTGGTCCAAGGGATTTATCTACCTTCATTCCAGTTAACTTTTCAAGCACTACCTTTTTACTAATACTAATTTCTTTCAGTTCCTCAGTTTCACAAGTCCCTTGGTTGCCTAGTATTTCTGGGAAATTTTCTGTATCTTCTTCCATGAAGACAGATACAAAGTAATTATTTAGTTTCTCTGCCATTTCCTGTTCGCCACTATAAATTCTCCTGTCTCCACGTGCAATGGGCCCACATTTGTCCTCGCTAATCTTTTCCTTTTCATATACCAAAAGAAGCTTTCACAGTCCCCCATTATGTTTGCATTGATATTCTCTTTTCCCTTTCTTTATCAGTTTCTTGGTCATCCTTTGCTGGATTCTAAATTGTTCCCAATCCTCAGGCTTACCACTTTTTCTGGCATCCTTATAAGCCCCTTCCTTTGATCTAATGCAATTTTTAACTTCTTTTGTTAGCCATGGTTGATTCACCTTTCCCATTGGGTGTTTGTGCCTTAGAGGAATACATATCTGTTGTAGACTTTAAATATGAGCCATTGCCTGTCTACCGTCAAATCCTTTAGTGTATTTTCCCAATCCACCATAGCCAACTTGCCCCTTATACTTTTATAGTTTCCATTGTTGAGATTTAAGACTCTAGTTTCAGAATGAACTATAGCACATTCAAATTTCATATGAAATTCTATCATATTATGGTCACAATTTCCCTAAGGCTCCTTTACAGCAAGGTTATTAATTAGCCCTTCCTCATTACATAATACTAAATCTAAAATAGCCTGATCCATAGTTGGTTCTTCAACATGCTGCTCCAGAAACCCATCTCGTACACACTCCAGGAATTGATCCTCCACAGCATTAGTGCTAATTAGGTTAACCAGTCTATATGTAAATTGAACTCGCCCATTGTTACTGTATTACCCACATTACATGCACCTCTAATTTCCTGTTTTATACTGTGCCCAACATTACCACTGCTGTTTGGTGGGCCTATAAACAACTCCCACCAATGTTTGCTGCCCTTTGCTGTTTCTTAGCTCCGCCCAAACTGATTTTATATCTTGATCCTTCTATCTAAGATCCTTTCTCACTAATGTACTGATCTTGTCCCTTATTAAGAGCGCTACCCCATCACCTTTTCCTTTATGCCTATCATTCCTAAATGACGAATATCCTTGGATATTTAGTTCCCAATCCTGGTCACCCTGTAGCCACGTCTCTGCAATGGCAATTAAATCATACCCATTTACCTCAATTTGTGCCTTCAAATCAGTAACCTTGTTGCGAATGCTGCGTGCATTCATATAGTGTGCCCTTAACTTTGTCTTTTGAACATTATTCTGCATTCTGATCCTATTTGATGCTTGCCTTTGCTTCGTTTGTTTTCTAATTTCACTTACTACTTTTCTATTTCCTGTTACCAGTTTTGCTTCCTTCCAATTGGAGCTCCTTCTCAGGTTCCCACCCCCCTTCCAAATTAGTTTAAACCCTCCCCATCAGCAGTAGTAATGTAGTGTATTTGGGTAAATTACTGAGAGGATGTTTCGACATGGAGGTGGCTTCTCACCAACATTCTTTAAAGTTTCAATAAAAAAAAACAGAAAAAGCAGCCATTTTACCACGGTGGTGGTTGGGGATCAGTGGGGGGTGGAATTCTTCTATAGGGTGGGCTTTGGCTGCACCTGCACCACAGAAGGCAGGGAGGGCCTGTAGACCTGGCTGGAGTATTGGCCCCCCAGCCTGCCGTTGGGTGCACACCTCCAGTCAGTCATGTCAGGTAACTGGAGGCCGACTGGAAAATCTCAGTCGGCCTCCTTTACCCCCTGGTTAACAAGGATCTTAATGAGCCTAACTGGCTACCCACACCAAAACTACCTCGGCAAAAATGGCCAGCACCAAGAACGGGGTCAGGACATCTGCATTCTGGCCGGCGCCAGTATTTTCAGGCCCCATCTGCATCCGTTCCTGACCTCAGCCGGGCCTGAAAATTCAGCCCAAAACAAGTCTGCAAAGGGATATAGATAGTTTAAGTGAGTGGGAAAAAATTTGGTAGATGGAATACAATATGGGAAAATGCAAGGTTATCTACTTTGGTTGGAAGAATAGAAAAGCAAAATATCATTAAACTGGAGAGAGACTACAGAATGCTGCAGTGTGGAGGAATCTGGGTTTCCTCATACATGAAAAACAAGTTGGCATGCAGGTACAGCAAGTCATGAGAAAGACAAATGGAATGCTGGCCTTTATTGTAAGGAGGATGAAGCTCAAAAGTAGGGAAGTTTTGCTACAACTGTATAAGACATTGGTGAGACCAGGGGCTGGATTTTCACAGTTGGGTCGTGAACCCGACACCATGATGAATTCTGGGTCTCAACCCCATGCTTCAGATGCGTCACTCTCGCAACATGATCCATGAATGTTAATGCCCTAATTGGACACGAGGTGACCTCAGCAACCAGTTAGAGGTGCCGAGTGCTTCCAGGAGGCAGAGGCTGCCTGCCTGGCACCAGTGGCAAAGGCAGGCAGCAGCCATGTCGGGTGCTGTCGCTGCCTTACCAAGGAAAGCAGGCAGCTCATGAAAGAGCCAGCACGACAAAGATGGCGGAAAGTGGCCATGGACGCAAAGTGGAGGTAAAACGCTTGACCTGACGCTAGTTGGCCCCTCAAGTTTCATTTCAACACACGCAGTGACAAAATTTTCTAACGTGCACCAGACTGGTCGGGATCGCAAAAATCAGATTTATAAATTGCCTTCCTGAACTCCCCAGCCGCTTAACAAGCTTCTAAAGGAGATTAATGGGCTGTTAATTGGTGCTGTGCATGTTCCCCATTTCCTCCCCACCACCAGCACTTGGAAAGTTCAAAACTGTCCCGGAGGCTTTGAGATTCTGAGACGACATCTGGGAACACAATTTTCAAATGGTGCCCACACCTAGAGTACCGCGTACAGTTTTGGTCTCCTTATTTAAGGAGGGATATACTTGCATTGGAGGCAGTTCAGAGGAGGTTCACTAGGCTGAATCCTGGAAAAAAGGGGTTGCCTTATGGGTAAAGGTTGAACAGGTTGGGTCTATACTCATTGTTGTTTGAAGAATGAGAGGTGATCTTACCGAAACATATAAGATTCTAAGGGGCCTTGATAGGGTGAATGCTGAGAGGATGTTTCCCTTTGTGGGGAAATCTAGAACTAGGGGTTATAGTTTCAGAACAAGGGGCTGCCCATTTAAGATTGAGATGAGGAGGAATTTCTTCTTTCAGAGGGCTGCTAAACTTCGGAATTCTCTATCTCAGAGAGCTGGGGAGGCTGAATCATTGAATACATTCAAAGCTGAGATAGATGTTTGAACTATAGAAGAGTCAAGGGTTATGGGCAGCAGGCAGGAAAGTGTTAAGGCCAAGATCAGATCAACAACCTCTGCCACTAATGCACCCCCAGCATGATGCCACCACCAAACACGTCTCCCCATCCCCTCCCCTTTCAGCATTCTGAAGGGACCGTTCCATCTATTACATTTCTAACTTTTCCCATTCCCAGACCTGAAACATTAACCCTGTTTCTCTCTCCACAGATTCTGCCAGATCTGCTGAGTATTGCCAGCATTTTCTGTTTTTATATCAGATGAGCCATGATCTTATTTAATGGCAGAACAGGCTCGTGGGGCCAAATGGCCTACTCCTGCTCCTATTTCTTATGTTCCCATGTTCAGATTTGTGCAGAGCAGGGCCTTGCAATATTAGAGGTGTCACCCCTTCCCTAGCGCATTACATCTGTTCTGTTAGTGATTGCCCTTCAAAGTACTCATTGGAAAAAAATAGGTTTTCAGGCTACATGCAGTTCTGGATATTAACCACCAGGGAGCAGAAGAGAGTAATTTTAACAACAAAAACTTAGGAATATATCAATAAATATGTTTCTTTGTTCCCTCTTTGTTAACCCACATGCAGTTTATATTCTTACTCAAAATTACCCTGCTCCACCCTCTCAGCTCACCCCCTCACAACCCCGTCCCAGCCCGCCCCCCCCCCTCGCACCATCTTCACCCCGCACCCCCTTCCCCTGCACCCCCCCCCACCCCCTCCCTCTACCCCTCCCCCTTGCATCCCCTCCTCCCACCGGCACCATCCTACACCTGTGTAGGGGCCCCAACAACCCCACTGCCTTGTGGGCGTCTCGGGAGAGACCAAGGCTAAGGGAGTAAACCCTAACAGAAAATCCGGAGCGGAACCCTGTAGGCGGTCATGTGTCACCTTTGGCATGTTTCCGGCAGTTCCTGCAGCCATACTGGTGCCAAACGTCGTGTCCTGCACTCCTTTGGACCCCACCAGAAAGGCCGAGAGGGGGGTTTTGACGACTGGGCAACTCTCAACCTCCATAAATTTGCCCAGGCATGCGCCATGGAGAGGTCACTCCATAGTTGCCTCACAGCGACTGAAACAACACGGAAGGCAGCAGTTACGGGTTATAAGTCCAGATAAATTGGCATAGAAACTGGGCGCCACGGGTTGCCTTTGTCGGTGGGAGAGGTCATTGCACCTCACTGGACAGCTACCGCCCGCCTCAAACCGGGCAGCCCCCGGTCAATAAGGTTCTGTCCCGCCACAGTCTGCCTGCTTCAATGGGTGCTTGGAGCTCAGGGTCATTGCCCGAAAGGTGGACTGATACACCGCACCAAACAACATGAAAAAAGGAAAGAAGGTACCAGCCCTTCGCTTTGCAAGCTGGAACATCAGAACTATGTGTCCTGGCCTGTTGAAAGACCTTACACAAATCAACGATTCTCGGAAGACCGCCATCATTAACAACGAGCTCAGTAGACTCAATGTGGACATTGCAGCACTTCAGGAGACTCGCCTCCCCGCGAGTGGCTCTCTAGCAGAGCAAGACTACACCTTCTTCTGGCAGGGCAGGGATCCTGAAGAACCAAGACAGCATGGAGTGGGCTTCGCCATCAGAAACTCCTTGCTCAGCATGATAGAGCCTCCCTCAAATGGCTCGGAACGCATACTGTCCATCCGACTGCTCACCACCTCTGGTCCAGTACACCTACTCAGCATCTATGCTCCAACACTCTGTTCCGCACCTGAAGCTAAAGACCAGTTCTATGAACAACTCCATAACATCATTAGCAGCATCCCCAACACCGAACACCTATTCCTGCTGGGGGACTTTAATGCCAGGGTTGGGGCCAACCATGACTCATGGCCCTCCTGCCTTGGGCGCTATGGCGTTGGAAGGATGAATGAGAACGGGCAGAGACTGCTTGAGTTGTGTACCTATCATAACCTCTGCATCACCAACTCGTTCTTTCACACTAAACCCTGTCACCAGGTTTCATGGAGGCACCCAAGATCACGTCGTTGGCACCAGCTAGACCTCATTGTCACAAGGCGAGCCGCCTTAAACAGTGTTCAAATCACACGCAGCTTCCACAGTGCGGACTGCGACACCGACCACTCCCTGGTGTGCAGCAAGGTTAGACTCAGACCAAAGAAGTTGCATCAGTCCAAGCAGAAGGGCCACCCGCGCATCAACACGAGCAGAATTTCTCACCCACAGCTGTTACAAAAATTTCTAAATTCACTTGTAACAGCCCTTCAAAACACTCCCACAGGGGATGCTGAGACCAAGTGGGCCCACATCAGAGACGCCATCTATGAGTCAGCTTTGACCACCTACGGCAAAAGTGCGAAGAGAAATGCAGACTGGTTTCAATCTCATAATGAAGAGCTGGAACCTGTCATAGCCACTAAGCGCATTGCACTTTTGAACTACAAGAAAGCCCCCAGCGATTTAACATCCGCAGCACTTAAAGCAGCCAGAAGTACTGCACAAAGAACAGCTAGGCGTTGCGCAAACGACTACTGGCAACACCTATGCAGTCATATTCAGCTGGCCTCAGACACTGGAAACATCAGAGGAATGTATGATGGCATGAAGAGAGCTCTTGGGCCAACCATCAAGAAGATCACCCCCCTCAAATCTAAATCGGGGGACATAATCACTGACCAACGCAAACAGATGGACCGCTGGGTTGAGCACTACCTAGAACTGTACTCCAGGGAGAATGCTGTCACTGAGACTGCCCTCAATGCAGCCCAGCCTCTACCAGTCATGGATGAGCTGGACATACAGCCAACCAAATCGGAACTCAGTGATGCCATTGATTCCCTAGCCAGCGGAAAAGCCCCTGGGAAGGACAGCATTACCCCTGAAATAATCAAGAGTGCCAAGCCTGCTATACTCTCAGCACTACATGAACTGCTATGCCTGTGCTGGGACGAGGGAGCAGTACCCCAGGACATGCGTGATGCCAACATCATCACCCTCTATAAAAACAAAGGTGACCGCGGTGACTGCAACAACTACCGTGGAATCTCCCTGCTCAGCATAGTGGGGAAAGTCTTTGCTCGAGTCGCTCTGAACAGGCTCCAGAAGCTGGCCGAGCGCGTCTACCCTGAGGCACAGTGTGGCTTTCGTGCAGAGAGATCGACTATTGACATGCTGTTCTCCCTTCGTCAGATACAGGAGAAATGCCGTGAACAACAGATGCCCCTCTACATTGCTTTCATTGATCTCACCAAAGCCTTTGACCTCGTCAGCAGACGTGGTCTCTTCAGACTACTAGAAAAGATCGGATGTCCACCAAAGCTACTAAGTATCATCACCTCATTCCATGACAATATGAAAGGCACAATTCAACATGGTGGCTCCTCATCAGAGCCCTTTCCTATCCTGAGTGGTGTGAAACAGGGCTGTGTTCTCGCACCCACACTTTTTGGGATTTTCTTCTCCCTGCTGCTTTCACATGCGTTCAAATCCTCTGAAGAAGGAATTTTCCTCCACACAAGATCAGGGGGCAGGTTGTTCAACCTTGCCCGTCTAAGAGCGAAGTCCAAAGTACGGAAAGTCCTCATCAGAGAACTCCTCTTTGCTGACGATGCTGCTTTAACATCTCACACTGAAGAATGCCTGCAGAGTCTCATCGACAGGTTTGCGTCTGCCTGCAATGAATTTGGCCTAACCATCAGCCTCAAGAAAACGAACATCATGGGGCAGGATGTCAGAAATGCTCCATCCATCAATATTGGCGACCACGCTCTGGAAGTGGTTCAAGAGTTCACCTACCTAGGCTCAACTATCACCAGTAACCTGTCTCTAGATGCAGAAATCAACAAGCGCATGGGTAAGGCTTCCACTGCTATGTCCAGACTGGCCAAGAGAGTGTGGGAAAATGGCGCACTGACACGGAACACAAAAGTCCGAGTGTATCAGGCCTGTGTCCTCAGTACCTTGCTCTACGGCAGCGAGGCCTGGACAACGTATGCCAGCCAAGAGCGACGTCTCAATTCATTCCATCTTCGCTGCCTTCGGAGAATACTTGGCATCAGGTGGCAGGACTATATCTCCAACACAGAAGTCCTTGAAGCGGCCAACACCCCCAGCTTATACACACTACTGAGTCAGCGGCGCTTGAGATGGCTTGGCCATGTGAGCCGCATGGAAGATGGCAGGATCCCCAAAGACACATTGTACAGCGAGCTCGCCACTGGTATCAGACCCACCGGCCGTCCATGTCTCCGTTATAAAGACGTCTGCAAACGCGACATGAAATCGTGTGACATTGATCACACGTCGTGGGAGTCAGTTGCCAGCATTCGCCAGAGCTGGCGGGCAGCCATAAAGACAGGGCTAAATTGTGGCGAGTCGAAGAGACTTAGTAGTTGGCAGGAAAAAAGACAGAGGCGCAAGGGGAGAGCCAACTGTGCAACAGCCCCAACAAACAAATTTCTCTGCAGCACCTGTGGAAGAGCCTGTCACTCCAGAATTGGCCTTTATAGCCACTCCAGGCGCTGCTTCACAAACCACTGACCACCTCCAGGCGCGTATCCATTGTCTCTCGAGATAAGGAGGCCCAAAAGAAAGAAAGAATGTTTCTTTGTTCCCTCTTTGTTAACCCACATGCAGTTTATATTCTTACTCAAAATTGACATTTGGCCGAGAATGACCATCTGATTCATTTGTTCTTACCTCTGACATTGAGGCCTATAAATTTGGTTGCACATTACCTGATTTTTAGGGGATAACTGGCCTACGAGTTCCCCAATATGGTGGTCAGGAAATGCGAACACATTTACTTCCGGAATTGCTCTGGCCGCCATTTGGGAAAAGGGCAAAAAATAAGTACCCAAGGTCCACGGCTGAAGTAGGTGTTAGTCTGTTTACAGATGCTTTTTTTTTTGTTCATTCGCAGGATGCGGGCATCACTGGCAAGGACGCCCTTTATTGCCCACCCCTAAGTGCCCTGTGAAGGTGGTGGTCATCAGCAAGGGTAGTGGGGGACAGCTTCCAGCAGTCCCCAACCATTCTGATGCCAGGTCCCTCATTCAGTGCCTTTTCATGGGGAGCCAGCAAGCAGCCCACACGGTTTTTCCTGTATGCATCCTGTGCGGTGACAGAGCCGCCCACCGCTCAGCTAATTGCGTTGGCGATGGGATGAGGCCCCTAATTAGGCATTAATTGCCCAGTTAAGGACCTCAATTGGCAGTGAGGCGGGAAGGCCGTTCACAGGCCTTCTTGCCCAGGACTTAATATCAGTGTAAGCGGGAAGGTGGCGGTGTCCCCCCTACCTGCCACCATCCCACCCGATTATATGCTCTTCCCACCTCCAAACCCACCACAGGGGAGAACGTAAAAATCCCCCCAGTGACTTTGCTGTGCTTCTGGAGTCACATATAGGTCAGGGCTGGTTAAGGTAACAGATTTCCTTCCCTAAAGGACATTAATGAACCTGAAAGGTTTTTACAACAATCAGGTAGTTTCCATTATGGATAATAGATGTTTTTTACTTCAAATTTATTTCATGAATTGTGTTTAAATTTTCCAGTTGCTGTGTTGGGATTTGAACTCAAAATGCCAGATTATCAGTCTAGGCTTCTGGGTAACTATTCCAGTAACATAATCACGTGTTCCCATCAATAGCAGCTATTTGAGGTCCTCACTTCCCTGTGGTGCTGGCTGCACTCAGTAACTCTTGTGGCCTACAAGGTAATTTTTTGACATTTCCTTATCTGAATGTGGAGCCCGGAGGAACAGGAGTGTTTAGTGAAAGGTCACTGTCACTCCCGACTCCCAACCTTAAAGACTCCTTGTCTTTAATCCCGGCCTACTCTTTGCCTCCGCTATCTTAGCAGAAGAAGATTAACTTGCATTTATACCCCACCTGGATTTTAGAGGTTGGTCATCCTTTCAATGAAGAGGAAATTTTTGACGTTGGTTCTAAACTCACTGTTTGCTGGTTTGAATCGATGTCCTAGCCAACTTGTCTACTGTCTTGGTTTACCTTCAATGAAGTAGCGGATCCTAATTAAACCAGCACAAATTTCCAGGAAGCATGAGCTGCCTTGAGAAAACCCACCAAGAGATAGAAAACCCTCTTTATTTCTGAGGGCACTCCTGGGGGGAGGGGCGGAATCTGGAGACAGACTTCAGATGTAGCACATTGTTGTTATTAAATCGTTTGCTCCACTATCATCTACTGTGTAAGTCTCATAGAATCATAGAATGATTATAGCACAGAAGGAGGCCATTTAGCCCATCACATCCATGCCGCTCGCTGTAAGAGCTACTAAGCTACTCCCACTGCCCTGCCCTTTCCCGTAGTCCTGCAACGTTTCTCTTCAGATAATTATCCAGTACTCTTTTGAAATCCATGATTGAATCTGCCTCCACCAGACTCTCAGGCAGTGCACTCCAGATCCTAACCACTCGCTAGATAAAAAAAGTTTTTCCCAATGTTGCCATTGCTTCTTTTGTCAATCACCTTAAATCAATATCCTTTGGTTCTCAACCATTCCACCACTGGGAAGAGTTTCTCCAGTCTTACTCTGTCCAGACCCCTCATGGTTTTGAACATCTCTATTAAAAATCTCCTCTCAACATTCTCTTCTCTAAAGAGAACAACTCCAGCTTCGCCAATCTATCCCCGTAACTGAAGTCTCTTTCCCAGAACCATTCTTTTCTGCCACTCTCTCCAACGCCTTCACAACCTTCCTAAATTGCGATGCCCAGAATTGGACACAATACTCCAGTTGAGGCTGAATCAGTCTTTTATAAAGGTTCACCATAACCTCCTTGCTTTTGTACTCTATGCCTCTATTTATAAAGCCCAGGACCCCTTCTGCCTTACTAACCGCTTTCTCAATCTGTCCTGCCACCTTCAATGATTTGTGCAGGTCCTTCTGATCCTGCACTCCTCTAGAATTTTATATTGCCTTTCCTCCTTCTTCCCACCAAAATGTATTATTTCACACTTCTCTTCACTAAGTGTCATCTGCCAAGTGTCCACCCATTCCACTAGCCTGCATATGTCCTCCCAGCGTCTATCACTACCCTCCTTACAGTTCACAATACTTCCAAGCTTTCCGTCATCTGCAAATTTCAAAATTGCACCCTGTACATCCAAGTCTAGGTCATCAATATAGATCAAGAAAAGCAGTGGTCCTAGTACTGACCACTGGGGAACCCCATTATATACTTTCCTCCAGTCTAAAAAACAACTGTTCACTCCTATTCTCTCTGTTTCCTGTCACTCAGCCAACTTCATATTCATACTGCCACTGTCCCTTTTATTCCATAGGTTTCAACTTTGTTGACAAGCCTGTTTTGTGGCACTGTATCAACTATCTTTTGGAAGTCCATGTACACCACATCAACCGCATCACCCACATCAACCCTCTCTGTTACCTCATCAAAAATCTCAATCAGATTAGTTAAACATTAGTTTAACAAATCCGTGCTGGCTTTTCTTAATTAATCCACATTTGTCCAAGTGACTGTTAATTTTGTACTGGATTTCCCACCACCAAGGTGAAACTGACTTCTTGTAGTTGCTGGGTTTATCCTTACACCCTTTTCTGAACAAGGGTGTAACATTTGCAATTTTCCATTCCTCTGGCACCTGTATCTAAGTAGGATTGGAAGATTACGACCAGTGCCTCTGCAATTTCCACCCTTAATTCCCTTAGTATCCTCTGATGCATCTCATCCGGTCCTGGTGACTTATCAACTTTAAGTGTAGTCAGCCTTTCTAATACCTCCTGTTTATCAATTTTAGTCCATCCAGTGTCTCAACTATCTCCTTTGGCAGTATCATCTTCCTTGGTAAAGACAGTACTCAAATAAAAGCAAAAAGCTGCAGATACTGAAACTCTGAAATAGAAACAGAAAACGCTGGTCGGGCAGCATGTTTGAAGAGAGAGCAGAGTTAACCTTTCATCAGAACAAAGTATTCATTTAGTGCCTCAGCCATGCCCTCTGCCTGTATGCGTAAAACCCCTAGGCCCCACCCTTCATTTTATGACCTTTTTACGGTTTTGTGACGGGTAGGTCGTGCCTCACAAACCTTATTGAGTTTTTCGAGAAGGTGACCAAACAGGTGGATGAGGGTAAAGCAGTGGATGTGGTGTATATGGATTTCAGTAAGGCGTTTGATAAGGTTCCCCACGGTAGGCTATTGCAGAAAATACGGAAGTATGGGGTTGAAGGTGATTTAGAGCTTTGGATCAGAAATTGGCTAGCTGAAAGAAGACAGAGGGTGGTGGTTGATGGCAAATGTTCATCCTGGAGTTTAGTTACTAGTGGTGTACCGCAAGGATCTGTTTTGGGGCCATTGCTGTTTGTCATTTTTATAAATGACCTGGAAGAGGGTGTAGAAGGGTGGGTTAGTAAATTTGCAGATGACACTAAGGTCGGTGGAGTTGTGGATAGTGCCGAAGGATGTTGTAGGGTACAGAGAGACATAGATAGGCTGCAGAGCTGGGCTGAGAGATGGCAAATGGAGTTTAATGCGGAAAAGTGTGAGGTGATTCACTTTGGAAGGAGTAACAGGAATGCAGAGTACTGGGCTAATGGGAAGATTCTTGTTAGTGTAGATGAGCAGAGAGATCTTGGTGTCCAGGTGCATAAATCCCTGAAGGTTGCTAACCAGGTTAATAGGGCTGTCAAGAAGGCATATGGTGTGTTAGCTTTTATTAGTAGGGGGGTCGAGTTTCAGAGCCACGAGGTCATGCTGCAGCTGTACAAGACTCTGGTGAGACCGCACCTGGAGTATTGCGTGCAGTTCTGGTCACCGCATTATAGAAAGGATGTGGAAGCTATGGAAAGGGTGCAGAGGAGATTTACTAGGATGTTGCCTGGTATGGAGGGAAGGTCTTACGAGGAAAGGCTGAGGGACTTGAGGTTGTTTTCGTTGGAGAGAAGGAGGAGGAGAGGTGACTTAATAGAGACATATAAGATAATCAGAGGGTTAGATAGGGTGGATAGTGAGAGTCTTTTTCCTCGGATGGTGATGGCAAACACGAGGGGACATAGCTTCAAGTTGAGGGGTGATAGATATAGGACAGATGTGAGAGGTAGTTTCTTTACTCAGAGAGTAGTAAGGGCGTGGAATGCCCTGCCTGCAGCAGTAGTAGATTCGCCAACTTTAAGGGCATTTAAGTGGACATTGGATAGACACATGGATGAAAATGGAATAGTGTAGGTCAGATGGTTTCACAGCTCGGCGCAACATCGAGGGCCGAAGGGCCTGTACTGCGCTGTAATATTCTAATTCTAATTCTTTACTGTTTAAATGCCGATAGCAAACTTTTGGATTCCCTTTTATGTTGGTTTCCAGTCTCTTGTCATACTATCGCTTTGCTTCTCATTTCTTTTTTCACTTCCCCCCTGAACTTTCCATATTCAGCCTGCCATAATACTTGTATTATGAACCTGACATCTGTCATACACACCTTTTGTTCTGATTCTTCTTACTATTTATCTCTTTCATCCTACAGGGAGTTCTGGATTTGTTTGTCCTACCTTTCCACCTCATGGGAATGTACCTCGACTGTACCTTAACCATCTCCTCTTTAAAGACAGTCCATTGTTCTATTACAGTGTGGCTGCAAACCTTTGATTCCAATTTATCTGGGCAAGATCCGTTTGAATTGATTCAATTGAACCATTGAAATTGGTTCTTCCCCCAATTAATTATTTTTACCCTGGATTGCTCATTGTCCTTTTCCATAGGCAACCTAAAACTTATGATACTATGATCACTGTTCCCTAAATGTTCCCCTACTGACACTTGATCCACCTGTCCCACCTCATTCCCTAGAACCAGATCCAGGTCCTCATTGGACTGGAAACACACTGATCAAGAAAATTCTCAACTCACTTTAGAAACTCTTGCCGCTCTCTGCCCTTTACATTATTACTATCCCAGTCTATATTAGAATAATTAAAGGACCCCATTATAACTACTCTATATTATAATTTTTGCACCTCTGTAATTTCCTGGCAAATCTGTTCCTCTATATCTTTCCCATTAGTTGAAGGCCCATAGATTACACCCACTAGTGTAATGGTGCCTCTATTGTTTCTTAGTTCTAACCAAATAGATTTGGTCCTTGACCCCTCTAGGACATCCTCTCTCTCAGCACTGTAATACCAGCCTTAATCAACACTGTCACTCCCTCCTCCTTTCTTTCCTTCCCTATCTTTCCTGAACACCTTGCATCCTGGAATATTTAGTACCCATCCTGCCCTTTTTTGAGCCAGGTCTCTGTTATCTCCACAACATCATACTCCCATGTGGCTACCTGCAGCTCATGAACCTTATTTAACACACTTCATGTGCTCACATATATGCATTGAAAACCTACTTTAGACCTTAATGCATTCTATCTTACTCTGACCCCCATCTAATATCTTACTATTTCTTAATCTAGGGCTATCTGTCCCTCCCAATTCTTTGTACACCTTGTCTTTCCTCTCTAATTTTACCCCCTGGTTCCCATTAGTACTAGCAAACCACACCACAAGGACATTGATCCTGGCTCAGTTGAGGTGCAAAGCATCGGCCTGTAGAGATCCCATCTTCCCCAGAACTAGTCCCAATTTCCCAGGGTAACTAAAGCCCTCCCTCCTGCACCGCCTCTCCACTCTTTCTCCTGTCTATCAAACGGATCTTGCCCAGATAAATTGGAATCCAAAGTTTTGCAATTTTTATACTCACTACCGCATGGCACCGGGAGTAATTCGGAGATTACTATCTCTGAGGTCCTGCTTGCTGGTTTCTTAGCTCCCTAAAATCTGCCTGGAGGACCTCATCCCTTTTTCTATCTATGTCATTGGTGCCAATATGAACCACAACTGCTGGCTGTTAACTAACTATAGAATCCCCTCTCACTATAGCTTTCTCAATCTTTCTCCTGCACCCACCCACCCCCCCCCCCCCCCCCCACCGTCCCATCAAGCTGAGTGGGCCGTGGTGCTGTGGACTTGGCTCTGGATGCACTCCCCAGAGGAACCAGTGTTCAGAACCGAATACTGGTTGGAAAGTGAGATGCACTCCAGGGGCTCCTGCACTATCCTCCTTGACTGCCTGCAGTCACCCATTCCCTCCCTGACTGCACAATGTAGGTAGGCTTGGGTAGTTAGATTATAGTTTAACTTGACTATTTTTATACTGTATCCACTGTAATGACTAACAAAGTCAAGGAAGCCATTTTAATACTAACACGTGACCAAAGCAGCCATTTTGTATCCTGTATTAACTAATAAGTAGTTGCCCGTCATGAAATAGATGATTGTAAAAGTAATGAACCTTGATTGAGTTATAACTAATTAATCATCAATCATGTTAGAAAGAATGGCTTTTCATTTAAAGTTTGTTATGTTTAATCACTATAAGTCTCTGTGTCTGTTGGGATCTTTGGATCCCTGATAAAGCCAATGGCATGCTACATCATGGCCTTGTGGAGTCTGGCTTCAATGAATAGAGAGGTTGTTTAAGATCAGATTGAGTGACAGTGTGAAACCACTCCATTGTACTCTACCAAGCCCAGGTGGCCATTAGTGAAAGCCATAATTAAGAATCAATTAAATTTACCTACTAATAGCCAGAGCTACTTATTAAATTATCAAGAGCCTGAAGTAGTGTGATGGCTATCCAGGGATTAAAAGCTACAGTCTTGTAAGGTTTTGTTGTGCAGAAGCAAAAGAAGACCTCGGAATTAGAAGAATAGACCAACAGCCAAGTTCTCTGCCTGATGAGGGATCAAGACTGAAAAGAGAGGACCACGTCACTCTGCGACCAATACTCGACCAGGAAGCGCACTTGCGAGAGCTGTAAAGTTATATTCCCAAGTTTGTTAAGTATATTTCTACTTCTAATTGTTAACTTTGTTTTACTCTCAATAAACTTTCTGGACAAGTCAAGTATTGTGTTGCCATAGTTGGTTAAGTCATTCCTGGAGAGATTGGCTGCAATGGACTTCCAACACCCTTTAGCTGTGGGGTGACCATGTCCAAAAAGTGCTGTCCATGAAACTCTCATTCTCCCAAATGCAACGCAGTGACGCCAGCTGCTGCTCAAGCTGCTCCAGCTGATGACACTTCCTGCATATATCGCAAGAACACAAGAAATAGGAGCAGAGAGTGGACCATATGGCCCATCGAGCGTGCTCCGCCATTCAATACGACCATGGCTGATCTTGGGCTTCAATTCCACTTTCCTGCCCACTCCCCATATCCCTTGATTTCCTGCGAGACCAAAAATCTATCTATCCCAGCCTTAAATGTATTCAGTGATGGAGCATCCACAATCCTCTGGGGTAGAGAATTCCAAAGATTCGGAACCCTTTGAGTGTAGTAATTACTCCTCATCTTCAGATCATTGTCCAGGACATATGAAACGTCCTGGAGTTCCCACATGAGACAGGATGTGCATTCCATGGGGCTGAGATGCCCTGCCATGCCTCTATTTATTAGACTATTAACTGACTTAAACAAAATAAACTTAAGACTTAAATACAGAGTCACCAACTACTCAGCAATCAGCTGCTTTCCTTGTGCTGACAGCACTTTATTTTATCGGGAGTTAACTTAAATGTTTTACTTATATGTAGTTTCATTAATTAGTTTAACTAGTTAAGCTGTAAGATTTAGGACAGTATTTCTAGTTTCCCAGTCCTAGTTTAAACTACTGCCCAAGTTAAGAAAACCTTTACATTCACCAACCAATCACGTACCTGCTGTCCTGTGACATCACTCCTTTTTTTTGTTGATTTGTTCACACAATGCACACACTCTCTTTCTCTCTCTCCCTCTCCCTCCGCTGCTGTTTTATCCCCGCTGTTATCTCGCACTTCCTGCTGTTCTTGCAGTGCTCTCTCTCTCTCTCTGGGCTACATTTTAAGAGCCTGTCGCCGGAATAGGCAGCAGGCGTAACAAAATGCGGCCCGCACACCAGGAGCCCACGTCGTGGAGCCAACGTGATTCCAAACTTGCCGGCTCCTTAGCATGGCCACGGCACCTGCCCTCCCACGATGACATGAAAGGGGGGGGGGGGGGGCGAGTCGCCGCCAGCAATGGCATCTGGCGCCAATGCGCAGGCACGGCACCATTTTTAAAGGGCTTACAGCCTCAAAGAGCACGCAAAATTTAAAGGTACAGTGGATGCTAAGTTTTAAAGAATTAATAAAGTAAGTTTTCCACGCCCTCTCTCACCAACCGTCCCCCCCCCCCCACAATGGCATTACACATCATTCCTGACCTTTCCCACCGCCCTACCAACCCGGAATACCTAACGTTAAAATTTGACCTTTCCTCCCACAAAGTTTGGAACCTTTGTCCTTTACCCCTTCCCATCACCCCCCCAACCAATCCAAAGCCTTGTAACCCGCTGCCCCCCACTCCCGCCCAGAGAAAATCACCTCCTGCCCCCTCCCCACATGTAGCGCGCCTCGTTTCCCCAAACGGAGATTCGAAGGCGTGGCATTGCCCGCTGCCAAGCTGTTGGCAGAATCGCAACGGGCTGCATGGTAAATAGCCATTAACATATTTTAATGCGGCTCCCATCGCCGAGCAGCGGGGCAAACGCCAAGAGACCTCTCCACCACCACCAAGATTGGTACGGGGCATGCCGGCGTCAGGGTCCGTGGCGGGCCTCCTCCATTGCAATCTTCATTGCCCCCCCCCCACCACCGTTCCCAGCGTCGGAGAGGCCTTAAAATCCAGCTCTCTTAGTCTCCCTCTACCGCTGCTTTATCCCCACTGTGCTCTCGGATCTCCAGCTATTCTGGCAGTCTATGACACATTCTATTATATATTTTCAGTGGCACCTCGATAGAATCGATGTACAAAACATTCAAATCGGTCCATTTTACTAAACCTGTCTTATCGTCGAGCATTCTTTTTAAATCGAGTGGCTTCCCCTTTTGCCTTCATGAGCTAAGTAGATGCACATACAACTAAAAGCATCAACAAAGTTATAAACAAGCTTAGAACCATAGAATGGCAGGCACAGCAGGAGGCCATTCGACCCGTTGTGCCTGTGCTAGCTCCTTGATAGGGCTGTCCAATTAGTCCCACTCTTTCCCGACAGCACTTTCCCTTTCTTATGGGAACTAAGTGTGGCCGTCGATTAGACACCAGCCTTTTATCGCTGGGATTTGGATTCAAATCAGCCCAGACTGATGGCTTGTAAAATATCCCCTGCTGCTGGGAGGAGAAATGGATCTGGGTCGTCTCAATCCAGGTCCTAGTGGGCGAGAGTTGGCAGCACAAAACCACCCCTGTCATTAATCCAGGCCGAAGGATGGGGGCTAAGGAAAATCCCTGAGGCAGAGTAGAAGGAGCTTTATTCTGCCTCCGATTGGGCAATTGCTGGTCAGGTATCGCACAAATTAGACAACAGATGCCAGTGATGGAAAGTGTTCCATTCGCCTAGCACTGACGCTCCTCACTCTGGTGAACATTCTGAAAAGAAATGTTGTATAAGTAAAATCACATGATAGTTCCCGACTCAAACTAAAACTTTAACTCCAACTCAGGCAAGCAGGGAGCATGAGACTGGTGGAGTGAGCATCAAGCTCGCAATGACTCGCCATCAGGCTCAGGCCATTCATTTAAATAGGCGAGGCTTGAAGCCAGCGTCAAAGGCATTAGGCAGGTGAGTGGAAATCAGGCAAGTGCAGCAGGACACAGCAGCCAGGGGTCCACAGGAATGCTCCCCTGACCTGGGTGGGTGGGGGAGTGGGGAGGAGGGGGGCATCTCAGGCAATCATGGGAAGTTTGAGGCAGGGGCGGCCCAAGGATTCCTTCAGAATCACACTACAGTATTATTAGGCAGTTCATTATTATTAGAATTCATTTTTACTACAGTTGCAATACAGTATTAATACACAGTTCAATATTATTATAGCTGCTGTACAGTATTAATACCCCCACGGAGATTTTTCCCTCTACGCCCATCAAAAGATGGGCATTTTTCCACTAAACGTTCTCGTAGATAAATATTCCAGGATATCAGTCCTAATGCCTTAGATGCTGGCGAATATTGTTATTATTACTTAATCCAGGAAAATGAGTTGCAGTCACCATCCATAAACCCAGAGCTAATGTTAAGGTTGAACACATGATGGCGCCAGATTCTAACCATCACAAATCGTTAAACTCCACAGCACATGTCGTCTGTAATTGTAGGGGTCTCATTTCTGAGTGCGTCTCACTCTCCAGCAGGTATTCAGTTCTGAATATTGAGGAAAGTGATGCTTCACCTGGGGAGTGCAGCCAGAGCCAAGTCCATGGCAGCACAGGTGGCTCAGCTGCACAGGGAGGTAGAGGGAAGACTGGAAGAGCCATAGTGATAGGTGATCAGACAGGCGTTTCTGTGGCTGCAGACGTGAATCCAGGATGGTGTGTTGCTTCCCTGGTGCCAGGGTCAAGTATGTCACAGAGCAGCTGCACAGCATCCTGAAGGGGGAGGGTGAACAGCCAGCAGTCGTGGTCCACATCAGAACCAACGAAATAAGTAGAAAGAGGGATGTGGTCCCGCAGTCAGAATTTAGGGAGCTAGGTAAGAAATTACCCAGCAGGACCTCAAAAGTAGTCATCTCCAGATTACTCTCAGTGCCACGCGCGAGTGAGTATAGAAATAGAAGGATAAGACAGATGAATGCGTGGCTGGAAAGATGGTGCAGGAGGGAGGGCTTTAGATTCCTGGGACATTGGGACCGGCTCTGGGGGAGATGGGACCTGTACAGGCCTGACAGGTTGCACCTGAACAGAGCCGGGACTGAGTTCCTTGCGGGACGTTTTGCTCGTGTTGTTGGGGAGGGTTTAAACTAGTTTGGCAGGGGGATGGGGACCTGAGGGTTGGGGCAGTTGGGGTAAAATCAGAAATGAAAATGGAAGGCAGACAATTAATGGATGAGTCCGGAAGACAGAGGAAACAAAGGTTAGAAAATTTAAAAAAAAAGAGTTTGGCAGTGCTCAAGGGTATCTATTTCAATGCAAGGAGTATAGCAAATAAAGCAAATGAGCTGAGGGCACAGATAGACACGTGGCAGTATGATATCATAGCTATTACAGAAACATGGCTTAAGGAGGGACAGGATTGGCAGCTCAACATTCCTGGTTACAGTGTTTTCAGATACGATAGGGAGGGGGATAAGAAAGGAGGAGGAGTGGCAATTTTGGTCAAGGAAACTATTACAGCTGTGAGGAGGGATAATATGGATTGAGATAAGGAACAAAAAAGGGGCAATCCACTCCTGGGAGTGTACTATAGCCCCCAAATAGTCAGAGGGAGATAGAAGAGCAGATATTTAGGCAAATCTCTGAGAAGTGCAAGAACAATAGGGCAGTAATAGTAGGGGATTTTAACTACCCCAATATTAACTGGGATAGTTTTAGTGTGAAAAGAATTGAGGGAGCAGAATTCTTGAGGTGCATTCAGGAGGACTTATGTGCCCAGTATGTAGCAAGTGCGACAAGAGAAGGCGTAGTTTTTAGACTTAGTTTTAGGAAATGAAGATGAGCAGGTGGAAGGGGTGGCAGTGAGACAGCATTTTGGTGGTAGTGATCATAATTCAGTCAATTTTAGCATGATTATAGAAACGGACAGAGATAGAACAGGAGTTAGAGTTCTCAATTGGGGAAAGGCCAATTTACTAAACTGAGGAGTGATTTAGCGAAAGTGGACTGGAAACTGCTACTTGAAGGTAAATCAGTGTCAGAGCAATGGGAGGCATTCAAAGGGGAGATTCAAGGGGTTCAAAGAAAACATGTTCCCACAAAGAAAAAGAGTGAGACAGCCAAATCTCGAGCCCCATGGATGTCAAGGAGCCTTCAGGATAATACAAGGCAGAAAAGGAAAGCTTACTTCCGAAACCGAGAACTCTTCTTTTGCCTCCTTGTCTCGAGAGACAATGGGTAAGCGCCTGGAGGTGGTCAGTGCTTTGTGAAGCAGCGCCTGGAATGGCGATAAAGGCCAATACTAGAGTAACAGACTCTTCCACAGGTGCTGCAGATAAAATTGGTTGTCGGGGCTGTTACACAGTTGGCTCTCTCCTTGCACTTCTGTCTTTTTTCATGCCAACTGCTAAGTCTCTTCGACTCGCCACACTTTAGCCCCGCCTTTATGGTTGCCGGCCAGCTCTGGCGATCACTGGCAACTGACTCCCACGACTTGTGATCAATGTCACAGGATTTCATGTCGCGTTTGCAGACGTCTTTAAAGTGGAGACAAGGACGGCCAGTGGGTCTGATACCAGTGACGAGCTCGCTGTACAATGTGTCATTGGGGATCCTGCCATCTTCCATGCGGCTCACATGGCCAAGCCATCTCAGGCGCCGCTGACTCAGTAGTGTGTATATGCTGGGGATGTTGGCCGCCTCGAGGACTTCTGTGTTGGCGATATGGTCCTGCCACCTGATGGCAAGGATTCTCCGGAGGCAGTGAAGATGGAATGAATTGAGACGTCGCTCTTGGCTGACATACGTTGTCCAGGCCTCGCTGCCGTCGAGCAAGGTACTGAGGGCACAGGCTTGATACACTTGGACTTTTGTGTTCTGTGTCAGTGCGCCATTTTCCCACACTCTCTTGGCCAGTCTGGACATAGCAGAGGAAGCCTTCCCCATGCGCTTGTTGAATTCTGCATCGAGAGACAGGTTACTGGTGATAGTTGAGCCTAGGTAGGTGAACTCTTGAACCACTTCCAGAGTGTGGTCGCCGATATTTATGGATGGAGCATTTCTGACATCCTGTCCCATGATGTTCGTTTTCTTGAGGTTGATGGTTTGGCCAAATTCGGTGCAGGCAGCCGCAAACCTGTCGATGAGTCTCTGCAGACACTCTTCAGTGTGAGATGTTAATGCAGCATCGTCAGCAAAGAGGAGTTCCCTGGTGAGGACTTTCAGAACTTTGGTCTTCGCTGTTAGACGGGCAAGGTTGAACAACCTGCCGCCTGATCTTGTGTGGAGGAAAATTCCTTCTTCTGAAGACTTGAACGCATGTGAGAGCAGCAGGGAGAAGAAGATCCCAAACAGTGTAGGTGCGAGAACACAGCCCAGTTTTACACCACTCAGGATAGGAAAGGGGTCTGATGAGGCGCCGCAATGCTGAATTGTGCCTTTCATATTGTCATGGAATGAGGTGATGATACTTAGTAGCTTTGGTAGGCATCCAATCTTTTCTAGTAGTCTGAAGAGACCACGTCTGCTGACGAGGTCAAAGGCTTTGGTGAGATCAATGAAAGCAACGTAGAGGGGCATCTGTTGTTCACGACATTTCTCCTGTATCTGACGAAGGGAGAACAGCATGTCAATGGTGGATCTCTCTGCTCGAAAGCCACACTGTGCCTCAGGGTAGACACGCTCAGCCAGCTTCTGGAGCCTGTTTAAAGTGACTCGAGTGAAGACTTTCCCCACTATGCTGAGCAGTGAGATTCCACGGTAGTTGTTGCAGTCACCGCAGTCACCCTTGTTCTTATAGAGGGTGATGATATTGGCATCGCGCATGTCCTGTGGTACTGCTCCCTCGTCCCTGCACAGGCAAAGCAGTTCATGTAGTGCTGAAAGTATAGCAGGCTTGGCACTCTTGATGATTTCAGGGGTAATGCCGTCCTTCCCAGGGGCTTTTCCGCTGGCTAGAGAATCAATGGCATCACTGAGTTCCGATTTTGTTGGCTGTATGTCCAGCTCATCCATGATTGGCAGAGACTGGGCTGCATTGAGGGCAGTCTCAGTGACAACATTTTCCCTGGAGTACAGTTCTAGGTAGTGTTCCACCCAGCGGTCCATTTGCTTGCGTTGGTCAGTGATTGTGTCCCCTGATTTAGATTTGAGGGGGGCGATCTTCTTGATGGTTGGCCCAAAAGCTCTCTTAATGCCATCATACATTCCTCTGATATTTCCGGTGTCGGAGGCCAGCTGAATATGACTGCATAGGTGTTGCCAGTAGTCATTTGCGCAGTGCCTGGCTATTCTTTGTGCAGTGCTTCTGGCTGCTTTAAGTGCTACGGATGTTAACTCGCTGGGGGCTTTCTTGTAGTTCAGCAGTGCAATGACAGGTTCCAGCTCTTCAGTGTGAGATTGAAACCAGTCTGCATTCCGCTTCACACGTTTGCCATAGGTGGTCATTGCTGAGTCATAGATGGCATCTGTGATGTGGGCCCATTTGGTCTCTGCATCCCCTGTGGGAGTGTTTTGAAGGGCTTTTTCAAGTGAATTTAGAAACTTACGTAACAGCTGTGGATGAGAAATTCTGTTCGTGTTGATGCGCGGGCGGCCCTTCTCCTTGGAGTGATGCAGCTTCTTTGGTTTGAGGATAACCTTGCTGCACACCAGGGAGTGGTCGGTGTCGCAGTCCACTACTGTGGAAGCTGCATGTGATTTGAACACTGTTTAAAGAGGCTCGCCTTGTGACGATGAGGTCCAGCTGGTGCCAACGACGTGATCTTGGGTGCCTCCAAGAAACCTCGTGACAGGGTTTAGTGTGAAAGAATGAGTTGGTGATGCAGAGGTTATGATAGGTACACAACTCAAGCAGTCTCTGTCCATTCTCATTCATCCTACCAATGCCATAGCGCCCAAGGCAGGAGGGCCATGTGTCATGGTCGGCCCCAACCCTGGCATTAAAGTCCCCCAGCAGGAACAGGTGTTCGGTGTTGGGGATGCTACTAATGATATTATGAAGTTCCTCGTAGAACTGGTCTTTAGCTTCAGGTGGGGAGCAGAGTATTGGAGCATAGATGCTGAGTAGGTGTACTGGACCAGAGGCAGTGAGCAGTCGGATGGACAGTATGCGTTCCGAGCCATTTGCGGGTGGCTCTATCATGCTGAGCAAAGAGTTTCTGATGGCGAAGCCCACTCCATGCTGCCTTGGTTCTTCAGGATCCTTACCCTGCCAGTAGAAGGTGTCGTCTTGCTCTCTTAGAGATCCACTCACAGGGAAGCGTGTCTCCTGAAGCTTACTTCCGAAACCGAGACCTCAATACTACAGAAAGCCACGAGGAGTAGAGAAAGTGGAGGGGTTAAATCAAAAAAGAAATTAGGAAAACAAAGAGAGGGCCTGAAAGAATATTGGCAAGCAAAATCAAGGTGAAACCAAGGATGTTTTATCAATACATTAAGAGTAAGAGGATAACTAAGGAGAGAGCAATGCAGAGTACTGGGCTAATGGGAAGATTCTTGGTAGTGTAGATGAGCAGAGAGATCTTGGTGTCCAGGTACATAAATCCCTGAAAGTTGCTACCCAGGTTAATAGGGCTGTTAAGAAGGCATATGGTGTGTTAGCTTTTATTAGTAGGGGGATCGAGTTTCGGAGCCACGAGGTCATGATGCAGCTGTACAAAACTCTGGTGAGGCCGCACCTTGAGTATTGCGTGCAGTTCTGGTCACCGCATTATAGGAAGGATGTGGAAGCTTTGGAAAGGGTGCAGAGGAGATTTACTAGGATGTTGCCTGGTATGGAGGGAAGGTCTTACGAGGAAAGGCTGAGGGACTTGGGGTTGTTTTCGTTAGAGAGAAGGAGGAGGAGAGGTGACTTAATAGAGACATACAAGATAATCAGAGGGTTAGATAGGGTGGATAGTGAGAATCTTTTTCCTCGGATGATGACAAACACGAGGGGACATAGCTTTAAGTTGAGGGGTGAAAGATATAGGACAGATGTCAGAGGTAGTTTCTTTACGCAGAGAGTAGTAAGGGCGTGGAACGCCCTGCCTGCAACAGTAGTAGACTCGCCAACTTTAAGGGCATTTAAGTGGTCATTGGATAGACATATGGATGAAAATGGAATAGTGTAGGTCAGATGGTCGGCGCAACATCGAGGGCCGAAGGGCCTGTACTGCGCTGTAATGTTCTAAAAAAAAAAAGTGGGGTCCATAAAAGACCAAAAAGGTAACCTTTGTGTAGGGGCGGAAGATGTTTGGATGGTTCTTAATGAATACTTTGCGTCTGTATTCACAAAAGAGGGAGACGATGCAGATATTGTTGTTAAGGAGGAGGAGTGTGAAGTATTGGACGTGATGAACATAGGGAGAGAGGAATTATTAATGGAATTAGCATCCTTGAAAGTTGATAAATCACCAGGGCCAGATGAAATGTACCCTAGGCTGTTAAAAGAAGCAAGAGAGGAAATAGCAGAAAGTCTGACCATCATTTTCCAGTCCTCGCTAGATACAGGTGTAGTGCCGGAGGATTGGAGAACTGCTAACGTTGTACATCTGTTTAAAAAGGGAGCGAAGGATAGACCGAATAATTACAGGCCAGTCAGTCTAACCTCAGTAGTGGGCAAATTATTGGAATCTGTTCTGAGAGACAGGATAAACTGTCACTTAGAAAGGATCATCAGCATGGATTTGTTAAGGGAAGATCTTGTTTGACCAATTGATCGAATTCTTTGAAGAAGTAACAAGGAAGATAAATGAGGGGTGTGCAGTTGATGTGATCTACATGGATTTTAGCAAGGCTTTTGACAAGATCCCATATGGCAGACTGGTTAAAAAAATAAAATCCCATGAGATCCATTACAATGTAGCAAGGTAGATACAAAATTGGCTCAGTGACAAGAAACAAAGAGTAATTGTTGATGGGTGTTTTAGCGACTGGAGGGCTGTTTCCAGTGGCGTTCTGCAGGGCTCAATACTGGGTCCCCTGCCTTTTGTGGTATGTATTAACGATTTGGATGTAATAGTAGGGGGCATGGTCAAGTAGTTTGCAGACAACACAAAGATTACTCATGTGGTAGATAGTGAGGAGGATAGCTGAAGGCTGCAGGAAGATAGTGATGGTCTGGTCAGATGGGCAGAAAAGTGGCGAATGGAATTCAACCCGGAGAAGTGTAAGGTGATGCATTTGGGGAGGTCAAACAAGGCAAATGAATGCACGATTAATGGGAAAATACTGAGAAGTGAGGAGGAAGTTAGGGACTTTGGAGTGAATGTCCACAGATCCCTGAAGTTAGCAGGATAGGTCGATAAGGTGGTTAGGAAGGCATATGGAATCCTTTCCTTTTTTAGCCGTGGTATAGAATATAAGAGCAGGGAGGTTATGCTGAAACTGTATAACTCATTGGTTAGGCCACAACTTGAGTACTGTGTGCAGTTCTGGTCACGTCATTACAGAAAGGATGTAATTGCACTGGAGAGGGTACAGAGGAGATTAACGAGGATATTGCCAGGACTGGAAAAATGCAGCTATGAGGAAAGATTGGATAGGCTGGGGTTGTTCTCCTTGGAACAGCGAAGGCTGAGGGGAGATCTGACTGAAATGTAGAAAATTTTGAGGGGCCTGGATGGAGTGGAGGTGAAGGGTCTATTCACCATAGCAGAGAGGTCAGTTCTGAGGGGCATAGATTTAAAGTGATTGGTAGAATCATTAGAGGGGAGATGAGGGAAAATGTTTTCACCCAGAGAGTGGTGGGGGTCTGGAACTCACTGCCTGAAAGAGTAGTTGAGGCAGAAACCCTCAACTCATTTAAAAGCAGTCTGGATATGCACCGCAAGTACCGTAATCTGCAGGGCTACGGCTGGAAGGTCGGATTAGAATAGGTGGATCATTTCTCGGCCGGCACAGACACAATGGACCAAGTAGCCTCTTTCTGTGCCTTAAATTTTCTATGATTCTACTTTTCTCAATATTTTGATTTGCTGTGCATCTCAATGTTTAACCAGAATTGTCTGCACATTCTCTGTTCTCTTGATCATACTAATGATCAGCCGTCCCATTTACCATTTCTCGTTTTGCCTCTCAGGTGGATGTAAAAGATCGCACAGCTCTATTTTGAAGTACACCAAGGGAGTTCTCCCTGGTGTCCTAGCTAATCTTTATCCCTCAATCAACAACGCGAAAACAAATTATCTGGTCATTATCACACTGCTGTTTGTGGGACCTTGCTGAGTGTAAATTGGCAACCACATTTCCTACATTACAACAGTGCCTGCACTTCAAAAAGCATTTTATTGGTTGTAAAGCGCTTTGTGACATCCTGGGATCGTGAAAGGCCCTCTGTAAATGCAAGTTCTGTCTTTCTTTCATAAATGTTCTTCTGGGCTTGAGAAACATCCTGTATGTTCCCTCTGACAATGATAGATGATAATTATTTTCTAACAGTGCCGCATGGGCTGTTACAGTTCCCTAAGTATCATATCATGGTTTTTTGGTGTGCTGTTCTCTCCCTTCGTAAACTTGTAGGAAATAACTTTCCATCCTCTCAAGAAGGCCTTTGACATGTCCTGGGAAGAAAGTTCAGTCTCATAGACTTGTTAGTAAACTTGAGCTCATGTTAGTTCATGTTGCACTAGTTTTTTTTTGTTTTGGATACACCAACAAGAGGCTTTAACATACGAAATGCAAATTTATCAGGGGTGAGATAAAGATATGATTCAGTACGATAATTTTGGCATCTTTCACATCCTCAATTTCCATCGCCCCATTATTGGCAGCCGTGCCTCCAGCCATCTGGGCTTTAAGCTCTGGAATTCCCTCCCTACCTCTCTCTCCTCCTTTAAGACACTCCCTAAATCTTACCTCTTTCACCAAGCTTTCGGCAATCTGATCTAATATCTCCTTATGCGCAGGGCCCTACCAAATTCACAGCCATGGAAAATGCATCACGGACCTTGAAATCCCGGGTCCTCCATGAAATCGTCTATTTTGCAAACATTGCATGTTTTATTCATTGACACAAGGCTCACCTTGCTGATTGGTAGACAAGGAAGAGCTTCTGGTGCAGTTTTGAGAGAAGCAGTCTCAAGCATCAGCAGACAAGCGAGAGTGCCAGAATAAGCAAATCAAAAATGGCCACAACCATTACTGCAACACATCAAGTGAAAGAATTTGGAAGCCAAATTCTGCATGCCGATGATGGAGTACTGTTTTGTACAAGCTGCAATGATACATTGGATCACATACAGCAGACAATGGTTCAGCACCACTTAAGAGTCCAAAAGCCATCACAGCTGAAAGAGAGCATTCGACACCACACTGCTGGAAAACGCCCAAAAAACAAGCAACGATTTCATCTCTTTTTAAGAAGTTGCTATGATTAGGTGAGAAGGGATTGAAAGGCTCCCCTCTTGCCCCTCTCCTTGTTTGACCGCAACACAATTTATTTCTTTTAAACAGTGGATGTGCTTACCAATTCAATGAGTGTTTAACCCTTTTAGGCACTATGATCACAAAAGAACTAACTGGATTGGTTTTCTTGTGCTTAAACAAGAAAGAGATTAATTTATTGTACTTAAAACCAAAACCAGATCTAAGTAAAAATAATAAACTACGCTCCAACTTTTACACACACAAATAGGTTACAGAGTGATGAAGAACAGATTGGCTGGATTAGGGTCCAGAACAAATAAAAGAATATACAGTCTGTGGAGTCAGGTAATTCAGTTGTCTTCTGGCTGAGTTTGTGGTCCTGAAGTTTCTGACTGGTAGAGGCAGCCACATGGTTCAGGCTTTTCTTGGAAACAGTGATGTAGATGGCTTTCTCCCCAGAGTGTCTGTCCGTAACAATGATAGACTTGGATGTTTTGCAACCCACAGACATGGTTAGAAACTTACAGTGTTACCTGGAGAGAGGGAGAGAGAGAGAGGGACCACTTGAGTCTTGCACTGGTTAACTCAGTGGCTTGTCTGATGTGTACAAAAGAAACTCCAAGTTTTCATACAGGATTCCCAGACTCTCTTTTGCACTTTAATAAGATCCAAGTCTAAGAATTCCAATCGCTCTCAAATCTTATTGTTCAATGAACCTTGAGGTTCATTTCCATTGGTGCTAATATTCCAAGATAGCTTTGACTGTCATGCTAATGAAGGCGATACTAGGTAGCATTCAAACAGCTCAAGCCATTGTTCTGGATGAGGGCTATTCAGACATGCGTCTCTACCTCAATACCTTGGAATGTGAGGTATTTCAATGCAAATTGCGGTGGCCATCTTGGTTGCTTTCTTTTTAAAAGTTGAATTTAGTTTTCCCGCTTTCTTTTTAAAATTTCAATTTAGATTTCCAACCTATAAATTAAAATCATCATTCAGCCTAGCACGTTCATGATAAAGTTGACAGCTCAGAAAATAGTCTGTTGGTTACAATGGAACTTGGGGATGCTTTTGCAAGTGCCAACATACCATTGGAAAAACTTGATCATCCAAAGCTGCCAAGTGCAAATAAACTACAAGAGGACTACCAGCTGAAGGTTTTTGCTACACATCGTGAGGAGATGAATTCTCAGATTAACGCATGTGAGTGTTTTGTAATTAATTGTGATGAGTCCACTGATCAGCAAGACAACTATGTGCTGCATGTTTTGTTTGATTTTATGTCTGGTAAGGCTGAAGATGTACAGTCAGGAAAGCTAACAGTGCTTGCAGACTGTGTCCATTTAGAAGCTGTTAATTACACCAGTTTCCCAAGCAATAAACAAAACCATTTCAAAATACAGTGCAGATTTCAACAAAGTGCTTTCATTAGTGACAATGCAACTTACATGACAAAATCTTTCAAATCTGTGATCCAAGGTGTAATTGCCTAATGCTGTTCATATTACATGTAATGCACATATAATTTCGCTTGGCAGTGAGCTGTGGAAAAGTGAGTTTGGTAAAGTCGACAAACTGGTCAGCTACATTAAAAAGATCTTTAAACACTGCCCTCGCCGCAAGCTTCAATAGGCAACACATTGCAAATGCAGCCAAAGTGGCTGAAATTGGGGAACAAACCATTGATCTTCCTCCAGAGCCAGTAATTACACATTGGAATTCTTGGTTTTGGGCAGTACAATATCATGCAGCTCACCTCAAATACGACTCAGACTTTGTCTCAGAAGAGCTCACACTCACACTGAAAACACAGGTTTTAACAGAAATTGTAACCCTTCTAAACGATGCTGAGCCTAATAAGGAGGCTCAGTTTGTTGCCAAGAATGCGACACTACTGATGGATTTAATCACTTGGTTTGAATCTCTTCACATCACAATCCACAAAGCTTCCAATAAAGTAATGGATGTACTGTTCTGGGCTGAAGCACAGTTAAACAAACAACATCCTGATGACTTAAATGCCTGTGCCCAACAGGTGTTTACTTGCATGGCAAAGAAGTTCAAACAATATCACTGCTAGGGGGAAGAGTCAAGCAGTGAAGAAAAAGCAGCTCAGAGGTTTCAACAAGCTTCCACAGCATTCCTGAAAGCTGCGCGTATCTTTGACCCTGCACAAATGCACCTGTTGATGCTGGATTTAAACTCATTTGACGCGATTCCTGACTTTGACAAGAACTGTAGGCTGGAGATTCCTGCTTACAAAAGCATTGCAAAAGAAGCAGATTGTACTTTGCCTGTGCTGTAGTTTTGGAACTCTGTCAAATGCAGAATTCCCCCACCTTACCAGGCTAAAACAGCACTGCCTGACAATTCCAACAAGCTCTGTGGACACAGAGAGAGCTGTGTCTTAACAAGGACAGGTGTTCACAGCACAAAGACAGGGAATGAAGAAAGAGACAGTTGCAGGCTGTTCCATGCTCACAATCAACCACTGACTTCAGTGAGAAAGAATGTGACCAGTTTATAGTCAACTTTTTACAGTAGTTTTTGAGTGTACAATAAATGCCATTTGAAACCAGAAACCTCCCTTGTCTTCTTTTTGTTTTAAATAGATCATTTACATGGTTTGTTGCGACACCGTGAAATTTGTGATTTAAATGTGTGAAATCATTAAATTCACAATTCTTAAAATGCTGTGGCTGTGAAATTTGTAAAATCTAACTGTGAATTTAGTAGGGCCCTACTTATGTGTCTCTGTATCATATTTGTTTTATAACACTCCTATGAAGCATTAAAGGCACTATATAAATAGAAGTTGCTGTAGTAGACATTTTTCATGTTCTCTTTAACACTGTACCTCTCATTCCTTAAAGTATATCAATTGGAAACAGGAATTAGATGTGACTAGTCTATTCGTCCTGATTATTTTTCATGGCCGAGTTGAAATTTGAGATTTTAAACCTTATTCCCAGAAATATTACTGCTCTCCCGGGTAACAGTTACACTTTAATACAGCATAGCATTTTGCTGCATATTTCAATTTACTGTGTTTAATTTTGGCAAAAATAAGAATAGCTGTTGCGAGAAAGAGGAGAGAGAGGGTCATCTTTATGGGCAGATTGCATTTGAACAGAACTTAAAATATTACAATGTAGAATAAACTAATTAACTTTGTAAGGAAACAAAATGTTAAATGGTATAGTCAGGTTTTTGAACTACCCAACCCAGATTTTAAAAAAACATGCATTTGCACAACAACCTTATCACGTCTCCTACAAACACCTCATGGCTTTTCATGTAAAATGAATTATACTGAAGTTCAGTAACTGTTGTGATGTAGGCACAGTTTTTTTACCTTGATAACTTACCTAATATAGCAGAACAAACAATTGGTTATGTTCTCAAAAAGTCATTATTCAATTAAGTTAATTACAACATCCTGGGTTGGGCTGTTAAGTGGCAAGTAATATTCATGCCACACAAATGTCAGGCAAGGACCAACACCAAGAGAGAACCTAACCAACTACCTTTGACATTCAATAGCAATACCACTGTCAAATCTCCCACCATCAATGCCCTGAGGGTCACCTCTGACCAGAAACTGAACTAGGCCAGTCACATAAATGCCATAGCTACGAGAACAGGTCAGAGGCTAGGTATTCTGCATCGAGTGGCTCACCTCCTGTCTCCCTTAAGCCTCTCTACCATCTACAAGGCTCAAGTCAGAAATGTGATGTAATATTCTCCACGTGACTGGATGAGTGCAGCTCCAACAAAACTCAAGAGCTCGACATCATTCAAGACAAAGTAGTCCACTTGATCGACGCCCATCCAGCAGCTGAAACATCCAGTCCCTCCACCACTGCCCACCATGGCTACGGTGTGAACTATCCAAAGGAAACAGTGCAGCAACTCACCAAGGCTGCCCAAACCCTTCCAAACAACTTCCACCACCTAGAAGGAAAAGGGCAGCAGGTGCACAGGAACACCGCCACCTCCAAGTTCCCTCAAGGTCACACACCATCCTAATTTAGAAATATATCACTGTTCCTTCACAGTCAATGAGTCAAAATCTTGTAATTCCCTTTCCAATAGTATTGTGGCAGCATCTTCATCTGCAATGACTCAAAAAAGTGGCTCAGCACCACTTTCTCAAGTGTAACTAGGGATGGACAACAAATGCCAGCCTTACCAGCAACACCACGTCCCAAGAATGAATTTTCAAAAAGTATATCTTAGCATGCTTTTAATCATCTCTTACCAGGAAATAGTTGAAATATTTGACATTGTTACCTCTGGTGTAGAGGCCTGCTCAGGTCGGGAAAAAGGGAACCCGACCCCAACCTGACCCAACCACAGCGGACCCGAGCCCGACCCAGCCCGAGTCCCTCCGATTTAGCCCCAGGCCCGACCCAACCCGAACCCGCCCTGACTCAACCATCCATTTACTTACCTTCTAACTCGGAACCTGCAGGAAGCTGCAGCGCATGCGCGATGATGTCATATTGATATCACTCACTCACTGCACAGACTCAGTTTCGTCCCGGGTTCCCAGCTCAGGTAGGTTTTTTATTTTTCATACTTACCAGCAGAGCACTTACCGTGTGTGTCCAGCCCAACCCGACCTGACTCGATCCGGACTTGGCCCGACCGGACCCAAGCCCGAAAGCCGGACCCTGACGACGGGCCCAACCCGACCCGAACCCGACACATGTCGTCGGGTCATGTCGGGTTCGGGTCGGGTAGCAGGCCTCTACTCTGGTGTCCCCCAAGGATCTATCCTTGTCCCCCTCCTAGTTCTCATCTACATACTGCCCCTCGGTGACATCATCCGAAAACACAAGCGTTAATTTTCACTTGTATGCTGACAACACCCAGCTCTACCTCAGCACCGCCTCTTTCGTCCACTGTCTCTAAGTTGTCAGACTGCTTGTCTAACATCCAGTACTGGGTGGGCAGAAATTTCCTCCAACTAAATATTGGGAAGACTGAAGCCATCATCTTTGGTCTTCGTCACAAACTCCATTCCTTAGCCACTGATTCCATTACTCTCCCTAACAATTGTCTGCGTCTGAGCCAAACTGTTCATAACCTTGATGTTATGTTTGACTCCAAGCTGGCCTTTTGATCTGCGCCATCACTAAGACCACCTATTTTCACCTCCATAACATTGGCTGATTCCACCACTGCTTCTGCTGATCTGCTGCTGAACCTCCATCCATGCCTTTGTCACCTCTAGACTTGACTATTCCAACGCACTCATGGCTGGCCTCTCATCTTCTGTCCTCCATGAATGATGAGCTTATCCAAAACTCTGCTGCCCATATCCTATCTCACACCATCATCCCTGTGCTCACTGATACAGGTTGGATCGCGATCCGACATCGTCTCAATCTTAAAATTCTCAGTCTTGTTTTAAAATCCCTCCATGGCCTTTCCCCTCACTATCCCTGAAACCTCCTCCAGCCCAACAACCCTCCAAGATATCTGCACTTCTCCAACTCTGTTTTTTGCACATCCCCAATTTTAATCACTCCACCATTGGTGCCATGCCTCAGCTGCCCAGGCCCTAAGCTCTGGATTTCCTTCCCTAAACCTTTTCGCCTCTCCACCTCGCTTTCCCTCTTTAAGATTCTCCTTAAAACCTATCACTTTGACCAAGTCTTTGGTCATCTGCCCTAATAGCTCCTTATGTGGCTCAGTGTCAAATTTTGGGTGATAACACTCCTGTGAAGTGCCTTGGGGTGTTTTACTATGTTAAAAGGTGCTCTATAAATATAAGTTGTTGTTGTTTTTGTTGAGACTGGACTTTAGTTATGTAAGTTTGCAGGATCTGGTATATCAAAACATATCAACTGAATAATCCTAACTAGGGCTCCTTCCAAGCTTCCCCTCATCACAGATATCTGTACCCTGTAAATGTGGCTCACTCCTCATGGCATTAAGAAGTGCTTGGCTGCAAAGCAAAGGCTATCGACCTTGACAACATACTGGCTTTAGTGCTGAAGACCTGTACACCATAGCCAACAGCTGCACAGCCAGCAACTGGCCTAGTACACTGTCATCTACCTGACATGTAGAAAATTGCCCGGGTAGGTCCTATCCCCAGAAAAACGATCAATCTTACTTGGCCAAATAACACGCAATCAGTCTTCGCTCCAGTTATAAGAAAGACTTGGATTTATATACCTTTCACAACCACCAGGCATCTCAAAGCCCTTTTAAGTGTTGTCACTGTTCTATTGTAGGAAACACAGCAGCCAATTTGCACACAGCAAGCTCCTACAAATGGCAATGTGGTAATGGCCAGAGAAACGGGGCAGACAATTTCACACAGCAAGCTCGTACAATCAACAATGTGAATAATGACCACATAATCTGTTTTGATGTTGGCTGAGGCATAAATATTGGACATGGCATCAGAAAGAACTCCCCTCCTCTGCTTCAAAATAGCGTCATGGGATCTTTTGCGTCTATCTGAGAGGGCACTCGGGGCCGCATTTTAACATCTAAAATGAAAGACTGATTATGGAACCAATGAGCTCTGGTACCAACGGAGGTCAATGAGGGGGGTCAAAAGAGATGACTGGTGACTGCCGTCATACTGAAACACAGTGAAATGGTTGTGGTTGTCAAAAGCCAATCATCACAAGCCCAGGACATTGACACAGAAGATCTGTGAGGCAGTGTCCTCAGCCCATCGTTTTCCAATGTTTTGTCCATAGCCCTCCTTTCATTAAAGGTCATGAGTGAGATTCCACAGTGTTCAGTTTCTTTCATTTTTCGGATTAGATGTTAAACCGAGACTCCGTCTGCCCTCTCAGGTGGATGTAAAAGATCCCATGGCACTGTTTTGAAGAAGAGCTGGGGAGTTCTCCCCAGCGTCCTGGTCAATATTTATCCATTAATCAACATCACAAAAAACAGACTATCTGCTCGTCATCACATTGCTGTTTGTGGGAGTTTGCTGTGTGCAAATTGGCTGCTGCGTTTTCCAACATTACGACAGTGCCTACACTTCAAAAATACCTCATTGGCTGTAAAGTAGATTAGATTAGATTAGAGATACAGCACTGAAACAGGCCCTTCGGCCCACCGAGTCTGTGCCGAACATCAACCACCCATTTATACTAATCCTACACTAATCCCATATTCCTACCAAACATCCCCACCTGTTCCTATATTTCCCTACCACCTACCTGTACTAGTGACAATTTATAATGGCCAATTTACCTATCAACCTGCAAGTCTTTTGGCTTGTGGGAGGAAACCCACACAGACACAGGGAGAACTTGCAAACTCCACACAGGCAGTACCAGGAATTGAACCTGGGTCCCTGGAGTTGTGAGGCTGCGGTGCTAACCACTGCGCCACTGTGCCGCCCTACTCTGAGACATCATGAAAGGTGCTATATAAATGCAAGTCTTTCTTTTTTCACAGATCCTCCAATGAAACAATTATACAGCAGAACTTTGACAACATCCAGGCTTGGGTTGATAATGGAAAAATAGCATGCAAGCCACATAAATGCGAGGTAATGACTATTGCCAACAAGGAAACCCCCAAACGTCACTTCTGACCTCAACAGCAACACCTATCCCCTACAAATAACACCTTGAAGAGGGTCACTATTGACCAGAAGGTTAATTCCAGTAATATCAATACCATGACTACAAGAACAGAGCAGAAGCTGGGTACTCTGCAATGAGTTTCTTATCTTACCCCTCAAGATACTGTCATCACCTGCAAAGTCGAAAGTCAGAAGTGTGATGGAATGCTCCCCGCTCTGATGGGTGCAACTGCAAGAACACTCAAGAAGCTCAACACCATCCAGCACAGAACAGTTGATACATCCAAAGGACTCAATAACCAACACCCCTTCAGCAGCAACACACTGGCTGCAGTATCCACTAGCTACAGGATTTACTGCAAGCTTATTTCAATAGTGCTTCTCACCTCCTTGAACTCTACCAGCAAGAAGGACTAGCAACAATACCATGGGAACACGATAAGCTTCAGTTTCCCTGTCAAGTCACACGCATGGATAAATATGGTTGTTGCTTCACCTCACCTGAGTAAGGCTGTGAGAGTAAGGCTCACAGAATTAATAACAAATTAGTCAGTTGGATTGAAAATTAGCTTCAATTTCTGTCAGACAACAATATCCAGTAGTATCGATACAAGATTAATTCACAAGAACAGTAGCACTCATGCAGCACCTATAGTGAAATATCCCGAGGCCTTTAATATCAATAAATCGACTGTTGGTGTTGGTGTGCTGTGTTCTCAGTCTGCATCGTTCATCGGTCAGTAGAGGGCAGGGCGTCTCTGCTCTTCACCTCCCTCTCATCAAAACAGCTCAGCCTTTCTTACGCCTTGTGAGATTGTTTTTAAACGATTCGCTCTGCAAGATCTGAGATGTTGCTTGCCAAACTAGTTGTCAGTTCTCTCTCCGGTCCACACGTAATTGGCTTCTGTAATAACAAGCATTGCTCACCAGAAGTGTCGCCATATTGTGTAAAAAAAAATGAAGCAGATGTAACAAAAATGTCTGGACAAAGCTCTTGTTCGTTATGAATACCCTGGGGAGAATCGCTTTCTGCTTCGACACTTGCACGAACTCAATCTTGTTCAAGTTCAATTACAACACTACCAATTGCCAGCCCGCAACCCAAAATTATTTGGAGGGTTTAGGAAAACTGTTAACAATAAGCCCATTCTTCAGGCTAAGAGCCAGAATCTGCAGTCACTCCAGATATTACGTTTAAAGCGTTATGAGGTTAAAATGTTTAGAAAATAACTTGTAGCGCCCGAGAGAAAGCAACACACGTTGAAAACAAAAAATAGCCCCCAAACTTAAAATAGAAACACGTGGCCAACAGGAAACTTCCTCCTTTTGTCAAATTTGTCTTTTTTGTTTCACTCGATTCGTCGGTTGCAAAACTATTAAATCATGGAACCATGCAGCGCCAGGCCATTCGGCCCACCCTGTCTGTACCGGCTCACTGCAAAAGAGCCCCATTCCTACTCATAACCTATGGGCCTGCAAATGTTTCCTTTTTAAGTGGATAGTTTTGTTTTAGTAGATAGGCTGGCTAAGGCACAGAGGTCTGTAAAGGATTGAGGAACAAAGGCAGGCTTTGAGCTGGATGGATCTTAATTCTGCTTGATAAACCTTAACTGCAAACATCAAAGCAGGTCATTAAGCAGAAAATATTGCAAAGTATTATGTATACCCCTAACGAAGAAGGGGGAGGGTGGTCTCTCATTTTTTCTGCAGTGTGCATTCCCAAAGTGAAGTAATTGTTTTTTTCCTCTCTTCACACGTAATCCTCCCCCTGGATCCTAGCTGCTTAAGTGAGCTAGCTATTCTAATCCTGGATAGCTGAGAGGAGGGGGGAGAGGGGAGGGGGGAGTGGAGAGGCAGTAAGCCTTGTCTACAACCGGACCAGCACAAAGCCCTGTTTGTGGCTGGTTCTTTACAAACCCATACTGAGAGGGAGAGTCTAGGCGTCCACATCTGCCCTTCTCAGCTACAGAACAGAAAGGTAAGTGATCTTTAAACCACATATTCAAACATTTATTCTGATATATAAATAAAAGTATATTTTAAAAATCTTGAGTTAAATATCTGTGAAAAGAGAGCAGCAATAATGCATCTTGGCGACCAGTCTTCAAAGTTTTATATATATATATATATATATATATATATATCTACTCCAACCAATTCTATTTTAAATCTGCACAATTTAAGACCCTCTAAATGTTAAAAGCTAATTATTTCCATTTTGGAAATGGAGATTGAGATTGGGGATTTATTCAATTTTGCTAATGTATTAAAAAAATCTTTATTCCCACATATGTTTGTAATTGTATGTGCTGAAAAGTAACCAAGGTAAATGTATTTTCTTTTACTGCTATTCAAGAAATCTGGATTTCTATATGAATTGGTAACTAGTAGCAACCACCCTGTCTTGCTGAGACTCTAATGATCGACACACACTCTTTCCTGGGTTCAAAGATTATCCGTATTTAATAGATCTGTTTCCAGTTAATATACAATTCAATGGCTTCTTTCATTCACAGACTCTAAATCTGAATCGGTGGATGTGGAAATTGAATTCATTGAAATTATTTTTAAAGAAAGGCTTGCATTTATATTTAAATTGTAATTATTTTTTTTAAATGATGTAATTATTTTAGTAAAGGCATTGCAAACAAAACTGGGAGAAGGAGAAATACAATCGCCAGTTTTGGTCCAAATATTGCAAAGTTCTCAGGTTAGTTATCTGTGTGTCTCAAGATAAACGACTTTGCATGTTCCGCCCCACAGCCTGTGTAAGAAATGAAAGAGCTCATTGTTCTTATGCTTTTGAGCTCTTCGCTCGTTGCCCAAGCGATGCCGGCCAATCGTTTGTCGTGTTACAAAAAGCTGCTGAATGGTCGAAGCTGCCATAATATCCCCGAAGGGACGGAGCACTTGCGACCCATAGACACGGGGCTGGAGGATCACTTCTGGGCCGGGGACAACTGCGAGATTGTCTGCTATTGCAATTTCCGAGAATTGCTCTGCTGCCCCAAGTAAGTCACTCTCTTTTCCCTTCCTCACCCCATTCCCGCCCTCGCCGTTAGAGGGAGCAGCGATAACACCCTGAACCATGCTTGCAAACACTGCCAGGAGGAAATGAGTCACTTACCAAACTAGTACACACTTTCTCCCTGTAACTTAGTGCGATTCACCACTGATAAATACCATGAAATATAGAATAGTAAAGACACTGGATATTTATCAACTCGCCAACCTGTATTTATATAGCACCTTTTCACATAATAAAACGCCCAAGACGCTTCACAAGAAGCAAAATTTGACACAGAGCCACATAGAAATGTGTCCAAGAACTTCACATGCAATGAATTACTTGAAAACAAATAACTTGCATTTATAAAGTGCCTTTCAGGATCTCATTAAAATCCCCAAAGCATTTACAGCCAATGAGACACTTTTAAAGTGTAGTCACTGTTGTAGTGTAGGAAAGACAGCTGCCAATTTGCACACAGCGAACTCCCACAAACAGCAATGTGTTAAGGACCAGATAATCTGTTTTCAGTGCTGTTTGTTGAAGGACAAATGTGCACCAGGATACTGGGGAGAACTTCTTCAAACTGCTCTCTTCAAAATAGTTCTGTGGGATATTTTACATCCAGCTAAGAGGACAGACGATGGTTTGGTTTAACCTTATTGCTGTTAAGAGATCTTGCTGGGCACTTGTTTTGCTGTGTTTGCCTACATAAAGTCACAGGCCTGGATTTTGTGGTCAGTGGTGAAGGAACAGCCCTCGCCGTTCATCATGCTTAACAGCTGCTCCCAGACGTTTCGTGGGCTTTTGAGCGGAAAATTGCAGTTACGAGAGAGCCTTTTCAACAGGACAGCCTCTACTGAGGATCCGTGGCATGTGTGAGCACGGCAAGCAACAGCGTATCTCTTCAGACGAAACAGTCTTCACTGAGCCGCACAGAACCTAAACCAGGAAGTGTCAGTTAATTCATTGTAAAATCGTACAGAAAGCAAGATAAGATTAGGAGAGAAAAAAGAGACAGAAAGGCAAAGTAAAAAATTGTTTGGGTTTAAAAAAAATCTCACATTAATTAAATTTTGAAAGAATAAGACTCCACTCCTTGTAAAATTAATTTTTCAGTGCTAAAGATGTTGTTTGGCATTAACTTATCACACGGTTTAACTTATCACATGGTTACAAATTCAATTAGACTTGAAAGCACCACCCTAACTTTCTCTAGTGTGTTTAGAGGGTAAATGGTGAGTAAATACTGCAACCTTATGGATTTCAATGACGAGCCTATTAGTAAGGTACCGGTGGAACAAAGCTTGTGGAGGAGCAGGGCAAAATCAGAGAGCAACTTCCTGATTTCTGCATTTAAATGCACATGTACAGACTGCAGAAGTTGCTTTCCAATTTATTTCCATAGTAAGGGTAAAGGCTAATAGCCTCATTGATATTCTTAATGCAAAATGCAGCCCGTTGTGCTGGCCTTTAGTGCATCCTTCCCTTAACCATCCTCTCTCAAGCTCTCTCTCCAAGTCTTTCCACCTTTAAGAACCTTCTCCAAACCCATCTTTCAGTTGCCTCTTCATTTCTCCCCTAATAGCTTGCCAACTGCTTATTTTTCCTCTTCTCTCTGTAAAGTGTCATAGAGTGATACAGCACCAAAACAGCCCCTTCAGCCCAAGGAGTCCGTGCCAGCCATCAACCACCCATTTATACTAATCCTACATTAGTCCCATTTCCCTCTCACATACCCACCTTTCCTCAATTCTCCTACCACCTACCTACACTAGGGGCAATTTATAATGGCCAATTTACTTATCAACCTGCAAGTTTTTGGCATGAGGGAGGAAACCAGAGCACCCCCACGCAGTCACAGGGAGAACTTGCAAACTCCTCACAGGCAGTACCCAGAACCAAACCCAGGTCGCTGGAGCTGTGAGGCTGCGGTGCTAACCACTGCGCCACTGTGCCTCAAGATATTTTCAAACATACCTGCGTTCATGCAGTTCATGCGTACAATGCCTATAGAAACACTTTTGAGTGCCATTGTAATTTTTTTATTGTATATTTCAAATTTAACACCAATTGAGTAATACCCTTCCATTAAGTAGAGCTGGATAGTTTGAAAAATTGGAAGGACATAGATTACGAGCACATGAACAATGATGGACAACAACTTGTATTCATACAGTATCTTTAACGTGGTAAAATGTTCCAAAGTACTTCACAGGAGTATTATCAAACAAAAATCGACACTGAGCCACATACGGAGATATTAGGGTAGATGACCAAAAACTTGGTCAAAGAGGTAGGTTTTAAGGAGGAGAGGTAGAGAGGCAGAGAGGTTTAGGGAGGGAATTCCAGAGGTAGGGCCTGGAGAACTTAAGGCATGGCCACCCATTAAAACTGGGAATACTCAAGAGGCCATAATTAGATGAGCGCAGATATCTCAGAGGGCTGTGGGGCTGGAGGAGATTACAGAGATAGGGAGGGGCGAGGCCATGCAGGGATTTGAAAACAAGGAAGAGAATTTTATCATCAAGCCATTGCCAGACCATGAGCCAATGAAGATCAACAAGCACAGGGATGAAGGATAAACAGGACTTAGTGCGAGTTAAGACGCAGGCAGCAGAGTTTTGGAGGGTGGAAGATGAGAGGTGAGCCAGGATTGCATTAGAATAGTCAAGTCTGGCGGTAACAAAAGGCATGGATGCCCATTTCAGCAGTAGATGAGCTGAGGCAGGGGTAGAGTCAGACAGTGTTACAGAAGTGGAAATAGGTAGTCTTAGTGATGGCACGGATATGTGGTCAGAAGACCATCTCAGGGTCAAATAAAACATCAAGGTTGCAAATAGTCTTTTTCAGCATCGGGCAGTTTCCAGGATGAGGGATGGAATTGGTGGCAAGCGACTGAAAGCGACCAACAGGAAACAGCCCCGTGGTCCACCCACTCTGTGCACACAATTACAATGCTTTGTGAATCACAATATATGGATGTCACACTCCATGAAAAACCTGAGGCAAAAAAAAATTAAAATTCCGCTTAACTTTCAGAAAACAAAATCTGGTAAATTCTTCTGCGACCAAAAGCAAGCGATCAAAACCAGTCCAGGAGATCCCTCCGGCCCTGGTAATGCTGTATTTTTTAATGAGGTAATCTCAGCCCTAGCCACAGTCAGCTCCAGGAATTCAGTAAATCAGCAGCTACTGCATGAGCCAGCAGCTGTTCCAGAGGCACGCTATTCTCCAGGAAAAGAACGGTGGTCAGAAATGAGAACATTGTGCTAGTCTTGGATTAGAATGTCGGTGAAGTTTGCTGCCTTAATCCTGCGATGAATAACCACAGTATACTTATACCCTTAACCATCACATAGCGAAAATGGCAAGGAGGATGTTGCAAATTATAACACATGCAAAGATTTGAGTGACATCGTAAACTGCAGGAGTGAAATTCATGGAAATCTGAATGTCCTAAGTACATATACTGAACTGGCAATTAGATAATATGCTGCATAAGAGCCCTAGTACAGGAATAGTTAAATCTTGTAATTAATTGGCAGTTGATTGAGTCCTTTTTAATAGCTCATAAATATTATGCCCATCATGTTGCTGTGTAGTTTCTAACAGATTACAGCCATGTCATGTAGATCATAAGTAAGCAAACAGGAGACTGCAAATCTTAGGGTTTAATCCAGTTTCACTGAACTCTCTGAAATTGTATTTTTTTTTATGTGGAATTTTTTTTGTGGGCAACAGAAAATCCCCTTAGCTGCACCCAGTGAAAAGGTACCTTTTCTAAACTTAAATATCTAGCTCAAGGTTTGTGTTTCCTGTTCCGCAATGTCATCTTAAAGATTCTTCCCAACACTCAACAACTCTGGCAGTGGTTGCCATTAACTCAACATTTTAAATCATTTACTCAGATTCTGCAATTTTTTTTTATTGTTACTTTTCCGGTGACGATGGTTTTCACCAATTAAGGGTTGCTGTATGACAGCCTTGACACATTAGTCACCTGAGTCAGATGGTTGTGGGTTTGAGTCACATTCCAGGGGCTGAAATTTTTTTCCTGACACCAGGAGCGGCGGCAGGGGGCAAAAAAATTGGCGGCCCGCACACACGGGCCGGGCGACCCCACACCGCTGCAATCCTTCATGCGGCAGCACATTTAAATATGCAGGGCTGGCCAGCCCCCCAATCACATGATGGAGGTGGGCTCTGCGACACCGTGAACAGCATCAGCTGCCTCTGCGCAGACGCTGGCGCCATTTTTAAAGGACTGTCAGACCTGCACATTTGAATCCCAGACCCGGACCCGGACCCCCACAACTACACTGTAAATAAGTCTCTGACCCATACCACCCACCACCCCCCCCCCCCCTACCCCCCATACAATGAAAATATATGGCCGCTTAGTTCCCCCGCCCCCCAACAAACCCCTTACATTGAGCATTTGACTTCTTCCCCCGCCCACCACCACCAAAGTGCAGAGGCCACCCCTTCCCCCTACAGGAGAAATGTAGATTCGACCTCGTCCGAGCGACTGCCTTGGAGCCTTGCCACCGCCAGGAAGATTGGGCCCGGCAATCCCGGCATCGGGCTCTGGGGCGGGCCATTTCTGCTGCGATCGTCCGGCCGCCCCACCACAGAGCCTGACGTCGGGAGCCTAACAAAATTCAGTCCCAGGGATTTTAGAACAAAATCATTGCTGACAGTCACATGCAGTACTGAGGGAGTATTGCATTGTCTGAGGTTCTGTCTGTCTGATGAGACCTTAAACCGAGGCTCTGTCTGCCCAGTTGGGTGGACATAAAAGTCCCATTGCACTATTTCAAAGAAGAGCGGGGGCACTTATCCCCGATGTCCTGGCCTAATATCTATCCTTCAAGATGCTATAGAAATGAAAGTCTTTCTTTTCTCTTTTGAATTCTGAACATTAATAAAGATGCAGTTCACAGTTTTTGTTTTCTCACATTTCGATGTACCATGTCCCTTAAAGTCGGCATTTTCTTCAGCAACGCATTGTTTCACACCATTAAATAAACATCGATCAGTACATTACTATACACATTCCGTCTGCTCTCATTGCCAGTGTGCCAAAACTTTGCCAGAGTATCCTCATTAAATATCAAGGTTAGATACCACCAAAGGCTGTCCGTCACTTGAGATCATACATATTTCTGCTACAAGATTCTCCCTTCTAATCGCTCGGGCCTAGATATAAGGAACTGTTTGCTTCTAATTAGACTTTTTGCCACTCAGAAAACATTCTGCAGGCACTCCCTCACATCTCTGTGAACTTCTCGATCTGTCTGCAGTTTTTAACACGCTGACCACGCTTTCTTCCTCCAACACCACTTCCATCATCCAGCTGGATGAGACCGCCCCTGCCAGGTAAAATTCCTTCATATTCATGCGTAGTCAGAATTACCTGCAATGTCTTCTCTTCCCACTCCCGCACCATTATCTTTAGAGATCTCCCAGTGATCTATCCGTCGTCCACCCCTATTTCTCATCTACACACCGCCCCTCGGCAGCATCATCAGAAAATATGTCCGGTTCCACATGTTTTTTTAATTCATTCATGGGGTGTGGTAAGCCACCTTCTTGAACCGCTGCAGTCCATTTTGGGTAGGTACACCCACAGTGCTATTAGGAAGGAAGTTCCAGGATTTTGACCCAGCAACAGTGAAGGAACGGTGATATAGTTCCACGTCAGGAAGGTGTGTGGCTTGGAGGGCAACTTGGTGTTCCCATACATCTGCTGCTCTTGTCCTTCTAGGTGGTAGAGGTTGCAGGTTTGGCAGGTGCTGTCTAAGAAGCCTTGGTGCATTGCTGCAGTGCATCTTGTAGATGGTACACACTGCTGCCACTGTGCGTCGGTGGTGGAGGGAGTGAATGTTTGTAGATGGGGTGCCAATCAAGCGGGCTGCTTTGTCCTGGATGGCATCGAGCTTCTTGAGTGTTGTTGGAGCTGCACCCATCCAGGCAAGTGGAGAGTATTCCATCACACTCCTGACTTGTGCCTTGTAGATGGGGAGTCAGGAGGTGAGTTACTCGCTGCAGGATTCCTAGCCTCTGACCTGCCCTTGTAGCCACGGTGTTTATATGGCTACTCCAATTCAGTTTGTGGTCAATGGTAACCCCCAGGATGTTGATAGTGGGGGTTCTGCGATTGTAATGCCATTGAATGTCAAGGGGAGGTGGTTAGAATCTCCCTTGTTGGAGATAATCATTGCCTGGCAGTTGTGTGGCATGAATGTTACTTGCCACTTATCAGCCCAAGCCTGGATATTGTCCAGATCTTACTGTATTTTTACACAAAATGATTCAGTATCTGAGGAGTCGCGAATGGTGCTGAACATTGTGCAATCATCAGCGAACATCGCCACTTCTGACCTTATGATTGAAGGATGGTCATTGATGAAGCAGCTGAAGATGGTTGGGCTTAGGACACTACCCTGAGGAACTCCTGCAGTGATGTCCTGGGACTGAGATGATTGACCTGCAACAACCACAAGCATCTTCCTTTGTGCTAGATATGACTCTAACCAGTGGAGAGTTTTCCTCCTGATTCCCATTAGCTTCAGTTTTGCTAGTGCTTCTTGATGCCATACTCGGTCAAATGCTGCCTTGATGTCAAGGGCAGTCACTCTCACCTCACCTCTCAAGTTCAGCTCTTTTGTCCATGTTTGAACCAAGGCTGCAATGAGGTCAGGTGCTGAGTGGCCATGGCAGAACTCAAACTGAATATCACTGCTCAGCGATAACCTGCTCAAGTGTCGCTTTATAGCACGAACAACAATACCTTCCATTACTTTACTGATGATTGAGAGTAGACTGATGGGGTGGTAATTGGCCAGGTTGGATTTGTCCTGCTTTTTGTGTACAGGACATACCTGGGCAATTTTCCACATTGCGGGTAGATGCCAGTTTTGTAGCTGTACTGGAACAGCTTGGCTAGGGGCGCAGAAAGTTCTGGAGCACAGGTCTTCAGTACTATTGCCAGAATGTTGTCAAGGCCCATAGCCTTTGCAGTATCCAGTGCCTTCAGTCATTTCTTGATATCACGCGGAGTGAATCAAATCGGCTGAAAACTGGCATCTGTGATGCTGGGGACTTCAGGAGGAGGCCAAGATGGATCATCAACTCGGCATTTTTAGCTGAAGATTGTTGGAAATGCTTCAGCTTTATCTTTTGCACTGATATGGTGGGCTCCCCCATCATTGAGGATGGGGATATTTGTGGAGCCACCTCCTCCAGTTAATTGTTTAATTGTCCACCACCATTCACGATTGGATGTGGCAGGACTGCAGAGCTTAGATCTGATCCGTTGGTTGTTGGATCACTTAGCTCTGTCTATTGCATGCTGCTTCCACTGTTTGGCATGCAAGTAGTCCTGGGTTGTAGCTTCACCTGGTTGACACCTCATTTTGAGGTATATCTGGTGCTGCTCCTGGCATGCCCTCCTACACTTTTCATTGAACCAGGGTTGATTCCCCTGCTTGATGGTAATGATAGAGTGGAGGATATGCCAGGCCATGAGGTTACAGATTGTGGTTGAGTACAGTTCTGCTGTTGCTGATGGCCCACAGTGCCTCATGGATGCACAGTTCTGCATTGCTAGATCTGTTCGAAATCTATCCCATTTAGCACGATGGTAGTGCCACATAACATGATGGCGGGTATCCTCAATGTGAAGATGGGACTTCGTCTCCACAAGGACTGTGCGGTGGTCACTCCTGCCGATACCACCATGGACAAGTGCATCTGTGACAGGCAGATTAGTGAGGACGAGGTCAAGTGTGTTTTTCTGTCTTGGTGGTTCCCTCACCACCTGCCGCTGACCCAGTCTAGCAGCTATGTCTTTTATGACTCGGCCAGCTCGGTCAGTAATGGTGCTACTGAGCCACTCTTAGTGATGGACACCTTTCCTCACTTTACGGGGTGGTAATTGGCTGGGTTGGATTTGTCCTGCTTTTTGTGTACAGGATATAGAGTACATTCTGTGCCCTTGCCACCCTCAGTGCTTCCTCCAACTGGTATTCAACATGGAGGAGTGCTGATTCATCAGCTGAGGGGAGGCAGTAGGTGGTAATCAGCAGGAGGTTTCCTTGCCCATGTTCAACTTGGTGCCATAAGAATTTATGGGGTCTAGAGTCGATGTTGAGGACTCCCAGGGCAACTCCCAACTGTATACCACTTGCTGCCACCTCTGCTGGGTCTGGCCTGCCGGTGCAACAGGACATACCTGGGGATGGTGATGACAGTGCCTGGGACATTGTCTGTAAGGTATGATTCCATGAGGTATGACTATGTCAGGCTGTTGCTAGACTTGTCTGTGGGACAGCTATCCCAACTTTGGCACAAGCCCCCTATGACAGGGCTGGGTTCGCCGTTGTCATTTCTTGTATTTAGGTCAATGCCGGATGGTCTGTCCAATTTCATTCCTTATTGACTTTGGAGCGGTTTGATGCAACTGAGTGTCTTGCTAGGCCATTTCAGAGGGCTGTTAAAAGACAGCAGATTTCCTTCCCTAAAGTACATTAGTGAACCAGATGTTAGTAAGGAGGGCTTTACAGGGTTGTTTTCCTTAGAACAGAGAAGGCTGAGGGGGGGCCTGATTGAGGAATACAAAATTATGAGGGGCATTGATAGGTTAGATAGGAAGAAACTTTTTCCCTTAGCAGAGGGATCAATAACCAGAGGGCATAGATTTAAGGTAAGGGGCAGGAGGTTTAGAGGGGATTTGAGGAAACATTTTTAATTCCTCTTTGGCCACAGGGGAGGTGCCAGAGGACTGGAGAACAGCTAATGTGGTCCCACTATTTAAGAAAGGTTGCAGAGATAAGCCAGGGAACTACAGACCGGTGAGTCTCACGCCAGTGGTAGGGAAACTATTGGAGAAAATTCTGAAGGAGAGAATCTATCTCCACTTGGAGAGGCAAAATTTGATTAGGAATAGTCAGCAGTGCTTTGTCAGAGGGAGGTCATGCCTAACAAATTTGATTGAATTTTTTGAGCATGTGACCAGGTGTGTAGATGAGGGTAGTGCAGTTGATGTAGTTTGCATGGATTTCAGCAAAGCCTTTGACAAGGTCCCACATGGGAGACTTATCAAGAAAGCAAATGCACTGGGATACAAGGTAACTTGATGAGGTGGATTCAAAATTGGCTTAGCTGTAGGAGACAGAGAGTGATGACAGACGGCTGTTTTAGTGACTGGAAGCCAGTGTCCAGTGGCGTACCACAGGGATCTGTGCTGGGTCCCCTATTGTTTGTCATTTATATAAACGACATAGATGACTATGTGGGGGGTAGGATCAGTAAGTTTGCGGATGACACAAAGATTGGCCGAGTGGTTAACAGTGAGGTGGAGTGTCTTGGGTTACAGGAAGATATAGACGGGATGGTCAAATGGGCAGAAAAGTGGCAGATGGAATTTAACGCTGAAAAGTGTGAGGTGATGCACTTTGGAAGGAGTAATGTGACACGGAAGTATTCAATGAATGGCCTGACACTGGGAAGTTCTGAGGAACAAAGGGACCTTGGCGGGTTTGTCCATAGATCTCTGAAGGCAGAAGGGCAGGTTAATAGGGTGGTGAAAAAGGCATATGGGACATTTGCCTTTGTCAATCGAGGCATAGATTACAAAAGCAAGGAGGTCATGTTGGAGTTGTACAGAACTTTGGTAAGGCCACAGCTGGAGTACTGTGTGCAATTCTGGTCGCCACATTATAGGAAGGATGTGATTGCATTGGAGGGGGTGCAGAGGCGATTCACCAGGATGTTGCCTGGGATGGAACATTTAAGCTATGAAGAGAGGTTGGATAGGCTTGGGTTGTTTTCACTGGAGCAGAGAAGACTGAGGGGTGCCCTGATCGAGGTGTACAAGATTATGAGGGGCATGGACAGGGTGGATAAGGAGCAGCTGTTCCCCTTAGTTGAAGGGTCAGTTACGAGGGGTCACAAGTTTAAGGTGAGGGGCGGGAGGTTTAAGGGGAACTTGAGGAAGAACTTTTTTACCCAGAGGGTGGTGACGGTCTGGAATGCCCTGCCTGGGAGGGTGGTAGATGCAGGTTGCCTCACATCCTTTAAAAAGTACCTGGATGAGCACTTGGCATGTCATAACATTCAAGGCTATGGGCCAAGTGCTGGCAAATGGGATTAGGTAGACAGGTCAGGTGTCTTTAATGCATTGGTGCAGACTCGATGGGCCTAAGGGCCTCTTCTGCACTGTAATATTCTGTGATTCTATGATTCCATAGCATACAAGGCTACAGGTCAAGTGCTGGAAAATGGGATTAGAATAGATAGGTGCTTGATGGCTGGCACAGACACGTTGAGCCAAAGGGCCTGTTTCTGTGCTGTATGACTCTATGACAGGGCTGGGTTTGCCGTTGTCGTTTCTGGTATTTAGGTCAATGCCGGGTGGTCTGTCCAGTTTCATTCCTTATTGACTTTGGAGCGGTGTAATACAACTGAGTGTCTTGCTGGGCCATTTCAGAGGGTGGTTAAGAGTCAACCACATTGCTGTGGGTCTGGAGTCACATGCAGGCCAGACCAGATAAGGACAGCAGATTTCCTTCCCTAAAGGACATTAGTGAACCAGATGGTTTTTTATGACAATCGACAGTGGTTTCATGGCCATTGTTAGATGAACTTTTAATTCTCGATTTTATTAATTGAATTCAAATTCCACCTTCTGCCTTGGTAGGATTCAAACCCAGAACAATACCCTGGGTCTCTGGGTTATTAGTCCAGTGACGATACCACCTCGCCACCGCCTCCCCATGTATGGCAGCACCCAGCTCTAACTCACGCTACCTCTCCATTACCTCTGATTTGTCACGTTGCTTATCCAACATCCAGTATTGAATGAGCAGAAATTTCTTCCCAACTAAATATTAGGAAGACCTAAGCCACAGCCTTTTGTCCCCACTACAAACTCAGTTCCTTAGCCACCAATTCCTTCCCTTTCCCTGGCCGCTGTCTGAAGCTGATCCAAACAGTTCACAACCTTGCAGTCCTACTTGACCTTGAGCTGAGCTTCCAACTCCAAGACCACCTGCTTCCCCTTCCATATCATCTGTCTCTGCCCCTGCCTCAGCTCTTGTCCTGCTGAAACCCTCATTCATGCCTTTTCTACCTCTAGACTCGACTATCCCATTGATGTGCAGGCTTGGCATCACCTTTTGTAAACCTGGCCTCATCCAAACTCTGCTGTCTATATCCTAACTTGCACCAATTCCCGTTCACCCATCACATGTATGCTCACTAACCTAAATTGGCTATCAGTCTGGCAACACCTCAATTTTAAAATTCTCATCCTTGTTTTAAAGACCCTCCATTGCCTTGCTCCACTTCATCTCTGTAACCTCCTCCAGCCCCAGCACTATCTGAGATAAAAGCAAAATACTGCGGATGCTGGAAATCTGAAACAAAAACAAGAAATGCTGGATTCACTCAGCAGGTCTGGCAGCATCTGTGGAAAGAGAAGCAGAGTTAACGTTTCGGGTCAGTGACCCTTCTTCGGAACTATCTGAGATAGCTGCGCTCCTCCAACTCTGGCTCCCTGCGTCTCCCTGGTTTTCACCACTCCACCATTGGTGGCTATGCTTTCAACTGCCTGTGCCGTAAGTTCTGGAATTCCCTCCCTGAAACACTCTACCCCTCTTCCTCCTTTAAGATGCTCCTTAAAACCTGTCTCTTTGACCAAGATTTTGGTCACCTTTCCTAATATCTCCTTACATGGCTCAGTGTTAAATTTTGTCTGATAATGCTCCTGTTTTACTGCGTTAAAGGTGCTTATAAATGCAAGTTGTTGGACATAGTGTCAGTATGAGGTTCAAGGAGGTTTCCCTCTTGTTCGAACACAAATGTGTGATGAGGTCTGAGCGTGGGTACGCAATGGGATCACTCTCAGCACACTGCATTCGTTAAAAGCTTTTATGGCTTCTTGAGTCAGTTGCAAACTTAGTTCTGCCAGTAATGTATTGCTCCCATGATGGATGTTGTGCAAGGACCATCTCTCAGAAAGCCAGCAAACAGTGCAATTAATGAAAAAATCTTAGAGTTAAACGTTAATGTGGCTCTGACTACAGAATGCTGCTTGTTAGCCAAAATAGCAGCAAAGAATATAGATGTATATAGAGAGAGAATGTTTCTATTCATTTCTGCTTTTCTCTCTTTAAACAGATATTTGACCCAAACGTGCAGTGTTTAAATTAGGCCAGATTTCACCATCTGACTTAATTCAGCTGATACTACTTTAAGTTCATGCTTCAGTTCAGTACTCTCCCTTCCACACTCTTCCTCCTGATAATAGGAAACCGTAAGATATGAATTACTACTGCCTCTGTTATTGTATGCTTAAAGCTGGTATCACATTCTTCCTCATTATTTTAACAAAGGCTTTACCCCTCACAAATTATCAGTATGGAGTAAGGAACTGTGTGATTTTTGTTTTATTCATTCTTGGGATGTGGGCGTTACAGGCTAGACCAGCATTTATTGCCCATCCCTAATTACCCTTGAACTGAGTGGCTTACTAGGCCATTTCAGAGGGCATTTAAGAGTCAACCACATTGCTGTGGGTCTGGAGTCACATGTAAGCCAGACCAGGTAAGGACAGCAGATTTCCTTCCCTGAAGGGCATTAGTGAACCAGATGGGTTTTTACAACACTGGTTTCATGGTTCACCATTAGACCAGCTTTTAATTCCAGATTTATGAATTTAATTCAAATTTCACCATCTGCCATGGTGGGATTCAAATCCATGTCCCCAGAGAATTAATCTAGGCATCTGCATTACGGTCCAGTGACATTACCGCTATGCCACCACCTCCCCATCACACTTGTGCACTTATGAATCAGAAGCCTGTCATAGAAACTTAGATCCTCATTATAAACATTATTTTGAAATATTATTTGAATCTTTGGGCATATAGAACCACACAGCACCAAAGGAGGCAACTTGGCCCATTCTGCTCGTGAAAGAATGATCCAATTTTTCCTGCCCAATACCCCCCGGCTATTTTTCCAGAGCCTGCAAATGTTTTCTTTTTCAAATATATATATCAAATTCTAAATTATTGAGCAGCACAAAGATTAACTCAATGCAGTACTTCCATCCTGGTTCTATGATCGTATTTGTTTTGAGAATGGCTGAAGTAAATCCTACATTTTGGGGTACAACCAGTGACAAGTTAGTTTTGGTAGAAAACAGAATGCTCAGGTGTTGGCTTGATGTGGGCATCGATTAGACACATAAATAATGCAACCAGGGAACAGAATTCACACTGTAACATCACCACCATAATCAGTGTTCCCTCTTTCCCACCAGCTCCCCTGTCCTCTGTTATACACACAAAGATTGATGCTTTGCCTGCATCCAGTGTACTTCAGTTACCTGGTAAAATTTAAAGAAAGAAGATAAATATTTTGATAATGGATAAAAATATATATATTCCTTACAAGGATACATGAAGCAGTGCTTTCCCTCCCCCCCCCCCCCCCGTCATTCCTCAGGGAGTTACTTGGTCATACATACTGAAAGGCCCCAATTTTTTTTAACTCTTGGTGAGTTGGTTGATCTGCGTTGGGATAGCAGAAGTGCTACACATCCCTTCATTACCCCTGGTCTGTGGACGTTGAGATTGTGGTAGATCTGACTTGGTTATGAAGCTCCCCACAGTCAAATACCTTGCTCTAAGCATTTACGGTCAAAGCTATAGATAAAGAATGGTCATTTGGGTGAAATGCAAGAGGGTGAGGTTAATGAGATAATATCCTAGGCACAGAAGTGCAATGGCAGAGATAAAGGAGAAAATAACAAAGGATGTGGGAGAACATGTACATATGGGCAGCTAAAAGAAAAAGGCTTGAGTCTACATCTGCTTACCATAGTTCCAGAAATTTACCTCAGTAACACCATAAGTTGAACCTTCTGCATAAATCTGCTTTAGTGACAGAAATAACATATACCCAGATTCCCATAACTCAATACAACTCAGGCATAATAGCACATACATACAAAGTGTAGTTCTTTTATAGTCTATCCCCAGCTGCACTATATATAAAAAAAATTACCAATGGATAAGTGCATTGGAATGATTATTCCCAGGGTCAGTACACTTTGGTAGTGAAGGGGATGGTATTGCTTGTGACAAGTTCACATTTTATAAATCTGCTTCCAACATTAAAGCAAATTGCAAAATGTTGTCAATAGTAACAGATCAATCACATTTAAAACATCCTAAATCAACACATACTAATGTATGCTCTCTATAAATAAAGGTTTGCATGCCAAATGATTTTTTCCCATAATGGATGTTTGTTATCAGATTCAGCCTCAAAATGCACTAAATAGAGTTTACCTGAACAGTAATGAATAGTTGGTAATGAGTTACCATAATCTAATACAGGCCATTACATGATGCTACAAATTGAGTGAACAATGCATTAATAGTTTATCGTCTTACCAGCTAGTCCAGTCTTGAATATACTCCAAAATTATATCTCATTTGTTTGTTCTTATTTGACTGGGAATATCAAAACTTAAGTTACTCTAGTTTTATATAGATATGCACTCTCTCTCAATACTCAAAGATAAAGTTATTGTCTCTGCAGCATACAGAACAGGCAGATCCCATTCAACTCCCAGTCTATGCCAAATTAGCTGACTTGGGGTAGGACAGTGGCACGGTTGGTACAATTCATTGTTGTGACTCTGTGTTCATTTTGTTCGTTCATTGGTGTCACCTTCCTCCCAGAAGGTTGACGCTGCGTTAGAGAGGGGAGAAATCAGTCGGGGTCCCCACTCCTAATCACGATGCAGCATCCCCGCAGCTGGAAGTATGTGCATAGATACAGCATGAAGGTGGGATGGATGTGCCACCTTCTATAGTGGGATACGTCTACCAGCATTGACTAGCACCGCTCAACTACTTACCGCCAAGAGTATTTGTCAAAGCTGAAATGTGACCTTGGAGGAACTGCTGACATTTAATGGCTTTTCTTGTGACTGTACCAATCTTATTCTGTTTCAGGGACATATTCTTTGGACCAAAGATTTCTTTTGTGATTCCTTGCAATACTCAATAAAAGGAGATTTAACAGCATCAGGAAAACCATTCAGCGTCTCGAATCAAATGGAGGATTAAGTGCTTCCCTGTGTACAGAATTCTTCTCCTATGAATTTTCTTAAACATTTCCAGAATGTGACTCACAATACAAGAGGTGCTATTTCCCTTGAGCAAATGTAAAATTATTTTCTATGTTTGTAAACTCGCAAAGTGATATAGCGTATATACTAAAATACACTCAGTCGTGCATATGCTTCTTTCAGCTAATCTTTCAATCACCAGCCTTTGTTGGCCATCTTACAAGACGGCCGTACAATATTATTTAACCATCACCAGTTTTTCTTTAAAAAAGAAATAAATGTAACTTCTGGATGCTAAAAATTACTCAAATGCAGTTAAAATACTCATGTTTCTCCAAACTAATTATGTAATTCTGTGTTAATCCTGCACAGCATGTTTTCCCAGCAGCTGCTCATTCACCCATTCCAAAATGTACATTCAAGTAACACTTACAAGTACTGATATTATTTAAGTGGGGTCTTAAAATTTAATATAAGAACCATTCAACAGCCCATTGTATAGATTGTCTTACTATATATTAAAGCAGTTATGTTGTCATATTGTAATTATTTTACATGATTTAATAAAAAATACTGAAACAGTTCCAATTACTCGAGGTTCATTTTATTGCACAAACATTCTAAAGAAGAGTCAAACTTTAAATAAAAACTCTAGTACATTTCCCAAGGTACTACCTGGGGGTTAAGGATGAGGCTGGGCAAACTGTGGGCAGTGCCTGAAACAGTGGGACTGAGGCCTTTCAGTGCTTTGGAGGGCAACAGAGCAAACAATTGGACAGTCTTAAACTGTATTGCAATTAACTTTAGTTTCTCTGGTAAAATTTGTGCAGGCTTCCTGCTGTGGATTGATATTGTGTGACCTCTATTGGAAATATAGAGGACTGTTTCATAGAATCATAGAATGGTAACAGTACAGAATGAGGCCATTCAGCCTGTCATATCTATGCTGGCTCTCTAAAATATCAACTCACCTAGTTCCACTCCCCCCGCCTTATCCTTATAGCTCCACAACACTCTCAAGCAATGCATTACAGATCCTAACCACTTGCTGTGCTTTTTTAAAAAAATTTCTTCATGTCACCATTGCTTCTTTTGCCAATCACCTTAAATTGGTGTCCTCTGGTTCTTGGCGCATCTGCCAACGGGAACAGTTTCTCTCTATCTACTCTGTCCAGACCCCTCATGATTTTGAAAACCTCTATCGAATATCTTCTCCAATCTATCCACCTAACTGAAATTTCTCATCCCTGGAACCATTCTTGTAAACCTTTTCTACTCCCTCTCTAACGCTTCACATCCTTCCTAAAGTGTGGTGCCCAGAATTGGAGATAACACTCCAGTTAAGGCCAAAACAGTGTTTGTAAAGGTGCATCATAACTACCTTGCTTTTGTGCTCTATGCCTCTATTTATAAAGCCCAGGTCCCATATGCCTTATTAATCACTTTCTCAACCTGCCCTGCCACCTTCAATGATATATGCACATATACCTCCAGGTCCCTCTGCTCCTGCACCCTCTTCAGAATTGTACCCTTTATTTTATATTGCCTTTCCTCATTCTTCTTACCAAAATGTATCACTTCACACTTCTTTGCGTTAAATTTCATCTACCACATGTCTGGGCATTCCACCAGCCTGTCTCCTCCTCTTGAATTTATCACTATCCTCCGCACAGTTCACATACTTCTAAGTTTTCTGTCATCCACAAATTTTGAAATTGTACCCTGCACCCAGAAGTCTAGATAATATAGATCACAAGGGAGTCGAGGGTTATTTGAAGGGGCTGCGGGCAGGATGGCAGGAAAGTGGAGTTATGGCCACAATCAGATCAGCTATCATCTTATTGAATGTCGGAGTAGGCTCAAGGGGCCGAATGGCCTGCTGCTGCTCCTATTTTTAATTTGCTCAAGAAAAACAGTGGTCCCAACGCGACCCCTGGGGAACTCCATGATATAACTTTCTCCAGTCTGAAAACAACCATTCACCACTACTCCGTTTCCTGTCACTTGGCCAACTTCATATCCATGCTTCCACTGTCCCTTTTATTCCATGGGCTTTAACTTTGCTGAGAAGCCTGTTATGTGGCAATTTATCAAACGCCTTTTGGAAGTCCATGCACACATCATCCGCATTACCCTCATCAATGTTACCTCATTAAAAAACTCAAGCAAGTTCGTCAAACACAATTTGCCACTAACAAATCCGTGCTGGCTTTCCTTAATTAATCCACATTTGTCCAAGTGACTGTTAATTTTGTCCCAAATTAGCATTTCTAAAACCTTTCCCACCACCGAGGTTAAACAGACTGGCCTATAGTTGCTGGGTTTATCCTTAGACCCTTTTTTAAACAAAGGTGTCACATTTGCAATTCTCCAGTCCTCTGACACCACCCCTGTATCTAAGCAGGATTGGAAGATCGTGTTCACAAGTTGGTTAAACAATGGAAAACAGAGGGGTGGTTGAGTGGCGTCTTCCAGTGATCAGTGTTGGTCCATTGCTCTTCTCAATATGCACAAATGATCTGGATTCAGGTAAAGTTGGCACATCAAAATTTGCAGATGATTCAAAAATGGGGAGTGTGGTTAACTTTGAAACAGCAAACAATTTTTCCTAATTTCCAAAAATGCAGATAATGGAGGAGTTAGATGAGTAGCCTCCAAGAGGACTTATGATTCGGTCTGCCTCTTGCTTCTCCAGCAGGGTGCATAGTAGCTGCTCTCTCCACTGTAGCGGATATGGAGCCCTACAGCAATTGTTATGCTCTGCGGTGTAAGAGAACATAACTCTTCAGACTTATAAGTTTCAACTACACCATAAATTCAAAGGAAAAAATACTTGCTGCTTGGACCTGGTTCCAGCTGTTTGAATAGCTGAATTAAAGTTTTGGTTAACCTGAATTATGGATTCTTTAAGGCCAAAGCCTGGATTCGCCATCCCTATATCTTGCAATTTAACTGCTGTGGACTGCAGGAGTATTTCTGCATTGCATAAACTCAGATAATTGTTGTTTTAGTTTAAGGTCCTGGCTCATGAACGAATAAAAAGGGGTGGGTGTTGGCTTGTGTGGAACATAAACACCTGTTGAGCCAAATGGCCTGTTTCTTTGTTGTAGATAAGATTTCATCCAACCTCATTAGTCACTTTAGAGATTCATCTTAATGCATCCTTTGATGGAAAAAAATGACTAAATACACTAACACTCAAGGCTTTGAATTCAACTTTTTGAAACTTATCAATTTTTCTGAGCTTACCAAATAAAAAAAGCAGAGAATTTTTGCACATCTGTTTAATGCAAAATTGACAATGATGTTTTAAGTAGCCCGCAAGGTACAGCAATAACAAACCTATACCTCTGCAACCACACCCCACCCCACTGATGATGACAAGTGTAAATATTACAAAAATTCTGACTGCCATCGTACAGTACATTGTATATCTGTGTACACAGGGAAAAAAATTAACACTGTAATCAATCTTAAGAGAATCCCAGTGCACAAAAGAATTCAAATTTGACCATTGATCACCGTATTGCAGACAGGACAATGGCTCACTTCCAACGATGATAAATGTTTTACAGCACGAAAAAAATGGATTAATAAGCGCTACAACATTCTCGATTGCGTGCCTTCTTTATCCAAAGATGCGTTTTCTTGCTACAAACTCCCATTGTGGCCAAGTTTTAAAAAAGGTTATGCACAGTTGCCACGTCATTACTGCAATGGAGAGCTGAATTCCCAGACTCTGCAATGTTGCCCATCTCCTGCATGTGTGGGGAAGCATTGAATTGGAGCCAGATAGTTTCCAATAGAAAGCTTTTTTTTTTTTAAAAACACCAGCTCCTGGAGCACTTCCTAAAAGCACCGTTTTAAAGCATCATTTATTCTTTCAGAACTTGACCTCATTCAACAACAACAAAAAATACATAAAGGGAATTCTTATTTTTGCAGCTCTCATTTAACTATAACATATTCTAGACATTAAAATTCTGAGACCGGCAAATCATAATTGCAAATTGAATTTTTATGTAAAAAGAAATTCGCATGCCAATTTCAGTTGATGCTTTTAAAGAATAAAATGTTTTAAGTACAACTGACTTTAGAAGTGGAACTCTTGTCACTGCATCATCATGTGATCAATAAAAGCAGAGTTAATGTCTGTTTCAGTGAATGCTGCTGTCAGGTTTCTGGTCATGCCTCATTTTGTCATTTTTCACCATGTAGATAAAATAGGCTAGAGTTTCCTTTTCGTTGACTGGAATAGTCCTGAAGTGACGACTGATTGTCTGGGAAAATAAATAATCAGAATTTATTTGGCCATTTTCATTAGAAGCTTGTGTTGCATTTCAAGCTCACCAGAGACTTCCCTTCCGCGCATAACCCGCCACTGCTTTCATAGACAAACCTTCGCTCCCCATAAATGTAACCATGACCTGCTGCATGAGGCATTGAGACAATGGCTGCAGCATGAACAATTAATACACTTTTTAAATCATTAATGTATGCACTGAAAATAGTACTGGAACTCACAGTGCACTCAAATCTCTCGGACATAACATACCAACAGATCATAAAACTTAATTAAAAAAAGACGAATCAAATTTATTAAGATCAATGAAAGAAATTAAAACCAACATTTCAGTTAGGAATATCGGAACAGAGGAGGCCATGTAGCCCCTCTTCAAGCCTGTTCCGCCATTCAATGAGATCATGGCTGATGTGTGACCTAACTCCAGACTTTTCTTAACTCGGTGCCTCTTTTAAAACAACTGAGTTTTGAGGAACTGTCATAACTGGGTCACACATCCGTGAGGAAAAGCTTTAAGCAAGACTGGTCTCCATCAGCTCCCAGAACATACGTAGCAGAGCGATGAGGCTGGGAAACATTCCGGGAATGAGACTACCAGCCTAGGTTATATGGTTCACCTCCCTTCGGAGTGCCAACTTAGGTTCAAAAGGTATCTTGCTAAAATGAAAAGTTCCATTCAAAAGATATCAGGGAGTCTCCTGGAAACCAAGCAAGAAACTCACAAACATTCAGGGCACATCCAAAAATGAGATAACCTTGTTTGCAGAAATGAACAAGTGTGTAAGTTAATGCACGGAAAACCCAACCATAATAGATTGTCATCAAAAGGGAAGTAGAAAAAAATACTGTCCTACTCCTTAGCATTTAAAAACAAATCACACTTTGTATAAATCTGCATTGCATGTGGTTAACTAAACAATTCAAGCTATGAGAGGCATTTGTAAAGGGCACAAGATTATGGTAAATCCATCATATGGTGTAATGCTGAGCCAAACAGACCACAAAGGTCTCACATCTGAACCTTGGACTGTGTTGAATTAGCTCACAGCAAGGATGATTATGAGAACACAAGACCTGGGCTCAGCAACCCACTACTAGGGAGGGGGAGAAAGAAAGAAATCAGTGTACTGTACATCTAAGTGTCAGCAGGGGTCCCAGAATCGTGGTGTGGACATCAGATGAGGGTGGGAGCAGTCTCAACTCTGGATCCCAAAGTCGACAGTGTAGTGCTTATAGTGGATTAACAAGCCAGAAAATAAGTGTCCAAATCACACCATGGCAGTTTAAAAAAAAAACAGTTGCCAGTAAAAGTTATGATGTTGTAAAAAATCCAACTGATTCATTAATATCCTTTAGGGAAGGAAACCCAACATCCCTTACCATATCTGGCCCTATATGTGACTCCAGTCCCACCCAGTGATTGACTCTTAACTGGACTCTGAAGTGGCCTGGCAAGTCGCTCAGCTGTGCCAAAGCACTACCACGCAACAGTTCAAGAAGATGGTCCACCATCTCCTTCTCTGAGAATTGGGGAATAAATGCCAGCAACGCCCAAAACCCAAAAATGAATAAAAAGTGAAATAGTCCAACACTTATAGTCTGTCCTTATATACAAAGCATGGGCGCTTGCAGGGTTGTTGGCACTTGGACCAGCTCAGTACAAGAAAAGGGCAGAAGTGAGCGACGGGGTGGGGGTGGGAGGGGGCGATGAACAAAAAAAAAGCAATTTAAAGACTTGCATTTACTCGTGCCTTTCACAACCTGAAGATGTCCCAAACCCCTTTATAGCCAATGACATATATTTGAAGTGTTATAACACAGGAAACCTCCCAACAGTGCAATGTTCCCTTAGTACTTCACTGACAGCATCAGCCTAGATGTGTGCTCAAGTCTTTGGAGTGGGACCAACCTTCTGACTCAGTGTACTACTCACTGACCAACAGCTGATACATTAGCAATTTAGCTTGAACATGCTTCACAATATCATACAGGTTCCATTTCCATATAAGGATAGCCTACCTATAAGATCTTCACTGGGCAAGACTATACTTGCAACAATTAGACTGGAACTGGAAAATTACCACAGAACTGTTCATGCCTGTGGGCAACACAGCCAGACCATAATCTTTAAAAAAAAAATAGCATTTGACAAGTGAAAAAACACTACCCCTAGTGAATTTGGGAAAACAACAAAGCTTTTGATATAAATACTGGTAACAGATGAAAAGGGCTATTTATCCTCATATTTCTGGAGAATGAGCTTACATGCACCAGGTGTGGATATTAGATAGAAGAAAGGCCTTAACCTCAAGCCTGATATTTCCAGGAGCTGTCATCAGCATTCCTTCTCATATAAGCCATAACTCTGTCGAATGATTGGTTATCATTCCGAAAAATAAAAATCAGCATCTTCACCTCCTTCAGAATTTTTTAATGCAAATTTGTGGTACGTGAGTAGCAAACTACACAATACTCAGGTGGTGTAAATGTCTGCAGTATGTCCCTCCAAATCACTTTCCCCATCTATAATCAAGCTCAAAATTGACTTCTAACAATGTGCTTCACTAGCTTTTGGAGCATAGAGATAGATTATTACTCTCTCTCTCCACTCAGGCAGAGATAGTGCCTTGAAATTTAATATTTTGGTTTGTTCCTAATAATCAGTAGAGGTATCACTGCCAAGCTCGAGGATCAGATCAGAATACGACAAACTACCCAGAATAATCGTGAAGACAACTGCTCAGGACAACTGACAATGAGCAAAAAGTGTATTCTTGTCAGCAACACCTACATTCAGAGAACAACAACAAATGGCTATAAAGCACTTTTAACGTAATAACACATCCCAGGAACATTATGAAGTAAAATTAGACACTAAACCACATATGATATTAGGGCAGATGGCCAAAACCTTGATCAAAAGAAGCAGGTTAAAGAGTTGGAAAAGCAGAGGTTTAGGGAAGGAATTCCAGAGCTTAGGGCCCAGTCAGCAATAGCAAATCAGGGATGCTCAATGGGCCAGAATTAGATGAGTACAGATATCTTGAAGGGCAATGGGACAAAGAACAAAGAAAATTACAGCACAGGAACAGGCCCTTCGGCCCTCCAAGCCTGCGCCGATCCAGATCCTCGATCTAAACATGTCGCCTATTTTCTAAGGGTCTGTATCTCTTTGCTTCCTGCCCATTCATGTATCTGTCTAGATACATCTTAAAAGACGCTATCATGCCAGTGTCTACCACCTCCGCTGGCAACGCGTTCCAGGCACCCACCACCCTCTGCGTAAAGAACTTTCCACGCATATCCCCCCTAAACTTTTCCCCTCTCACTTTGAACTCGTGACCCCTAGTAATTGAATCCCCCACTCTGGGAAAAAGCTTCTTGCGATCCACCCTGTCTATACCTCTCATGATTTTATACACCTCAATCAGGTCCCCCCTCAACCTCCGTCTTTCTAATGAAAATAATCCTAATCTACTCAACCTCTCTTCATAGCTAGCGCCCTCCATACCAGGCAACATCCTGGTGAACCTCCTCTGCACCCTCTCCAAAGCATCTACATCCTTTTGGTAATGTGGCGACCAGAACTGCACGCAGTATTCCAAATGTGGCCAAACCAAAGAGATTACAGATGTAGAGAAGGGCAAGGGCACGGAGGGATTAGAATACAAGGATGAGAATTTTAAAAGTGAGGTGTTGCTTGACCAGTAGGTCAGCAACAACATGATTGGTCAGTGAACAGAACTTGGTGCAGACAAGGACACAGGCAGCAGAGTTTTGGATGACCTCAAGTTTACAGAGGGTAGAATGTGGGAGGCTGGTCAGCAACATGTTGGAATAATTAAGTCCAGACATAACAAAGGCAGGAATGAGGGTTTCAGCAGCAGATGAGTTGAGGCAGGGCAGAGTTAGGCAACATTACGGAGGTGGAAGTAGGTAGTCTTAGTGATGGGGTGGATATGTGGTCAAAGCACATCTCAGGGTCAAGCATGACATCAAGGGTGCAAACAGTCTGGCTCAGCCTCAGAGCTGCCAGGGAGAGGGATGGAGTCAGTTGCTAGGGAACGTTGCTTATGACAGGGACCTAAGACAATTGCTTCGGCCTTCGTAACATTTAATTGGAGGAAATTGCCACTCATCCAGTACTGGACGTCGGAAAAGCAGCCTGACAATTTAGAGACAGTGGAGGAGTCGAGAGAGGAGGTGGTGAGGTATAGCTGGATGTCGTCAGCATACATTTGACGACTAATGCTATTTTCTGACAGAATACACAAGAAATAGGAGACCACATGGCCCATCGAGCCTGCTCCGCCATTCAATACGATCATGGCTGATCTCAGGCTTCAACTCCACTTTCCCGCCCACTCGCCATATCCCTTGATAAAGAAAAATCAAGAGCACCGAGCTTTAAAATTCATAGAAAGGGTATTAAATCCATAGAGATTCAGCAAGATAATACCAGGGATGGGATACTATTGGTTTTGAGACTTGAGATTACTAATGCTGGAGCTAGGGAAACTAAGGAAATTTAATAGTGACCAATTTAAAATGGCCATGAAGATAAGAACAGTGATTAGGAACAATTTCTTTACACAGAGCCCTGTTAAAGCAGGGAATGCTTTGACACAAGGAGTGATTGAGGAGACACCACTGCACCTTTCAAGGGATTAATGGCTAAGTATGTGAAACAAATAGATTGCCATAGCAAAGAGCTGGCACAGTCACAAAGCACCGATTGATCACCTCCTGTTAGTAAACTTCTCCAGTTCTATGATTGGTCGAGTGCCCTTATCTCATCTTTATCATTGGTCATGAGGTCTATATTTTAATATTCTATCATGCCATACCAATCACTACCACTGCAGTTCACACTTGCCTTGTGTTGCAATACCCAAGGAAAAGTCAGTAGACCCTCTCCGTCCACCCCAATTCATTTTTGTAGCCCCTCTCACCCAGTGGTTAGACAGGTTAGGTATAAATATTGTATTGAATAAGTATTGCAACCACTGCATCAGCCAATGATTTGGAGGCTGTGTGGGACAGACAACACAGTCTATTTAAACAGCACTTCTGCGAACTATGACAAACAGGTCTATTTAAAACAGAGTCTCTACAAACGAGAGGAAACAGAACGCCTGATTAAAACTACAGTAAAGTCTCCCGATAAAAACAACAAAATGCAGTGAGTAGAGGATAGTTATACAACATAAATGACATCTATAAAATTAATCCTAGTCACAGGAAAAGGGGGAGACCGAGAAGAAGATGGAGAGATGACATAATATCATACCTAGAAACCACATGGGCGAGTACAGCAAGGGATAAAGATAAATGGAAAAAGCATGAGGAGGGTTATGTCCTACAGTGGATGAACACAACCTAAATGATGAGTCACATATATATATTTTTTATTTTAGAGATACAGCACTGAAACAGGCCCTTTGGCCCACCAAGTCTGTGCCGACCAACAACCACCCATTTTATACTAATCCTACATTAACCCCATATTCCCTACCACATCCCCACAATTCTCCTACCACCTACCTACACTAGGGGCAATTTACAATGGCCAATTTACCTATCAACCTGCAAGTCTTTGGCTGCGAGAGGAAACCAGAGCACCTGGCGGAAACCCACGCGGTCACAAGGAGAACTTGCAAACTCCGCACAGACGGTACCCAGAACTGAACCCGGGTCGCTGGAGCTGTGAGGCTGTGGTGCTAACCACTGCGCCGCCCAAATGTGGTCGCCAGGGACGATGACAAGGAATTACCCAATCATATCCATTCTGGCTGGTACTTGCGCTGTCACCATTTGCAGTCTTATATTTTTCCTGCTGAGTGAGGTACACTAAAAAGGAATAATTAAACCCCATACTGGGGACTTGGGCAGAGAGAAGTTTTACTAACATAACTTTGCAGCACGCTATTTACAATTCTGCATCTATACTTGGTAAAGCAATTTTAATATAAGCATCACCCACTCTGCAGCTATCATCACCTAACAAAGACAAATAAATGCTTTGGAACAAAAACACCATTGAGGATGTATAATACCTCAGCTAGCTGAGCTTTATTTAGTCCGGGTCTGGTCTGTAGTTTGAAGTGTCGCTTATAACGCCTCAGTGTATTTACTTGCAATTGAAATAAGTCAACCTAAAATAAAGAAATAAAAAAGGGTGAATATATTTCAGACAAATCAAGTTGGAGATCACAAAATATAAACAGAAATAATCTCGAAATACAGAACGATGATCGACAGTATGAATGAGGGATTATTTCAGGAAATAAGAGTTGAAAAAAGAAAAATCCTTTGGATGTGCACAAGACTTCCCCCACACTCCTCCCCAACCAATTCTCCCATCTGCAAACATCTACAGGTCTTCAATGAGTTGCAGGCTGTGACATCTCCCATCACAAGCTCTCAATCATAGCCATGTTACATCAGGAAGTTAAAGAGCAGACTTGGAACTGGTAACATAGGAAACACTATTGTTCATAGTGCGCTAAATCCATGTACCAGTAAATCTACATCAGATAGAGGAGTACTAGCAGGAAATCCAAATCACAATATGTACCCACTTACATGTTCGAAAAAGGAACATTGCATGGCTATGGAGAAAGAGTGAGGCTGAGGGACTAACTGGATTGCTCTTTCAAAGAGCATAATGGGCTGAATGGTCTATTTTTCTGCTGTGTTTCTATGATTCTGCAGACATTCATCAATAGTCTATCAGAGGGCCCCTTCTCTTCAATTATCTTCCCCTGAAGACCAAACCTCATGCTGAAGTTAGTTCCATGGCTGCACAAGTGGTCATTTTCTCTTCCAAGCCTGGACAAGACATCTCAGCGTGATGGGGGCAGTGAGCAGAGGAAGGAGAGTGTGCCAAAAGCTCTGACACATCCTCACCTAAGGTTCCCAAACCAACACGCATCTGGACAGTCACAAGGAGCGGGAAACTGAATAACTATTTTTGACTAACGGGCACATAGGTATCAGGGTCGAAGTATCGAAGATGGAACCCACGAACACCAAGCTCAGATCAGTTAAAGGAACATTTCTGTTCCTAGTACTAAACTGCAAATCCTTTTGGCCAAGGTACCTTAATGCCATACAATGTCATGGATTCAGCTATTGCACAGTTCTAGAGTCCTACCAAATTATTGCAAAAGAAAGACTTGGCATTTCCATAGTAGCTTTCACTGCCTCAGGATATCCCAAACTGCTTCACAACTAACAAAGTACTTTTAAAATCTAGTCACTGATGTAATCTAAGGAAATGTGGCCGCCAATTTGTGCAAAGCAAGGTTCTACAAATAGCAATGATCAGATAATCTGTTTTTAAGTTAGTTGGCAACAGGATCATCATTGGGCAGGACACAGAGGAGAACTCTACAGCTAACCTTTAAAATAGCACCATGGAATCCATGTACATCTGTTGTGGCAGATGAGGCTTCGGTTTAGCATCTCATCCAAAATAAAGCACCTCCAATAGTGCAGTGCTCCCTCAGTACTGCACTGTAGTATCAGCCTAGATATCTGGAGTGAGTCTTGAACCTATAACCTTCTGACAAGTGAGGGTGTTACCACTGAACCACAGCTGATACTCCCTTAACTAAACCAAATCATATACATTGTTCTATCTACTGCTTTTGAAAACAGTTATTCAAAGGTTAATCTCCAAATGTTTAAATTTACTCAAACTATGAACTGTTATGACATTAACAGGTGCAAATTTAAATCAACAGTAATGCACCCTCAGGATGCAGCTTGGAAAGATACTGGATGGTGGTCAGCACCCACTAGCACAAACCAGTGCCTTTCTGGAAGAGTCACTGCGACTAAGACTCTTTCCTAAGTCAGAAGGTTGCGAGTTCAAGTCCCACTCCAGAGATGCTAGCACATAATCCAGGTTGACTGAGGGAGAGCTGCACTGTTGGAGGTGCCGTCTTTCAGATGAGACATTAAACTGAGACCCCGTCTGCTCTCTCAGGTGGATGTAAAAGATCCTGTGACATTAATTCAAACAGGAGCTGGGGAGTGGGGTGGGGTTCTTCCTAGTGTCCTGGGCAAATGTTTATCCTGCAACCAACATCAACAAAATCAATTACGTAATCATTATCACATAGCTTTTTGTGGGAGCTTGCTGTGCACGAATTAGCTACTGTGTTTCCTACATTACAACAAGGTCTACACATCAAAATGCACTTCATTGGCTGAAAAGGGCATTAGGACGTCCTGTTGTTGTGAAATGCGCTCTATAAATGCCAGTTCTTTGTTTAAGAGGGAAAATTCTAAAAGAATAGTAAGATAACATATTATTCATACTTTATTTTTATTGATGTCTAAAAGATATCCTGACAGCTAGGTTTAAAAAACCTTATCAAGCCAATAAAAGATAGACCAGATATATCAGAACAAAGCTTATTCTATTTGCAATAGTGAGAATTCTTTTTAAAAACAAACAGATGGGTGAAGTGAAAAAGTGACAAATAAAAAAAAATCTTAAAAGTTAGAGTTCCTCTTCAAGCATTTGCAAAAAAAAAGATTCTTTGCAGGATAGCACTAATGCACAAATAGTCAACATATCCCATGTAATCATCACCTTTCTCAAGATCAAAACAGATCCTATTGTGAGGCATCCTTACTTTGCATTATATCAAATGTGACTACAGGTGGTTTATTAATAAATTATGTAGGAAAGCTCTTGTGCAGGAAATCAGGAGGGAAGTAGTTGTGAAAATTTGTGAATAAGGTCTTTTAAGTGGCTTATCCAACGAGTAGCTGAATTACAGATCAGCAAAGGCTAGCTTCAATTTATGATATGCTGTGTTCGCCACATTCAATATGGGCAGTGGTTCGGTTACAATAGGACTGGGCAGTCCTGGTATGGGGTACAATAAAAGCAGGGCACTACAATTGGCCTTGCTCTTGGTTTACAAAGGTACAGAATAGACCAGCCAGCGCACATGTTCCTTACCACTTATCCAACGATCACAGCGTACATGCACATATTCCACACATTGAGCAGGAACATGATTGGATTTGGCAGTGATACCTCCCTGTAGTGAGCTGACAGACGGCTTTCACCATGAAAGTGAATGATGCCACCCAGTAGGGTACCAGAGGGCAACTTCTGCTTGAGAAGAGCAATCCAGCAAGGAGTCAGCATATTCAAGAGGGCTTGGAAATTTGGGTGTGCAAATACAGAATTTTAAAGCATTTTGAAGCAAAAGGCAAGTAGAATTTTAAAACATGATTACAAAAAGTCCCTTAAAAACCACCCAAACTACCAGTGTCGGACACATTTACCTCTGGGGATTCAGCATCGTGGTCTGGTGAATCACCCCCATCATCATCACTACCTTTTCTCTTTCTCTTATTTCGCACACTTTGTATGAAACTTTTGTGAAAGTCACATATGTACAGATGTCGGACCTGAAAAATAAATATAAAAAATAAATGTAAAAAAAAAAGAGAAACAGCACAAGTTACAACACACTGTAATCAACTCATTGCAGAGTGGTGCTGCAGCAAATGTAGCAAGAGAGAATTGACATCTGAACTTGAATTATCAACTTTCTCAAGTTCACACTGTAGGAGTTCCCCTTGCACTGCATCGAGCGGGACTCAAAACTGCCAGCTATCTCTTAACCAACTATGGACTACCCTGGTTGGGCTGTAGGGAGGATGAAGGGGAAGGAGGGGTGTTCAGGCAAAGTCTCTTTGGGATTAAGTTGACTGTAAAATCACATGCCTGGCTATTCTCCACACCAGTCTTAGTAATCAAATATCTCAGCCAAGCATGCTTGCATCATTCCAGATCACTGCTGACTGATAAAAACAACCTGGCTCATTGATGGAACCTGAAAGGATGGACCCTTATTGGGGACTATGGTTCTTTCTACTCCGACAGCCCTGCAAACTAATGAAAGAATGCCTTCCTCTATATAGCACCTTTCACGACCCCAGGACGTCCCAAAGTATTTTACAGCCTATGAAGTACTTTCGAAATGTAGAAAACGCAGCAACCAATTTGTGCACAGCATGTTCCAGCCAACGATAATGGCCAGATAATTGGTTCTTGTGATGTTGGATTGAGGGATAAATATTGACCTGGAGATCGGGGAAAACTCCCCTGCTTTTCTTCAATGGAATCTTTTATCTCCACCGGAGAGTGCAGATGGAGCCTCGGTTTAACATCTCATCCAAAGGAAGGCAGTACAGTGTTCCCTCAGTACGGCACTGGAGTGTCAGCATATTTTTTGGTGCTCAAGTCCTGGAGTGGGACTTGAACCCACAACCTTCTGACTCAGAGGCAAGAGGGCTACCCACCGAGTCATGGCTGACAATGCCCTAACCAGCTTACTTATATGCTATGCCACGAAGCAGCGTGAATGGCCTTTGGGTGGCTCTTGCCAACCTACTTAAGTAAGTGAGCTGCGTCCCTACAGTACAAGAGTGTGTACTCCATAACTGGGAAAACAATTGGCTGTCCAAAGCAAACTGAAAAAGCCATGAGGGTAGTGATGATGGATTATGTTGCTGTCAAGCGAACCTAGCACTACTACACAAAGAGAGAGAGAGTTCGGCCTTTCGTTGGAAGTTGCTTTGCTTCTATGACTTAAAAAATCAGCAGTGGGTCCTCCACGAGGCTCCTGACAGCTCGCAAATCAGAGCAATTAGACAAATGTACCGAGGGCGAGCTTTCCATACATCCAACGGTACAATTACCAAGGGTTTGGACCAAAGACAAAAGTACCAAACAGCTTTGCAGGGCTGCGCAGTGACAGACAAAGGAACAGGTCTGATGGAGATGGGGAGAAACTGTTTACACTGGCAGGTGGGGGTTGGGGGGAGGGGGAGGTAATCTGAGAACACAGCTTTAAATTAATTAGCAAAGAAACTGGGTGGGGTGAGTTGAGGGCAATTTTTTTTTTGTGAGTAAGTTACGATCTGAACGCATTGCCTGAAATGAAGGTGGAGGCTAATTCAATAGTAACTTTCAAAAGGGAATTAAATATATATTTAAAAATGAAAAATTTGCAAAGCCATGGGGAATGCAAGGGGAGCAGGACTAATGGTAGCTAGAGATCCAGCAGACACAATGGGCCAAATGGCCTCACTCTGTTTTGCATAATCCTATGCCAACTGCTTAGTGGTAAAAATACAGGACTAACAACGAAGGAGGTTGATTCAGAAATTGTTCAAAATTTAACAAAACAAATAACATTTTTAGGCCATGAATCAGATGGTATTTTTTTTTTAACAACCCATTAAATGACATTGTAGCACTGAAAACCAGTGCAGTGTGAAACACTATTCAAAGGCAAGATTCCCCATACACAGAGTAGCATCTGTGTCAGAAGGTTCTGGGCTCAGCTCCCACTCCAAAGACTGGAGCACAACTCTTGGTCTAGTCATTATCATCATCTCCAGTATTGGACAATCCTACTCACTGTGTTGGCAACTATACTGGTACTTGCCAACTATACCTGCAGTGCTGTAGCTGTAATTAACATGTACTTGATCACACAATCGCAACAACAACTTACATTTATATAGCATCTTTAATGTAGCAAAATGTCCCACAGTTCTTTACAGTAGCATTATTAGACAAATTTTTTGACCAAGCCACATCAGGAGATATTTAGGACAGGTGAACAGAAGTTTAGGCAAAGGAGGATCCGAAAGGAAGAGTGAGTGGTAGAGAGGAATTTTCAAAACCTAGGGCCTAGATTTTTTTTTTATAATTCATTTATGGGATGTAGGCATCACTGGCTGGGCCAGCATTTATTGCCCATCGTGAATTGCCCTCGAAAAAGTGGTGTCTTTTTGAACCGCTACAGTCCATGTGGAGTAGGTACACCCTTAGTGCTGTTAGGAAGGGAGTTCCAGGATTTTGACCCAGCGACAGTGAAGGAATAGCAACATATTTCCAAGTCAGATGGTGTGCAACTTGGAGGGGAACTTGCAGATAGCGGTGTTCCCATGCACCTGCTGCCCTTGTCCTTCTAGTTGGTAGAGGTCGCAGGTTTGGAAGGTGCTGTCAAAGGAGCCTTGGTGCATTGCTGCAGTGCATCTTATAGATGATACACACTGCTGCCACTGTGCATTGGTGGTGGAGGGAGTGAATGTTTGTGGATGGGGTGCCAATCAAGCGGGCTGCTTTGTCCTGGATGGTGTTGAGCTTCTTGAGCGCTGTAGGAGCTGCACCCATCCAGGCAAGTGGAGACTATTCCATCACACTCCTGCATTGTGCCTTGTAGATGGTGGACAGGCATTAGGGAGTCAGGTGGTGAGTTACTCGCCACAGGATTCTTAGCCTCTGACCTGCTCTTGTAGCCACAGTATTTATATGGCTACTCTAGTTCAGTTTCTGGTTAATGGTAACCCCCTGGATGTTGATAATGGGGGAATTCAGCAATGGTAATGCCATTGAATGTCAAGGGGAGATGGCTAGATTCTCTCTTGTTGGAGATGGTCATTGCCTAGCACTTGCGTGGCGCACATGTTACTTGCCACATCAGCCCAAGCCTGGATATTGTCCAGGTCTTGCTGCATTTCTACACGGACTGCTTCAGTATCTGAGGAGTGGCGAATGGTGCTCAACATTGTGCAATCATCAGCGAACATCCCCACTTCTGATCTTATGATTGAAGGAAGGTCATTGATGAAGCAGCTGAAGATGGTTGGGCTGAGGACATTACACTGAGGAACTGCTGCAGTGGTGATGTCCTGGAGCTGAGACGTTTGACCTTCAACAACCATAACCATCTTCCTTTGCGTGAAGCATGACTCTAACAGCGGAAAGTTTTCCCCTAATTCCCATCGAGTCCAATTTTGCTAGGGCTCCTTGATGCCATACTCTGTCAAATGCTGCCTTGATGTCAAGGGCAGTCACTCTCACCTCTGGAGGTCAGCTCTTTTGTCGATGTTTGAAACAAGGCTGCAATGAGGTCAGGAGCTGAGGGGCCCTGGCGGAACCTAAATTGAGCGTCACTGAGCAAGTTATTGCTAAGCAAGAGCCACTTGATAGCACTGTCAAAGACAGTTTCCATCACTTTAATGATGACAGAGAGTAGACTAATGGGGCGGTAATTGGCCGGGTTGGATTGTCCTGCTTTTTGTGTACAGGACATACCTGGGCAATTTTCCACATTGCTGGGTCGATGCCAGTGTTGTAGCTGTACTGGAACAGCTTGGCTCAGGGCGTGGCAAGTTCTGGAGCACAAGTCTTCAGTACTATTGCTGGAACGTTGTCAGGGCCCATAGCCTTTGCAGTATCCAGTTCCTTCAGTCGTTTCTTGATATCACGCAGAGTGAATCGAATTGGCTGAAGTCTGGCATCTGTGATGCTGGGGACTCCAGGAGCAGGCCGAGATGGATCATCAACTCGGCACTTCTGGCTGAAGATTGTTAAAAATGCTCAGCTTTATCTTTCGCACTGCTGTGCTGGGCTACCCCATCATTGAGGATGGGGATATCAATGAAGCAACCTCTTCCAGTTAGTTGTTTAATTGTATACCACCATTCACGGCTGGATGTGGCAGGACTGCACAGCTTAGATCTGATCCATTGGTTACGGGATTGCTTAGCTCTGTCTACTGCATGCTGTTTATGTAGTTTGGCACACAAGTAGTCCTGTGTTGTAGCTTCACCAGGTTGACCCCCTCATTTTGAGGTATGCCTGGTGCTTTCCCTGGCATGCCCTCCTGCACTCCTCATTGAACCAGGGTTGGTTTCCCAGCTTGATGGTAATGGTAGAGTGGGGGATATGCCGGGCCATGAGGTTACAGATTGTGGTCGAGTACAGTTCTTCTGCTGCTGATGGCCCACAGCGCCTCAGGGATGCCCAGTTTTGCGTTGCTGGATCTGTCCGAAATCTATACCATTTAGCACAGTGTTAGTGTCACACAACATGATGGAGGGTATCCTCAATGTAAAGACAGGACTTCGCCTCCACAAGGGCTGTGCGGGTGGTTGTTCCTACCAATACCGTCATGGACAGATGCAACTGCGGCAGGCAGATTGGTGAGGACGAGGTCAAGCATCTTTTTCCCTCTTGGTTCCCTCACCACCTGCTGCAGACCCAGTCTAGCAGCTATGTCCTTTAGGACTCAGCCAGCTCAGTCAGTAGTACTGCTACCGAGCTACTCCTGGTGATGGACATTGAAGTCCCCCACCCAGAGTACTTTCTGCGCCCTTGCCACCCGGGAGTGCTTCCCCCAAGTGCTCATCGAATCATAGAAAGTTTAAGGCACAGAAAAAGGACACTTGGCCCATTGTGTCTGTTCCGGCCGAAAAACGATCCACCTATTCTAATCTGACCTTCCAGCATTTGGTCCTTAGCCCTGCGGATTACAGCACTTGAGGTGGATATTCAGACTCCTTTTGAATGAGTTGGGGGTTTCTGCCTCAACTACCCTTTCAGGCAGTGAGTTCCAGACCCCCACCACCCTCTGGGTAAAAAGGTTTTTCCCTCATCTCCCCTCTAATTTTTCTACCAATCACTTTAAATCTATGCCCCCTCGTCACTTACCTCCATGCTAAAGGTGAATAGACCCTTCACCTCCACTCTATCCAGGCCCCTCAAAATTTTGTACATTTCAGTCAGATCTACCCTCAGCCTTAGCTGTTCCAAGGAGAACAACCCCAGCCTATCCAATCTTTCCTCGTAGCTGCATTTTCCCAGTCCTGGCAACATCCTCATAAATTTCCTCTGTACCCTCTCTAGTGCAGTTACATCCTTCCTGTAATGAGGTGACCAGAACTGCACACAGTACTCAGTTGTAGCCTAACCAATGAGTTATACAGTTCCAGCACAACCATCCAGCTCTTATATTCTATACCTCGGCTAATAAAGGAAAGGATTCCATATGCCTTCTTAACCACCTTAAATCGACCTGTCCTGCTACCTTCAGGGATCTGTGGACATTCACTCCAAGCTCCCACATTTCCACTACACCTTTCAGTATTTTCCCTTTTATCGTGTATTCCTCTGCCTTGTTTGACCTCCTCAAATGCATCACCTCAGACTTCTCCAGGTTGAATTCTATTTGCCACTATTCTGCCCATCTGACCAGCCCATCAATACCTTCCTGCAACCTACAGCTATCCTCCTAGCTATCTACCACACCCAATCTTTGTGTCATCTGCAAACTTCTTGATCATGCCGCCTACATTTACGTTAATATATACCACTAAAAGCAGGGGACCCAGTACTGAGCCCTGTGGAACAATTCTGGAAACAGCCTCCAGTCACTAAAATATCCGTCAACAATTACCCTTTGTTTCCTGCCAATGAGCCAATTTTGTATCCACCTTGCTGCATTTCCCTAGATCCCATGGGGTTTTATTTTTTTAACCAGTCTGCCATGTGGGACCTTGTCAAAAGCCTTGCTAAAATCCATGTAGATCACATCAACTGCACTACCCTCATCCATCTTCCTTGTTACTTCTTCAAAAAATTCGATCAAGTTGGTCAAACAAGATCTTCCTTTAAATCCATGCGGACTATCCTTGATTAACCTGCACCTTTCTAAGTGACAGTTTATCCTGTCTCAGAATAGATTCCAATAATTTGCTCACTACTGAGGTTAGACTGACTGGCCTGTAATTATTCGGTCTATCCATCGCTCCCTTTTTAAACAGAGGTACAACTTTAGCAGTCCTCCAATCCTCCAGATGGTCAGACCTTCTGCTATTTTCTCTCTTGCTTCTTTTAACAGCCTAGGGTACATTTCATCTGGCCCTGGTGATTTATCAACTTTCGAGGATGTTAATCCCATCAATACTGCCTCTCTCCCTATGTTTATCACATCCAAAACTTCAGATGGTGGAGCACTGATTCATCAGCTGAGGGAGAGCGGTCGGTAGTAATCAGGAGGTTTCCTTGCCCAAGTTTGACCTGATGCCATAAGACTTCATGGGGTCTTGTGTTGATGTTGAGGACTCCCAGGGCAACTCCCTCCCGACTGTATACCACTGTGCCGCCACCTCTGCTGGGTCTGTCCTGCCGGTGGGACAGGACATACCCGGGGATGGTGATGGCGGTGTCTGGGACATTGTAAGGTATGATTCATGATTCACGATTCACAGTTGAAGTTGTGGCCACCAATAGTCAGGCGAAATAAATTGGATGAGTCCAGCACTATGGGGCAGTTTTAAAATTAAGGGTCACCCTTTTAGAACAGAGATGAGGAGAAGTTTTTCTCAGAGGGGTGTGCGACTTTGGAACACTTGTCTCAGAAGATGGTGGATGCAGGACCATTGAATATTTTTAAGGCGTAGGTAGGTAGATTCTTGTTAGGCAAGGGAATCAAGGGTTATCAGGGGTAGATGGGAGTGTGGAATTCCAAACACAAACAGATCAGCTATGATCTTATTGAATGGCAGAGCAGGCTATTGGGGCCGAATGGCCTACTTCTGCTCCCAATTTGTATGTTCATAAGAGGTATGCTGGAGATTACCGAAATGGGACGGAGCCAAAGCGGTTTGTGAAAAATCACAAGAACTATGTGCGAAAGCTGAACAGAGAATAAGTACAGCGACAACGCCACAACTAGAAGTCTTCACAGACACCTCTGTTCTGTAAACAGTCACTAAAATATCTTCAAGAGATGCCTCGTTTTTCTTTCTATCCTTGACATATTACTTCCATTGGTAAACAGCTCATTTCCAGTGTGGATTGTTCCTCCCAATATTACTCAGTATAATAAACACATCACTAACAATGTGATAATTTCTGACCGAGCACAGAATCTAGTCCTTGTGAAGCCGAAGTTAGCCTCAAGGTGATCCCCAGTTTAGGAGTCGACGCTGATAGTGACTAAGCTGCAGTCCCAGTCACCGGTGCCAAAAACTGTAGATAATACTGCCTGCTCCATATGCTAGAAACTCGCAGCACAAAACTGTATGATGGAAATAGCCCCCATGATTGCTTAGCAATGTCTCAGAGCTCCGCTGTTGAGTTCTGTACTTTCTGAGCCGCTACCCGAGAGAGCAGGAAGTTGCCATGTTTGATCCATGGTCTGAGAATTATTTGATCTCTGGTAGGGAAACACTTGCGGTGATAAAACTGGCCACAACAAAATTTAGAGGGCATTGGGGGAAAAAGAGTAGAGGAATGGGACTAACTGGAGAGCTCTTTAAAAGAGTTTCCATAGTTCACCGTAGGCTGAATGGTCCCCTTGTGTGTTGCAAGATTGTTAACACCATATCCCATATAGGCATGAAAAGGTCAGGCAGAACTCACGTATTTAATCAGTATACAATGCTGGAAAGTGCATAGTTTAGACAGGTTCAGGTTTGGTTGTGTTTAACTCATGATCAAATAGCCTGCCCCTGCTGACTATCCCTTGTCACATCAGAAACTGCCAGAGTAAGATTCCAAAGGAAGCAGATGCCAACACAAGTCAGCAACTTCAGAACGAGAAAAACAGAGCTTCCCCTTTTCACGCTGTTCCAAAACACAGCACATCATGCCACACTAAAATCAAACCTCATCAAATACACTCTGACCCCCAGCAATTCAGTAAGGTGGCTTACAAGAAGCACTCTCGCATCTGAATCACAAGGTTGTGGGTTCAATTCCCACTCCAGACACGCAAGTATATACACTCCAGTGCAGTGCTGAGGGAGCGCTGCACTGTCTCCATTGAACGGAGGCCCTGCTTGGCCTCTTGGGTGGTTGTTTAAAGATTTCATAGCACTATTCAACACTCTCAACAGTTCCCTGGGCAATATTTATTCCTCAAATCAACATCACTAAAACAAATCATCACATTGCTTTCTCTGGGACCTTGCTATGTGCAAATCGGCTACAGTGACTACACTTCAAAAGTACTTCAGTGGCTGTAAAGCACTTTGGGTCATCCTGAGATCAGGAAAGGTGCTATATAAAAGTACAAGTTCTCTCTATTTTTCATTGTTTCACAATATTCTTTAGTAAGCGCTTTTCTTTAACACCTCCTGTGGTCCAGATTGGCTCTTTCCTTGCCTCTCCGTACAGCATCAACTCAGTCAGCATATGGCTCCATAACACTCAGTCAGCTAAAATACCTCAAACAAGAGGTAATCCTTCCCGTGTGAGTCTAAACTGTCCGTCAGTGGGCTATTTGACCATGAAGGCAACACAAGCCAAAATATATCCTTGGTCGACACTTATACACAGCCACTTTGCTACTTAGGGAGTTTAGAACTGGGGGCCATAGTCTCAAAACCAGAGCCAGACCTTTCAGGAGTGAAATTAGGAAACACTTCCACACCACAAAGGGTGGTAGAAGTTTGGAACGCTCTTCTGCAAAAGGCAACTTCTGCACGATCACTTGTAAATTTTGAAATTGAGGTTGATAGATTTTTGTTACCCAAAGCTATTAAGGGATATGGGACAAAAGCGTTTATAAGGAGTTAGGTCACAGATCAGCAATGATCTCAATGAAAGGTAGAACAGGCTTAAGAGGCCTATTCCTGTTCCTACATACGAACATACGAAAAAGGAGCAGGAGTAGGCCACTCGGCCCTTCGAGCCTGCTGTGCCATTCAATAAGTTCATGGCTGAACTGATTACTCCACATTTCCACCTAGCCCCGATAACCTTCCACCCCCTTGCTTATCAAGAATCTATCTACCTCTGCCTTAAAAATATCCAAAGACTCTGCTTCCACCACCTTTTAAGGAAGAGAATTCCAAACACTCAATCCTCAGAAAATTTTCTCCTCATCTCTGTCTTAAATGGGTGACCCCTTATTTTTAAATAGTGACCCCTAGTTCTAGATTCTCCCACAAGGGGAAACATCCTTTCCACATTCACCCTGTCAAGACCCCTCAGGATCTTATATGTTTCAATCAAGACTTCTTATTCTTCTAAATTCCAGCGCATACAAGCCTAGCCTATCCAATCTTCTCTCATAAGACAGACTGCCCATTCCAGGAATTAGTCTAGTAAACCTTCTCTGTACTGCCTCCAAGGCATTTACATCCTTCCTTAAGTAAAGGAGACCAATACAGTACACAGTACTCCAGATGTGGTCTCACCAATGCCCAGTATAGCTGAAGCATAAACTCCCTTCTTTTGTATTCATACCCCTCACGGTAAACATTCTATTAGCTTTCCTAATTACGTGCTGAACCTGCATACTAACCTTTTGCGATTCATGCACTAGGACACCCAGATCCCTCTGCATCTCAGAGCTCTGCAATCTCACCATTTAGTTAATATGCTTCTTTTTTTATTCTTCCTGCCAAAGTGGGCAATTTCCCACTTTCCCACATTATACTCCATTTGCCAGGCCTTTTCCCTCTCACTTAACCTATCTATATCCCTTTGTAGCCCCTTACCACAGAATCACAGAATAATACAGTGCAGAAGAGGCCCTTCAGCCCATCGAGTCTGCACCGATGCATTAAAGACACCTGATCTGTCTACCTAATCCCATTTACCAGAACTTGTCCCATAGCCTTGAATGTTATGACATGCCAAGTGCTCATCCAGGTACTTTTAAAAGGATGTGAGGCAACCCGCCTCTACCACCCTCCCAGGCAGGGCATTCCAGACTGTCACCACCCTCTGGGTAAAAAAGTTCTTCCTCAAATCCCCCTTAAACCTCCCGCCCCTCACCTTAAACTTGTGACCCCTCGTAACTGACCATTCAACTAAGGGGAACAGCTTCTCCCTATCCACCCTGTCCATGCCCCTCATAATCTTGTACACCTCAATCAGGTCACCCCTCAGTCTTCTCTGCTCCAGCGAAAACAACCCAAGCCTATCCAACCTCTCTTCATAGCTTAAATGTTCAGTCCCAGGCAACATCCTGATGAATCGCCACTGCAACCCCTCCAATGCAATCCCAGCCTTCCTATAATGTGGTGATCAGAATTGCACACAGTACTCCAGCTGTGGCCTTACCAAAGTTCTATACAACTCCAACATGACCTCCCTGCTTTTGTAATCTATGCCTCGATTGATAAAGGCAAGTGTCCCATATGCCTTTTTCACCACCCTATTAACCTGCCCTTCTGCCTTCAGAGATCTATGGACAAACACGCCAAGGTCCCGTTGTTCCTCGGAACTTCCCAGTGTCAGGCCATTCATTGAATACTTCCATGTCACATTACTCATTCCAAAGTGCATCACCTCTCACTGTTCAGCGTTAAATTCCATCTGCCACTTTTCTGCCCATTTGACCATCCCGTCTATATCTTCCTGTAGCCCAAGACACTCCACCTCACTGTTAACCACTCGGCCAATCTTTGTGTCATCCGCAAGCTTACTGATCCTACCCCCCACATAGTCATCTATGTCGTTTATATAAATGACAAACAATAGGGGACCCAGCACAGATCCCTGTGGTATTCCACTGGACACTGGCTTCCAGTCACTAAAACAGGCGTCTGTCATCACTCTCTGTCTCCTACAGCTAAGCCAATTTTGAATCCACCTATCAAGTTACCCTTGTATCCCATGTGCATTTGCTTTCTTGATAAGTCTCCCACGTGGGACCTTGTCAAAGGCTTTGCTGAAATCCATGTAAACTACATCAACTGCACTACCCTCATCTACACACCTGGTCACATGCTCAAAAAATTCAATCAAATTTGTTAGGCATGACCTCCCTCTGACAAAGCTATGCTGACTATTCCTAATCAAATTTTGCCTCTCCAAGTGGAGATAGATTCTCTCCTTCAGAATTTTTTCCAATAGTTTCCCTACCACTGATGTGAGACTCACCGGTCTGTAGTTCCCTGGCTTATCTCTACAACCTTTCTTAAATAGTGGGATCACATTAGCTGTTCTCCAGTCCTCTGGCACCTCCCCAGTGGCCAGAGAGGAATTAAAAATTAGGGTCAGAGCCCTTGCAATCTCCACCCTCGCCTCCCACAGCATCCTTCCTCTTCCCACCTATCTTTGTGTTATCAGCAAATTTAGCAATCATACCTTCAATCCCTTCATCGAAGTCATAAGTCCCATGTCCATTAGGGTCAATATGCACCCATCAGGAGCCAGCCCCTGTCTAATTTCTCATTTTCTAAACCAGTCACTAAGGCAAATTGTAATACCCCCTTACTACTTCCCTCGATGACATTAGCTAAAGCAGCACAAAAGAATGGAAGCTGAACATTTCTTGATCTATCCGAAGAAGGGTCACTGACCCGAAACGTTAACTCTGCTTCTCTTTCCACAGATGCTGCCAGACCTGCTGAGTGAATCCAGCATTTCTTGTTTTTATTTCTTGATCTATGACGGCTCAGTTCCAAAACTAAGCTGCTCATTTACCAACTCTGCAAAGTAACTGTAACATTCCCACCTGGGCAACTACTTCACTCAGTCAAGCGGCGTTCACTCTGTCGCCTCAGATTCCCCAATGTTAAACTGTAGGTCACACTAGACGGACAATTTACGCGAGTTTAATACAGCAAGCATGGGGAAATGCTGGTCTTTTAAAATCAGGATATCAGCTAAACAGAACTAAAAAAATCCGACCAGTTGCTCTAATTTTTAAACAAAAATTCCCTGTTGGCAGCTTAAGATCGTTACAAGGTGTTGATATACACTATGTTTCAGGCCTTTGATCGACCTCACGACAGTCTTGTTTCACATCAATTTATAACCCAGTATAATTGCTGAATTGCAGATACTGGAAATATTTCATTCTCTTCACCACCGCTCTCCCCCCGCCCCTTCCTTTATTTACAATGTTACTTTGGTTACTTTGTGGAATATAAAGAGGGGAAATAATTAAGAATCAACAGACTTACGTTCTTGTCGGTTTCCAGTTTGAGTTTCTTCTGTGAAATACTTTTCTGGATTCTCTTGCTGAAGCTGGCGTTGCCGGCAGGGCGGTTGCATCTCTCTCCATCATCAACTAGACAACAAATGTGGCCAAAGCCTGGAGCCCCGGCGCCGCCATCCCGGCTGTCTTCTTCGGTACTAAAACCGTTCATTTTTTTTCCTCCTTTGAATCCTTTTCTTGCTTTCCTCAAACCCACCCCTTCCCCCTTCAAAGAACAGATCTATCAAACTCAAGTGTGTGGGTTCGAGACCGGCGCCAGCACTCGCAGTTCCACAACAACAAAAAAAAAACTCTTTCCAAAATATATATAAATAAAAAGAATTCAATATGGCAGAAAGTGTCTCTTTAACGACGGGTCAAAGAACTCACATCGCAACTTTCGCAGTGGGGGGGGGGGGGGGGAGAAGGGGGTTAAATTCTTGCTTTTAAACACAAATTGCAACTCTCCAAGCAGCTCACAATGGCCGAGCTGTTCGGTCCTTTATAACTATTCGCCTTCTTGCGGCGATAATGCGCGTCTTTGTAGAAGAAAAATTAAAAAAAAGGAGGGGAAGAGGAAAAAGAAAATTATGTACCGGGATTAAAGTATGGTGTTTTCATTCAACCTTGGACACACGGAACAATACAAACCTTGAGCTTAAATGGATATTAAAGCAACGCACCATACGTATTGCACACAGTGGGGGGGGGGTGGGTCTTGAAAAATGGTAAGGGATATGAAAACAAAATCACACACGACGACAACAAAATATAATAAATTACACTGACGTCCGCCCGCTGCAGGCAGACTTTGACTGCAGTACTTGGGCTCCTTCTGGTGAACAGCTGTTGCCATGTACCAACGTTCCAAATGGAATCAGGAAATAATGCCCCTGCAATGATACATTACCAGCGTTCCAAACCCGGAGGGAGGAGCTGACTGCCTCACCGCTGCAGCACGGGAGATGTAGTTCCGTCCAGTGCGCCACCACGCACATAACGTCCTTCCGCTGGCCGCAGAAGAGAACTACAAGTCCCACAATGCTGTGTATGCGCATGTGCTGTCTCAACGCGGAAGAAGTGTGTGGAGCAAAATAACAAATGAGCGCAGCATTTTTTTTCAAATCTTTGCTCAGTAGTTGACGCCTCTCTTTTCAGTGTCGGGCTTGGGGGGACGGACAAGGGCGAGTATTGTGACAAGCAGGAAACAAATGGACATTTTAAAAATGGTGTGCAATTAAAATTGTAAAAGCTTCGGTGGTAGTAGTGCTTTAATTTGTGATAAAGCAACAGGGCGAATAAAAGTGCCAACGTACGTCTTCCTTAAAAATAAAAATTGTAGGGAGTTCCTTTTTGTTGTACTGATGTTGTACTAGTGGCGTTTAAATCGCTCCTAAATTCTGTATTTAAGCCTGTGCGTGTGTTCTTGTTTTACAGTTATTCTACAGTATCTCTTCCTGTTTACTTTGTTCTGCATCAATGTTTTAAATCTCAAAGCTTGGCACTTTAACAGGTAACACACTTCAAGATTTTATGAAGCGCGTCTGTATAAATTGTGCCCAACCCGAATGTTTTGCTATTAAAAACTGAAAAGATGATGTATAATCTACACGTATTTCAGAGATCACATGTGAATCCAGTAAATCCAGTTCAGGGGCTGGCCATGTAAAAGTTAAGTTTGAAGATAAAGATCCTGCCCCAGAGACGTAGTAAACTACGATTGGATAAAGAAAACTACTGTAAGCTACAGAGTAGGGGAAGTCAAGGCGACCAACTGACAATTTAAAGTGCAACGGCAGATCCTGTTGCAGGAAACGGTTTGGGCCTGCGATACCATACATAATGAATTACAGTCCTTGGTGTGACGTTAACAGAAAGCATTGAGCAGAGGAAGAAAAACTCTTGTGAGATATTCACATAGTGCGTCCTAATACTGGGGCAGTGGTCTCAAAGTTTTTTTTCTAGCTGCCGTTTTAGAGAGAATTCAAGATGCACAAAATAAACGTTGAGAACAAAAACACGTGTACGATATGTTGGATCCTTGCTTGCGCCAGTAAAGTAGAAACGACCGGGACTTGGGATCCTATTTGGCGACGAGCAAAACAGAAGAGTACAAGAAAACCTGTTTGTTTACCCTTCCACAATTTAGAGGTCAATTTTCCCTCCCGTTTTCCAAATTTCCCGTTTGTCTGGCAGTTCAGATCCCAGACAAGCCCCCAATTGGTTACGGCCACCTGGTGAGGGTGGTTTGCACTGTTCAACTCCCACCTGACTGCAGCAAGTATTTTTTGGTTATGAGGGTATAACCCTAACTTGTTTTATTTGTCAAATGAACAGCTGCCTTGTGGGCGTCTCGGGAGAGACCACGGCTAAGGGAGTAAACCCTAACAGAAAATCCGGAGTGGAACCCCGTAGGCGGTCATGTGTCACCTTTGGCATGTTTCCGGCAGTTCCTGCAGCCATACCGGTGCCAAACGTCGTGCTCTGCACTCCTTTGGACCCCACCAGAAAGGCCGAGAGGGGGGTTTTGACGCTTGGGCAACTCTCAACCTCCATACATTCGCCCAGGCATGCGCCATGGAGAGGTCACTCCATAGTTGCCTCACAGCGACTGACACCACTGACCACCTCTAGGCGCTTACCCATTGTCTCTCGAGACAAGGAGGCCAAAGAAGAAGAGAAGAAGAAGATACAGTTCAATGAGGGGAGAATAAATTTCTCCTATCAGGCTAAAGTAGCAACTCGCCAAGGCTTCAGCAGCAGCACTTCCCAAATCCGCGACCTCCAGCACCGAGTAAGACAAGGACATTAGATGCAAGAGAATACAATCACCGCCACGTTCCCCTCCAAGTTAGACGTGAATCATTTCTTCATTGTGCTTGGTCAAAATCCTGGAACTCTTTACCTAACAGCCTCTTTTTGTTTGTGTAATTTAAAATCCAGCTACTTAGGCAGAAAATTTTAGCTAACATCAGGAACTTTTAAAAACGTCACAATATAATGTGACTCATTAGTTTTCCAAAAATCTGTGTCGAAGAGCAGTAGGGTCACCGTTTACACCCATGCTTCCTCACGCGGCCAATTCCGGATCTGAGATTAATTTGACACATTGCAGTCCAATGTGACACCCGACAAGTCCCACAAATGTCTAATTACCCCAATAAAGCAATTTTTCTTTTAAGTTTCAGAGAGTAAAAATGCAAGTTTCTAAGTAGAATAAACTGAAGTGATAAAGAGGCGATTCAACCCACCAATTCAAATTCACTAATACATGTTTGGAATTTTTATTCAAAACTGTCCATCATTGCAGTACAGTGTGCAATAGACTACCGCGTTTTCTACATCAAAACAGTCACTACATTTCAAAAGTACTTCATTGGATACAATGAGCTTTGGAACACTCTGAGGTTGTGAACAGGGTGATAGAAATGTAAGACTTTATTTTCCTACCTATCTTTGTGTCATCAGCAAATTTAGCAACCATACCTTCTATCCCCTCATCTAAGTCATTTCTATATATTGTAAAAAGTTGAGGCCCCAGCACAGATCCCTGTAGCACACCACTTGTTACATCTTGCCAATCAGAAAATGACCCATCTGTGCCTAATCTCTGTTTCCTGTTAGCTAGCCAATCTTCTATCCATGCCAATATGTTACCCTCTACACCATGAGCTTTTATTTTCTGCAATAACCTTTGATGTGGCACCTTATCAAATGCCTTCTGGAAATCTAAGTACAATACATCCACCAATTCCCCTTTATCCACAGCACATGTAACTCCCTCAAAGAACTCCAATAAATTGGTTCAACATGATTTCCCCTTCACAAAACCATATTGACTCTGCCTGATTACCTTGAATTTTTCTAAATGCCCTGCACAAAACCATGTTGACTCTGCCTGATTACCTTGAATTTTTCTAAATGCCCTGCAGTCTTTGATAATAGCTTCTAACATTTTGTTAAGATGTTAAGCTAACTGGCCTGTAGTTTCCTCCTTTCTGTCTCCCTCCCTTTTTGAATAAAGGAGTTACACTCGCTATTTTCCAATCTAACGGAACCTTCCCCAAACATAGGGAACTTTGGAAAATGAAAACTAATGCATCAACTATCTCACTAGCCATTTCTTTTAAGATCCTAGGATGAAGTCCATCAGGACCCAGGGACTTGTCAGCCCTCAGCTCCAACAATTTGTTCGGTAGCACTTCCCTGGTTATTGTAATTTTCTTGAGTTCCTGTCTCCCTTCCATTTCCTGAATTACAGCTAATACAGGGATGTTACTTATATCCTCAATAGTAAAGACCGATGCAAAATATCTGTTTAATTCCTCTGTCATCTCCTTCTTAACCATTATTAATTCCCCAGACTCACTTTCTATAGGACCAATGCTCACTTTGTTAACTCTTTTCTTCTTTAAATATCTAAAGATACTCTTACTATCTGTCTTTATATTTCTAGCTAGCTTTCTCTCGTACTCTAATTTTACCTTCCTTATCAATCTTTTAGTCAGTCTTTGCTTTTTTATACTCTAGCCAGTCTTCTGACCTGCCACCCATCTTTGCGCAATTATCGGCTTTTTCTTTAAGTTTGATACTATCTTTAACTATTTTAGTTAACCAGGGATGGCAGGTCCCACCCTTGGAATTTTTCTTTCTCGTTGATATGTATCTATTGTGTGTATTCTGAAATATTCCCTTAAATGTCTGCCACTGCATCTCTATTGACCTATCATTTAAGCTGATTTGCCAGTTCACTTAGCTAGTTTTGCTTTCGTGCCCTCATAATTGCCCTTATTTAAGTTTAAAATACTAGTCTTGGACCCACTCCTCTCCCTCAAACTGAATGTAAAATTCAATCATATTATGATTGCTGCTACCTAAGGTGCCTTAAGTATGAGGTCATTAATTAATCCTATGTCGTTGCACAATACCAAGTCTAGTATAGCCTGCTCTCTGGTTGGCTCCATAACGTATTGTTCCAAGAAATTATCCCAAAAACATTCTATATACTCCTCATCTAGGCTACTTCTGCCCATCTGATTTTTCCAGTCGATATGTAGGTTAAAATCCACCATAATTATCGCTGTACCTTCCTGACAAGCTGCCATTATTTCTTCCTTTATACCCTGTCCTACAGTGTGGTTAATGTTAGGTGACCTGTCCACTATTCCCACAAGTGACTTCTTGCCTTTATGATTTCTCATCTCTACCCAAACTACTTCTACATCGTGGTCTCCTGAACTTAGGTCATCCCTCTCTATTGCGCTAATAATCATTAATTAACAGAGCTACCCCTCCACCCTTTCCTAGCTTCCTGACCTTCCTAAATGCCATGTACCCTTCAATATTCAGGTCCCAATCTATGTCATCCTGCAGCCATGTCTCTGTAATGGCGATCAGATCGTACTTATTTATTTTTATTTGTGCTCTCAGTTCATCTGTTTTGTTTCGAATCCTACGTGCATTCAGATACAGAGCCTTTAGTTTTGTCCTTTTAATATTTTAGTAACCTCTAACCTTATCTGTTGATTTACTCTTAGATTTGTCTAAGCTCTGTCCCTTCCTGTCTCAATCAGTTTATCATTTCCCATATTGATACCTTTCTCTCCTGCCTTGTCTCTACTCCTTGACTTAACATATATTCCCAAATTTGATCCCTTGACCCAACTCTCTACTTCCTTAGTTATGCGGCTCGCTAGTATACTGGCCCCAGCATGGTTCAGGTGTAGACCGTCCTAACAGTACAGCCACCACTTTCCCCAGTGCCCCACGAACCAGAACCCACTTCTACCACACCAGTCTCTCAGCCACGCATTAATTTCTGTAATCTTATTTGCCCTATGCCAATTTGCATGTGGCTCAGTTAATAATCCAGAGATTATTACCTTTGAGGTTCTGCTTCTTAATTTGATGCCTAGTTCCTCATACTGACTATGCAGAACCTCTTTACTTGTCCTGCCTATGTCGTTGGTATTTACATGGATCTTGACGACTAAATCCTCCCCCTCCCACTGTAAGTTCCTCTCCAGCCCTGAGCAGATGTCCTGAACCCTGGCATTGGGCAGGCAACACAGCCGTCTGGACTCTCGCTCTTTGCTGCAAAGAACAGTGTCAATTCCCCTAACTATACTGTACCCTACTACCACTACATTCCCTTTTTCTCCCTCCACTTGAACAGCTTCCTGAACCATAGTGCCACCCTGCAGCCCCCACTCTCATCCAAACAAGCTGAAAGAAACTCAAACCTGTTAGACAATCGCAAAGGCTGAGGTTCCTGCACTCCTGCCCTCTGCGTCCCCTTACCTGTCTCAGCCGCAACCACACTCTCCTGTCCCTGATCATCGACCAAATCAGAAGACCCTATCCTAAGGGGTGTGACCTCCTCCTGGTACAAAATGCCCAGGTAACTTTTCCCCTCCCCGATATGTCGCAGTGTCTGCAGCTCGGACTCCAGTTCAATGACTGAGCCGAAGTCCTTCGAACCGCAAACACTTACTGCAGACGTGTTTGCCCTGGATTACACTGGCATCCAGGAGCTCCCACATGCTGCAGCCGTGACACATCACTTGTCCTGCCATCCTTAATGTGTTTTAATTAACGACTTAATTATTTTATTCAATTATTTCTTTTCTTTTTTTATGTATCTTTTATTAAGCTCACCACTAGTTCCTTTACTATTTTAAACGTTAGGATAAGAGTGGACCTTAATCACTTACCAGATACTCACCGAACAGGTAGCTTCTTCCTAAACCAATAACCTACCTGCTTGCCTATGATGTTTGATGCTATGTTTGATTTAAATTAAATTAAATTTTAAGCTTACCTGTATAGTCACCCCGGCAGCTCTCTGTTTCCCTGCTCTCACTGTTGATCGTGACGTTACTCTGATGTCACTTTTCAATTTTTCCCTCCTCCGTTCCCACCATAAAGTTCACCTCAAATAGGTATCCAGAGTTGCTTCTGTCTCTGAAGTCACACAGAAGTTCATTTAAAAGGGCAAAGTTTTATAAAGGCAAGGTTAGACCATTTCTTTATTGCTTTTCCCATATTTTTAAACACAGGTTCTCATGCAACTTTGTGCATACTGTTCAGGCCTTTCGCTGTCTCAGTACCAACCAGCTCCCCAAGCTCCTTCAGTACTCTGCTTTTTGTCTCACTAGATGTAAAGCCAACAGAAGAGGAAAAAAATGTGCTAAATAGATGAAAAGATGAGTTGCAGAAGGGAAAGAAAAGCAAGAGACAACAAAACCAGAAGACAGAGAGGCATAAAGCAAAATAAAAGACAGAAAAGGAAGCACAAAATGGAGAGAAATCAAAAAATGGAAATAGTGAGCAAACCAAAACAAAAAAAAAATGAGGCATTGAAAGAACAAAGAAGGGGAAAAATAATAAATCATGAAAGTGCTGTTTGCGCTCCAATGTCAGGCCTCCACTGCTAAATTCCATACTTAATTGCCATACTCATCAGAAAACCCCCCTGCCCAACTTGACCTGCCTTTAGCCATTACAGCCTTCACAGTCCACTCCTGACTTGTTCCCCCCAATCAAGTAGACCTTCTTCCCCACTTTAAATACTGTATTTACTGCTGCCAACATATACAATATTTGTAAAATTTGCAAGTGAGGAGCTGCACGCAGGAAGTGAAGGTTGAACAATCAGAGATAGTGTTGGAAGCCTGTCTCCGACCTGCACTCACTCATTGCAACGTCCATGTAGCATAAGAACTTGATTATAGCAGATTTACAAACAAAAGACTCTTTAAACAGATGACAATCTAGATGATGTGCAGAATGAAGTTAAGGTGGCAGGGAACATTAAAATAAATGAGGACTATACCTACCAATATACATGCAGCAAATGGGTTTAAAAGAGAGAAAGGGAATGGGCATTGACAGATTTCAAAGGTAACGTAATATCAAATGACCATGGGATAGCAAATATCTAGAAATATTGTCATGCAGGTCCCCACGCTCCAAGAATGAGGCACACATTATTTCACCACATAAACAGTAAAAACCAAAAAATGTTGCTGGGAAGAAAAGAGGGCCTATCACAAGGAATTGCCAAGTCCCTCACCGGAAAGACCTTTTTTGCAAACTAGCAGGCAGTGTTGGAACAAGGGACCCAGTCCCTGCTTCTCCAAAACACAGAAGACCTGGTCAGACCAGTTTAGTCACATGATTAACTGGCTGTTTGAATTTGAACTTGCCACAGGGTGTTTGAAACTCAGAAAGCGCTTTTCTCCTGGACTGAGAACATCTCTCTCCTGGATGCTCCCATCTCTTTCTCATGGAACTGAAGACCCATGAACCCCAAGAGAAAAGTCTCCTACAGTGAACAAGGTTTAAGAAGAATACTGGGCCCCAATGAAAAGCAAGACTACATACAAAAGGACCACAGTGAGCTCGAAGCACAGTAAACAAGAAACTCTTCTGATATTGCCTCAAACCTCTCTACTTCATTTTTCTTCTGCTCTTTTCTGTCCCTATTTGCATGTGTGTATCACGTGTGCATGCTAGCATGGGCGTGTCCTATATCCGTAGGCATTAACCGTATTAGAGTTTAAGTTTTAATAAAATGTCACTTTTCTTCTTTAAACCTAAGAAAGCCTGTTTATGCTCATTTCTTTGCCTTATAATTGGAAAGTGGCGAACAAGGATTCACCTAGTGGGAGCTAAAAACACAGTGAGTTTAAAAATCAAACCATGTTACAAGAAGACAGGTGAAGACAGTAAAAGATCTCTCGACACCTTTCTCACCTGGTCGTAACAATATTAAAAAAACTTAAAACTGTATATACTTCTGTTAACATTTTTCTATTATAAATTCCGGTGTCTACATTTATAGTGGAAACTGTAATAACATTCCTTTCCACCTCTGCCTGCAATTGAGGCACTTTATAGAAGGGTGTAATTATAGGAGGACAAGTTTAGATTGAGTGTTTCATTATAGATGTAACAAGAATTTATAACACAAACATAAAATAAGGTCATAATGTATTGACTTTAAAATAGAGACTAAATTGTGTCTGCAAGCCTTCATCCTATTATCTCTGCCATCTAACTCTTTGTCACCTCAAGACTACACTTACTCTTGTCAAATTTCCATGGCCTTGCACACAGGAAGTCTACTACTAAATTAATTTTCCCATGTTCATGGAACAGACCATGGACAGTCTTCCCAACACTGAAGTTAAATGTTCTCCAGGGAAGTGGGATAGAGGAATCAGTACTAAAAGAAATCGAAATCGTGGATAAGATAGTCACTGAGAGGCTGAAGAAAAATAAAACAAGTTACCTAACACCATTAGAATAAAGAGTAGTTCATAAATAGGAGGAATCAGATGAAACAGGGGAATGCAAGGCTGACTAAGATGGCTTAGAGTGCATGTGCATAAATGCTTGGAGCAGGTAAATAAGGTTGGTGAGCAGTAGGCACAAGTAGTCACATAGGATTATGACATAGTGTCAATAATGGAGTAGTGGCTCGGCAAAGGGAGGAGTGGATACTTAGTATTCCTGGCTACACTGTATTCAGGAAAGATGAGGAAGGATGTTCTTGAGGATTCAGTATGTTTCCAGCCCTATGAGGAAGGAAGCAGTGCTGGATCGAGTTCTGGGGAATTATGTTAGGCAAGTGGACACGTTTCAGTGGGAGAGCATTTGGGAAAATGTGATCACAATATCATTAGAGTGTTAGGATCAGGTAAGGAGGAGTCGAAAGGCTCACAAGAACACAAGAAGTGTGAGCAGAAGTAGACCATATGGCCCATCAAACCTGCTCTGCCATTCAATACGACCATGGCTGATCTTGGGCTTCAATTCCACTTTCCTGCCTGCTCCCCATATCCCTTGATTCCCTGCAAGACCAAAAATCTATCTATCCCAGGGCTAGCAGGGATCCAGGGATGAACGGCAGTGCCTTAGCTGACAAAGGCTCTCTGCTCCATAGGAGCCGACATGAGCTCTGTAATGCATACATCGCCCTCACTCACCTGCTGTGTACCAGTCCATATCCGCAGCATCTCCGTCTAAACCATTAGTGGCAGCAGCTGACTGAGCCAATGTCCATGACACTACATCCGTTGAGAGGCGCATGAGTTATGGTGGCATTGCAATGATTTAATTGTATACATTAGCTTTCCTGGAGGTCCAACGGAGCAAGGGTGTGACATTGGTGCTTCATGCTGGCACACATCATTCACACAGGAAAACAGGACATACATGTTGGTGCAAAAGATTTAGTGCAAGAATTATGTACATTGATGTGATACCCGTGCATTCCCATTTGTGTCAGTGTGCTTTTTTAAAATGCTTACAAGTGCCCCTTCTCGGTGCTACCTCTGCGCTAGCAGCCTGACTGGAGGAAGGCTGCTGACCTGATTGCCCCTTGGCTGTGGATGACTTCGGTGGTCGTCCTCTTCGCGCACGCAGCCTGGAGGGCCCCAGCTGGCTGGGGGGATCCTGCGTTATCACAAAACCCTCCTCAGCTGTTGCGGCTGCTGGAGCTTCACTCACAGGCGGAGGGACGGAGGGGTCGGCGTCCACATTGGAATCGCTTGGAGAGAGGACCCTAGATATGGTGCGCTGGCTCACCTCCTCCAGCTCAGGGTTCGTTGGAACCCCTGTGCTCTCCCATGAGGGATCAGAGGCAGGGTCAGTCTCCATGCCCCTGGTTCTTCTCTCGCCTAGCCACTGCTCAATGGATATGACAGTAGTGGCGAGGAATTGCAGGTCTGAGCGTATTAATTGATTCTGGCTCAGCACGAGAGCTGCCACTGCCTCAATGTAAGACGCCAGGCACTCACATGACTGCGACATGGCAGCTAGTGTTGTTTTCCTTAGAACAGAGGAGGCTGAGGGGTGACTTAATTGAGGTGTACAAAATTATGAGGGGCCTAGATAGAGTAGACAGGAAGGACCTGTTTCCCCTAGAGGAGAGGTCAATTACCAGGGGGCACAAATTTAAGGTGATTGGTAGGATTAGAGGGGACATGAGGAAAAACATTTTTACCCAAAGGGTGGTGGGTGTCTGGAATTCACTGCCCGGATCGTTGGTGGAGGCAGAAACCCTCAACTCATTTAGAAAGTACCTAGACATGCAACGGAAGTGCTGTAACCTGCAAGGCTACGGACCAGGTGTTGGAAGGTGGGATTAAATTGGACGGCTAGTTTTTTCAGCTGGTGCAGACACGATGGGCTGATTGGCCTCTTTCTGTGCCGTAACCTTTCTATGGTTCCCTCACTAGTGCTGCCTTCACTGGGTACATTAGGTCTTCCTCTATTCAGCTTGAGCTGCCTTAACTCTTCTTCTTCTCCTTCTGGAAAGGTCTTTCTTTCTATCTTTTCAGGAATTCTCTGTTCCATTTCTGTCTCTCCCTTTCCTGGAATTATCTCTCCTTCATCCATTTCTGTCTCTCCTTTTCCCTTTCTTTTTCTTGGAACTCTAGCTCCAGTCTCTGCTGCTCCAGCTGTATCTTGGCTAATGCTAGCCTGTCAGTTTCAAATTCCAGCCTGTCTCTGGTTCTTCAATTTCAATTTCAAAATGGTTGGCCACAAGTTTTAGGATTTTGGGTTTCCTAGCTTTTGGACGGATATTTATGTCTAAATGCCAAATATATTCCTTACCTCTTCAATGGATGGGGCTTTTAAACTGTCCCAAGTTACTTCACTGTGTTCTAGGAAGGTACTGGCCTTGAATGTGGACATTATGGCTGGAATTTTATGCCTCCCAAACAAGTGGGCTGGTGGTGGGGGGGGGAGGGGCATAAAATTGAGTGGGAGGTGGGTGGGAGGGGGCTTACCAACACCCATCCCGACACCGCTGCAATTTTATGTAGGGCGGCGGTAGCGAGAAATGGCCTGCTCGCCCCGGCCAATCAAGGCCCTCAAGTGGCCAATTACTGGCACTTAAGGCCTCCATTGCGGGTATTTTACCCTTGGCTGGCGGGCGGCTGATGCCTCAAAAAGGCCGCCTGGTGAAACCAGGGAGCCTTCGTGCAAGCTGATGTGGGGGTCCTCCTGATCAGGCACCCTGTGCTCCACGGAGGGCCGCCCCCAAAGTCCCAACCATTCCCAATGCACAACACTCCCCTGCCCCCTAACCGATCCCCATTGCCTCGCCAATTATCCGCGGCGAGGCCCTAAAAACTTACCTCAGTTCCGGGCCGTCCTTCATCTTGGCTTCTGGCTGGGTGTAATCCCAGCAGTGGCCACCGTTTCCAGTGGCACTGCTGCAACCAGGAGCTGCTGGCCCGCTGATTGGCCGGCAGCTCCATTAAGCAGGACTTCCTGTTTCAAGGAGCTGGAAGTCCAGCCCAAAAACAATTAAAGGCCAAGGGAGCGGAAAATCCTGGTCCAGCTCCCCAGGCCTGGTGGAGGAGGGCTCACAACTGACTTTTCGGCCGGTAAACGGGCCTCCAGCCCAACGGAAAATTCCAGCCGATTACCATAGCACAGAAAACCAAAAGAAAACCTGGAATTAAGTTTCTAACTTATTGCAAGGGATCAATTTGGTTTCCCACTTCCAATTTCTCGTTTGTCTGTGGGTTCAATCCTGGAAGAGCCCCCAAATTTCTGATACAATCAGGTGAGGAGGGGTCAAAGGGCTCCCCTCTTTTCCGTCTCCTTCTTTGACTGCAACAGGTTTATTTCTTTTAGAATTGGATATACTGGCCAATTCAGTGAATGTTTAACTGTTTACGTGCCATGAAGATAAAAAGAACCAATCGGACAGGTTTTCTTGAGTTTAACAAAGAAACCTCATGGCCTGGCATATCCCCCACTCTACCATTACCACCAAGCCAGGAGACCAACCCTGGTTCAACGAAGAGTGCAGGAGGGCATGCAAGGAGCAGCACCAGGCATACCTCAAAATGAAGTGTCAACCTGGTGAAGCTACAACACAGGATTATCTGCAGTCCAAACTGCGTAAGCAGCATGCGATAGACAGAGCTAAGCGATCCCATAACCAACAGATCAAATCTAAGCTCTGCAGTCTTGCCATATCCAGCAGTGAATAGTGGTGGACAATTAAACAACTAACTAGAGGAGGTGTCTCCACAAATATCCCCATCCTCAATGATGGGGGAGCCCAGTACATCAGTGCGAAAGATAAGGCTGAAGCATTTGCAACAATCTTCAGCCAGAAATGCCGAGTTGATGATCCATCTCGGCCGCCTCCTGAAGTCCCCAGCATCACAGATGCCAGACTTCAGCCAATTCGATTCACTCCACGTGATATCAAGAAACGACTGAAGGCACTGGATACTGCAAAAGCAATGGGCCCTGACAATATTCCGGCAATAGTACTGAAGACCTGTGCTCCAGAACTTGCCGCACCCCTAGCCAAGCTGTTCCAGTACAGCTAGAACACTGGCATCTACCCTGCAATGTGGAAAATTGCCCAGGTATGTCCTGTACACAAAAAGCAGGACAAATCCAACCTGGCCAATTACCGCCCCATCAGCCTACTCTCTATTATCAGTAAAGTGATGGAAGGTGTCATCAACAGTGCCATCAAGCGGCACTTGCTTAGCAATAACCTGCTCAGTGACGCACAGTTTGGGTTCCGCCAGGGCCACTCAGCTCCTGACCTCATTACATCCTTGGTTCAAACATGGACAAAAGGCCTGAACTCAAGAGGTGAGGTGAGAGTGACTGCCCTTGACATCAAGGCAGCATTTGACCGAGTATGGCATCAAGGAGCCCGAGCAAAACTGAGGTCAATGGGAATCGGGGGAAAACCCTCCGCTGGCTGGAGTCATACCTAGCGCAAAGGAAGATGCTTGTGGTTGTTGGAGGTCAATCATCTGAGCTCCAGGACATCACTGCAGGAGTTCGTCAGGGTAGTGTCCTAGGCCCAACCATCTTCAGCTGCTTCATCAATGACCTTCCTTTAATCATAAGGTCAGAAGTGGGGATGTTCGCGGATGATTGCACAATGTTCAGCACCATTCGTGACTCCTCAGATACTGAAGCAGTCAGTGTAGAAATGCAGCAAGACCTGGACAATATCCAGGCTTGGGCTGATAAGTGGCAAGTAACATTCGCGCCACACATGTGCCAGACAATGACCATCTCCAACAAGAGAGAAGCTACCATCTCCCCTTGACATTCAACAGCATTACAATCACTGAATCCCCCACTATCAACATCCTAGGGGTTACCATTGACCAGAAACTGAACTGGAGTAGCCATATAAATACTGTGGCGACAAGAGCAGGTCAGAGGCTAGGAATCCTGAGGCGAGTAACTCACTACCTGACTCCCCAAAGTCTGTCCACCATCTACAAGGCACAAGTCAGGAGTGTGATGGAATACTCTCCACTTGCCTGGATGGGTGCAGCTCCAACAACACTCAAGAAGCCCGACACCATCCAGGACAAAGCAGCCCGCTTGATTGGCACCCCATCTACAAACATTCACTCCCTCCACCACCAACGCACAGTGGCAGCAGTGTGTACCATCTACAAGATGCACTGCAGCAATGCACCAAGGCTCCTTAGACAGCACCTTCCAAACCCGCGACCTCTACCAACTAGAAGGACAAGGGCAGCAAATGCATGGGAACACCACCACCTGCAAGTTCCCCTCCAAGTCACACATCACCCTGACTTGGAACTATATCGCCGTTCCTTCACTGTCGCTGGGTCAAAATCCTGGAACTCCCTTCCTAACAGCACTGTGGGTATACCTACCCCAAATGGACTGCAGCGGTTCAAGAAGGCAGCTCACCACCACCTTCTCAAGAGCAATTAGGGATGGGCAATGAATGCTGGCCTGGCCAGCGTCGCCCACACCCCATGAATGAATTTTTAAAAAAGTTAGTTTTATTATACTTAAACAAATCTAAGTAAAATAATAATAGGTTCCAACTTTCACACACACACTCAAAGTTCACACAAACGCATACAAATAGGTTACAGAGTGGGGAAGGATAGATAGGTCAAAGTAGAGTTCTTCTTCTTTCTTCTTTGGCCTCCTTGTCTCGAAAGACAATGGGTAAGCGCCTGGAGGTGGTCAGTGGTTAGTGAAGCAGCGCCTGGAGTGGCTATAAAGGCCAATTCTAGAGCGACAGACTCTTCCACAGGTGCTGCAGATAAAATTGGTTGTCGGGGCTGTTACACAGTTGGCTCTCTCCTTGCGCTTCTGTCTTTTTTCCTGCCAACTGCTAAGTCTCTTCGGCTCACCACACTTTAGCCCCGCCTTTATGGTTGCCCGCCAGCTCCGGCGATCGCTGGCAACTGACTCCCACGACTTGTGATCAATGTCACAGGACTTCATGTCGCATTTGCAGACGTCTTTAAAGCGGAGCCATGGACGGCCAGTGGGTCTGGTACCAGTGACGAGCTCGCTGTACAATGTGTCCTTGGGGATCCTGCCATCTTCCATGCGGCTCACATGGCCAAGCCATCTCAGGTCCCGCTGGCTTAGTAGGGTGTATATGCTGGGGATGTTGGCCGCCTCGAGGACATCTGTGTTGGAGATACGGTCCTGCCACCTGATTCCAAGGATTCTCCCGAGGCAGCGAAGATGGAATGAATTGAGACGTCGCTCTTGGCTGACGTACGTTGTCCAGGCCTCGCTGCCGTAGAGCAAGGTACTGAGAACACAGGCTTGATACACTTGGACTTTTGTATTCTGTGTCAGTGCGCCATTTTCCCACACTCTCTTGGCCAGTCTGGACATAGCAGAGGAAGCCTTTCCCGTGCGCTTGTTGAATTCTGCATCGAGAGACAGGTTTATGGTGATAGTTGAGCCTAGGTAGGTGAACTCTTGAACCACTTCCAGCGTGTGGTCGCCGATATTGACAGGTGGGGCATTTCTGACGTTCTGTCCCATGATGTTCGTTTTCTTGAGGCTGATGGTTAGGCCAAATTCATTGCAGGCAGCCGCGAACCTGTCGATGAGTCTCTGCAGACACTCTTCAGTGTGAGATGTTAATGCAGCATCGTCAGCAAAGAGGAGTTCCCTGATGAGGACTTTCCGTACTTTGGTCTTCGCATTTAGACGGGCATGGTTGAACAACCTGCCACCTGATCTTGTGTGGAGGAAAATTCCTTCTTCTGAGGACTTGAACGCATGTGAGAGCAGCAGGGAGAAGAAGATCCCAAACAGTGTAGGTGCAAGAACACAGCCCTGTTTCACGCCATTCAGGATTGGAAAGGGGTCTGATGAGGCGCCGCTATGCTGAATTGTGCCTTTCATATTGTCATGGAATGAGGTGATGATTTTTAGTAGCTTTGGTGGACATCCAATCTTTTCTAGTAGTCTGAAGAGACCACTTCTGCTGACGAGGTCAAAGGCTTTGGTGAGATCAATGAAAGCAATGTAGAGGGGCATCTGTTGTTCACGGCATTTCTCCTGTAGCTGGCGAAGGGAGAACAGCATGTCAATGGTGGATCTCTCTGCTCGAAAGCTGCACAGTGCTTCAGGATTGACATGCTCAGCCAGCTTCTGGAGCCTGTTTAAAGCGACACAAGCGAAGACTTTCCCCACTATGCTGAGCAGGGAGATTCCACGGTAGTTGTTGCAGTCACCGCGGTCACCCTTATAGAGGGTGATGATATTGGCATCGCGCATGCCCTGTGGTACTGCTCCCTCATCCCAGCACAGGCAAAGCAGTTCGTGCAGAGCTGAAAGTATAGCAGGCTTGGCACTCTTGATGATTTCAGGGGTAATGCCGTCCTTCCCAAGGGCTTTTCCACTCGCTAGAGAATCAATGGCATCATTGAGTTCCGATTTTGTTGGCTGTACGTCCAGCTCATCCATGACTGGCAGAGACAGGGTTGCATTGAGGGCGGTCTCAGTGACATTTTCCCTGGAGTACAGTTCTAGGTAGTGTTCCACCCAGCGGTCCATTTGCTTGCGTTGGTCAGTGATTGTGTCCCCTGATTTAGATTTGAGGGGGGCAATCTTCTTGATGGTTGGCCCAAAAGCTCTCTTAATGCCATCATACATCCCTCTGATATTTCCTGTGTCAGAGGCCAGCTGAATATGACTGCATAGGTGTTGCCAGTAGTCATTTGCACAGCGCTTCTGGCTGCTTTAAGTGCTACGGATGTTAACTCGCTGGGGGCTTTCTTGTAGTTCAGCAGTGCAGTGTGCTTAGCAGCTATGACAGGTTCCAGCTCTTCAACGTGAGATTGAAACCAGTCTGCATTCCGCTTCACACAATTGCCATAGGTGGTCATTGCTGAGTCATAGATGGCGTCTCTGATGTGGGCCCACTTGGTCTCTGCATCCCCTTTGGGAGTGTTTTGGGGGGCTTTTTCAAGTGAATTTAGAAACTTGCGTAACAGCTGTGGATGAGAAAATTCTGCTCGTGTTGATGCGCGGGCGGCCCTTCTGCTTGGAGTGATGCAGCTTCTTTGGTTTGAGGCTAACCTTGCTGCACACCAGGGAGTGGTCGGTGTCGCAGTCCACACTGTGGAAGCTGCGTGTGATTTGAACACTGTTTAAAGAGGCTTGCCTTGTGACGATGAGGTCCAGCTGGTGCCAACGACGTGATCTTGGGTGCCTCCAAGAAACCTGGTGACAGGGTTTAGTGTGAAAGAATGAGTTGGTGATGCAGAGGTTATGATAGGTACACAACTCAAGCAGTCTCTGTCCATTCTCATTCATCCTTCCAATGCCATAGCGCCCAAGGCAGGAAGGCCATGAGTCATGGTCGAAATAAAAGGGGTATATACAGTCTGTGGAGGTTGGTGACTCAGCTGGCTTCAAACTGAATTCAGTAGTCATGCGACTTTCCTTTGTTGGTCTTGAGGCTTCCAACTTGAGGATGTGGACAGCTGATTCGGTAGACCACCCTAGGTGATCTTCTCTTGTCAGTGTCTAGCTGCTTGACTCTCTACTCCAGAGAAACACCAGCTTAAGCACATGAAGGGTGGGCCTGTCACATGACTGTCACCTAGTGATTCAAGCATGGCGGTTACAAGTGTGTATTCCCTCTTGCAACTTAATATTAGTCCATGTCTAGGAATTCCCTTTTCACAGTTAGGGTCCCATTATTCAAGTGATTAGGTTTGAGTCGTTCGTCTCTACCAATTGAATATTCAGGTAATGGCCTTGACACCTTGTTAATGGGAATAGGATAGGTGGTTCAGTCAGATTCCCCAGGTCATTGTCCTTGATGATGCTGTCTCCATCTCAATGCATTGGAATGTGGAAAGTACAGTGATGTAAATTGGGGTGGCCAACTTTAGCTGCCAGCATTGACTCACCTTTTATCTGTTTAAAAAAAAATTCAATTCAGGTTTCCAGCCTGATTAAAAATCATCAGTCGACATAAAGCACATTTTTGTTATGGAAAAGGAGAAGGAAACATTACATTTAAAAATACTCAACTGGAGGACTAAATCAGTGTGTTTAGTAATGGATCTGGCCCAGGTGGATTGGAATCAAAGATTGGCAGGAAAAACAGTAAGTGAGCAATGGGAGACATTCAAAGAATAGATGTTTGGCATACAGACTAGACACATTTCCACAGGTGGTGGGGAGGTGGTGGGGGGGTGGGTGATGGGGTGGGGGGGGGGGGGGATGGAGAAGCTGGGGAACGGAAGGGCATCCAAATCAAGAGCTCCTGAGATGTCTGAAGATCTAGAGATTAAAATCGGTGACATCATCCGAAAACACATCAGTTTCCACGTGTACGGTGACGACATCCCAACACCCAGTTCTACCTCACCTCGCTCGACCCCTCTACTGTCTCTAAACTGTCAGACAGCTTGTCCAACATCCAGTGCTGGATGAACAGAAATTTCCTTCAATTAAATATTGGGAAGGCTTCACCACAAACTCCTAGCTACCAACTCCATCCCTCTTCCTGGCAACAGTCTGAGGCTGCAACTTTAGTGTCATATTTGACCCCAAGACGAGCTCTCAACCGCATATTTGCGCCATCGCTAAGACCGCCTATTTCCACTTCTGTAACATTGCCTGACTCTGCCCCTGCCTCAGCTCATCGGCTGCTGAGCTCTCATCTATGCCTTTGTTACCTCTGAACTTGACTATTCCAAGGCACTCCTGGCCAGCCTCCCATGTTCTACCTTCCATAAACTTGAGGTCATCCAAATCTCTGCTGCCCATGTCCTAACTCTCACTAAATCCCTGTACTCACTGATCTATATTGGCTCCCAGTTGAGCAACGACACCATTATAAAATTCTCATCCTTATTTTCAAATCCCTCCATGGCCTCGCCCCGCCCTATCTGTGTTATCTCCTCCAGCCCCACAACTCTCCAAGATAAGAGAACTCCTTTAATTCTGGCCTCTTTAGCATCCCCAATTTTAATTGCTCCAGCTTTGGTGGCCATACTTTCAGCTGCCTCAGCCCTATGATCTGGAATTACCTCCCTAAACCTTTCCGCCACTTTACCTCACTTTCAACAACAACGTATATTTATATAGCATCTTTAACATAATAAAATGTCCCAAGCTGCTTCACAGGAGCAATATAAAACAAAAAATGTCACCAAGCTACATATGGAGATATTGTCAGTTGACCAAAAGCTCATTCAAAGAGTTAGGTTTTAAGGAGTGTCTTAAAGGAGGAAAGTGAGGTAGAAAGGTGGAGAGGTGTAGGGAGGGAATTCCAGAGCTTAAGCCTTGGCAACTGTAGGCATGATCACCAATGGTGAAGCAATTAAAATTGGGGATGCTCAAGAAGTCATAAATAGATGAGTGCAAATATCTCTCAGGGTTATAGAGATAGGGAGGGGCGAGACCATGGAGGGATTTGGAAACAAGGATGAGAATTTTAAAATCAGACATTACTTGACCAGGAGCCAATGTAGGTCAGCGAGCAAAGGGGTGATAACAGAACGGGACTAGGTGCAAGTTAGGACACAGGCAGCAGATATTTGGATGACCTGAAGTTTACAGAGGGTAGAATGTGGAGACCAACCAGGAGTGCTATCCTCTTTTAAGAGGCTCCTTAAAACCTACCCCTTTGACCAAGCTTTTGATCATCTGCCCTAATATGTCCTTATGTGGCTCAGTGTCGTATTTTGCTTTATAAGGCCCCTGTGAAGCAACTTGGAATATTATGTTAAAGGTGCTATATAAATGCAAGTTGTTGTTATTGAGCTGATTCTGCACATCCATTGCCCTAACCTGGTACATCGGAATCACTCGTGATGCTCTCAATCTGGAATTTGCAATATAATTCAACCTTCTGAATTAAAGTATTCAACCGCCAATATTAACTCTTTCAAGTTTACAAACAAAAGACTCTAAACAGACGACAAGTTAGATGATGTGCAGAATAATTCAACAGGACTCTAACCTACTCTTGCAGCACCAAACCATTGAGGGAGTCTCTCACTTGATGTGTTGATGCAAATATCTTTGGGATAGGTGTTTGGTCTGATCTAGCTTTATTATTTGCTTTACAAAGATTATTCCTTCACCTACCCTGCATCATATTACAGCTTTGAAATGGAAGTATTTTCAGAGGTGAGCTCAATCTGTTGTTTAAGAACAAAGAACAAAGATAATTACAGCACAGGAACAGGCCCTTCGGCCCTCCAAGCCTGCGCCGATCCAGATCCTCTCTCTAAACATGTCGCCTATTTTCTAAGGTTCTGTATCTCTTTTCTTCCTGCCCATTCATGTATCTGTCTAGATACATCTTAAAAGACGCCATCGTGCCCGCATCTACCACCTCCGCTGGCAACGCGTTCCAGGCACCCACCACCCTCTGCCGCCTCGAGGACTTCTGTGTTGGAGATACGGTCCTGCCACCTGATGCCAAGTATTCTCCGGAGGCAGCGAAGATGGAATGAATTGAGACGTCGCTCTTGGCTGACATATGTTGTCCAGGCCTCGCTGCCATAGAGCAAGGTACTGAGGACACAGGCCTGATACACTCGGACTAAAATTATGGAGGATGGAAGATGGGAGGCCAGCCAGGTGAGTACAGGAATTATCAAGTACAGGTCATAAAAGCACGGTTTCAACAGAAGATGGGCAAAGGCATGGGCAGAAACTGGCAATTTAACAGAGGAAATATTTTGATGATGGAGAGGATATGGGGTCAAAAGCTCAAGGTCAAAAAAGACCCTGAGGTTGTAAAGAAATGAGGTTCAGCTGAGACAATGGCTCGAGAGCAGGATGGAATTGTTGGTTAAGGAACCAAATTTGTAGCGGGGACCAAAAACGGCTTTGATTTTCCCAGTGTTTAATCGGAGTAAATACTAGCTCATCCAGGACTGGATATCAAACAAGCAGTCTGAAAACACAGTGCATAGTCGAGAGATAGTGGGGAGATACAGCTGAATGTCATCAGTGTACATGTGGGCCGGATTTTTAGCCCCCGCCACGGCAGGGAACAGAGACGGGCAGGAGCAGAATGTTGCGCCACAGGCTGCATGCCACTTCCCCAGCTCCATCCCGCTGTGCGCCATTTTCCCGGAGGCAGGATTGGGTTGGGGGCGGCACAACTACCCACCAGCAACCGGCAGGTAGCCAATTGCTCCAAGTAAAAGCCTATTAAGGCCTCTTAACAGAGACCGACTGGGATTTTCTAGTTGGCCTCCAGATTTGTGGAGGCAGCGGAGGACAGTTTAGCTGACTGGAGATGGCCTCCTGGTGACAGTCCGGGGGGGCAGCACTTCAGGCAGACTTAGAGGCCATCCCTGCCTGCCTAGGTGCAGCAGGAGGATCCACCAAACACTGATAGGTTGGCTGTGAAGGGCAGTTTTTATTTTAAATTTATAAAAGATGAAGAGAGGGCAATGCCATTTTGCGGCACCCTCACCCTCACTTTGATGCCATGTCATCCTGCTGTTCCTCTCAAGCTGGTAGGTCTCTGATTCAACAAGAAAGAAAAATTCCAAGAGTGGGACCAGCCATTCGTGGTTAACTCAAACAGTTTAAGATCGTATCAAACTTAAAGAAAAAGCCTATAATTGCACAAAGATGGGAGGCAGATCAGAAGATTGGACAGAATATAAAAAACAGCAAAGAATGAATAAAAGATTGATAAGGAAGGTAAAATTAAAGTACTAGAGAAAGCTAGCTTGAAATATAAAGACAGATAGTAAGAGTTTCTGTAGATATTTTAAAAAGAAGAGTTAACAAAGTGAGCGTTGGTCCAATAGGAAGTGAGTCTGGGGAATTAACAATGGATAAGAAGGAGATGGCAGAGGAATTGAACAGATATTTTACATCGGTCTTCACTATTGAGGATATAAGTAACATCCCAAGCTGTAAGTCAGGAAATGGAAGGGAGACAGGAACTCAAGAAAATTACAATCACCAGGGAAGTGGTACTGAACATATTGTTGGAGCTGTGGGCTGACAAGTTCCTGGGTCCTGATGGACTTCATCCTAGGGTCTTAAAAGAAGTGGCTAGTGAGATAGATGATGCGTTAGTTTTAATTTTCCAAAATTCTCTAGATTCGGGGAAGGTTCCGTTAGATTGGAAAATAGCTAATATTCAAAAGGGAGGGAGACAGAAAGGAAGAAACTACAGGCCAGTTAGCTTAACATCTGTCTTAGGGAAAATGTTACAAGCTATCATTAAAGACATAATAATTTAGAAAAATTCAAGGCAATCAGGCAGAGTCAACATGGTTTTGTGAAGGGGAAATCATGTTGAACCAATTTATTGGAGTTCTTTGAGGGAGTTACATGTGCTGTGGATAAAGCAGAACCAGTGGATGTATTGTACTTAGATTTCCAGAAGGCATTTGATAAGGTGCCACATCAAAGGTTATTGCAGAAAATAAAAGCTCATGGTGTAGGGGGTAACATATTGGCATGGATAGAAGATTGGCTAGCTAACAGGAAACAGACAGTAGGCATAATGGGTCATTTTCTGGTTGGCAAGATGTAACGAGTGGTGTGCCACAGGGATCTGTGCTAGGGCCTCAGCTTTTTACAATTTATGTAAGTGACTTCGATGAAGGGACTGAAGTTTTGGTTGCTAAATTTGCTGATGACACTAAGATAGGTAGGAAAGCAAGTTGTGAAGAGGACATAAGGGGCTACAATGGGATATTTATCGGGTAAGTGAGTGGGCAAAGACCTGGCAAATGGAGTATAATGTGGGAAAGTGGGAAATTGTCCACTTTGGCAGGAAGAATAAAAAAGAAGCATATTATCTAAATGGTGAGAGATTGCAGAGCTCTGAGATGCAGAGGGATCTGGATGGCCTAGTGCATGAATCGCAAAAGGTTAGTGTGCAGGTACAGCTTGCAATTAGGAAAGCTAATAGAATGTTATCGTTTATCGCGAGCGGATTTGAATACAAAAGTAGAGAGGTTATGCTTCAGCTATACAGGGCATTGGTGAGACCACATCTGGAGTACTGTGTACAGTACTGGTCTCCTTATTTAAGAAAAGATGTAAAAGCGTTGGAGGCAATACAGAGTGGATTTACCAGAATGATACCGAGACTCCAAGGGTTAAATTAGGAAAGATTACACAAACGGGGGTTGTATTCCCTGGAATTTAGAAGGGTAGGAGGTGATTTGATTGAAGTTTTCAATGTATCAATGGGAACAGATGGGGTAGATTGGGAAAAACTATTTCTGCTGGTTAGGGAGTTTAGGACTAGGGGACTTTGTCTAAAAATTAGAGCCAAACCTTTTAAGAGTGAAATTAGGAAATACTACACACAAAAGGCTAAATTTAATGATGCCACCGCTGGACATGGCAGCGGGCGCACAAAATGGCAGCGGTCCCGTGTGTCACACAAGCAGCTGTGCCACCAAGATTATGCGCCAGGCGGCCATTTAACATAATGGAGGCAGCCGTCTTCCCCAATCACGTGGCGGGGGCGGCAGGTGAGATGCAGATCACGGTGTCAACTGATCTCGGAGCAAGTGCTGACGTCATTTTTAAAAGCCTGCCAGCCCTGCATTCACACTCTCCTTGCATTCTACAACAGCTCATTCAGCGGAAACATCTCTACATTAACATCAAGTGCAACCTCAAGAAGCAGCCGCGCTGGAAAGACAGTTGAGAATGTCAGAGGTCAGAGCAAGGGTGGCCCAAGGCTTCAGTGATACCTCGCAGCTGAATGGCCTCCAGGCTACAAAGGAAAGGTGGAAAGTCTTCTTCCCCAGCGATGGCAAGAAGAGGTCCTCCCACCTGACCAAGCAAGCCTGGATGGAGATCGCAAAACAGGTCAGTAGCCGTGGGGGTCACCGGACACAATTGGGTGCAGTGCAGGAAGAGGGTCGAAGGCCTCCTATGTTCAGCCAAGGTGAGTACAATGTTCCAAAATTGCTTTCTGTGATTTGAGTGTTACTACACGGTGTGCCACATGGTGAGGGTGCCACTGCTATTCCAAAGACAGGGAAGTCATAGGAGATTAATGACAGATGCATGGCTGCGTCTGTGAATCCAGTCTCCTTCATTTATACCTCAGCCCAAGTAAATCCCATGACAAGGCGAGTCAGTATGAGATACATTACATTCCCCAGTTGTTGACAAGGGGCACACGTTAGCAGAACCATCATAGTGAACCGTATAGCAATTTATAATTGTTAAATCTTCTGCAAGAGGGTCCGTAACAGGAGGGAGGCGGCCAGGACCGGTGGCTGAATGCCGGACATGCGTCTTCCCAACCAGGCTGAAGAAGAGGCCCTAGAACTAGTGGGGTGCCAAGGTGGATGCGCTATTTCAGATGGAGAGATCGGGGTCCCTGCACAAGAGTGATATTATTGTTGATCAGCTAAAAATTCATTAATAATGGAGAGCTAGCTCTGTCATGCTATCCTTAATGGGATATCTGTACCCTAACTCACACGTTTTCATTATAACTTGCAGGTAGGCATTCGCAGGTGACTGCAGCACGGATTTCCGTCAATCTCTGAGGAAGAGCAACACTCAGAAGATGCAATGTCCCATGACTCTCCTGCACCTTCCACCAGCGCGAACATTTTCACTTCGGTAGGTTACCGCTCAGCTTCAGAATCAGGGTCACAAGCAGCTGGCTGAGGCTGAGACAGCTGAGGTCTCTTGACAGTTGGAGGACTGCTGGTGGCCAGGCCCATGTTGAGCCCCAGTCTGATGACAAGCCTCTGGTATCGACAGCACAGGGCATGCTGGAATTACAGGGAGAAATAAGACAACATCTGGCAGAAATGCATAGTCTCGAACGGACAGTGGGGGAGTTCATCCCTGTCATGACTGTTGCCATGTCCCAGGCAAATGAATGCATGGCTTCCTCCTGGTGACCCTCTTGGACAGCCACATTCCACAGATGTGCCACGATCTGCAAACCCTCATTTTGGCCATGAGCTCAGATCAGCAGTGGCAAGGTGAGAGAAGGAGCAAGAGCCTGGAGAATATTCCCACTCCTAGTCCTTCTCTGGTGAGCAGGGAGGTTCAAGCGAGCCTTAAGAGGAAGGAGGAAAGGCTGCACTCCACATCTGGGTTCTCTCCTTAGGGTGTTTTGAGTGTGGCCACTGGCTTCTCAACCCCTCCAACAGTGAGTCCAGCTCCAGCAGCCCCGATGCCTGAGGACAGTACTGCATCAGTGAAGATCCCCAGGCATCACCTACCTGCAGATGTCTGAGCGACACTGTCAGCGAAGACTACGGCTCACGGTTCTCCAGGGAGGCCGTCACAAACCTATGCGGCCTTCTGCAGGATGATTTGTGGCCAATGGGATTTAGAGGTCACCCTATGCCGATGGCCTTGAAGATAAACACGGCCCTCAACTTTTACACATCGGAACCTTTCCAGGGATCCACCAGGGACATGTGTGGGGTCTCATTTCCCCTATGCTTCTATGGTCAGATTATCTTCTCTTTCGCAGCACCGAGGCCTCTTGCCTCAGTTCTGCCAGATTTTCAGGGTTGCAAATCTGAAGGCACATGATTGCCGCATGTCACCCACAAAATTACAGACCGTTCGTTGGATCACAAATAATTGCATTCAAATTCATGCTAAACAGAATTTCAGCCATTTAAATTACCTCAGGGTGACAAACCGCCACGGTACTTTTCTTATATAATCAGAACACTGTAGCATGGCACCGGGTATCAGGGTGAATGATTCTGCGGCAATTCTCTGTCCCCCGACACCACCGAGCCTGCCTAGGATGGGAACACAAAATTCAACCCAAAGGGTGGTAGAGGTTTGGAACTCCCTTCTGCAAATGGCAATTATCATAAAATCATAGAATGGTAACAGCACAAAAGGAGGCCATTTGCCCCTTCGTGTCCATATCGGCTCTCTGCAATTACAACTCAGCTAGTCCCACTCCCCTACCTTTCCCCGTAGCCCTGCAAATTTTTTTTCTCTTCAGATAATTATCAAATTCTCTTTTGAAAGCCATGATTGAATTTGTCTCCACAACACTCTCAGGTAGTGCATTCCAGATCCTAACCACACACTGCGTACAAAAGTTTTTCCTCAGGTCGCCTTTGGTTCATTTGCCATTCACCTTAAATCACTGTCTTTTGGTTCTTGGCCCTTCCACCAATGGGAACAGTTTCTCTCTATCTACTCTGTCCCCTCAGGATTTTGAACACCTCTAACAAATCTCCTCTCAACCTTCTTTTCTAAAAGGAGAACAACCCCAGCTTCTCCAATATATCCAGGTAACTGAAGTCCCTCATCCCTGGAACCATTCTCGTAAATATTTTCTGCACCCTCTCTATTGCCTCAAATCCTTCCTAAAGTGTGGTGTACTCTATGCCTCTAATTATAAAGCCCAGGATCCCATATGCCTTTTTAACCACTTTCTCAACGTGCCCTGCCACCTTCAACAATTTGAGCTTATACACCCACAGGTACGTCTGCTACTGCACCCCTTTTAAAATTGTATCCTTTATTTTATATTGCCTTTCCTCGTTCTTTCTACCAAAATGAATTACTTCACACTTCTCTGTATTAAATTTCATCTGCCATGTGTCCACCCATTCCACCAGCCTGTCTATGTCCTCTTGAAGTCTAATACTATCCTCCTCAAAGTTCACCATACTTCCAAAATTTATATCATTTGTAAATTTTTAAATTGCCCTGCATACAAGTCTAGGTCATTAATATAGATCAAGAAAAGCAGTGGTCCTAGGACTGTCCCCTGGGGAATCCCACTGTATACCTTCCTCCAGTCCGAAAGACAACTGTTCACCACTACCCCATTTCCTGTCATTCAGCCAACTTCGATCATTGCTGCCACTGTCCCTCTTCAACCCTCTTCGCTCCCTCATCAAAAAACTCAATCAAGTTAGTCAAACACGATTTACCTTCAACAGATCCGTGCTGGCTTTCCTTAATTAATCCACATTTGTCCAAGTGACAGTTAATTTTGTCCCAGATTATTATTTTTACAAGCTTTCTCACCATGGATGTTAAACTGACTGGCCTACAGTTGCTGAGCTTATCCTTGCACCTTTTTTTGAACAAGGGTGTAACATTTGCAATTCTTCAGTCCTCTGGTACGACTCCTGTCAGAGAATTGGAAGATTATGGCCATTGCTTCTGCAATTTCCACCCTTACGTTCTTCAGTATCCTCAGATGCATCTGATCCGGTCCAGGTGTCTTACCAACTTTAAGTACAGCCAGCCTTTCTAATACCTGCTCTATCAATTTTTAGCCCATCCAGTGTCTCAACTACCTCCTCTTTCACTATGACTTTGGCAGTATCTTCTTCCTTGGTAAATAAAAATGCGAAGTACTCATTTAGTACCTCAATTATGTCCTCTGCCTCCATGCGTAAAACCCTTTTTGGTCCCTAATTGGCCCCACCCCTCCTTTTACTATTTATATGCCTACAGAATACTTTTGGTTTCCCTTTTATGTTAGCTGCCAGTGTCTTCTCATACGGTGTCTTTTCTTTTATTACTTCTTACACTTGCTGTCTGAACTTTCTGTATTGAGCCTGATTCTCATTTGTGTTACCATTCTTTTTCTGCTTTATCTTACTCTCTAACTCTTCTGTCATCTGGGAAGCTTTGCTTGTTCTAACTTTTCCCTTCATTGGAATGTACCTCGACTGTACCCAAACCATCTCCTCTTTAAACACAACCTATTGTTGTGTCACAGTATTGCCTGCCAATCTTTAATTCCAAATTATTTGGGTCACATCTGTTCTTACCATACTGAATTTGCCCCTTCCCCACTGAATTATTTTTTACGTTGGATTGCTCCTTGCCCTTTTCCATAACTAACCTAAACCTTATATTAAAACTGTCCTGTAAATGTTGCCCGATTGATCCTTGTTCAACTGGACCCACCTCATTCCCCAGAACCAAATCCAGCAATGCCAAAGCCTGCAGCTGCTGGGAATCTGAAATAAGAACAGAAAATGCTGGCAATACTCGGGTCAGGCACAACTGACCGAAAACGTTAACGATTTTCGCTGCCAGACCTGCTGAGTATTTCCAGCATTCTCTGCTTTAATTCCAGCAATGCCTCCTTCCTCGTTACGGCTGAAACACACTGATGTAGAAAATTCTCTGAACACCCTTAAGAAACTCTTCCCCCTCTGCTAAATCAATTGTAAATTTTAAAAATCCGAGATAGATTTTTGTCAACTCAAGGAAGAGGGCAAAGGTTGGTAATATGGAGTTAGGTCACAGATCAGCCGTGATCTGCTTGAAAGGTAGAACTCCTCTGCTCCCAACACTACAAATTATTACAAGCCCTAAGCAGACTTAAATGACCTCAAGAAACCCCACCCCACCTCTGCTTCAGGTTTTAGGCAGATTCTTTAAAAGAAATAAACTCGCAGAGCTAACAATTGCTGAAAATGACTTAAGGGTCCTTCCGATTGCACAATGGACATAGTTGACTATCTGAAAAGCAGTAACAGGATGATTACTGCTTATTATAATTAGAACCCCCACAAGAAGTAAATTATTTGCGTTGTTTTCCCCTCTTTTGTTTGGTGGCGTAACAGCCCACAATTTCCCCTAGTGTTGCCCCAACTCCGGGCCGTTCACACTGCCACAGCCTCTCGCTGACACCTGTCCTTTTGTCTCTCCAGCGCTCGAGCGTTGCTGACGGTTTTTTTCAAACGCCAACACGTCACCTACTAACCGATCATGGGGGCGTGAACGGTGAACGGTGACCAATCGGCCTCCGAATCGCGACCGTTTCAAATCTTGTGTGGTTGGGGGTGATGACGAAACCAGGAGCCCGCCGACCAATCAGTTGGCGACCGCCTGCGATTCAAACTGGTACATCCCGTAGCGAAGGAAGAGGTTGGGGGGGGGGGAGAAGAGGTGAAAAAAATCGTGGGGTTTTTTTTTGGTTGTCGAGCGGAGGCAATGCGCAGCCTAACTCGCTGGCGGTGCGTGCCCGCCCCTGCCCGATCGATTGACGTAAACGTGGACCAATGGAGCAGCGCCGCCGTGCCGCCCAGCCGGCCTCCACGACCAATCGGTGCTCACGGCGGGGCTGATTGACAGGGCGCGCCCCGGGAAGGAAACGTGTAATCAAGTTGGGGTGAACAGCAGTATAGTGAGAACCAGCGCCCTGTGTAGCTTTGTAGTCCATTGACGCCTTGTGTAGTGTGAGTCTGGTAGGTATCCCTATGTATATAATGGTAGGATATATATATTTATATATGTGTGCGCGTACGGGAATATTTATTTTTAAAAACTGAAGCATTTTATTTTTTAGAATCTCTTTTTGATCGAGCTTTTTCAAAAAAATCAAAATTAACCGTGAAATTGTTTTGCATTTTGTTAAAAAAAAGGTAACTTCTCACTCCTTTAAAAAAAAACAACCATTTCGACTAAATACATTTATAAAGTGTGTGTGGTGAAGGGAGAAAAAGTCCGTTTTTTAAAAAAAGGTTTTGTTTTGAGGAAAAAAGTCAAAAATCGCGATTTGTAAAAAATGTTCCATTTTGCGAACAAACTTTTTTTGTGTGTGTGGATATGGGAAAGGCAAATTTTTTTTTAAAACAGGGGGTTTTGCATTCTTTTGGAAATGGCCGCCTCTGGGTTTGCAGTGCTCAATGTGTTTGCTTAATGGAAGTGCGCAGTGATTGCTGTCTCTCCAAAGGGAAAAAAAAGGCAGCAAAGCTATCTGTTGAGATTTGCATTTTGTGGAGAATTTATCTTTTTTAAAAAAAACGGCTGCGCATTTTATTTCCTCCCCCTCCCAAAAAAATCAAAAATGCAAATACATTTTACTACTTGTTTTTTTTTTGTTTGTTGCAGGGCGCTGTGTAGTTACTTGTGCAAGTGCTGCCCCCCTTCTCTGATTCTTTTCCTGCTCCATCTGCTTGGTATTGTGTGTAAAATGGAGGTGGATGGGCGGCGCGGCAGTTCCACATCTGCTGCACAGCCCGCCCTTTTTCTTTTTCAGTTTTTTTTTTTGCTTCCTCTTTCTCCCCTTTTCGCAAGTTTTTAAAAAAATATATATATTTTTGTGTCACGTCCATGTGTAATAGTTTCCTGTGTGTATGTGCATTTGTATTTATGTGTAAAAATATTCTTTTTCCAAGTTGGGTGAAATCCTGGATAAAAGTTTTACCAACGTGCAAATTTCAAAATCTTGAGGTTGTGTGTTTTATATTTTCTTAATGTTCTTGATAAATTAGGACAAACTTTAATTCGATGTTTAAAAAGTAAGTTCTACATATGTAAGTTTGAATTGTAAACTTGATGTGTATTTTTTTTAAATGGCATTTTAATGTAACTTTTTAATACCTTTTGCAGAGCACTAATTTCTCAATTCAGTTTCTGTTACAGGTTGTTTTTCTTTTACTTGAAAGCATAAAGTTGTGAGTTTAGTTATATTGAGCAACATTCGGAAGAATATTTTAATTGGATGTTTAGTAATTACCTAGAGATTTAGTCTGCTGTGGTTGGGATGAGGGTGGGGGGGAGGTAGGGGAAAGAGTAGTGTGGTGTGATGAATATTTCAAACAATGGTTGTACATCTAAAAAAAAGTTCACCTGCATTCCTACCACACTCAGATGTTTAGACAAATTTTTTTAGATATAATGAGCAGCAAAGGCATTAACTAATTGCTTTTCTGTTGTGTTTTTTTTTTGGAAATTATGGTGACAGGTAACAGGTACCACAGATGTTTAGAACATTTAAAGAGGCCATATGGCTCGTTGGGTCTGCGTTTAGAGCAGTTCCGAACAAATCCAGCTCTTCGTAGCTTTATCACCCTTTGAGAGAACCGTAAACTTTACGTTAAAGCACAATGATCTGTTTCAGAATTGCATCTCTAGAGACTGACTTCCCCCGTTAAATGTGTAAAATCTGGCTGTCTTAGACTAAATATAAACCATCTTTGTTTACAAAAAGTAACTTCACCGAGTTTCTGATAGTTAAGTTGCAAATAATGCTTCAAATCAAATCCTTCCAAATTGCTGCAATTTTAATTTTCCATAAAAATTGGAGCGCAAACTTGAGCATGTCACGATGGCTTTACAGATGTCCAAAATACATCTCCCATTCAACACCAAAACATTATCTGGTCAGTTATCACATGCGAACTGTAGCCCACACTTTCAGAGAGCCTTCATTGGCTATGAAACATTTTAACATAGCCTGAAGAGCCATACCCATACAAGTTCATGTTAAGCTGAGTGCTTGGTGTGAAAACTGCTGAAGGAAAAGGAAGCAATTACTTAAACAGCTTGGTTCCTTTTCATGAACGGTGAGGACGTCTCGGCAATATTTGTCTTTAGACTGAAGTCAATGCCAGTGTATACAAAAGCATTAAAATTTTAGTTTTACTCCTAAATTTCACACTCTTGATATTTGAACATTTTCATTTTGTTTCATAGATACAAACCAGCCATGGTTAGAAAAGATCCCAATAAGCCCCGGGGCAAGATGTCCTCATATGCATACTTTGTGCAGACATGTCGAGAGGAGCACAAGAAGAAACACCCTGAAGCCACTGTCAACTTTGCAGAGTTCTCAAAGAAATGTTCAGAAAGGTGGAAGGTGGGACTGATTTGAGTTTTACATTTTGAAACATTTTCAAATTTCTTTTGTATATTTGTAATAGCTTGAATAGTTTTCTTTTTAGACCATGTCAAACAAAGAGAAGTCAAAGTTTGAAGACCTGGCTAAGAATGACAAGGTCCGTTATGATCGGGAGATGAAGAACTATGTTCCTCAAAAGGGGGACAAGAAAAAGAAGAAGGATCCAAATGCCCCCAAGAGACCGCCGTATGTACTGCAGTTAAAGTGCTTGAGATTTTTTTTCCGACTGAAATCTCGTTTTAATAACCTGTTCATTCTTGCAGATCAGCATTTTTCATTTTCTGCTCTGAGAAGCGTCCAAAAATCAAGAGTGAATTTCCTGGAATGTCCATTGGTGATGTTGCAAAGAAGCTGGGAGAGATGTGGTCTACAGTGCAACCCAAGGATAAACAACCATATGAGCAGAAGGCATCGAAATTAAAGGAGAAGTATGAAAAGGTAGATGGCACACTTGAAAAGTTTGAATTTTAACTGCACATTTTAAATAGTTTGGCAGCTGTAAGCTGGAAAAGCCCAGTATTTGATTTAGTGATTAACTACAAAATCACCTTGATTTACCAAGACATAATTGTTGGATTTTCTTTACTGTTTTTTTACATTAGCTAATTTATCCATGTTGGGTTATTCATTGAGATGCAACCATGTTTCCAGTTCTCTACTTGTAGAGAGTATCCATTTGGAATCATCTTGACAAATGGAGTATCAAGTCAAATAAGAAAATGAAGAAACTAGTTTCATAATGGGAGGAATGACTTTAGCATTATAAAATAGACTGAATTTAAACTTTGTGCATTTTTTTTCTAGGGTGCTCTTCACCCTCTGCTCTGACAGACTACAACTTTGGCTGAGTAGCTGAAAGTGAGGGGTGTGCTCACTTCTGTAATTTAATTTCATCCTTGCAGTTACTGAAAAATAAATTTATACATACTGTAGTGCCTTGTATCTGGCACCTGTATGTTACACCACATTTTGTCCAATATACAGAGCATAAAATTTCATTAATAGCCATTTGATGCAAGAAATTACTAAATTCCTCTTGGAAATTAAGATTGTGCTTGAAGCTTGTGCAAAATCTGTGCCTGTCGTGGATTTTCTGGGGCCTCTATACTTTAAGTGCCAGTTCACAATTGTGCAAGTTAGGCCTTAATACATTGCTGCTGCTGTGCCCTGTGTTTGAATTCTGCTTGGCTGCAGGCACTTGGATTCTCTCACATTCAGGGTATTCCAGATTATTATCCTTCAAGTTCTACAAATCTAATTCCATGTCAGCCCCAAACTCCTGCAGCCTCATTGCAAAGTTCTGTTTTTCCTCATTTGCATGTGTTGCACCACCTCACAGATGACCCGTCTCCATTGGATCCTACTACTCAGCTGAGTTGGCGTGTTGGCAGTTAATCTTGCTGCGTACCTTGGGGTTGGGGGTGTATGTATACTTCGAGAAAATGGAGTGAGGAAGGAAAGTATGAATTAGAGTTGGGCCAGATTGATAGAGATGACAGCGAATGTGTGTGATGCACACAAAGGGAGGCAGATTAAGTCAGTGGAAGAGAAAGCATTACAGGAATGGATTCTTCAAAAAGAACGCTGAGCGCGGGAGATTCACCAGTATTGCAGAAAAGTGGAGAGTTTGAATCACTTGTTTTGGAGAAGTGTAAATTCTGACTGTCAAAATGCCTAACTTAAATAGTTAGATTATACCTGACACATTTACCGTGTAGTCCTGCATATTGATCTGCCAGGTGCTAGTTTTTCATTACAATATGCTTGGAAACCGCCTTGTAAATAGTTGTTGAAATATAGTGAAGTAGCATTGAATGTGCTACGGTAAACTTTTTTGTGTTTTGATTTTACTTTCTAGGAAGTTGCAGCCTATCGTGCCAAATGCAAGGGTGATACTGGTAAGAAACCTGCTGCGAAGCCAGCTCAGGCTGCAAAGAAGAAGAAGGAAGAGGAGGAGGAAGATGACGACGATGAGGAAGAGGAGGAGGATGATGAGGAAGAGGAGGAGGATGATGAGGATGACGATTAAATAAATCCAGATGTAAAAAAATGATCTTTGTCTAAGCTTGATCTATTTTTTTTTGCAAAGACAGGAAATGTGAACTCATTTGTAATTTGGATCAATGGCTTAGGTGTAAAGAAACTGTACAAAACTGTGTATAGTTAGTGTTGTATTTTTACACTGCGTAGCCAGGCCCTGTACTGTTTTAATTGTAAGTAGCTGATTTTTTTTTTTAAGGCACAGCCTTTCAAGAAGAGAGGGACTCCAGAGTGATGGAATGTTATTGCCTATTTAATGTTTTGTGTGGAATTTTCAATGGCAAAAGTAGTGAGGATTTTTTTTTTGTCATGCCGTTAATACCAATTTTTTGCGGATGGTTTTTGTAGATCTTTTGTCACTACATGTGATTGCTAACTTCTCATGGGTAGATCATGATAAGAATCAATACTTTTTTTTAATAAAATTGAAACATTATCTTGCAGTTGGCAATTATTTTTGCAATCTGATTCTAAGTTGGGTACAGATTGAGATTGACAAAGTAGTCAATGCAGAGTAACCTGGATATAATGGTACAATCTTCCAAATGAGGCATTCCTGGCAAATGAGCTTGAGCTATCTTGAACACGTGCACGTGTATTTTTTATGGTCATTTGGAACCCTGTGCTTGTTTGAAGTTGAGTACATAATAGGCAAAACTTTAACCTAGTTTCTTTTTTAACAAAATTACATTGCGTGTTTGCGTGCTTTGATAATTGACTGCATACATACTGTTGGAAAGCAAAAATAGTAAGGATCCCCACAAATAATAAAGTTGGAGAAAATGCTTTTTGTATGGAAACATAATTTACACCTTTGGCTGTGACTGGCCATTTGCTGGGATCTTGCTGCCCTATACGGGTAGTGCGATGGAGCAAGTGCCCTAGCTGCTAACTTACCAGGCTTTTGATGCCATCGCAGATGGGGTAATTTTTAATATTTGGGCAAGCATTCTACATCTGTTAATTTTTACACCAGACGTACTTTAAACATTATTGCCGGGCATTTTGTAGGAGAAGGCAACAGCCTTTAAGTAAGGGACAGACTGAAGAATTTTTTATTCTGATGAAGAAATGAACTTGTGTTCACATGAATTGTCCATGCCACTGAAACATATCTAGAACCTCTGGAGTAAGCATGGCTTCAGGTGGACCTAAGGATGCTATTCTGGATGAATGTCAAAACTGGTAAGAATTGAGGGCAGATGGAAAAATTGAATAAGGCCTGAAAGTGGGGATTGTGATTTGCAATTTACCTGCACCTGTTGTAATGCAGGCAGCACACAAATTGCTGCCTGCTAAATTATATGATAAACTTGCTGCTGAGTGGCTGCATGCTTTGCAAGGTATTCATATGAGGCTAGTACCTGTCATGCTAGGCCCCAACCTGCCAGGAATGAGGTACATTAATTTTGTCATAAACATTGTTTAGAAAGGACTTGTTAAATCAGCTGTGGCTGGAAAAGAGATTTACATATTAACACTGATTGGAAGGACAAAGGGCCATTCCCTGACCCATTCAATCCACAATGGACCTTGCTCACCAGGTATTGTGTGTAAGAGGAGCATTCCAGAGACAGCTAAGGTAATATAATCCAAAATGTGCTTAGACCAGTTAAATTACATGACTAACCTGCTTGGCAACCTGGGTTTTTCTGAATTGTGCAAACAATTTGAACTGTGTGTGTCTGCTCCTGGACTGAGAGGATCTCCTGCCTGCTCCCATCTCTTTCTCACAAGCGTTTGATGACATGAACCCCGAGAGAGAAAAGTCTCCTACAGTGAACAAGGTTTAAGAAGAATACTGGGCTCCAACGAAAAGCAAGGACTAAAATCAAGGGCTCGACCGTGAGCTCGAAGAACCGTAACAAAAACTCCAGATATTGCCTCAAACGTTTCCACTTTATTTTTCTTCTGCTCTTTTTTGTCACTGTGTATCGCGTATGCATGTTACTGTGGTTGTGTCATGTATCCGTAGGCATCAACCAAATTAGTTTAATTTTAATAAATTTCAACTTTTCTTTAAACCGAAGAAAACCTGTTTGTGCTGGTTTCTTTGCCCTTTAATTGGAAAGTGGTGAACAAGGATTCACCAAGGGGGACCTTAAAACACTTTAAAAATAAAGGCTGCATTTGCTGACAATATGCCACCACGAGGTGGCACTCCAATGACACATGCGCAAATGCAGCCTGTGCCACTGAGATGTCACAGTCTGTGACGTCAGGCAGCTGCCAGGATTAAAGATGGCGCTGCTCAAATAATCACACGATGGCAACCTAAACACATGGCAGTACACAATGGCTGGGAGGGAGTGGGCCGGAGGCTGTGAGCGAGCAGGCGGGCAGTGGGCAGGCGGGGGGAAGGAGGAGAGCGCACCTGCCATCAGTAAGGTCTTCGGCCGCACTCTTGACGCACCCGCTCCCCAGACCCCCTTTCCCCCCACCCCTGCTCTCTCCGGCCCGGATCCCCTACCATCTGCCCGTGTTGCGATGATGTCATCTGTGCATGCACCAACCCCATCTGCTTGCGTTGGGCATCTGCGCATGTGCCAACCGTTCTGGCACTGTGGAACGCAGCGCATGTGCAGAAGGTAGGAACCAATGTTACTAGAGAGGTCCTCTCATTGTTGTCAGGGAGATTGTCTCTTGCTTCACCTTTGACACTGTTGATCACTCCACTATCCTCTGCTATTCCCCTGCTGCCTCTGTGGCACCATTCCTGTAGCTCTACTGCTACCCTGTCACAGTGCAAATGGCTTGTTTCCATGCATTCATGATCACTTCTGGTGTGCCCCATCCTTGCTCCCATCCTATTAAATATCCATGCTACCCTCAGCAATATAATCCACAAGTTATTTGTCACTTTTCATGTGTAGACCAATGATGCCCAACAATAGCTATCTAACTTTGACTCCAGAAATGCTTTTGCCACACTTATGTACACGAACTCCAACTCCATCACCCTGCCCCCAGCTGCCTCCTTAGACTCAACACCAGTGCACATAGTCAGTATTTTTTTAATTCTTTCATGGGTGTGTGGGCATTGCTGGCAAGGCCAGCATTTGTTACCCATCCCTAAGTGTCCTTGACAACCGAGTGGCTTGTTAGGCCATTTCAAAGGGCAGTTAAGAGTCACAGAATAACAGAATCGTTACAGCACAGAAGGAGGCCATTCGGCTCATCGTATCTGCACTGGCTTTCTCAAAGAGCAATTCCCTCAGTCCCATTCCCCTGCCTTCTCCCCGTAACCCTGCACATTCTTCCTTTTCATATAACAGTCTAATTCCCTCTTGAATGCTTCAATTGAACCTGCCTCCACCATACTCTTAGGCAGTGTATTCCAGACCTTAACCATTCGGTGTGTGAAAAAGTTTTTCCTCATGTAGCTTTTGCTTCTCTTACCCATTACTTTAAACCTGTGCCCTCTCATTTTTGATCCTTTCATGAGTGGGAAAAGTCTCTCCCTGTCTACTATGTCCAGATCCCTCATTTTTTTGAATACCTCTATCAAATCATCTTTCAGCCTTCCCTTCTCCAAGGAAAACAGTCCTAATTTCTCCAATCCATCTTCATAACTGGTTCCTCATCCCTGGAACCATTCTCATGAATCTTTTCTGTACGCTCTCCAATGCCCTCACATCTGTCCTAAAGTGCAGCACCCAGAACTGGATGCTTCAGTGGAGGCCAAACTAGTGTCTTATATAACTTCAACATAACTTCCTTGCTCTTGTACTCTATGCCCCCATTAATAAAGCCCAGGATACTGTATGCTTTATTAACTGCTCTCTCAACTTGTCCTGCCACCTTCAAATGACTTATGCACATAAATACCCAGGTCCCTCTGCACCCCCTTTAGAATTGTACCCTTTATTTTATATTGTCTCTCCATGTCCTACCTACCAAAATGAATCACTTCACATTTCTCTACATTGAACTTCATCTGCCACCTATCTGTCCATTCCACCAACTTGTCTATGTCCCTTTGCAGTTCTATACTATCCTCCTCACAGTTCACAATGCTTCCAAGTTTTGTATTATCTACAACCTTTGAAATTGTGCCCTGTACACCAAGGTCTAGGTCATTAATATATATCAGGAAAAGCAAGAGTCCCATACTGACCCCTGGGGAACTCCACTACAAACCTTCCTCCAGCCTGAAAAACATCCATTAACTACTACTCTTTGTTTCCTGTCATTCAGCCAATTCCGTATCCATGTTGCTACTGTCCCTTTAATTCCATGAGCTATAACTTTGATCACAAGTCTGTTGTGTGGCACTACATCTAATGCCTTTTGAAAGTCCATGTACACCACATATGAACTCTCTTACGTCTTCAAAAAACTCCAGCAAGTTAGTTAAACATGATTTTCCCTTAAGAAATCCATGCTGGCTTTCTTTAATTAACCCATATTTATCCAATGTGCCTGTGAATTTTGTCCCAAATTGTTCTTTATAGAAGTTTCTCCACCATTGAAGTTAAACTGACTGGCCTGTGGTTGCTGGATTTATCTTTACACCCTTTTTTGAACAAGAGTGTTAACGTTTGCAATTCTCAAGTCCTCTGGCATCACCTCCAAGTCTAAGGAAGATTGAACAATTGTGGCCAGTGCCTCTTTGATTTCCATCCTCACTTCCCTCAGTATCCTCATCCGGTCCTGACGCTTTATCCACTTTAAGTACAATCTATCATATGAACATACGAATTAGGAGCAGAAGTAGGCCATTCTGTCCCTTGAGCCTGCTCCACCATTCAATAAGATCATGGCTGATCTGTGCATCTTGAATTCCACACTCCCACCTACCCCAATAACCTTTGATTCCATTGCCTAACAAGAATCTATCTACCTCCACCTTAAAATTATTCAATGACCCTGCCTCCACTACCTTCTGAGGCAGAGAGTTCCAAAGTCGCACAAGCCTCAGGGAAAAATTTTCTCCTCATCTCTGTCCTAAAAAGGCAACCTTTAATTTTCAAACAGTGCCCCCTAGTTCTGGACTGATCTACAGGAGGAAATAACCTTTTCCATATCCACCTTGTCAAGACCATTCAGGATCTTTTATACCTCAATTAAGTCTCCCCTCACTCTTCTAAACTCCAGTGAAAACAAGCCCAGTCTGTCCAACCTTTCCTCGTAAGACAACCTGCTCATTCCAGGTATCAATCTAGTAAATCTCCTGTGAACCACCTCCAACGCATTCACATCCTTCCAAAACTGCACACAGTATTCAAGATGTGGTTTCATCAATGCCCTGTATAACTGAAGGATAACATCCTTACTCTTTTATTTTCAATTCCTCTTGTAATAAAGGATAGCATCCCATTAGCCTTCTTTATTACTTCTTGGACCTGCATACTAACTTTTTGTGACACATGCACAAGAACATCTAGATCCCTCTGTACCTCGGAATTCTGCAGTCGTTCTCAGTTTAAGTAATACTCTGCTTTTTATTCTTCCTGCCAAAGTGAACAACTTCATATTTTTCCACATTATACTCCATCTGCCAGATTTTTGCCCACTCACTCAACCTATCTATATCGGTTTACATGCTCCTTATGTCCTCTTCACAACAACTTTCCTACCTATCTTTGTGTCATCAACTCTATTTCATGCACCTGCTCTCATCCCTTCCCCACCCTCCCAGAACCATGATGGGTTCCCTTTGTCCTCACCTTACACCACACCAGCCTCCATATTCCACAGATCATCTTCCACCACCTCCAGCATGATGCCAGCACCAAGTACACCTTCCCCTCCTCTCCTCTTCTAGCATTCCGAAGGGACCATTCCCTCTGCGACACCCTGGTCCACTCCTCAGTCACCTCCAACATGTCCCCGTTTTCCTATGGCATACCTTTCCATGCAACACCTGCCCTTTTACCTCCTCCCTTCTCACCATCCAAGACCCCAAACACTCCTTCCAAGTGAAACCGGGATTTACTTGTCCTTCTTTCAATCTAGTATACTGTATTCGCTGCTCACAATGTGGTCTCCTCTATAATGGGAGACCATACGCAGACTGGATGACTGCTTTGTGGAACACATCCACTCAGTCTGTAAGTGAGACCCTGAGCTTCTGATCGCTTGTCATTTTAATTCTCCATTTTGCCCCCACTCAGACTTTCTGTCCTTGGCCTGTTGCAGTGTTCAAATAAAGCTCAATGCAAGCTTGAGGAACAGCACACCATCTTTCGACTGGGCACTTTACAGCTTTCTGGATTCTGAGTTCAATAATTTTAGACCATTACCTCTGCCCTCAATTTTTTCTTCTTTCGTTTTTTTGCAGGTTCCTTTTTTCCTCTTGTTTCTTTCTCAAGCCCTTTACTTGGCATTTGCAGAGCTTCTATCCTGCCATTCACACCTCATCCAGACACATCCTTTGTTTCTTTACTTGTCCTATTACCACTCCCTTTGGCCCTGTACCATGAAACCTTTTGTCATTTAATTTGTCCTGTCCTCCACCCTATCACAGACCTTCCTTTTTGTTCTTATTCCCCTCTGCACTCCCCCCACCCCACCCCCCCCCCCACTTTCACTTGCTCAAAACCTGTTACACTTCTATCTTTTCCCAGTTCTGATGAAAGATCACAGACCTGAAATGTCTCTCCACAGATGCTGCCTGACCTGCTGACCTCCAGCATTTTCTACTTTTCCAGTCTTTTCTACTAGTCCTTGTACAATCAGCTAATGGGAACAGCTTTTCTTTGTCTACCCTATCCAAACCTGTCATAATCTTGTATACCTCTATTAAATCTCCCCTCAATTACCTTTGCTCCAAGAACAACCCCAGCTTCTCCAACCTAACCTCACTGCTAAAATTCCTCATCCCTGGAACCATTCTAATAGAACATAGAACAGTACAGCACAGTACAGGCCCTTCGGCCCACGATGTTGTGCCGAACATTTAACCTACTCTAATATCAAACTACCTACATACCCTTCATTCTACTATCATCCATGTACCTATCCAAGAGTCGCTTAAATGCCCCTAATGTATCTGCTTCTACTACCACCGCTGGCAGCGCATTCCTCACACCCACCACTCTCTGTGTAAAGAACCTGCCTCTGACATCTCCCCGAAACCTTCCTCCAATCACCTTAAAATTATGCCCCCTGGTGATAGCCCTTTCCACCCTGGGAAAAAGTCTCTGACTATCCACTCTATCTATGCCTCTCATCATCTTGTACCCCTCTATCAAGTCACCTCTCATCCTTCTACGCTCCAATGAGAAAAGCCCTAGCTCCCTCAATCTTTCTTCGTAAGACATGCCCTCCAGTCCAGGCAGCATCCTGATAAATCTCCTCTGCACCCTCTCTAAAGCTTCCACATCCTTCCTATAATGAGGCGACCAGAACTGAACACAATATTCCAAGTGTGGTCGAACCAGGGCCTTACAGAAATGCAGCATAACCTCGCGGCTCTTAAACTCAATTCCCCTGTTAATGAAAGCCAACACACCATACGCCTTCTTAACAACCCTATCAACTTGGGTGGCAACTTTGAGCGATCTATGGACATGGACCCCAAGATCCCTCTGTTCCTTCACACTACCAAGAATCCTGTCTTTAAACCTGTATTCTGCATTCAAATTCGACCTTCCAAAATGAATCACTTCACACTTTTCCAGGTTGAACTCCATCTGCCACTTCTCAGCCCAGCTCTGCATCCTGTCAATGTCCCGTTGCAACCTAGAACAGCCTTCCACACTATCCACAACTCCAGCAACCTTCGTGTCATCGGCAAACTTGCTAACCCAGCCTTCCACAACCACATCCTCATCCAAGTCATTAATAAAAATCACAAAGAGCAGAGGTCCCAGAACAGATCCTTGTGGAACACCACTGGTCACCGAGCTCCATGCTGAATACTTTCCATCTACTACCACCCTCTGACTTCTATGGGCCAGCCAATTTTGTATCCAGACAGCCAGCTTTCCCTGAATCCCATGCCTCCTTACGTTCTGAATGAGCCTACCATGGGGAACCTTATCAAACGCCATGCTAAAATCCATATACACCACATCCACTGCTCTTCCTTCATCAATGTGTTTTGTCACATCTTCAAAGAATTCAATAAGGCTTGTGAGGCATGACCTGCCCCTTACAAAGCCATGCTGACTGTCTCTAATCAAACCATGCCTTTCCAAATAATCATAAATCCTGTCTCTCAGAATCCTCTCCAATAATTTGCCCACTACCGACGTAAGACTGACTGGTCTATAATTCCCAGGGTTATCCCTATTCCCTTTCTTGAACAAGGGAACAACATTTGCCATCCTCCAATCATCCGGTACTACTCCAGTAGACAGTGAAGACGCAAAGATCATCGCCAAAGGCGCAGCAATCTCTTCCCTCACTTCCCGTAATATCCTTGGGTATATCCCGTCTGGCCCCGGGGGCTTATCTGTCCTCATATCATTCAACATTTCCAGCACATCCTCCCTCTTAACCTCAACCTGTTCAAGCATATCAGCCTGTTCCACGCTGTCCTCACAAACGACCAGGTCCCTCTCACTAGTGAATACTGAAGCAAAGTATTCATTTAGGACCTCCCCTACTTCCTCCAACTCCAGGCACAAGTTCCCTCCACTATCCCTGATCGGCCCTACCCTCACTCTGGCCATCCTCTTGTTCCTCACATAAGTGTAGAACGCCTTGGGATTTTCCTTAATCCTACCCGCCAAGACTTTTTCATGTCCCCTTCTAGCTCTCCTAAGTCCATTCTTCAGTTCCTTCCTGGCTACCTTGTAACACTCTAGAGCCCTGTCTGATCCTTGCTTCCTCAACCTTAAGTAAGCTTCCTTCTTCCTCTTGATTAGCTGTTCCACATCTCTTGTCATCCAAGGTTCCTTCACCCTACCATCCTTTCCCTGCCTCATCGGGACAAACCTATCCAGCAGTCGTAGCAAGTGCTCCCTGAACAACCTCCACAATTCTGTCGTGCATTTCCCTGAGAACATCTGTTCCCAATTTATGCTCCCCAGTTCCTGCCTAATAGCATTGTAATTCCCCCTCTCCCAATTAAATATTTTCCCATTCCGTCTGCTCTTGTCCCTCTCCATGACTATAGTAAAGGTCAGGGAGTTGTGATCACTGTCACCGAAATGCTCTCCCACCGAGAGATTTGCCAACTGGCCTGGTTCGTTGCCAAGCACCAAGTCCAACATAGTCTCTCCTCTAGTCAGCCTATCTACATATTGAGTCAGGAAACCTTCCTGGACACACCTGATAAAAACTGCTCCATCCAAACTATTTGCACTAAGGAGGTTCCAATCAATATTAGGGAAGTTGAAGTCACCCATGACAACAACTCTGTTACTTCTGTACCTTTCCAAAATCTGCCTCCCAATCTGTTCCTCCATGTCTCTGTTGCTATTGGGGGGTCTATAGAAAACTCCCAACAAAGTGACTGCCCCTTTTCTGTTTCTGACTTCCACCCATAATGACTCAGTAGACAAAACCTCCTTGACGACCTCCCTTTCTGCAGCTGTGATACTATCCCTGATTAACATGCCACTCCCCCACCTCTTTTACCTCCCTCCCTATTCCTTTTGAAACATCTAAACCCCGGAACATCCAACATCCATTCCTGCCCCTGAGATATCCATGTCTCCGTAATGGCCACAACATCGTAGCTCCAAGTACTGATCCATGCTCTAAGTTCATCACCCTTATTCCTGACACTTCTTGCGTTAAAATAGACACACTTCAACCCATCATACTGGCTGCAACTTTGCCCTGTCAACTGACTAACCTTCCTCACAAGACTCTCTGCACTCTGTATCTGCCTGTTCAACAGCTACCCCATCCACTGATCCGTGGCTCCGGTTCCCATCCCCCTGCAAAACTAGTTTAAACCCTCCCGAAGAGCTCTGGCAAACCTCCTGCCCAGGATATTGGTGCCCCTCCAGTTCAGATGCAACCCGTCCTTCTTGTACAGGTCCCACCTTCCCCAGAAGGTATCCCAAAGATCCACATATCTGAATCCCTCTCTCCTACACCAGTTCTGTAGCCACGTGTTCAGCTGCACTCGTTCCCTGTTTCTAGCCTCACTAGCACGTGGCACCGGTAACAATCCTGAGATTACTACTCTGCTCGTTCTGCCTTTCAGCTTCCAACCTAACTCCTTATATTCGCTTTTCAGGTCCTCATCCCTTTTCCTAGCTATGTCATTGGTACCGATATGTACCACAACCTCTGGCTGCTCCCCCTCCCCCTTAAGAATCCTATAGACTCGATCAGAGACATCCCTCACCCTGGCACCCGGGAGGCAACATACCATCCGGGAGTCTCGTTCGCGACCACAGAATCTCCTGTCTGTTCCTCTAACCATTGAATCTCCTATCACTATCGCTCTCCTATTCTCCCTCCTTCCCTTCTGAGCCACTGAGCCAGGCTCAGTGTCAGAGACCTGGCCATTGTGGCTTTCCTCTGGTAGGTCGTCCCCCCCAACCGTATCCAAAACGGTATACGTATTATTGAGGGGAACGGCCACAGGGGATCCCTGCACTGTGCGCCTATTCCCTTTCCCTCCCCTGACGGTCACCCAGCTACCTTTATCCTGTAACTTAGGTGTCACTACTTCCCTATAACTACTCACTATCACCCCCTCTGCATCCTGAATGATCCGAAGTTCATCCAGCTCCAGCTCCAGTTCCCTAACGCGGTCTGCGAGGAGCTGGAGTTGGGTGCACTTCTCACAGGTGAAGTCAGCAGGGACACAAGTGGTGACCCTTACCTCCCACATCCTGCAAGAGGAACATGCAACTGCCCTAGCTTCCATCCCCTCCACACTAAATTGACAACAGAGATTTTAAAAAAAGGAAAACCTTACCAAACCCTCCACACAACAGTCCTTTTCTTTTTGGTTAGAGGAGGAGGATGGGTGGGAGACACTACACTTGTAGTGTTTCTAATCTATCTAATATGTCCTCCTTATCAATTTAAAAATCCTTCTAGTGTCAGAATTACCTCCTCTTTCACCATTGCCTGGGTTGCATCTTCTTCCTTGGTAATGACAAAAAAAGTATTCATTTAATCCCTTAGCTATGTCCTCTCTCTCTGATGTGCAAATCCCCTTTCTGGTCCCTAATTCCCCCAACTCCTCCTTTTACTATTAATGTGTCTACAGAAAACTTTGGGATACCCTTTAATGTTAGCGGCCAGCGTCTTTTTATGCTCTCTCTTTGCTTTTTCACTTCCCCTCTGGACCACCTATATTCAGCCTGCTTCTCAACAATATTTTCTACTTGGCATCTGTCATAAACACACTTTTTCTTCTTCTGTCATCCAAGGAGCTCTGGATTTGTTTACCCTACCTTTCCCCTTCGAAGGAACATAACTTGATTGTGCTCAAACTACCTCTTCTTTGTTCAGCTACTGTTTTTCCTGCCAACCTTTGACTCCAATTTATTTGCCCCAGCTCTGTTCTTACCCCATTGAAGTTGATTTTCCCCCAGTTAATTATTCTTACTCTGGAATGTTTTTTGTCCTTTTCCATAGTCAGCCTAAACCTTATGATACAATGATCATTGTCCCCTAAATGATCTCCTGCTGATACTTTATCCACTTGGCTCACATCATTCCCAAGAACTAAGCGTAGCAGTGCCTCCTTTCTCATTGGACTAGAAATATACTGCTGTAGAAGATTTTCCTGAACGCACTCGAGGAACTCTTGTCCTCACTAACCTTTGTACTACTACTATCCCAGTCTATGTTTTGGATAGTTAAAGGCCCCGTATAATTTTTGCACCTCTCTGTAATTTCCTTGCAAATTTGTTCCTCCCACATCCTTCCCACTGGTTGGTGGCCTATGGACAACACCGAGTCAACTACATTGCTGTGGGTCTAGAGTCACATATAAGCCAGACCAGGCAATGACAGCGATGGGTTTTTAATGACAATCAGTGATAGTTTCATGGCACCATGACTGAGACTAGCTTTCAATCCCGATTTTTATTAATTGAATTCAAATTCCACCAGCTGCCATGGTGGGATTTAAACCCATGTCCTCAGGACATTTACCTAGTCCTCTGTTAAGTGACATAACCACTACACCACCGTCTCTCCTTTGACACTATACCTTGGCTCAGTGGTTGCATTCATACATCTGAGTCATAAGATTGTGGGCTCAAGTCCCACTTCAAAGACTTGAGAACATCATATAGTTCAGTGCGGTACTGAGGAAGCACTGCACTGGCAGAGGTGCTACTTTTTGGATGAGATGTTAAACTGAATTCTCAGTTGAATATAAAAGATCCCACAGCATTATTTCAAAGAGATGGGGAGTACTTTTCGATGTGCTGACCAATATTTACCCCTCAACCAACATCATTGAAGCAAATCATTTGGTCATTTTTTTTCATCACTGTTTGTGGGACCTTGCTGCGTGCAAATTGGCGATTGTATTTCCCTACATTACAATAATGACTACATTTCATTTCCACAGTTCAAAAGTGAATGTAAAGTGCTTTGGGATGTCCTGAATCACAAAATGGCAGAAAAGCAAGCACTTTCTTTCTAAGAGTTGTGTGAATTTGACAGATGAGTTTAATCCACGTGGAAATTCACCTTGGTAACTCGCAAGAACTAATCTTTCCCCCCCTAAATTACTATTAGCTTGAAGTTCCTGGAATAAAGTAGAAACACTAAGGGCTGAACTTTATAAGCCTGCCACCGCGAAGAAAATGGTGGCCCACCCGTGCGGGTCGCATGCCAAATAGCCTCCAATATTCCAAGCATGGCAGCTCATTTAAATAGCCAGTGCAGGCCGCATCCCACCCCCTCCCCCCCACCCACCCCCGACAATCACATGGAGGGGCGGACTGTCCTTCCCCGACAATGGTGTCAGCTGCCTGTGCACTGGCACTGATGCCATTTTTAAAGGGCTATCAGCCCTACTGGAAAATTTAAATAAAGGGAAATTGAATTTAAATAAATAAAATCACTTTTGCCCCTCACCCACCCTACCAATAACAATTAAATTATTTGCCCTTTCCCCCCCCAAAAGTTACCTTTACCATCTAACCTTCCACCATCCAACTTCAACCCTTCCCACCATCCCCTATACTCATGACGCTAATTTGACCCCCATTCCCACGCCTCCTGCACTGATAAGCTTGCTCCCACCCCTCGCCGCAAGTGTTCTGTCTTGTTGCCCCTGACGGAGATCTAAAGGCGCAGCAGTGCCACCGCCAGGGTGAAGATCGCAGGAAAAATGTGCTCATTATTTTCAAAGATTTATGGCGGTTCATTGGGAAGCTCTTAGGAAGAATAGAAATTAAGCCTCATTGGTGTTCCTTGATTTCTTGTGCTGTAGTTGAAACACAAGTAGTTTACCATTAAACTAAATTTTGCATTGCAGCCTACCTGGACTATTCCATATGATGCAACCTTGGTGAATCTTGGTCCCATGCCAATTGTTTGTTGCTGGTGCTTGACTCCAAAGTTTGCATACTGTACCACAGGTTCTTTCCAGCCAAAACATTTTTGATGCTTATCTTCACTGCCTCCCACATATGGGCTGGAGGAAGCCCTTATGTTGCATGCCTAACACTCTGAACCATGAAGGAGAACTGTTTGAACACATCCTATGCTCAACCAACTTAATCCCCATTACTTTTATCATTGAAGAAAAACAAGAACGAACAGAGTGCCCTTTATTCCTTGCCAATGCAGTCCTGAGCAACCGTATCAAGTTGGGATTCACCAGAACACTCAGGTTCAGATATAAATCAACAATACTAGGTATCGCTTATACCTTGAGTCAATGCCTTAAAATCATTAAATCATAGTACAGTACAGAGGACGAGGCCATTTGTCCCATCAAGCCTGCCAGCTCTTTCAAAGATTAATCCAATAAAAATGTTGAGCCATACAAAATTATTATTCTGCACTTGGTGGGCGACAAGAGGACTCACCACACCCAACCGAAGGACATCCATTGTTGTTAAGTATGCCAACAAATCTGAAAAAACAAATGCACCCCTTGGAACATTCAACTATGTTAAATAGGCTATATAAGGGCAAGTTATCTTAGTAAATCTCAGCCAAGGTTTTGACTGGCAGTTCACCTATCTCCTATTGAAGGGAGGTTATCATGTAATTAATGCGTTCAGGGCTCTAACTGAACATGCAGTTGGAGAGAAGGATTTTTGCCATCTTAGAGTATTTCAGCAAAACACTTCAGTTAAACCTATTAATCTTGCACTATACTCTAGCTAGACAAAGGGAAGTCAAGGGTCAATCAACAGATTTGTTTGCTACAGAAGTAGGAAAAGAACCAAAGACCTGTTAGAGGTTGATGCTGTGATACAGCAAGGGGTAGCATCAGAGCTTCATCGCAACCCCTCACGTGATGACATCTCCTGTTTGAGTATGAAGGTTGAACAAATGAGGACAACGGTAACCATAGAATGACACAGATGTACAGAATAAAGCCATTCGGTCCAACTGGTCCATGGACCACCCGAGGCTCCTCCCACCCAACTCTATCAGCACAATCTTCTAATCTAGTGGTTCTCAAACTGGGGTCCACAGATCCCATGGAGTCTGAAGAGACTTTCCAGGTGGCTCATGACACAGGGATAGCCTTACAGGTGGATGACCGTTCAGGGTGCTGTGGTAAGAGCAAGTAATTGAGTGGCAGATGGAGGAGTGCTCAGTTCTCCCTGCGCTCCTGCTTTCTCCGTTCCCCTAGTCTTCTATCCGTGCACTGCTGCTTCCCATGCTCCTGTTCTATCCAGGTTCCTGCTTTTTACATACTTTGCTGTCTCTATGCTCTGTTCCCACATTGGCCCTGCTAGTGCCCCCCTCTCCCCCCAGTCTACTCTCTAGGCTCCTTTGAAGGCTACATAGACTGCAGTGAGTGTTCAGTGGTCTTATTTTGATGGGAGGTCAGAGATTACTAATCCATTTGAAAAGGAGTCTTTAAACCAAAAAAGTTTGAGAACCATTGTTCTATTCCTTTCTCCCTCTTCTGTTTATCTAGCTTTCCCTTAAATCCAACTATGCTATTTGCCTCAACTTTTCCAGCCGTAGTGAGTTTCACATTCTAACTACACACTGGGTAAAGAAGTTTCTCCTGAATTACTTATTGGATTTATCAGTGACTACCTTACATTTATGGCCTTTTTGGATATGGTCCCTCATTTTGGAAACTGTCCAAGTATGAACTCTTGAACAGCACTGACCAGTCATGTTGACAAAGACTATTCAGATTATTATATTGTAGTCCGTTTTATTTGGCTTAGTGATAACTCCAGAACAAATTTACAGCAGAACGAACTATGGTTTGATTTTTTGAGGACCTTTGCATATCATTTCAATCCCATATTTTAGCCCATTAAACAGTTCTTCCCAATTATAGAGTTTGTACAGAAATTGCATTTGTGGGAATATTTACAATGGATCAACAGATTGCATAACCAAAAGCAAAGAATCAGCTTGCATAACAATGTAAGACATGGATTAGGTACAAAGGATATGTTTCGGTAGATGAATTTTGAACTTGTCATCCAATAGCACTGCTGGAGTGAAGTACAGGGCTCAGACAGTACAGCGTTTTCAGGGAATTTTAGGCTATTCCATTTTTCTGTATGTGGTAGTGCTCAAGAAAAAACAAACTTTTTTTCTGTAATCAGTTGCTGCAGCCATTACTTTAAAGTACTAAGTTAAATACCTTTATTCCCATCTACATTCAAGTACATTATAGAAAAATATATTTCAATAGGGCACAGAGTTTATCAAGATCAGCTAATTTCCCCAACTACAGATGTCAATATTTGTACACAGAAGATGATTCAGTGGAATCTGTGAAGAAAACTCCGAGTAACAAACCTAAGATGCTTAAAAATGATGTCACTAGTTTAGAAATTAAAACAAATACACTATCCTCAAAATAAATATTAATTCTTTCAATAAATAGGGTGGTTAAAAAGCTGTGTCTAGGCTTTAGGGCTCCTCTGTTGAAGAGCAACAAAGCAAAAAAGCTCAAAATGTGGGTAAGGCAAGATCATGGCAGAAATTTATGTGATCTTATGACTGGTTGCAGACCAATGCTGAAAATCAGATACGCAGGTAGGAACTCTTCATTCTCCTTGGCAGAGAAAAGCCTCAACAGCTACAAATTAAGTTTACAATCTGGCTGTGGGATAAGTACCTCTAGGAAGCCCACATGGTCACCCAAATTTCTGTCTGTCATATTTCTGCATTTGTTTAAAAAATGACGACATTTATGACACTCTATACTAATCAATGATTTCCACAATAATAACACTGTTTTTCCTTTTAGCAACTGACATTGTCAGGTTTCTCCTGGATCATGTCAATATTTGCAGGCAACCCTCTCCACTCAGAAAAGTTTGAAAATGACTGAGCCATTGGAATCTCACCGATAAGCACTTCTGAATGTCTGAGGTGCGAGTGAGGTGAATTAAAAAGGCATTGGATTAAAAAAAAAAATCTTCTAGGGATGCGTGTAACAAATATAAACCTGGAACTTTTGGATATCAAATTCCAGCACCTGCCTTATCGGGGCAAAATAGACGACCCTCATCACAATGTAACCATTGAAGCAAACCTATTGAGGAAAAGCCACCATTATTCATCACCCCTGAGTGTAATCCCCAAAAAAAGGGTAGCACCTTACTAAAGATGCAACATGTCTCAAGATGACAGCAGAATAAGTTATAAACATCTAAGATCTTTCAAGGTAACAAAAAATTACAGTGTAATTTTGTAATTACATGATTTTGACCATCATATTGCATTATCACAGTTTATCTGGATCCTTGATTGAAAAGGGTGTCAAAAATATTTACACACTGAGCTGTACACATTTTTTGCAGCAATATACAGATAATTCTTGTACATACACATGACAAACTACTAGCAGTTTCCACTGTAGTTCTACACTGCGAGAAGGTTGTTCATCTCCCACTTTTGTGTGGTCTTTGCAGAATCGCAGTCAGAGATGAAAACTTGGTGATTAACCTCGGAGCGGTCTAAGCACTTGCCTGTGGGAATGTGTGTGAATCTGTGTAAAGTCTGAAAGAAAAGGCAGACAGGCTACTTTCAATCAGAGTCATGTTGATTAGACAAAGCCGATTTCAGCCTAGAATTGGCATAAAAAGGTCTACAGCCAATATCCTCCTCTTAACCAGTGCCACCTAAAAAGAAAAAGATTGACTGGCTGTTCATCTTATAGTATTTGTAAACAGAATAGTTGTCGTGCTCACCCCTGTAACAGTTATGCCTTTTTTTGGAAAAAGTTAATTCATATCAAATGCATCCAGGCACTCCCCTTCAAGAGGTACCATTGTAAATGTAAGCGTGCTGAAGTTATGAAGGAACTGTACAAAGTATTGACATAACCAAGATTGGGGTTGGAGGGAAAAGGTGAGGAGGATGGGGGGAGGTGATGAGGATAGGAGATGGGGGAAGAATGACAGGGGGCAGGAGAATAAAGAGGAGGGGATGGAGGTAGGAGATGCCTGGATGATTAGTTTGTTATCGGAAGAAAAATAGTTTCCTGTGGTCCAATTAATTCCTCAGTGGCGGGGGCATTAGCCAGTGATAATTCCACAGGGGGATTCAGTAAGGGAGACAAAATGCTATTTATGAGGTAGGGATGGTGGTGGGAAAAAGAAATGGAAAGATCCTCACTTGTGGGGCCAGAGATAATTGAGGAAGGGGACAAAATGCCAAAGGCCAGTGTGTGCATGGGAAGCTGGGTGCACAGTGGAAGCAGGGGAGTTGTAAGGAAGAGAGAGTTCCCAAAATGCTACTTATATGTGAGATATTAAAAAGCTCAATATACAACTGAGCAGCTGATGCTATGTTACATTTAACACTGAATAAACCCATAACTCCACCAACAGCTGAGACATTATGGCACAGAAAGAGGTCATTTGGTCCATCAAGTCTATGCTGCCTCTCTGTGGTGCAATCCAGTCAGTTCCATTCCCCTGCTCTATCCTTGTAGCCCTGCAAGTTTATTTCCTTCAAGTGTCCAACCATTTCCTTTTGAAATCATTGATCGTCTCTACTTCCACCACCCTTGTAGGCAGCGAGTTTTAGGTCATTACCACTCGCGACATAAAAAGGTTCTTCCTCACATCTCCTCTGCATCTCATGCTCAAAACCTTCAATCTGTGTCCCCTAGTCCTTGTACCATTAGTTAATGGGAACATTTTTACCTTGTCTACCTTATCTAAATCTGTCATAATATTGTACACCTCTGTCAAATCTCCTCTCAATCTCCTTTGCTCCAACGAAAACAACCCCAACTTCTCCAACCTAACCTTGTAGCTAAAAATCCCTCATTCCTGGAACCATTCTGGTAAATCTCCTCTGCACCCTCTCAAGGACTCTTGCGTCCTTCCTAAAGTGTGGTGACCAGAACTAGATGCAATACTCTAGTTGTGGCCTAACCAGAGCTTTACAAAAGGTTCAGCATAACTTCCCTGCTTTTGCATTCAATACCTCAATTTATGAAGTTACTATATGCTTTGCTCTCTCAATATGTCCTGTCACCTTCAAAGATCTATGCACATAACCCCCAGGTCCCTGCACACTCTTTAGAACTGTGCCATTAAGTCTTTATTACCTCTCCTGATCACTTCTGCCAAAATGCATCACCTCATACTTCTCTGTATTAAGTTCCATATGCCACTTGTCTGCCCATTCTGCTATAGCCTTTCTACGTCTTGTTGCAATCAATTGGTATCCAAACTGTTTGCTACACCTCAAAGTTTGGTATCATTGGCAAATTTTTAAATTTTACTCAGTATTCCAATATCCAAGTCACATACACACATTATATATATATATACATATATATATATATATATAATAGTAGCCCTAGCACTGACCCTTGGAAACACCATTGTCTACCATCCTGCAGTCTGAAAAATAATCACCTACAATGACTTGCTGTTTAATGTCCTTAAGCCAATTTTTTATCCAAGCTGACACTGCCCCTTCTATTCCATGAGCCTCAATTTTGTTAATCAACCTTTTATGAGATATTTATCAAATGCTTTATTAAAATCCATATAGATATGGATATGGAACGGCCGGGGGGGCCGTTCGTGGATGTTTTGGGTGTTCGGGGCACCTTTTCACAGGACTTCTCTCGGGTCCCGCAGCTCCTTCTTCACCTCAATGGACTTACCGCATGCCGTGGCTGCAGACACTCTGGACTGTGAAGACAGCAGGATCGGAGATTAAAGTATCGGCAGCTGTGCTCGTCAGTTTCATCCGGATCAATTTCATTGAGAAAACAAAGAGCAGGTGTGGCTGGGGGAGGGCAGTGGGCCCAGGTAACATACACTAAACTAACTGTTAACTTTTAGATAGGGCTAAAATGAACTGATTTAAAGAGCCAGGGGAATTTAAACAGTTTAAGAGGGCAGATTGGGGGAGAAAACGTTAGGGATGGGAGCAGATGGCCATGGATAGAGTTGAACAGCAAGGGAGCTTCCGAGGGAGCTTCCAGCCCAGGAGCCATCTTGAAAGCCAGAAAGGGGGCACCATCTTCACCCCGCACCCCCTTCCCCTGCACCCCCCCCCCCACCCCCTCCCTCTACCCCTCCCCCTTGCATCCCCTCCTCCCACCGGCACCATCCTACACCTGTGTAGGGGCCCCAACAACCCCACTGCCTTGTGGGCGTCTCGGGAGAGACCAAGGCTAAGGGAGTAAACCCTAACAGAAAATCAGGAGCGGAACCCCGTAGGCGGTCATGTGTCACCTTTGGCATATTTCCGGCAGTTCCTGCAGCCATACTGGTGCCAAACGTCGTGTCCTGCACTCCTTTGGACCCCACCAGAAAGGCCGAGAGGGGGGTTTTGACGACTGGGCAACTCTCAACCTCCATAAATTTGCCCAGGCATGCGCCATGGAGAGGTCACTCCATAGTTGCCTCACAGCGACTGAAACAACACGGAAGGCAGCAGTTACGGGTTATAAGTCCAGATAAATTGGCGTAGAAACTGGGCGCCACGGGTTGCCTTTGTCGGTGGGAGAGGTCATTGCACCTCACTGGACAGCTACCGCCCGCCTGAAACCGGGCAGCCCCCGGTCAATAAGGTTCTGTCCCGCCACAGTCTGCCTGCTTCAATGGGTGCTTGGAGCTCAGGGTCATTGCCCGAAAGGTGGACTGATACACCGCACCAAACAACATGAAAAAAGGAAAGAAGGTACCAGCCCTTCGCTTTGCAAGCTGGAACGTCAGAACTGTGTGTCCTGGCCTGTCGGAAGACCTTACACAAATCAACGATTCTCGGAAGACCGCCATCATTAACAACGAGCTCAGTAGACTCAATGTGGACATTGCAGCACTTCAGGAGACTCGCCTCCCCGCGAGTGGCTCTCTAGCAGAGCAAGACTACACCTTCTTCTGGCAGGGCAGGGATCCTGAAGAACCAAGACAGCATGGAGTGGGCTTCGCCATCAGAAACTCCTTGCTCAGCATGATAGAGCCTCCCTCAAATGGCTCGGAACGCATACTGTCCATCCGACTGCTCACCACCTCTGGTCCAGTACACCTACTCAGCATCTATGCTCCAACACTCTGTTCCGCACCTGAAGCTAAAGACCAGTTCTATGAACAACTCCATAACATCATTAGCAGCATCCCCAACACCGAACACCTATTCCTACTGGGGGACTTTAATGCCAGGGTTGGGGCCGACCATGACTCATGGCCCTCCTGCCTTGGGCACTATGGCGTTGGAAGGATGAATGAGAACGGGCAGAGACTGCTTGAGTTGTGTACCTATCATAACCTCTGCATCACCAACTCGTTCTTTCACACTAAACCCTGTCACCAGGTTTCATGGAGGCACCCAAGATCACATCGTTGGCACCAGCTAGACCTCATTGTCACAAGGCGAGCCGCCTTAAACAGTGTTCAAATCACACGCAGCTTCCACAGTGCGGACTGCGACACCGACCACTCCCTGGTGTGCAGCAAGGTTAGACTCAGACCAAAGAAGTTGCATCATTCCAAGCAGAAGGGCCACCCGCGCATCAACACGAGCAGAATTTCTCACCCACAGCTGTTACAAAAATTTCTAAATTCACTTGTAACAGCCCTTCAAAACACTCCCACAGGGGATGCTGAGACCAAGTGGGCCCACATCAGAGACGCCATCTATGAGTCAGCTTTGACCACCTACGGCAAAAGTGCGAAGAGAAATGCAGACTGGTTTCAATCTCATAATGAAGAGCTGGAACCTGTCATAGCCGCTAAGCGCATTGCACTTTTGAACTACAAGAAAGCCCCCAGCGATTTCACATCCGCAGCACTTAAAGCAGCCAGAAGTACTGCACAAAGAACAGCTAGGCGTTGCGCAAACGACTACTGGCAACACCTATGCAGTCATATTCAGCTGGCCTCAGAAACCGGAAACATCAGAGGAATGTATGATGGCATGAAGAGAGCTCTTGGGCCAACCATCAAGAAGATCACCCCCCTCAAATCTAAATCGGGGGACATAATCACTGACCAACGCAAACAGATGGACCGCTGGGTTGAGCACTACCTAGAACTGTACTCCAGGGAGAATGCTGTCACTGAGACTGCCCTCAATGCAGCCCAGCCTCTACCAGTCATGGATGAGCTGGACATACAGCCAACCAAATCGGAACTCAGTGATGCCATTGATTCCCTAGCCAGCGGAAAAGCCCCTGGGAAGGACAGCATTACCCCTGAAATAATCAAGAGTGCCAAGCCTGCTATACTCTCAGCACTACATGAACTGCTATGCCTGTGCTGGGACGAGGGAGCAGTACCCCAGGACATGCGCGATGCCAACATCATCACCCTCTATAAAAACAAAGGTGACCGCGGTGACTGCAACAACTACCGTGGAATCTCCCTGCTCAGCATAGTGGGGAAAGTCTTTGCTCGAGTCGCTCTGAACAGGCTCCAGAAGCTGGCCGAGCGCGTCTACCCTGAGGCACAGTGTGGCTTTCGTGCAGAGAGATCGACTATTGACATGCTGTTCTCCCTTCGTCAGATACAGGAGAAATGCCGTGAACAACAGATGCCCCTCTACATTGCTTTCATTGATCTCACCAAAGCCTTTGACCTCGTCAGCAGACGTGGTCTCTTCAGACTACTAGAAAAGATCGGATGTCCACCAAAGCTACTAAGTATCATCACCTCATTCCATGACAATATGAAAGGCACAATTCAACATGGTGGCTCCTCATCAGAGCCCTTTCCTATCCTGAGTGGTGTGAAACAGGGCTGTGTTCTCGCACCCACACTTTTTGGGATTTTCTTCTCCCTGCTGCTTTCACATGCGTTCAAATCCTCTGAAGAAGGAATTTTCCTCCACACAAGATCAGGGGGCAGGTTGTTCAACCTTGCCCGTCTAAGAGCGAAGTCCAAAGTACGGAAAGTCCTCATCAGAGAACTCCTCTTTGCTGACGATGCTGCTTTAACGTCTCACACTGAAGAATGCCTGCAGAGTCTCATCGACAGGTTTGCGTCTGCCTGCAATGAATTTGGCCTAACCATCAGCCTCAAGAAAACGAACATCATGGGGCAGGATGTCAGAAATGCTCCATCCATCAATATTGGCGACCACGCTCTGGAAGTGGTTCAAGAGTTCACCTACCTAGGCTCAACTATCACCAGTAACCTGTCTCTAGATGCAGAAATCAACAAGCGCATGGGTAAGGCTTCCACTGCTATGTCCAGACTGGCCAAGAGAGTGTGGGAAAATGGCGCACTGACACGGAACACAAAAGTCCGAGTGTATCAGGCCTGTGTCCTCAGTACCTTGCTCTACGGCAGCGAGGCCTGGACAACGTATGCCAGCCAAGAGCGACGTCTCAATTCATTCCATCTTCGCTGCCTTCGGAGAATACTTGGCATCAGGTGGCAGGACTATATCTCCAACACAGAAGTCCTTGAAGCGGCCAACACCCCCAGCTTATACACACTACTGAGTCAGCGGCGCTTGAGATGGCTTGGCCATGTGAGCCGCATGGAAGATGGCAGGATCCCCAAAGACACATTGTACAGCGAGCTCGCCACTGGTATCAGACCCACCGGCCGTCCATGTCTCCGTTATAAAGACGTCTGCAAACGCGACATGAAATCGTGTGACATTGATCACAAGTCGTGGGAGTCAGTTGCCAGCATTCGCCAGAGCTGGCGGGCAGCCATAAAGACAGGGCTAAATTGTGGCGAGTCGAAGAGACTTAGTAGTTGGCAGGAAAAAAGACAGAGGCGCAAGGGGAGAGCCAACTGTGCAACAGCCCCAACAAACAAATTTCTCTGCAGCACCTGTGGAAGAGCCTGTCACTCCAGAATTGGCCTTTATAGCCACTCCAGGCGCTGCTTCACAAACCACTGACCACCTCCAGGCGCGTATCCATTGTCTCTCGAGATAAGGAGGCCCAAAAGAAAGAAAGAATAGATAACATCCATTGCATTCCCTTCATTAACCTTCTCTGTTACATCATCAAAAAGTTAAATTAGACACACACGATCCGCCTTTTACAAATCTGTACCGGCTATCCTTAATTAACTTGAAACTCTCCAAGTGCCTGCTGATTTTTTCCCCCGGATTATTTTCGAAAACCCCGATGTTAAATGGACTGACCTGTAGTTACTAGGACTGTTCTTGCATCCTTTCTTGAATAAGGGTATCACATTTGCTACTCTCCAATCCTCTGGCACCTCCCCCACTATCTGGGGAAGATTGGAAGATTATGGCAAGCCCTTTCGTTATCTCCACCCCTAATTCCTCTAGCAACCTAGGATGCAAGCCATCTGGACCAGGTAACTTAGCCACTCAAAGCTTAGCCAGCCTTTCCGGTACATCCTGCCTCTCCATTTTCATCCCATCCATTACCTCTACCATCTACTGATATTTTGTCAGTAGGGTTAGTTCTGTCCATTCATTTTGTTTTAATATATTGAAACTATTTATCTTTAATGGATGATATCAATCACCAAGTAACTAATGACCATTCACTGCAAGCATGCAGGTCTGATGACATTATATAAATAGTGCAATGTTATGAGTCCTTTATTAAGTACTTATTAAGCATTCTAGCCTTGCCATGTGGCTCTAAGCATATATCATCCCCTTTTGTCCCTAATAGGACAAAATCCACCTCTTACTACCCACTTATTATTTACATGCCAGGAGATGATTTTGGGTTCCCCTTTATGTTAACTGGCATTTTATTCTCATATTCTCTCTTTGCCAGTCTTATCTTCCTCTTCACTTCCCCTCTCACCTTTATTGTATTTGACCAGGTTCTTGGTTGAAGAATTCACCTGACATGCATCATACACCCTCTCTTTTTGTTTCATCATATTCTTCATCGACCTCGTTATCCAAGGAGCCCTGGTGTATCAGGTATTGCAGTAAAACTTTTATTCTGTGCTTTTCCATTGTGATACTATGGCGTAGGATTTTTCAATGCAGTTTGAAATGAAATATAACCCAAGCAGTGATTTTAATAGATAGACACACTTTAAAAAAAATCAAAATAGTACAATTATAATTGAAACTTACAGCTCATCACAGGTTATAATTTGAAAATACAATTGTGCATTAACAGGACAACATTAAGGCTAGACTACTGTTACGACCAGGTGAGAAAGGGGTCTATGTTTCCCCATCAGCCTTCACCTGGTCTTACCGTAACATGGTTCAATTTTAAACACATTTTTTTTTAGCTCCCTCTTAGTGAACCTTTGTTCACTAACTTCCAATTATAAGGCAAATAAACTAGCCAAACAGATTTCTGTAGAGTCCTTGATTGTAGGTAGGTAGGTCTTGCTTTTCATTGGGGCCCAGTATTCTTCTTAAACCTTGTTTGATGTCGGAGACTTCTCTTTTGAAGTTCATGTGTTCTCAGTGGGTCCAGAGGCCTGAGAGAAAGAGATGGGAGCAGACAGGAGAGGTCTTCTCACTCCAGGAGCAAACAGTCTTTCTCACTCAAACTCTTTGTACAATTCAGAAAAACCCAAGTTGCCAAGCAGGTTAGTCATGTGACTAACTGGTCTGACCACGTCTGTTTGTGGATTCTTTTGTCTTAGCCGACCCTGGAATGTCTCTTCTTACATACAATACCTGGTGCTCAAAGTCCATTGTGGGTTAAATTGTAGCAAGGAATACCCCTTTGTCCCTCCAAGTACTGTCTGTTAGTATGCAAATGTGATTTTTTTTTTAACAAGTCCTTTCTTCACTCCAGTCACAGTTGAAAATCAATGATCATATGACAAAATTAATATGCCTCATTCTTGGCAGGTTGGGGTCTGCATGACACCTCCACCCCCCAGCGGAATGAAATGCGGAGAAATATAAGATACAGGAAAAAAAACATGCATTTCTCTCACTTATTCACAATCATTCATAAATCCTAAGACTTATTACAGCCCGTCTTTCCTTGGGACCAGTGCTGTTTTAAACTGCCCTTTTTGGCATCCCAATAAACATGTGGTTCTCTGGGGAGGTTTTTCTTCAGTTTACCCATTTCCATGACTGCCTAGGGTGTCTTTGAGATGGTTAGGTTTAATTAGCCCTGAGTTGGAATTTTTTTCCCCCCCAGGAGTGTTAGTAGCGGACAGGTCTATCCTGAACTCTCTTTCAGTGCTTTGCTGAGTCATGCAAATGCTTTTGACTTCAGGGGATGGGTAGTTCTCTATTATTTGGTCTGTGGGGGAGGATTCTTTGCTAAGTTCCCCTTTTTCTCTGGGACACTCCTGCCTGCAGGTATTTGTGCAGACTCTACTGCACTCCTCTGTGGCACTTCAACTAGGCGAGGCATCAACCTCATGGTTTCTCTGCCCCCCCCCCCCCCAGGGGTCTTTCTTTGTCTCTGTAGGTTCCTGTAAATGCTATTAACAACTCTGGTGGGGTGCCTCTAGTGTCTGCATTTACGTAGGAGGATGTGGGGTAACTTTTCACATTTTTCGGGGTTGGGTGACCAGACAGTAGGAGTTTTCATCCAGGATTCCTTCTGGACTTCCTTTAACCTGCCCCCTTGGTCGCTTTTTCCTCTTCCCATTCTAACCTTTTGCCAGCCTTGTGCCTGCCTGTCCCCTTTTGTTCTCGCCGGGATCCCTGCTGGAAGGGCCGCTTAACACCAATACAGGACTTAGGGGTGCAGGTTTCACTGTAGGTTGGGGTCTCCGCTCAACATGACACATGTGGCAACTCCTGCAGTATTCCATCACATGTGACACATCTGACATGTGGGAGTCTTTCAAACATCAGTTGATTAGAATCCAGGACCAGCATGTTCCTGTGAGGAAGGGAGATAAGTTTGGCAAGTTTCAGGAACCTTGGATAACGAGGGATATTGACAGCCTAGTCAAAAAGAAAAAGGAAGCATTCGTAAGGGCTAGAAGGCTTGGAACAGATGAAGCCCTTGAGGAATATAAACAAAGTAGGAAGGAACTTAAGCAAGGAGTCAGGAGGGCTAAAAGGGGTCATGAAAAGTCATTGGCAAACAGGATTAAGGAGAATCCCAAGCCTTTTTATATGTATATAAACAGCAAGAGGGTAACCAGGGAAAGGGTTGGCCCACTCAAGGACAGAGGAGGGAATCTATGTGTGGAGCCAGAGGAAATGGGCGAGGTACTAAATGAGTACTTTGCATCAGTATTCACCAAAGGGAAGGACTTGGTGGATGATAAGTCTAGGGAAGGGAGTGTAGATAGTCTCGATCATGTTATTATCAAAAAGGTGTTGGGCGTCTTGCAAAGCATTAAGGTAGATAAATTCCCAGGGCCTGATGGGATCTACCCCAGAATACTGAGGGAGGAGGGAAGAAATTGCTGGGGCCTTGACAGAAATCTTTGCATCCTCATTGGCTACAGGTGAGGTCCCAGAGGACTGGAGAATAGCCAATGTTGTTCCTTTGTTTAAGAAGGGTAGCAAGGATAATCCAGGAAATTATAGGCCAGTGAGCCTTACGTCAGTGGTAGGAAATTATTAGAGATGATTCTTTGGGACAGGATTTACTCCCATTTGGAAACAAATGAACTTATTAGCGAGAGGCAGCATGGTTTTGTGAAGGGGAGGTCGTGTCACACTAATTTGATTGAGTTTTTTGAGGAAGTGACGAAGATGATTGATGAAGGAAGGGCAGTGGATGTTGTCTATATGGACTTCAGGAAAGCCTTTGACAAGGTCCCTCATGGCAGACTGGTACAAAAGGTGAAGTCACATGGGATCAGAGGTGAGCTGGCAAGATGGATACAGAACTGGCTTGGTCATAGAAGACAGAGGGTAGCAGTGGAAGGGTGCTTTTCTGAATGGAGGGCTGTGACTAGTGGTGTTCCGCAGGGATCAGTGCTGGGACCTTTGCTGTTTGTATCATATATAATGATTTGGAGGAAAATGTAACTGGTCTGATTAGTAAGTTTGCAGACAACACAAAGGTTGGTGGAGTTGCAGATAGTGATGAGGATTGTCAGAGGATACAGCAGGATATAGATCAGTTGGAGACTTGGGCGGAGAAATGGCAGATGGAGTTTAATCCGGACAAATGTGAGGTAATGCATTTTGGAAGATCAAATACAGGTGGGAAGTGTGCAGTAAATGGCAGACCCCTTAGGAGTATTGACAGGCAGAGAGATCTGGGCGCACAGGTCCACAGGTCACTGACAGTGGCAACGCAGGTGGATAAGGTCGTCAAGAAAGCATACGACATGCTTGCCTTCATCGGTCGGAGCACACAGTATAAAAATTGGCAAGTCATGCTGCAGCTGTACAGAACCTTAGTTAGGCCACACTTAGAATATTGCGTGCAATTCTGGTCGCCACACTACCAGAAGGACGTGGAGGCTTTGGAGAGAGTACAGAAGAGGTTTACCAGTATGTTGCCTGGTCTGGAGGGCATTAGCTATGAAGAGAGGTTGGATAAACTTGGATTGTTTTCACTGGAACGATGGAGGTGGAGGGGCGACATGATAGAGGTTTACAAAGTTATGAGTGGCATGGACAGAGTGGATAGTCAGAAGCTTTTTCCCAGGGTGGAAGAGTCAGTTACTAGGGGACATAAATTTAAGGTGCGAGGGGCAAAGTTTAGAGGGGATGTGCAAGGTAAGTTCTTTACACAGAGGGTGGTGAGTGCCTGGAACTTGCTGCCGGTGGAGGTGGTGGAAGCAGGTACGATAGCGACGTTTAAGAGGCATCTTGACAAATACATGAATAGGATGGGAATAGAGGGATACGGTCCCTGGAAGTGCAGAAGGTTTTAGTGTCGACAGGCATCAAGATCGGCGCAGACTTGGAGGGCCGAATGGCCTGTTCCTGCGCTGTACTGTTCTTTGTTCGAGAGTTTTGGCCAGTTAAACTGCTGTCTTATGCAAGTTTTGGTCTTTTGTATACCGGCATGTACAGCCACTGTAGTCTCGTGGGCCCTTAACATTTCTCTCCAGTACCTCTGCGGCACCATGAACTGGTGAACTACTGTCCAATCCTTGCTCTCAGGTCTGTCAGCAGAACTCCATTTCCTCATCAGTACCCAATTCTTTAAATAGTAGCAATCAGGGACTCCCTCTGCTTCAATTTCAGACTGCGCAGCCCGTGCTAATTCTCTCAATGCTGGGTCAGCTCGCTGAGCCTCAGCTAGGGAAGATTTATCTAACTCATTCCCTGGGTCTTCTAACTTTCCAAAGAAAATCTCAGATAGACAGATCTCATGGTCATCTGCCTGCAGTGCCAATTCAGACTCCCCTGGGGGAGCTGGTTTTATCATGGCCTGATTCATTATACATTCACAGAAACTGCAGGGGACTGTCGCCTGCGGTCTTTCACTACTGGGGGGGGGGGGGGGGCAATCACCTTCACCCCCGCCAGATTATTACCGAGGAGCAGGTCAACCCCATCAACAGACAAACTAGGGACAATCCCTACGGTCAACGGTCCCAAAACTAGGTTGCACTCCAGGTGCACCTGGTGTACAGGTACAGGCATACCCTGCCCTTCAATACCATTCACCACCATTCTGGTGTTCAATGCACTCTCTGGGGTGTAAGAGGGATCTGGTGGCCCGTGTCCCTGAGAATTACCGTGGGCTTGCTTGCTCCACTCAAGGGGTAAAGGGTTACTTTCCCTTCAGACACAAAACCCTGATAACTTTCAGGAATCCTATTAGATTTTTCTGCACTTGTAGTAGTAAGCCTCCTGGGTCTCACTCTTACTGCAGTTAAAGCCACAGCTTGTGCTGCAGTGCTTTCCATCAGGGTCCCTTCTTCACTGAGCAGGTGTGCCCTGATTAGCCCTATAAGTTTTCCCTTCAGTTTCCAGCAGTCAACTCTTACCTATCAATCTTCAAGTCTTTGGCTGGGGAGGAAACCAGAGCACCCGGCGGAAACTCACGCAGTCACAGGGAGAACTTGCAAACACCGCACAGGTAGTACCCAGAACTGAACCCGGGTTGCTGGAGCTGTGAGGCTGCGGTGCTAACCACTGCGCCACCCATGGTTAGAGGAGGACACCCTGTGTCCCCTGCTTTTCTTTCTCTCCCAGGTCTGCTTGGGTTCCTATCACCTTCCCACCCCTTGGTCCTTTTCGGATTTGTGGGGGTGACTAGGAAAGGTTCTCCCCTGGGAAACCGACTTATAAATTAAAGCAAACTCATCAGCCAGAACGGCCACTTGCTGGGGTCTCTGAACGGCTCCTCTATACAGGTCTTTATGGAGAGTGGGAGGGAGTGTTTAAATTCCTCTAACAGAATTACCTCTCTGAGATTCTCATAGCTGAGCTGTATTTTAAGAGCCCTCAGCCACTGAGCAAAAGCCAGCTGCTTACTTCTTCCAAACTCCAGATAAGTTTGATTAGCTTACTTCTTGAGGGTTCTAAACTTTTGGCGCTAGGCTTCGGGTACTAATTCATATGCCCCAAGGATAGCATTTTTTGTCAGTTCATAATTTGATGAGCTCTCATCTGGTAACAGGGAATAAACCTCATGGGCTTTTCGAGTTAGCCTGCTTTATAATAAGAGGCCAGGTCTCAGCTGGCTATTTTAGCTGCCTTGCCAGTTTCTCAAAAGACACAAAAAATTCTTTCACATCTTCCTCATTGAAGTGTGGGATTAGTTGAGATAGTTTTAACAATTCTGTACCCAGCCCTGAATTACTCTCGTCCATATTGGCCATGCTTTCACTGGGGTTACTCTGTCGCCCCATAGTTAAGTCAAGCCGCTTCAGCTCTCTTTCTTCGCATTCTTTCTGGAAGGTTCTTTCTCTCCTGCCTCTCTTTGTCTTCACGTTCCTTCTGGAAGGCTCTTTCTTTCTCCCTCCCTTCTAATTCAAGCTTCCTTTGTTTCAATTGTATCTTTGCTAACAATACCCTGTCGGAGTCTACTTCTAACCCTGTTTCTGCTTCTTCAGATTCAAGGAAAATAAGGTTGGCCACTACCTTAGGAGTTCAGACTTCCTAGCCTTGCCACGTACACTAATCCTGTACGGCTCAGCCAGTTTCCTCAGATCCTCCATAGACAGTGTTTTTAAACTTATCCCAAGTTACTTCGCCCTGGCTTGGGGAGTTACTAGCTTCAGTCACAGACATGTTAGCATTCAAGCGCACACACAACCACAAGAAAACCTATATTGAAACCTTGCTCTTTTTTGATTGGGAACAATTTGGCTTCCCACTTCCAATTTCTCTCGTCTGTCTGTGGGTAAAATCCAGGACGGTAGCCCCCAAATTTCTGTTACGACCAGGTGAGAAAGGGGTCTAGGGTGCCCTCTCAGCCTTCACCAGGTCTTACTGTAACAGGGGTTAATTTTAAACACATCATTTTTTTTTAGACCCCCAGTAAACCCTTGTTCACTAACTTCCAATTATAAGGCAAAGAAACTAGCCAAACAGGTTTTCTTTGGTTTAAAGAAAAAAAATGTTGAAACTTATTAAACAAATTCTAATTTGGTTAATGCCTACGGGTACACGACACACAGAAGAAATAAAGTGGAAAAGTTTGAGGCACTATCTGAAGAAGATTTTGGTTACTGTTCTTCGAGCTCACTGTAGAGTCCTTGATAGTAGGTAGGTCTTGCTTTTCATTGGGGCCCAGTAATCTTAAACCTTATTCGATGTAAGAGACTTTTCTCTCTTGAAGTTCATGTATCCTCAGTGGGTCCAAAGGCTTGTGAGAAAGAGATGGGAGCAGACAGGAGAGGTCTTCTCACTTCAGGAGCAAACAGTCTTTTTCACTCAAACTCTTTTACAATTCAGAAAAACCCAGGTTGCCAAGCAGGTTCGTCATGTGACTAGCTGGTCTGACCATGTCTGTTTGTGGATTCTCTCGTCTTAGCCGACCCTGGAATGTATCTTACACACAATACCTGGTTCTCAAAGTCCATTGCAGGTTAAATTGGAGCAGGGAATAGTCCTTTGTCCCTCCAAGTTAGTAAGCAAATGTTTTCCCAGCCAAGTGTCTGTTGATCTTTTTGTTTAACAAGTCCTTTCTTCACTCCAGTAACAGTTTAATATCAATGTTCATATGACAAAATTAATATGCCTCATTCTTGGCAGGTGGGGGTCTGCATGACACTACATAGAATGCACAGCACAATAACAGGCTATTCTGCTCAAATGGTACATGCCAGCATTTATGCTCCACACAAGCCTCCTCCCATCCACTCTTCATCAAACTCAGCATAACCTTCTACTCCTTTCTCCCTCATGTGTATCTAGCATCCCTTTGAATGCATCCATGATATTTGCTTCAACTTCTCCTTGTGGTGGCAACTTCCAAATTCTAACCACCCTCTGGGAAATAAGTTTTTCCTGAATTCCCTATTGGATTTATTCCATTTAGGGTCCCGAGTTCTCCCCACAAATGGGAACATCTTCTCTACATGCGCACTATCAAACTCTTTCACAGTCTTAAAGACCTCCATCAGGTCATCCCTCACCTAGAGAAAAAGCCCTTGCCTGTTTAGTCTTGCTAAAAAAAAAGTAATAATATTTACTTTACCTTAAAATACTGCCAGTCTTTATATACATTCATATTACAGTGTGTAATCATAACCGTTGAGCCATCAGGTCCTCTGGTCAAGCACTGGTCATACTGCATCAATTGATTGGCTTCATTGATTCGGAACAGCTGAAAAACAACATTCAGCTTGTGATGCTCCAAGTTTTGTTTCTTTATCATTACTATCACACTATGATCAAAACAACTTTGCATTTACAAGAGCGTTTCTTGGTTTCAGACATCAATAACTTACAAGGCCATTTAAAAAGAGTTTCTGAAAGTGCCAGATAAGCAAAAGGTTACACCGTGAATGTAAACTTATAGCAAAACAGTACTGTGGGGACATTTTCAATGGGATCTGAAGCAGGTTACAAGAAGGAGAACTACAATCCACTTTATACACAGGGCTCCGGTCTCCCAACTTATCCGGGTCCAGTTAGTCTATGCCTCCCAGCACTCCCCCAGCTATCCATCACCCAGCACTCCCCCAGCTATCCATCACCAAGCTGCTTTCAGATGAACCTGACTGAGAAAATGGTGCTGGTAACTGATGCAGAGTTGCAGGCTGACAGCAGTCTGGGGGGCCAGGGTGCACATTTTAACGCCAATTTGTAAGGTTGAGGTGGAGAGCAGAATAGCACCAGCCTGAATGGCAGGAGGTTAGAAGAAGAGTACCAGCTTAAACTAGGTTGGAGGCAAGAGTGCAAGGTTAAAGTGGAGGGGTCAGGGTGGGGGTGGGGTGGTGGTGTGGAGGGTGGCAGAGCAGGAAAAAAGAGGAAGCAGAGTTCCAGTATGAACTGAAAGGATTGGAGGAGGAGAGTGTGCATCTGTGAAAGGGCGGGGAGTTAGACTGACTACAGTGTCTTTGTAAACAAGGGCAATGGACTGGATGTGGGAGAATGGCATCAGTTGGCAGTGCCACACAAATATGGAAGAAAACTAGAATTAAAATAGCTGAGGCGATTTCTCATTGCACCTTTCAGGTGTACTTGAACCCATCTGGTTGACATATGTCCTTTAGGGAAGGAAATTTGCTGTCCTTACCTGGTATGGCCTACATGTGACTCCAGACCCACAGCAATGTGGCTGACTCTTTAATGCCCTCTGAAATTGCCTAGCAAGTCACTCAGTTGCATCAAACCACTACAAAGTCTAAGGAAAGGAATGAAACCGGATAGACCACTCAGCATCAACCTTGGCACCAGAAAAAACAATGGTAATCCCAGCCCTCGTGACACTGCAAAGTCCTCCTTACTACACCTGGGCGCCTGAGCCAAAATTGGGAGAACTGTCCCACAGACTAGTCAAGCAACAGCCTGACAGTCATACTCACGGAATCATACAATGCAGACAAAGCCCCAGACACCACCATTACCATCCCTGGGTATGCCCTGTCCCACCAGAGGTGGCGACACAGTGGTACACAGCCCTGGGAGCCCTCAACATTGACGCTGGACCCCATGAAGTGTCTTGGCATCAGATCAAACATGGGCAAAGAAACCTCTTGCCAATTACCACCTACTGCCTACCCCCACCCCTCCCCTCCCCCCGGCTGATGAATCAGTGCTTCTCCATTTTGAACACCAATTGGAAGAAGCACTGAGGGTTTCAAGGGCGCAGAATGTACTCTGGGTGGGGGACTTCAATGTCCATCACCAAGAGTGGCTCGGTAGCACCACTATTGACCGAACTGACACAGAGTCCTAAAGGAAACAGCTGTTGGGTCTGCGGCAGGTGGTGAAGGAACCGACAAGAAAAACCTACTTGACCTCGTCCTCACCAATCTACCTGTCGCAGATGCGTCTGTCCACTGGTAGGAGTGACCACTGCACAGTTTTGTGGAGACTATGTCCCTTTTTCACACTGAGGGTGCCCACCATCATGTTGTGTGACACTACAATATGCTAAATGGGATAGATTTCAAACAGATCTAGCAACTCAAAACTGGGCATCCATGAGGCGCTGAGGGCCAGCAGCAGCAGAATTGTATTCAACCATAATCTGTAACCTCATGGTCCGGCATATCCCCCACTCTACCATTACCATCAAGCAGGGAGACCAACCCTGGTTCAATGAAGAGTGCAGGAGGGCATGCCAGGAGCAACACCAGGCATACCTCAAAATGAGTTGTCAGCTTGGTGAAGCGACAACGCATGCCAAACAACGGAAACAGCATGCAAGAGACAGGGCTAAGTGTTCCCATAACCAACGGATCAGATCAAAGCTCTGCAGTCCTGCCACATCCAGTCGTGAATGGTGGTGGGCAATTAAACAACTAACAGGAGGAGGAGGCTCTGCAAACATCCCCATCCTCAACCATGGGGAAGCCAGCACATCAGTGCAAAAGACCAGGCTGAATAATTTGCATCCACCTTCAGCCAGAAGTGCTGAGTGGATGATCCATCTCGACCTCCTCTTGAGGTCCCCAGCATCACAGATGCCAGTCCAGCCAATCCAATACATTCCACGCGACATCAAGAAATGGCTGAAGGCAGTCAATACTACAAAGGCTATGGGCCCTGACAACATTCTGGCAATAGTACTGAAGACTTGTGCTCCAAAACTAGCAGTGCCCCTAGCCAAACTGTTCCGGTACAGCTACAACACTGGCATCTACCTGGCAATGCGGAAAATTGCCCAGGTACGTCCTGTGCACAAAAAAAAAAGGACAAATCCAACCCGGCCAATTACCGTCCTATCAGTCTACTCCTGATCAGCAGCAAAGTGATGGAAGGTGTTGTCGACACTGCTATCAAGCAGCATTTGCTCCGCAATAACCTGCTCACGGGCGCTCAGTTTCGGTTCCTCCAGAGCCACTCAGCTCCTGACCTCATTACAGCCTTAGTCCAAACATGGACAAAGGATCTGAACGCCAGAAATGAGGTGAGAGTGACTACCCTTGACATCAAGGCAGCATTTGACCAAGTATGGCATTAAGGAGCCCTAGCAAAACTGGAGTCAATGGGAATCAGGGGGAAAACTCTCTGCTGATTGGAGTCATACCTAGCACAAAGGAAGATGGTTGTGGTTGTTGGAGGTCAATCAACTCAGTCCCAGGACATTACTGCAGGAGTTCCTCAGGGTAGTGTCCTCGGCCCAACCATCTTCAGTTGCTTTATCAATGACCTTCCCTCCATCATAAGGACAGAAGTGGGGATGTTCGCTGATGATTGCACAATGTTCAGCACCATTCGCGACTCCTCAGATACTGAAGCAGCCCATGTCTATATGCAGCAAGACCTGGACAACATCCAGGCTTGGGCTGATAAGTGGCAAGTAACATTCATGCCACACAAGTGCCAGACAATGACCATCTCAAGCAAGAGAGAATCTAACCATCTCTCCTTGACATTCAATGGCATTACCATTGCTGAATCCTACACGATCAACATCCTGGGGATTACCATTTACCAGAAACTCAACTTTACCAACCACATAAATGCTATGGCTACAAGAGCAGGTCAAAGGCTAGGAATTCTGCGGTGAGTAACTCACCTCCCAAATGCCTGACCACTATCTACAAGGCACAAGTCAGGAGCGTGGTGGAATACTCTCCACTTGCCTGGATGAGTGCAGCTCCAACAACACTCAAGAAGCTCGACATCATCCAGGACAAAGCAGCCCGCTTAACTGGCACCCCATCCACCACCTTCAACATTCACTCCCTTCCCCACCGATGCACCGTGGCAGCACTGTGTACCATATACAGGATTCACTGCAGCAATTCACCAAGGCTCCTTTGACAGCACGTTCCAAACCTGCAATCTCTACTACCAAGAAAGACAAGGTTAGCAAATGCGTGAGAACACCACCACCTGTAAGTTCCCCTCCAAGCCACACATCACCGCAGCCTCACAGCTCCAGCGACCTGGGTTCAATTCTGGGTACTGCCTGTGTGGAGTTTGCAAGTTCTCCCTGTGTCTGCGTGGGTTTTCTCCGGGTGCTCCGGTTTCCTCCCACAAGCCAAAAGACTTGCCCCTAGTATAGGTAGGCGGTAGGGAAATATAGGGATAGGTGGGGATGTGGTAGGAATATGGGATTAGTGTAGGATTAGTATATATGTGTGGTTGATAGTCGGCACAAACTCGGTGGGCCGAAGGGCCTGTTTCAGTGCTGTATCTCTAAACTAAACTAAACTAAACATCATCCTGACTTGGAACTATATTGCCATTCCTTCACTGTCACGGGGTCAAAATCCTGGAACTCCCATCGTAACAGCACTGTGGGTGTACCTACACCCCAAGGACTGAAGCAGTTTAAGGAGGCAGCTCATTGCCACCTTCTCAGGGGCAATTAGGGATTGGCAATAAATGCTGGCCTAGCGAGCAACGCACACATGCCCCTGAATTAAAAAAAGTTTTCTTCATATTTATCATGTGGTCTTCTTCTGTCAGTACAGCTGCAGAATCAAAATCTAACACTGAACTTTTCATTCAACTGGAGAACTTTTAACGATTCAGGAGTTGGGTGATCTCCCACCTCTTTTTAAAAAAAGAGAATACTGTGTGCTATATGTAGTTTTTTAAAAAATCATTCATGGGATGTGGCCTTCGCTGGCAAGGCCAGAATTTATTGCACATCCCAGTCAACACTAATGTGGGTCTGAAGTCATATATAGTTTCGATTAGGTAAGGGATGGCAGATCTCCTTCGCTAAAGCACATTAGTGAACAATTTGGGTTTTTAGAACAATCCTGTAGTTATGCTATCACTGATAGCAGCTTTTATTCCAGATTTAGTTATTACCTGAATTTAAATTCCTCAGTAGCCATGGTGGGAATTGAACATATGTCTCCAGATCATTAGTCCAGGCCTCTCGATTGCTAGTCCAGTAACATAACCACTATGCTACTGTTCCCTAATGAGAATAATGATTTACTGACTCATGATCCACCTGCATTTAACTAACCTGAACACACCAAATCATCTTGTACGTTGAACAGTGTTTTTCAGGCATTCATTCACCTTCTTGGCTCACTAAATCTCAAGCAAAGGCAAATGCCAAATTTACCAGCTCTGGCGTATCCTTTACTAAATTTATAGGCATTCTATTTATCAATGCATGATGCATTCATTATGCTGAAATTCATACCGTATTACTAGTCATTTTGAAACTGGCAAAAGGGTTACCTGATTCCCTCCCATTCTGTGGCAAGGACCCAGCTCGACAAACCCACCGTTGGTATGGCCCATGCTGTCTATGCAGTAATCAGATTCATATCCTCTAATCTGAAATAAAAGACGAAAGGTCCATAAAGATGGTGCAGTAAATGGCAAGCAACCATTGAACAATCTCTAGAATAAGGCCCCACAAAATTGCCTTATGCTTAAGGATTTGAGCAAACATCACTAAGTATTGTTCCATATTTTGGAACCAGTACAATTTTGGGTTATTTCACAAGATTCTAAGTCACAGTTTAAAAACACTTATAGCAGGTTCTCAGTGTCGATTTGGGCTGCAAAATCAGATATTCACAGCAGAGGTTCTGGGGTACCCCTCCCAATGTTCTCTCAAAACCCTTCCTGTCTTGATCCTGAAGATGGCAAACTCATACTGAGATATGGTCGCAGTAGCTTCCAGAATTCTCACACAAATAGTCATTAGTCACATGGGAGACTACAGCATAAATGTAGTCAGATTGCTTTAGTATAGGTATCATTGCCAATTCAATCCTGTTCTCAACTGCTGGTTCACTCTCAATATGCTTGTCATTTCCCGATATGGGCGAGGCCAATTAAAGCACTAAGACTGGTGCCCTGGCCTAGATGTTCCTGCAAACCAAATCTGGCTTCTTCACTTTTAATCTGAACATACAACAAACTGTAAATTCTGTACCAGTGCCAGTACTGTGGCTAATCAGCGATAAAATCTGCATTGTCGCAATAAGGTTGCAGACAGCAGTGACCTTTTTTTCAGAACTCTTCTTGGGAAATAGTGCTCAACATCACTGGGGGGAATAAAAATTCATGATTTAATCTTGTTTGAATAGTAATTTTACCTCTCCCCATTCTACATTTTTAGCTGGTAGTGGGTAATGGTTTGGAATGTCATAAGCTATTTCTTCCATGAACCATTTAAAACTCCTGCAGTTGTGTTCTTCACGGAACTTCGTCAGCTCAGATATATCTCCATAAGCCATGGCTTTTGTTTCTGGACGGCTTGCATAAAAATAGTCGGCATATTCGTCCCACCAGACTTCTACAACACGGACATAATTCTGTAAAGAATAATGTTGATAAAATCATTTCATGACTAGCACATGAGATCCAAAGGGGAAAAACTACTTAAAGGCCTCTAAAAATGAATCAATATGAGGCAAAATAACTTTGCTTAAAATCTGCCCATTATGAAAACAAAAACCACATTATAAAAATTTTAACTTCTTCAGACAACATTCAAGATGGAAACACCAAGGCTCCAAGATTTTTTAAAAATTCATTCATGGGGTGTGGGCGTCACTGGCTATGGCAGCATTTATTGCCCATCCCTAATTGCGCTTGAGAAGGTGGTGGTGAGCTGCCTTCTTGAATCGCTGCGGTCCGTGTGGGGAAGGTACACCCACAGTGCTGTTAGGAAGGGAGTTCCAGGATTTTGACCCAGCAACAGTGAAGGAAAGGCAATATAGTTCCAAGTCAGGATGGTGTGTGACTTGGAGGGGAACTTGCAGGTGGTGATGTTCCCATGCATCTGCTGCTCTTGCCCTTCAAGGTGGTAGAGGTCGCGGGTTTGGAAGGTGCTGTCCAAGCAGCCTTGGTGCATTGCTGCAATGCATCTTGTAGATGGTACACACTGCTACCACTGTGCGTCGGTGGTGGAGGGAGTGAATGTTTGTGCATGGTGTGCCAACCAAGCGGGCTGCTTTGTTCTGGATGGTGTCAAGCTTCTTGAGTGTTGTTGGAGCTGCACCCATCCAGGCAAGTGGAGAGTATTCCATCACACTCCAGATATGCCATAGTCAGAGAGTCATTGAGTTATACAGCACTGAAACAGGCCCTTCGGCCCACAGTGTCTGTACCGGCCATCCAGCACTCAACTATTCTAATCCCATATTCCTGCACTTGGCCCGTAGCCTTGTATGCTATGGCATTTCAAGTGCTCATCTAAATCCTTCTTAAATGTTGTGAGGGGCCCTGCCTCCACCACCTCTTCAGGCAGTGCGTTCCAGATTCCAACCATCCTCTGGGTAAAATTTTTTTTCCTCAAATCCCCTCTAAACCTCCTACCCTAAATCTATGCCGCCTGGTTCTTGACCCCTCCGCTAAGGGAAAAAATTTCTATCTAACCTATCAATGCCCCTCAGAATCTTGTACACCTCAATCATGTCCCCCCTCAGCCTTCTCAGCTCCAAGGAAAACAACCCTAGCCTTTTCAGTCTCTCTTCATAGCTGAAATGCTCCAGCCCAGGCAACATCCTGGTGAATCTCCTCTGCACCCTCTCCAGCACAATCACATCCGTCCTATAGTGTGGTGACCAAAACTGTACACAGTATTCCAGCTGTGGCCTAACTAGCATTTTATACAGCTCCAACATAACCTCCCTGCTCTTGTATTCTATGCCTCGGCTAATAAAGGCAAGTAACCCATATGCCTTCCTAACCACCTTATCTACCTGTGGTGCTGCCTTCAGTGATCTATGGACAAGTATACCAAGGTCCCTCTGACCTTCTGTACTTCCTTGGGTCCTACCATCCATTGTATATTCCCTTGCCTTGTTAGTCCTCCTAAAATGCATCACCTCACACTTCTCAGGATTAAATTCCATTTGCCACTGCTCCGCCCATCTTACCAACCCATCTATATCTCCCTGTAATCTAAGGCTTTCCTCCTCACTATTTACAACACCACCAATTTTCCTGTAATCTGTGAACTTACTGATCATACCTCCTATATTCACGTCTAAATCATTAATGTACACTACAAACAGCAAGGTCCCAGCACCCATCCCTGTGGTACACCACTGGTCACAGGCTTCTACTCGCAAAAAGAGCCCTCGACCATTACCCTCTGCCTCCTGCCACTAAGTCAACTTTGGATCCAATTTGCCAAATTGCCCTGGATCCCATGGGCTCTTATCTTCTTAACCAATCTCCCATGCGGGACCTTATCAAAGCCTTACTGAAGTCCATGTATATTACGTCTACTGCTTTACCCCCATCTACACATCTAGTCACTGACTTGAAAAATTCAATCAAGTTAGTTAGACACGATCTCCCCCTGACAAAGCCATGCTGACTATCCCTGATTAATCCCTGCCTCTCCAAGTGGAGATTAATCCTGTACTAGCTAAATACTTCCTCCCTTTCAATGCTAATATGTTCAAGTATATCACAATCCCCCTCCTTGATCTCTACACCTACATCGTCCTTCTCCACAGTGAATACCGATGAAAAATAATCATTTAAAACCTCACCTATGTCCTCCACTCCATGCAAAGATTGCTATGTTGGTCCCTACTCTTTCCCTGATTATCCTCTTACCCTTAATATACTTATAAAATGCCTTAGGATTTTCCTTTATCTTGCCCACCAGTGTTTTTTCATGTCCCCTCTTCGCTCTCCTAATTACTTTTTTAAGTGCCACCCTACACTTTCTATACTCCTCTAGTGCCTCCGCTGTTTTCAGCGCTTGGGATCTGCCATAAGCCTCCTTTTTTTTTCCTGATCCAATCCTCTATATCCCTTGACATCCAGGGTTCCCTGGACTTGTTGGGCCTGTCCTTCACCTTAACTGGTACATGTTGGCTCTGAACTCTCACAATTTCCTCTTTGAATGACTCCCACTGATGTGATGTAGACTTTCCTACAAGTAGCTGCTCTTAGTCCACTTTGGCCAGATTCTGTTTTATCATATTGAAATTGGCCTTCCTCCATTCATTACCTTTATTTCCGGCCCATCTTTGTCCTTTTCCATAACTACCTTAAATCTTAGAGTTATGGTCACTGTCTCCGAAATGCTCCCCAACTGACACTTCTACCACTTGTTCAGCCTCATTCCCTAGGGTTAGGTCCATTACTGCCCCTTCTCTTGTAGGACTTTCTATGTACTGGCTCAAAAAGCTCTCCTGTATGCATTTTAAGAATTCTGCCCCCTTTAGGCCTTTTATACTGACTATCCCAGTTGATATTAGGGAAGTTGAAATCCCCTACTATTATTATCCTATTATTTTTACACCTTTCTGAGATTTGCCTACATATCTGCTCCTCTATCTCTTCCTGAGTGTTTGGAGGCCTGTAGTACATGCCCAGCCAAGTGATTTCCCCCCTTTTGTTGTTAAATTCTACCCAAATGGCCTCATTTAAGGAACTTGCTAAGATATCATCCCTCCTTACTGCAGTAATTGACTCCTTGATCAACAGTGCAATGCCACCTCCTCTTTTATCCCCTCCCCTGTTGCGCCTGAAGATTCTATACCCTGGAATATTGAGCTGCCAGTCCTGTCCCTCCCTCAATCATGTCTCTGTGATAGCAATATCATAATCCCATGTGTTAATCAATGCCCTCAATTCATCTGCCTTACTAGTAAGACTCCTTGAATTGAAATAGATGCAATCCAGCCTTGCATTTTTCACTTGTGCCTTACCAGGTCTATATTTGCTCTGCCTTCCAGACTGACTCAGTTTCTCTTCCATATTACCCCCTACTGTACCTCCACTCTATATCCCATCCTCCTGCCAAATTAGTTTAACCCCCCCCAAAAGCACTAGCAAACCTCCCAGCAAGGATGCTTGTCCCATTCCAGTTCAGGTGCAACCCGTCTAACTTGTACAGGTCCCACCTTTGCCAGAAACAGACCGTGATCCAGGAAACTAAAGCCCTCCCTTCTGCACCATATCCTCAGCCACACATTCATCTGCTCTATCCTCCTACTTCTAAACTCACTAGCACGTGACACCAAGAGTAATCCAGAGATTACAACCTTAGAGGTCCTGCTTTTTAATCTGCTACCTAGCTCCCTAAATTCTTGTTGCAGGACCTCATCTCTTTTTCTACCTATGTCGTTGGTACCAATGTGTACCACGACCTCTGGCTGCTCACCCTTCAGAACATCCTGCAGCTGCTCCGTGACATCCTTGACCCTAGCACCAGAGCAGCAACATACCATCCTGGAGTCACGTTTGCAGCCACAGAAACGCCTATCGGTACCTTATGATAGAATCCCCTAACACTACAGCTCTTCCACTCCTTTTTCCTCCCATGCCGTGCAGCAGAGCCATCCTTGGTGCCATGGACCTGGCTGTTGCTGCTTTCTCTTGGGAGGCCATTCCCCCCAACAGTATCCAAAGCGGTATAACTGTTTGAGAGGGGGATGGCCACAGGGGACTCCTGCCTGCGCCTAATACTCCGCCTGGTGGTCACCCATCCCTTTTCTGCCCGTGCGGCCATTACCTGCGGTAAACATGCTATCCATGATGTTCTCAGCATCACGGATGCTCCACAGTGAATCCACCCGCAGCTCTAGCTCCGTAATGCGGGTAGTCGGTAGCTGCAGATGGATGCACCTCCTGCACACCTGGTTGTCAGGGACACTGGAAGCGTCCCTGATTTCCCACATAGCACAGGAGGAGCATACCACGGGTGCGAGCTCTCCTGCCATGACTTACCTTTAAATTAATTCATTACTCCCTTTAAAAATTACTAATTACATTAGGGGCCTTGTTCTACTCCAAACACTACCCAGTACAATCTAAAGTCCTTAACAAATTATACTAATTAAAAAAAAACACACTTTAGTAGTACTCACCTTATCACTTGAGCTTTCTTTAAAAAAAAACTTTCCCCCTTTTTTAAGCTATTTAAATGCGCTAACAGCTGTTACTTACCCAACCAATCACCTTGCAGAATTCCGGTGATATCACTAAGTTTTGTTTTCCCTCTTTCGAGTCTCAGCTCACGCCGAGAGACACAGGGAGCGAGAGAGAACCTGCTGCCGCTCCGGATCAGCTTCCTCGCAGGTCCGCCAGCCGCCGCTCCGCTCTGCTCCCATGTGAGAGAGAAGCTCTACATTAATGTGTGGTGGAACTAGTGTTCTCTTTCAGATCCACAGACTGTAGAATGAAAGACTGATCTCCTGAGCAAAATGAAATTCCAAGGCAATTTTGGAATTAATGTTTCCTCTTATTTTACTTGGTTGTGCGTGGCCTGCCTGTTACACTGTGTGGTCCCTTCAGGAGTGCTGCACAACTGTCCAATATGCATCTTAAAAGGGAAAGTTAGTTGTTTGTGACAAAAACAGAAAATGTTGGAAATACTCAGCAGGTCAGGCAGCATTTGTGGACAGAAAAAAACAGAGTTAATGTTTTAGGTCTGTGACTTTTTTTCAGAACTGGTAAAAGTTAGAAATGTAATAGGTTTTGAGCAAGTGAAGGGGGGCGGGGGGCTGCGCGCAGGAGGCAGGTCAGAAGAATGACAGGGAAGATCTCTGATTGGGTGGAGGTCAGGACAGGTTAAATAATAAAAGAATGCATGGTACAAAGCTAAGGGAGAGGTAATGGGACAAGTAAAGAAACAATTGAGAGTCTGGATGAGGAGTCAGGATAGCAGCTGACCAAACACAAAGTAAAGAAACAAGGGGGGAGAAAAAAAACCATGAACCAGCGGGAAAAAAAACACGAAAAAAGAAAACAATTGGGGACAGAGGTTATGATCTAAAATTATTTAACTCAATGTTCAGTCTGGAAGGCTGCAAAGTGCCTAGTCGAAAGATGAGGGGCTGTTTCTCGAGCTTGCGCTGAGCTTCATAGGAAGACTGTAGCAGGTCAAGGACAGAAAGGTTAGAATGGGAGCAAGGTGGAGAGTTGAAATGACAAGCAACAGGAAGCTTGGAGTCATGCCTGTAGACTGAATGGAGGCGTTCTGCTAAGCAGTCACCCAGTCTGCGTTGAGACTCCGCTATGTAGAGGAAACCACATTGTGAGCAGCGAATACAGTATTCTAAATTGAAGGTTCCATTAGATTGGAAAATAGTGCATGTAACTCCTTTATTCAAAAAGGGAGGGAGACAGAAATCAGGAAGGCTAGTTAGCTTAACATCTGTTTTAGGGAAAATGTTGGAAGCTATTATTAAAGACATTATAGCAGGGCACTTAGAAAAATTCAAGGTAATCAGGCAGTCAACATGGTTTTGTGAAAGGGAAATCATGTTTAACCAATTTATTGGAGTTCTTTGAAGAAGTAACATGTGCTGGATAAAGGGGAACTGGTGGATGTACTGTACTTAGATTTCCAGAAGGCATTTGACAAGGTACCACAAAGGTTATTGCAAAAAAAAAGCTCATGGTGTAGGGGGTAACATATTGACATGGATAGAAGACTGGCTAGCTAACAGGAAATAGACAGTAGGCATAAATGGGTCATTTTCTGGTTAACAAGATTTAACAAGTGGTGTGCCGCAGGGATCAGTGTTGGGACCTCAACTTTTAACAACTTATATAAATGACTTTGATGAAGGGACCGAAGGTATGATTGCTAAATTTGCTGATGACATAAAGATAGGTAGGAAAGTAAGTTGTGAAGAGGACATAAGGCGGCTACAAAGGGATATAGATAGGTTAAGTGAGTAGGCAAAGATTTGGCAAATGGAGTATAATGTGGGAAAATGTGAAATTTTGGCAGGAAGAATAAAAGAGCATATTATATAAATGGCGAGAGATTGCAGAGCTCCGAGATGCAGAGGGATCTAGGTGTTCTAGTGCATGAACCACAAAAGGTTAGTATGCAGGTTCAGCAAGTAATTAGGAAAGCTAATAGAATGTTATCATTTATTGCAAAGGGAAATGAATACAAAAGTAGGGAGGTTATGCTTCAATTATACAGGGCATTGGTGAGACCACATCTGGAGTACTGTGTACAGTATTGGTCTCCTTATTTAAGGATGTAAATGCATTGGAAGCAGTTCGAAGGCTTACTAGACTAATACCTGGAATGGGCAGGTTGTCTTAGGAGGAAAGGTTGAACAGGCTAGGCTTGTATCTGCTGGAGTTTAGAAGAGTAAGAGGCGACTTGATTGAAACATATAAGATCCTGAGGGGTCTTGACACGGTGGATGTGGAAAGGATGCTTTCACTTGTGGGAGAATCTAGAACTAGGGGCCACTGTTTAAAAATAAAGGGTCGCCCATTTAAGACAGTGATGAGAAATTTTTTCTCTCAGAGGGTCATGAGTCTTTGGAACTCTCTTCCTCAAAAGGCAGTGGAAGCACAGTCTTTAAATATTTTCAAGGCAGAGGTAGACAGATTCTTGATAAGGAAGGGGGTAGGCAGGAACGTGGAGTTGAGGTTACAATCAGTTCTGCCATGATATTACTGAATGGCAGTACAGACTCGAGGGGCCGAGTGGCCTACTCCTGCTCCTAATTCGTATGTTGGCATGTTTGTAAGTACAAGTAAAGTGCTATTTCACTTGGAAGGAGTGTTTGGGGCCCTGGTGAGAAGAAAGGAGGCAAAAGGGCAGGTGTTGCATCTCCTGTGCTTGCATGGAAAGATGCTGTAGGAGAGGCAGGGAAAATGTTGGGGGTGACTGAGGACTGGACCAGGGTGTCACGGAGGGAACGGTCCCTTTCAAATGCTGAAAAGGGAGGGGAAGATGGGTTTGGTGGTGGTATCATGCTGGAGGTGGCGGAAATGGCGAAAGATGATCCATTGAATATAGAGGCTGCTGGCGTGGAAGAGGACCGGGGAACCCGATCATGTTTCTGGGAGGGAGGGGAAGGGGTGAGATTAGAAGCACAGGAAATAGATCAGACACAGTTGAAGTCCCTGTGGGCAGAATCCTCAGTTGAGGAAAAAGGAAGACATATTATAAGAACGAGTATGGAAGGGTGCACCGTCTGATCAGATGTGACAGAGAATCTGGGAGAATGGAACAGAGTCCTTGCAGGAAGTGCGGTGTGAGAAAGTGTAGTCCAGGTAATTGTGTGAGTCAGCGGGCTGATAGGCTATCAATCAGTATTCACTATCCACAGAAATGGAGACAGTGAAGTCGAGGAAGGGAAGGGAAGAGTCAGAGATGGAGCATGAGAAGGTGAGAGAAGGGTGGAACTTGGAAACAAGTCAATGACATTTTCCAGTTCAGATGAGAGCAGGAATGGAACAAGGAATGTTCCACATATTGCACAAAAAGGTAGGCATAACTAGGACCCATGTGGGTACGCATAGCAACACCTTTTATTTGGAGGAAGTGAGTGGAGCTGAAGTAGAAGTTGTTCAGTATGAGAACAAGTTTAGTCAGGCGGAGGAGGGTGGTGGTGGATGGGGGCTGGTTGGGCCTCCGTTCAAGAAAGAAGTGGAGAGCTCTCAGACCTCCCTGGTGGCGGATGGAGGTGTAGAGGGATTGGACGTCCATGGTGAATAGAAGACGGTGAGGGCCAGAAAATTTCTCCTGCCCGCCACCCTATCACAGACCTTCCCCCTTTGTTCTTCTTTCCCTCCCCACCTTTTCAGTTGCTCAAAACCGATTACATTTCTAACTTTTGCCAGTTCTGATGAAAGGTCACAGAACTGAAATGTTAACACTGTTTTTTTTCCCCCACACAGATGCTGCCTGACCTGCTGAGCATTTACAGTATTTCCTGTTTTTATTTCAGATTTCTGCAGTATTGTGCTTTTGTGTTAGTTGTTTGTGGCCTGTTTGGTGCACTGCACAGTACATTCCAGGTTGCCTGCGGCTGCACACCTGCGCAGCTTACATTTCTTCATTGAAGATGATGGTCACCCCATGAGTTGGTAACTGATCATGATCCATCTAATCAATAGCAATGCTAGAAGCAAGAGTGGTATTCCAATAATTCACTCAAAGGAAGCACCAGAGATGTAGCACCCAAACCATTACCAAATATTTGAAAGAATGTTAGGTGTTTGTTCTAGCAATTGGTCAGACTAATGGATACTTGTCTAATTTTTGCCATAATGGATTAAATGTTACCATCAGAGGTTGGTGTGGAACTACTGCCAGATCTTCCAGATGTTTGTATGATGCAGCTCATTAAAACAAAACAAAACAATTCATTTTATTAATAAAAATGGAACACAAGACATGTACGTTTGTCTGTCTTCTGCAACACAGCTTTATCTAATATGATGAGTCATAGCCATAGGGCTGAACTTTCTCAACCCTATGGCGATGGGTCGGGAGGCAGGAGTTGGAATGTTGTGATGAAAGGCATTGGAATGAAAGTCCTTGGTCTTTTACATTGCAACCAGATATTCCAAGGGGTGGCTGGCATAGCCAGAGTACCTCATGCTCAAACGCAGCAGGAAGGTAATCAAGCCTGTCTGCGGGTCATTGTTGCATTAAGTTGGTCACCAATACCATCTTCAAGATGGTTTTTGTATCAACCTGGACAGTCAAGCTGAGAGGGCCATAATGTTCGGGGCCATCGCTGGTTTATCTCAGATGCAGGGCGTGATTGACTGCATGCATGTGGCCATCAAGGATCCCACAGACCATGCTGAGCCTTCATCAACAGGAAGGGCTTCCACTTGATAAATGTACAAGTGGTCTACAACCACTGCAAACAGATCCAGCAGACGTATGCATGGTTCCAGGGAAGCAGCCATATTAAGGCAATCTTAGATGCCAGAACTTTTCAGGCTCCCCACGCATATTCAAGGATGGACACTGGGTGACAGGGTTACCCACTGAAGACGGGGCTATTGATGCCTGTGAGGAACCCAAGAACTGATGCACAGGAGAGGTACAACACCTGCCACGGGACAATTCAAGCAACCACTGAGCAGGCCATAGGGCTTCTGAAGATGATGTTCAGATGTCTCAAACGATCCGGTATATCCCAGAAAGAGTGTCGCTTATCATGGTGCTGTGTTGTGCTCTGCACAACCTGGCACTAGAGGGGAGAGCTTTGAACAATGGCTACGTTGCCTCCAGCGACGATGTGAATATGGAGGATGATGATGATGATCAGGCGCTGCACGCAGAACAACCTCAGGGACCACAGACAAGGCAAAATGAGATACGTGCAAGACAGGCTCAGGACGCGCTAATACAGGCATGTTTCAGATGATCCTTATTAACAGATCCATGAAACCCAATAAAGCGAGAGCATTCTGCAGACCTGTTGTGGTTTCCTTCCTTGCCCTTACCATTTACCTGCACCCAGCAAGAAACTGCGGCATGGGGAATGCATCAACCTCACATGGTGTGGCCCCTCTCATCACACCCTTTGATGGAGCTTGGGTACTGCTGAAGAGCCAATGACCTGCAGGAACTGGAAATATTACTGTTGCTTTGCCTTATTCCACATTTATTGGAGAACGAGATTGCAAGGAAACATGCTTTATCAAAATATTCACCCTTGAACTAAGAGTGAAGCTGGGCGCTAGGTGTTCTTCTTAAATCTCTTAGGTGTGCTTCTACGTGTGCTCCTCCTATGCTGTCAGCTCCAGGAGCATCCTTGGTCATCGCGGCTACATGAAGTCACTGGTGTCACCGACAGCGGGACTGAGGAGCCGCTAACCACACCAGGAGCGGCCTGAGAGGAGACCCCAGATGCATTAGATAGCAGCTCCTCTTCCTTTTCAGAGCATACTTGCATCTCCCTGCTTACCTGAGGAGATCGAGGACCTGGTGTTGAGTCAAGGCATCTTGCCCCCTCCCCTCGCCCAGCCATTGCTGCACAAAGCTCATGGAAGAGGCGATGGCATGCATGTCTACGGACATCTCCTGCATCCACTGAATAGTCTGCTGGATACAGCTCTCCACAAGGGTCACCAATCTCTCAATGGCGAAAGCCAAATGCGCACATGCCAGAGACATGGTGGCGCTCTTGGCCTGGATCATAACCTCTGGAAACGCCATCAGATGTTCACATACCTCAGGCTGCAGCTCCAGCATTTGCCACCTTACTGATGGTTCCAGAGGCATGTCATCAGCCTGAGGCTCACTCAGCATTGGCCCAGCCTCCGACAGTCCTCCGAGTGTCAGTGGCTTCGGCTGTCATAGCCTCCATCAGCTGCTCGTGCACGTCTGTGCTATGCTCACCAGGTTGTCACCCCAATTCTCCGTGCCAACGGATATCCACTGATGTGAGAGTATCTGCACTGGTGGAGCGTATAGAGGAATGATGTGGTGGAACACTCTCCGAGGTCCCCTCCTCCTCCCCAGAGGTCGACATTTGTCTCCCAGTCATTGAAGCTGTTTGGTCTCGGCTTTGGCTGGAGTGAGAGAGAAGATTAATTAGATGCTTACGTGCACATTCCATCACATCCTTCTTTCTGCCATTCCTCCAAACAGCCATCTTCCAAGGACTTCAATAGGTACTGCCTTATTAGGAGGAATGATTTGAGTGTGTGCTGGCAGCCCTTTAACTATGGTGCCAGCACTTCCAGTGGCGTGACTTCATGCTGCCCAAGTGTATGGCTCCCCCGCATTTTTCCGTTAATTGTCCAGCTGCCAGTGAATCACGTGCAACTGCACATCCAGCTTACTGTCCCAGTGCCGGAACCTCGGGGTTGGCCACAAAATCATTACGGCACAGAAGGAGGCCATTCGACTCATCAAGTCCATGCCAGCTCTCCGTGGAGCAAACCAGTCAGTCCTATTCCCCTGCTCTATCCCCATAGCCTTGCAAGTTTATTTCCCACAAGTGCCCATACAATTTCCTTTTGAAATAATTTATAGTCTCCACTTACATTACCCTCATAGGCGAAGAGTTTCAGGTCATTACCACTTGTGCCTAAAAAGTTCTTCCTCACATCCCCCCTGCATCTCTTACCCAAACCTTAAATCTGTGTCTCCTAGTCCTTGTACCATCAGCTAATGGAAGAGTTTTACTTTGTCTACTTCATCTAAACCTGTCATAATCTTGTACATCTCTATCAAATCTCCCCACAATCTCCTTTGCTCCAAGGACAATAACCCCAGGTTCTCCAACCTAACCTTGTAGCTAAAATCTCTCATCCCTGGAACCAGCTGGTAAATCTCCTCTGCACCCACTCAATGACCCTCACATCCTAAAGGGTGGTGACCAGAACGGGATGCAATAATCTAGTTGCGGCCTTACCAGCATATCAGCATAACCTGCTTTTATACTCAATACCCCGATGTTGAAGCATAAGATCCCATTATGCATTGCTAACTACTTTCTCAATATGTCATAGAGTCATAGAGAGATACAGCACTGCAACAGGCCCTTCGGCCCACCGAGTCTGTGCCGACCATCAACCACCCATTTCTACTAATCCTACATTAATCCCATTTCCCTCTCTCATACCCACCTTCCCTCAATTCCCCTACCACCTACCTACACTAGGGGCAATTTACAATGGCCAATTTACCTGTCAACCTGCAAGTCTTTGGCACGTGGGAGGAAACTGGAGCACCCGGAGGAAACCCATGCGGTCACAGGCAGAACTTGCAAACTCCGCACAGGCAGTACCCAGAACCGAATCCGGGTCGCTGGAGCTGTGAGGTTGCGGTGCTAACCACTGCGCCATGTCCTGCCACCTTCAAAGATCTATGCACATGCAGCCCCAGGTCTCCCTGTCCCTGCACATTCCTTAGAACTGTGCCATTAAATCTATTTTGCCTCTCCCTAGCCCTTCTGTTAATATGCATCACCTCATACTTCTCCGTATTAAATTTCATCTGCTACTTGTCTGCCCAGTCTGCTAGTCTATCTATGTCCTGTTGCAGTCGATTGGTATCATCCTCACTGTTCACTGCACCTCCAAGTTACAGAGGAACATAGGAAGATAGTAACAGGAGTAGGCCATTCAGCCCCTCGAGCCTGTCCCGCCATTCAATGAGATCATGGCTGATCTGCGGCCTAACTCCATATACCTACCTTTGGCCCATTTCCCTTAATAACTTTGCTTAACAAAAATCTATCTATCTCAGATTTAAAATTAACAACTGATCTAGCTTCAACTGCTGTTTGTGGGAGTGAGTTCCAAACCTCTATCACCCTTTGCATGAAGAAATGCTTCCTAACATCTTTTCTGAACGGTCTGGTCCTAATTTTTAGACTATACCTCCTAGTTTTAGAATCTCCAACCAGTGGAAATAGTTTATCTAGCCTGTCTTTTCCTGTTAATATCTTGAAGATGTTGGGTATCATCGGCAAATTTCAAAATTTTACTCTTTATTCCAATATCCAAGTCATTTATATATATCAAAAAAAGCAGTGGTCCTAGCACTGACCTTGGGGAAAACAACTGTCTACCATCAGTCAATCTGAAAAACAACCATATACCATGACTCTCTGTTTTCTGTCCTTAAGCCAATTTGTTTAATCCAAGCTGACGCTGACCCTCCTATTCCATGAGCCTCAATTTTGTTAACCAGCCTTTTATGTGATACTCTGACAAACGCAATCTTGAAATCCATAGACAACGTCCACTGCATTCCCTTCATCAACCTTCTGTTACTTCATCAAAAAATTCAGGTAGATTAGTCAAATATGACCACCTTATACAAATCCATGCTGGCTCTCTTTAATTAACTCAAATCTCTCCAAGTGCCTGCTGAATTTTTTTACCTGATTATTTTTTCTAAAACCTTACCCACTACTGACCAGCCTGTAGTTGCTAGGACTGTACTTACACCCTTTCTTGAATAAGAGTGTCACATCTGCCACTCTCCAAACCTCTGGCATCTCCCCTGTATTGAGGAAAGATGCAAAACTATGGCAAGCCCTTCCCACTTCCTCTAGCAACCTAAGATGCAAGCCATCCAGACTAGGTGATTGATCCACTCTAAGCATTGCCAGTCTTTCCAGTACATCTTTCCTATCAATTTTCAGCACATCCATTATCTTAACCATCTCTGTTTCTACTGATATTTTGTCAGCATCCTCTTCTTTAGTGAACACTGATACAAAGTACTCATTAAGTATTCTAGCCTTGCCCAACACCTCTATGCATACCCCACCTCTTACTATTTACATGCTACTGGAAGATTTTTGGGTTCTCTTTTATTTTAACTACCATTCTATTCTCTAATTCTCTCTTTGCCAGTCTTATTTTACTCTTCACTTCCCCTCTCAACTTATTTAGTTTAGTTTAGAGATACAGCACTGAAACAGGCCCTTTGGCCCACCGAGTCTGTGCCGACCATCAACCACCCATTTATCTTAATCCTACACTAATTCCATTTTTCCTACCACATCCCCACCTGTCCCTATCACCTACCTATACTAGGGGCAATTTATAATGGCCAATTAACCTATCAACCTGCAAGTCTTTGGCATGTGGGAGGAAACCGGAGCACCCGGAGGAAACCCACGCAGACACAGGGAGAACTTGCAAACTCCACACAGGCAGTACCCAGAATTGAACCCGGGTCGCTGGAGCTGTGAGGCTGCGGTGCTAACCACTGCGCCACTGTGCCGCCCCACTCATTTGAAAGAATTTACCTTTCATCATATTTTATATCTCCCTTGTCATCCAAAAAGCTGTGGCTTTAGTTGCCGTACCTTTCGTTGTTGGAACGTACCTAGCCTCTACCTGCAAAATCTCTTCCTTAAAGATCATCCATTGTTCCATTACAGTTTTTCCTGTCAGTCTTTGTTCCATTTTACCCTGGTTAAATCCTCTCTCATCCCATTGAAGTTATTCCTCTTCCAATTTATAAGTTCTACCTTCCGTTGTTCCTTGTTCTTCTCCATACGAATCTAAACCTCATGATACAATGTTCACTCTTACCCAAGTGTTCCTCTAGACACTTTCCAACCTCATTTCCCAGCACCAGATTCAGCAATGCCTCCTTCCTAGTTGGACTGAGAATATACTGGTCAAGGAAGTTCTCCTGAACACATTTCAGAAATTTCTTCCCCTTCTTTCCCTTTACTCTAACATCATCCTAATCTATATTTGGGTTATTAAAGTCCCAGTATCACCACACTTTAGTTCTTGCACATCTCTGATTTCCCTACAGATTTGCTCCTCTATCTCTCTCTCACTGTCCCAAGAACAAACAAAGAACAAAGAACAGTACAGCACAGGAACAGGCCATTCAGCCCTCCAAGCCAGTAGTGTGATCATAACTTTCTTGCTTCTCAACTCAACCAAATGGATGCCCACTCAAGGACACCCTCTCTTTCCAACAAGACAATGTCTTGCCGAATCAGTACTGCCACCCCACTTCCCTTTTACCCTCCTTATCTTTTCAAAACACTTTGAATTCTTGAATATTAAGCGCCCAGTCCTCGCTATTTTTAAGCCACCTTTCCGTTGTTGCCGCTACATCATATTTCTACACGGCTATTTGTACTTGTAGCTCACCAACCTTATTCACCACATTTTGTGTGTTTGCATACGTGCATTGTAAACCTGTCTTTGTATTTCTGGTAGTCTTTCTTGGTTTGCTCCTATCTAATATGGTACTACTTCCTTCTCTAGTACTACCCAACACTCACTCAATTATGCACCAGGTAATTATAGACCGGTGAGTCTGACGTCAGTGGTAGGGAAGCTGCTGGAGAAGATACTGAGGGATAGGATCTATTCCCATTTGGAAGAAAATGGGCTTATCAGTGATAGGCAACATGGTTTTGTGCAGGGAAGGTCACGTCTTACCAACTTAATAGAATTCTTTGAGGAAGTGACAAAGTTGATTGATGAGGGAAGGGCTGTCGATGTCATATACATGGACTTCAGTAAGGCGTTTGATAAGGTTCCCCATGGCAGGCTGATGGAGAAAGTGAAGGCGCATGGGGTCCAAGGTGTACTAGCTAGATGGATAAAGAACTGGCTGGGCAACAGGAGACAGAGAGTAGCAGTAGAAGGGAGTTTCTCAAAATGGAGACGTGTGACCAGTGGTGTTCCAAAGGGATCCGTGCTGGGACCACTGTTGTTTGTGATATACATTAATGATTTGGAGGAAAGTATAGGTGGTCTGATTAGCAAGTTTGCAGACGACACTAAGATTGGTGGAGTAGCAGATAGTGAAGGGGACTGTCAGAGAATACAGCAGAATATAGATAGACTGGAGAGTTGGGCAGAGAAATGGCAGATGGAGTTCAATCAGGGCAAATGCGAGGTGATGCATTTTGGAAGATCCAATTCAAGAGTGAATATACAGTAAATGGAAAAGTCCTGGGGAAAATTGATGTCCAGAGAGATTTGGGTGTTCAGGTCCACTGTTCCCTGAAGGTGGCAACGCAGGTCAATAGAGTGGTCAAGAAGGCATACGGCATACTTTCCTTCATCGGACGGGGTATTGAGTACAAGAGTTGGCAGGTCATGTTACAGTTGTATAGGACTTTGGTTCGGCCACATTTGGAATACTGCGTGCAGTTCTGGTCGCCACATTACCAAAAGGATGTGGATGCTTTGGAGAGGGTGCAGAGGAGGTTCACCAGGATGTTGCCTGGTATGGAGGGCGCTAGCTATGAAGAGAGGTTGAGTAGATTAGGATTATTTTCATTAGAAAGACGTAGGTTGAGGGGGGACCTGATTGAGGTGTACAAAATCATGAGAGGTATAGACAGGGTGGATAGCAAGAGGCTTTTTCCCCAGAGTGGGGGATTCAATTACTAGAGGACACGAGTTCAAAGTGAAAGGGGAAAAGTTTAGGGGGGATATGCGTGGAAAGTTCTTTACGCAGAGGGTGGTGGGTGCCTGGAACGCGTTGCCAGCGGAGGTGGTAGATGCGGGCACGATGGCGTCTTTTAAGATGTATCTAGACAGATACATGAATGGGCAGGAAGAAAAGAGATACAGACCCTTAGAAAATAGGCGACATGTTTAGATAGAGGATCTGGATCGGCGCAGGCTTGGAGGGCCGAAGGGCCTGTTCCTGTGCTGTAATTTTCTTTGTTCTTTGCCCTTCACTACCTCTCATGTTCCCACTGCTCATTGTCCTCTCCAGTGTACACTCAGCATTTTAATCCTCACCACTCAACTGCTTTTATCTTCAGGTAGCTGCTCTCCTCTTTCTGCCTCCTTCACCTTGTTTTCTCAATCAAGTTCAGAATTTATTCTTGGGGGACCGAGTCCGTTTTTCTCTTCTGCGCCTACTTCATTTCTGTTTCTCTTTCTCCTACTTCCCTTTTTCTCTGTGTTTTATTTAATCAATTCTAATCAGTTTCCCTTTATCCTTCTCCTTTCTTACCATTCTGTTTTATTTCATTCCAGATTGGCTCCTCTTTACCCCCTCAGTGCTCCTGCACTACTCGTTCACTTTTCTCATAGCTTTCGCCACTTTGCCATGTTTCCGGATAGTGACTGGACAATGATCCTAGAGAGCAAGAGGAACACCGCTAACTGGCTCCCATGGTAGATGCACATTTACGTCAGAGATTTTAAATTAGTTCTCTGAACATGGAGTAGCTGCTCTGTAGATCCCAAGGTCTGCCTGATGTAATTTTTTAGGTGGGCCTGTAAATAGACGGTTGCAGCTGGAGATTGTTTAAATCTGCAAATCGAGATCCAACACCACCATACAATCCTCAATTGCAATTTTGAAGTACAAATGGACAAAGGGTGCAATATGCATGCTTCACCATTTATATCAGGCATTGTACAGCATAACCAGCAGCTCTTGAAGGGAATTGCTGGAGAGCTGTCGTGATAAAACCCCACAAACCTCTTTTTCACGCACTTATGTGGGGCCAGAAGGCGGAGAAGTGCTTCTCCTAACTCCAAGGAAATACTGCGGCTCACTCTGATCACATACCTCTGGCACCAGTTCCCACACTACCCAAAACCAGCCCCCCTCCCACTCTGGGCCCAAACCTGCCAACCAGCTCAACTTAACAACCACCTGATTCTCCATTCTCTGAAACCTAGTGAGCTACAGCTCACTTTTTGTGTAGGTGGCTCAGCCATCCCACAGACTTCGTGCCCTTTTTGGGGGTGTGTTTGAAGTTGCCCGCAGGGAAAGTTTTTTTGGCGTCAAGTTTGTTTTTATTATATAATAAAACCTAAGTGCTGGAAATACTCAGCAGGTCAGGCAGCATCTGTGGAGAGAGATGCAGAGTTAACGTTTCAGGTCTGTACCATTTCACCTGATAAAAGGTCACAGACCTGAAACGTTAAGTCAGCTTCTCTCTCCACAGATGCTGCCTGACTTGCTGAGTATTTCCAGCACTTTCTGTTTTTATTTCAGATTTCCAGCATCTGCAGTATTTTGCTTTTATTTTAGTACTTTTTTTTATTTGGTTCTGTGATAAATGTTATTTTTAGGGGAAAAATAATGAGGACAAGAAAACTGCAATAATGCAATTTTTTTTGGTGAAACGTGACTGGGAAAACATTTCAAGTTGGAGAAAGATTTTCCGTAACATGATTACTGAATAATAAAAGTGCAATAAATGCAGGAATCAATCAGCTAACAAAAAGAAAGAGAAAAACACAACCAACAACTTAAATTTATATAGCAACCTTAATGTAGTAAAAAGTCCCAAGGTGCTTCATCAAACAAAATTTGACACATTAGGTATTCGGACAGGTGACCAAAAGCTTTTTAAAGTGGTAAGTTTTAAGCAGTGGCTTAAAAGGAGGAGTGTTAGAGTGGCAGAGAGACTTAAGGAGGGCATTCCAGAGCTTGGGGCCCAGGCAGCTGAAGGTACAGCTGCTAATGGTGGAGCAATTAAAATCAGGGATGGACAAGAGGTCAGGATTGGAGGAGTGCAAAGATCTTGGAGGAGTCAAATAGGAACACTGGAAAATATAGGACCAGAAAAGACACCGCAGTCTGGCTGTCAGATCTCAAATACCAATACCCTTCAATCATTCACTCCCTCAAATATTCATCCAATTCTCACTTAAATATTTCATAATATTTGCTTCCCTGGGCAGTGCATTCCACGTTAAGCCCCCACTATCACCTGCCACTCTTGTATAAAGTAGTTGGTGCAGAAATTGGTTGGCACTGCATCCATTTTTTGGGTGCTGAATGGGCACGCTAACCTTCAAAATGGCGAGCAGGAATGCAAGCTTGTACTGAGCCTGAAGTGCAACACTGACCATATTGGTGTTGACAAAAAAAGTCCCATGCCTGAAAACAGAAATTAGGCTTTTTGCATATTCAAATGAAGGACTTAACACCTCTTTGTAACATTACGTTGACTAGAACATAGCCGACACTAGGCCATCTGCATTCAGGAAAACTAGATCTACATGCAGCCTAAAAGGTGGTCCTTAAAGGGCTGCTGCAGCCTGCAACAAATAAGGCAAGTGATTAATATATGCGCACCTGAATGTGGAGCAGGAAGGAATAGGAGTGTTTGTACCAGCCCCACATTCAAACTATGTGAGCCACTTTGGCCATTACCATCCCCTCAGTCACCGCCACCATCCGCCCCACATGATCTTGGCCAAAACTCATCTTGATCCTGGCCTGAACCCTCCCCAATCATGGTCACGACCCTCCCAGATCATTGCCGACTTTCAGCCACCCTTCCCGATCACCATTTATCCAATCATGCATGGGCATCCTTCCACAGGGTGTGCGCCCTGGACACAATTGAATCTCTAGGAATTCTCACCTCCGAGGATATTGGTATTTTTTCTCTGACTATTGGTTAGCTTTCCTTACTGTTGCCTCACACCGTGCTGTTACAGTCAGCTATCCACCAACACCCGCAGATCCCTCTCCTATATTGTGCCCTGTAGCCCAGAGCCATTTCGTTTATATTCCTGCTATTTATTCCTTTCTTTCAGTCTCATTATCTTGCACTTGAGCACATTCAAAACTATTCATCAGACAGCCCACCAATCCATCCAGATTATTTCGTGTTACAAGATGGGGGAAGAGAGAGAAAATGGCTCTAAGGTTAGAACAGACAATAAATGTTGTCAAAGGTTTGAAGAATTGCAACTGACGATTATCATTGCTACATCTATAAAACATATCTAAAAATGTAATAATACTCATATGCAAGATATACGCACTTTAAAAAATTTGAAGAGAAAGCTGGACATGAATTTACTCAGATCCTTGACATATTGCAAACAGAGCCCATTTATTATTATTTCTAAAAGTCATTTTGGGATATTGCTAAAGTTGGGTGATTGGACAGATACATACCTTTAACGTTGGGGATGACCCAACATGAGCAGGTGGTGGATTCCCTGCCCATCCATGCAGGCGATAAATATGTCCAACACGAGAGCAAGGTACAAAGAGCAATTTTCCTCCGCATTGCCATATCTAGAGAGACATAGAACAAGAGAAAAAAACATTTGTCATGCAGAGATAAAAATCCTCAATTACATTTTTCAACAATTAAATCATTGTGTTAATTATGCACCTTCAAAAAAGGTCAATCACCCAGAAGCTACTTTATAATTAGAATTGCAATCCCTACAAATAAACTTTTCATAAATTGTTTAACACTCTGTTACGACCAACCGCTCCAGTCAAAGCCCCCAATCAAAATATATGATTCTGATTGTGGTGGAAGAAACACACTGTTAATTCAATCCTGTCCCTCCACAGATCGCCTAACATATCATTTTAAACTTTGCAAATTAAAGAAAGACCCAGCCAAACTGTACCATCTATTCACCCCCGAATGAGGCTAACCAAACCAGGTGTCTTTCAATCAACAAATTAATTAAAACAACTAAATTCTTAAACACTATGAAGATATAAACAACATTTGAAATAGAAAAAATTAAGAGTCCTTGCAAATTTACAGTCCAGTGTTGCTTGAAGTCCTCAAAGCCGTCTGATGGGGAAAATAGGTTTTTCAACAGTAGAACAGTCCGTAGTCTAATTCCAGCAGTAAGTGATGCTTTCCTTCTCCAGCGATGGATTTCAATAAATTAACAACTTGCAAACACTTTCAATAGAATCAATCTGACTTTAGAGTTTTTGAGGGGTAAAAGATTGTCACAGTCTAACTTCCCTTTCTTCAGTTTAAATTATCAGAGATCTTTTTTTGGCTTGACTTTTTTAGAATTTTGAGATAATAAATAAACAGACTAAATTCTCTTCCTTCAGTTTAAATGGCTGAGACCTCTTCTTTCAGGTGCTAACACCAGCTGTCTGTCTGTGTTCTGTTAGAACAGACTGTCTTCAACTAAAAAGCCAGTTCAAAAATAATTGCAACATTGTATTATTGCTCCTTGGTCCCTGAATGGTTGTTGCTGGTAACCAGGATGCATTCTTTGAAGCTGGTTGGTTCCCTCTCCATATGCTTGCATCCAACGGCAACCAAAATGCACTTTCTCCAACTCCTAAGGCTTGTTGGTTCTTAAAGCAGTACTGATCCTTTGCTGATTTAAAGATACACCACATATTTCCTGAAAATAAACTACAGGATCATAAGCCAGATGCTACTTTATCATCAGAATTGCAATCCTTACAAAGAAACTTTTCATAAATTGTTTAACACTCGAATAAAACTGTGCTGGTACAAAATTTTATTTTGTTGTTAGCCTATGCCATTTTCTGACACAAGCGATGTCACTGTGGCTTGTGCTAACATTGAGCAGCCCTGCCAATGATGTTCTGGCTTTTATTAGTAATTGGGTAATGAATTTAAAAACAATATGTCAAATTTTATCGTATTTCTTTGTACATTACCTTATAAGATATCTCGAAGTTTTCACCTCCCCAGATTTGAAGCCCAGGATCATACAGCCCAAGTTCAAAGAAGTAATCTCGTTCAATAGCGAACAACCCCCCAGCCATAGCTGGGGACCTGGGAAAGTCATCGTTGGAAAATAGATAGCAAATTAGAAATTTCCATAGTTGCAGTACTCTTCCTACACCTAATCTTTTCCTAATTGCAAGTTTTAAAAATTAAATCCGTATAAAACCAATTTAAAGAGATAGTACCCTTTTCCAAAGAAGAATATGCCAATTTCAGGTCAATTTTCCAAATTAAGGTGCATCCAAGTGTTGATCTAGCGATGTTAATTGATTTGAGGGTTAGGAACCATCATTAAGTCAATAATGCAGCAACATTTGGATAACCTGTAAACAGTATTTAACACAAGGAGAATACAATCTGTAGAAAGTTGGCTGAACATATTTGGAAGGTTTCAGTTAAGACCCGAAATAAAGGACACTGACAAAGGGGAATACAACTTAATGACATACAAAATAAAAAATGGAAAATGCTGGAAACACTCATCAGTGGGAATAAAACAGGCAAGTTAATGCTGAGCATCTCCAGCATTTCCTGCTTTTATTTCAGATTGCTGGCATATGCAGGTTTTTTTGTTTTTTATTTAATTACATACAACCTCTATTACAGGGAAATGCAACTTCAACTCAAATGTTTAAAAGCAAGCAAGCAAAGTAATGCAAGAGTCTAATTTAGAAACCGTGATCCATTTTAACAGTAATAATTACCTTTGCCTTTATCATGTCCTCCGACCCCTCTACTCTCTAACTATTCCACCCAACCTACCTTGTACTTTCTCCCCCAGATTGCCATATATAAACTTCAAACATTGCTTGCTTTGTTTCAACACCTGCTATCTACCAGTTGTTTCAATAACACCAAATTTCTCCTCTTATAATTAACACATTCTTTTAACAATCTAATCTAAACTTGTAATTGTAGTTTACATTGCTTTCAATTGATATTCAACTAGTTTTGCACTCTCCACTAAAGGATTCAGAACAGATTTCACTTCCGCTGCAAGACTTAATTCCAAGTTTTCCCACTTAATCCAAGTTAAAAATGCCAGGTGACAGGCAGAACATGTATTTAATTTGCATTTTCTTTCAACTGTTATTGCAGTCTTAAAGGAAGTGATAATCCAGATAATTGTCTTGAGCCAAGACAATCATATTATGGCCCGATAGCTTCAAAACACCAGAATTTGCCTGGTCGATGTAGGAAACAAGTGCCTGAGTTACTAGCACCATCAGACTATAAATTCCTTTAACACTTCAAATCAAAAATTAAAAACAAATATTCCACCCAGTCCACCCACAGACACATTTAAATCCTACTAAACTGGAGATATTAGAAATATTTTATCACAAATATACTACTGCATTATTCACTGTGCTGTGTAATGTGAGCTTAACTGGCCTTTTTAATGACTTTGATTTAGGTCAGGCAGGGAAAGCGAAGCACAAATCACAGCACTTGTAAGATCAAAGGTTCTACATTGAAAAAAAAAGCTACATCACTTTAGCCAGTTCTCCTTTCATTAAAATAACAGTACTGATAATTTTAATTTATATACAAAATGCTGTAAAACAAAAACATAAACTGCAAACCACAATTATGTAATGTTCAACATATTAACAGTATTAAATATTACAGGCTATCTATGCTCATGTAAAGCACACAAACGTAGAAAAAAAATCAGAAATTAAAAAAGCCTTGCAGAAGTGCTTTCTTTTTAAAAGAAGAAAAAATCACATTAGGAATGCACCTCAAAACATGGAAACACATTTGGCAGCAGAACCCCATGCATGGTCACGGCTTTTCATTTGGTCAGATCTGCAGTATGTTCAGGTAAGGTGGGTCCAAGATGATCAGAACAAGGAAAGTAGAACCACAGGCTCAAACTTAGATTTTTCAGGGAGAGGGAGAGTAGAAGAGAATCGCAAATCTTACATGAGGACAGCGCAGTGAAAATCTAAGGGTATTAGAAAGGCAGAATCAGGTTAAAGCTTGCTGCACTCACTTAATGTCAATTTGTTTTTGCCTACCATATTGTGTAGAGTATAAGGTGCATTACAGTGATGTTGAAGCACTACATTTTACAGTACTTTTTTTGCCTAGTTTAGTACTTTTGCATTGGAAATTCCCAAGCGTGAAAGTCGGCACTGCACATTCAGCTGTACCATAAATACCGGTCAGGCCATGACACTGACAATCAAATGCTCGGCCTTTCCACCAGATTCAAGAAGAATCCCTAAATCATTTGTGGGCTGATACAGTGGGGTGCAATATTAGCAGCAAACACATTAGTGCATTCATACGAAATTCGTTTGACACCTATTTTGATGAAGGAATTAACCAGTGTATATCACAACTAGTCACTAATATTGCACAGTGAAATTTCAGCCGCTTGGATTTAATTATTTTTAAAAAATATTTACAATATAGCTGCTATAATGGAAAAAAGGCATTTGTTTTACCCAATATAAAAAACAGAAGTCTAAAGAGTGACCAGAGATTAATGGTATGTATACTATGCCATTTGTAATCAAGACTACTTCAGTCATAGAGAGATACAGCACTGAACCAGGCCCTTTGGCCCACCGAGTCTGTGCCGACCATCAACCACCCATTTATACTAATCCTACATTAATCCCATATTCCCTACCACATCCCCACCTTCCCTCAATTCTCCTACCTGCACTAGGGCAATTTACAATGGCTAATTTACCTATCAACCTGTAAGTCTTCGGCTGTGGGAGAAAACCGGAGCACCCGGCGGAAACCCACGTGGTCACAGGGAGAACTTGCAAAATCCACACAGGCAGTACCAAGAACTGAACCCAGGTCGCTGGAGCTGTGAGGCTGCGGTGCTAACCACTGCGCCATTGTGCCGCCCCAACGGTTTATTTTTCTACATAAGACAGTAATGCACCTTATTCCCTACAGAATAGGATAAACACAGACAATATCACACATGATTTTGTTTTGTAAGGATCAACCAAATTTGATGCTGAACACATCAACGAAAAACACTATTTCCACAAGGTTTAATACTGCATCTGCACAGTTCAGTACTGCACCTGCACAATCTGCATTGGATACTGTACATTCAATAATACAACCAAAGAAATTGAAAACAGCAAGCTCACAAAAACAGGGCCATCATGAATTTCTGGATGGTCTGAGATTGTCAGAAAAATGCAAGCCAAAGTTAGGGTAGTCCAACATAGAAAATCCTAAGGCCAGAAAAAGGCTGGCTTCTTACTGCCTAATTGTTTCTCTTGAAGATATTTATTTACTTTGGCATTTGAGAAGATCTCAGCACACTACAACCACCCTCGATAAGCTAACCTAAAAACAGACTACTCTCAGTAAAGTAATACTTCCTTGCATCCTGCCTGAATTCTCCCCTTTTTGTCTGTCTTTTCTGCTATGCTGTAACGAATCAAATAGTTCTGACTTGTCCTTTACATTTCTCCTCAATCTTCTACTCTCCAACAAAAGAATCCAAGTTCTGTGAGTGCATCCTTGGACATTTTATTCTCTAGGCCCCAGTTATTTTCACAGCTGTTTTCTGCACATTTTGAGTGTGGTTACATCCTTTTTGTACTGAAGGTTCAAGAACTGCATATAATATTCAAGATCTGAACAATACACTGTACACTGGCAGAATAACCTCCTTCAATGTATAACTCTATTCCTCTTGTAATATAAAGATCCTTCTAGACAGTAGCTAGACCTTGTCTTGATGTCTTGGGGGATCAATATACTATAACTTGCAGAGCCTTTTTTTGATTTGTTATGGTCAGTATTTTCCCATTAATCCGATAACTCCTCTGCTGATTTTGTATCCCTAAGTGCATAACTTACCAACATTAAAATGCATTTGCGAATTATCCACCCACCTTACTTCGGTTGTGGGTAAAATGTTGGAAAAGGTTATAAGAGATAGGATTTATAATCATCTTGAAAAGAATAAGTTCATTAGCGATAGTCAGCACGGTTTTGTGCCTCACAAACCTTAGAGTTTTTTGAGAAGGTCACCAAACAGGTGGATGAGGGTAAAGCCGTGGATGTGGTGTATATGGATTTCAGTAAGGCGTTTGATAAGGTTCCCCACGGTAGGCTATTGCAGAAAATACAGAAGTATGGGATTGAAGGTGATTTAGTGCTTTGGATCAGAAATTGGCTAGCTGAAAGAAGACAGAGGGTGGTGGTTGATGGCAAATGTTCATCCTGGAGTTTAGTTACTAGTGGTGTACCGCAAGGATCTGTTTTGGGGCCACTGCTGTTTGTCATTTTTATAAATGACCTGGATGAGGGTGTAGAAGGGTGGGTTAGTAAATTTGCGGATGACACGAAGGTCGGTGGAGTTGTGGATAGTGCCGAAGGATGTTGTAGGTTACAGAGGGACATAGATAGGCTGCAGAGCTGGGCTGAGAGATGGCAAATGGAGTTTAATGCGGAAAAGTGTGAGGTGATTCACTTTGGAAGGAGTAACAGGAATGCAGAGTACTGGGCTAATGGGAAGATTCTTGGTAGTGTAGATGAGCAGAGAGATCTTGGTGTCCAGGTACATAAATCCCTGAAAGTTGCTACCCAGGTTAATAGGGCTGTTAAGAAGGCATATGGTGTGTTAGCTTTTATTAGTAGGGGGATTGAGTTTCGGAGCCACGAGGTCATGCTGCAGCTGTACAAAACTCTGGTGCGGCCGCACCTGGAGTATTGCGTGCAGTTCTGGTCGCCGCATTATGGGAAGGATGTGGAAGCTTTGGAAAGGGTGTAGAGGAGATTTACTAGGATGTTGCCTGGTATGGAGGGAAGGTCTTACGAGGAAAGGCTGAGGGACTTGAGGTTGTTTTCGTTAGAGAGGAGGAGGAGGAGGAGAGGTGACTTAATAGAGACATACAAGATAACCAGAGGGTTAGATAGGGTGGATAGTGAGAGTCTTTTTCCTCGGATGGTGATGGAAAACACGAGGGGACATAGCTTTAAGTTGAGGGGTGATAGATATAGGACAGATGTTAGAGGTAGTTTCTTTACGCAAAGAGTAGTAGGGGCGTGGAACGCCCTGCCTGCAACAGTAGTAGACTCGCCAACTTTAAGGGCATTTAAGTGGTCATTGGATAGATATATGGATGAAAATGGAATAGTGTAGGTCAGATGGTTTCACAGGTCGGCGCAACATCGAGGGCCAAAGGGCCTGTACTGCACTGTAATGTTCTATGTTCTAACAGTCAATTCCCCCACAGCTTGTCTCCATCTTTCATCATGTTAACCACCCTGGTATTGTAATTATCTGCAAACTTTGAGATGAAGCCACCGACCTTTTGGGATCACTCCAGCAAACCCCGCAGGAGCCCACACGTTCAAACCCCTACTCCTCATTCCCAAAGGCCCTCTGTTTTCCACTGCCCAAAACAATTAGATTAATTTCAGTGGACTGCAGCTAATATCGTGCCTGTTAATTCTCTCCACTAGTTTTCGGATCCATTATAATTACTCACGACAGCAGCATTTTAATGGCATCAAATGTGCAATGATATTTCAAGATTCATGAAAAATGATGGCTGGTTTCATGGTAAACAAATATCCTTGAAATAGCTCCACTATTAACACATTATTTCTAACAAGTAGGAACAGGTTTAGGGCTGGGATTTTATGCTGGCGATGGGGGTCTTGACATCTGAAAAAAGCGATGCCAAGAACCTCGCGTCATTTCTTCTGTGGAAGGCCTGCTGAATCTAATGCCAGTTAGGCACTTAAGTGGATTGCGGCGGGCCTTCCACAGGATCAAGGACCCCTGCCGTGGGAGAGCTGCTGGCCAATGAGAGGCTGTCAGCTCTTTCACTCGCAATGCTGCAGTGGAGGCAGTGGCTACTGCCAGTGGAGCACCTACCTGAAGCCCAGGAGTGTTGCTGGACCCAGGCCACAGATAGGCCAGGGCCGGAGGGGCCGCAGGGTCAGTAGCAAGATGAGGGGGTGACTCAGCTGATCACCCCACCCCCCACCACTTCCCGATGCCGGGTCCCTCATTCAGGCACCTAATACCTTTTAACGAGGGACCACCCCACCCACTCGCCACCCCTCCCCCCTCCTGGAGCCACGAAGTAGAGGTGTGCAAAGGAAACCCGACCCAAGTCCGAATGCTGGACCCGGAAGCCCGACCCGACCCCGACACATGCCGCTGGATCGCGTCGGGGTCAGGTCAGGTAGCAGGCCTTTACCCTTTTAAAAAAAATTAATTCATGGGATGTGGGCATCGCTGGCTAGGCCAGCATTTATTGCCCATCCCTAATTGCCCTTGAGAAGTTGGTGGTGAGCTGCCTTCTTGAACCGCTGCAGTCAATGTGAGGTTGACTTCGTAGTGGTTAGATACAACTGAGTGGCTTGCTAGGCCATTTCAGAGGGCATGTAAGAGTTAACCGCATTGCTGTGGGTCTGGAGTCACATGTAGGCCAGACCAGGTAAGGATAGCAGATTTCCTCCCCTAAAGGACATTGGTGAACCATATAGGTTTTTACAACAATGGTTTCATGGCCATCATTAGACTAGCTTTTAATTCCAGATTTATTAAATTAAATTCAAATTCCACCTTCTGCTGTGGTGGGATTCGAACCCATGTCTCCAGAGCAACACCCTGGATCTCTGGGTTACTAGTCCAGTGATAATACCACTACGCCACCGCCTCCCCATGTACTGATGTAAAGGCCTGCCACCCGACCCGACCCCGATGGGTCCCGTCGACATGCATCGGGTTTGGGTCGGGTCAGGTCAGACTTCGGGTCCGGAATTCGGACTCGCGTTGGGTTTCCTTTGCATACCTCTACCACGAAGTAGCCCGCACAATTTTTCGTGCCGTGCTTCTTCTTGTGCAGCGACAGGGCTGCCTGCTATGGGGGAAAGCATAAAATTCCCTCCTGGGTGTGGGAATTGATGACTTCTCACTGATTCAGGAAGGGGTTAAAGCTGTATTCCTAGCTCAAATGCTTTGTGTAATTTTACACTACTGTATTTCGAACCGATTTTCCACTTGATTTCTTCTTAGGTTCTAGCAATGGAGAAATAATAGAAGCCTTTTGTTTACTTACCTAAACATACTCACTCATATCCACATGCAATAAAAGTAGTGGCTTAAATGCACACCAGATGCCAAGATCTGGTGTGTGTGAAGAAAATACCTGTCAGTGTAAGGACATGGTAAAGTTCACATGCACGAAGATAAAATTCTCAGTGGAAAATACAAATTTCTCAGCTTTTCCCTTTTGAAACCCATCTTCTTTCAAGATATTAATCTCTGCACATTTTGACAGAAATGTTTAAGTCACTTAATACATTCCCTGCTGTACTACTTCCTCCAGTTATACTACTGCAAAAAGTTAAAATGATTGCAGTCAACTGTGTGGGATTAGGGCACTCCCTCCACAATGAATGCCAGCTCAGGGTATAATTACGAGCTGTATCTCGGCGATTGTATTATGTGTTAAACTGGAACTTCTGGTTTGTAGTATTTTGGGTACAATCTCCACACAAAAATTGACAAAGAACTATTGGTCGATCCCTACTTGGCATTAAGCACTTCATGATTTAAATTATTTATGAGTTTAAAAAGATTCTTGTGTTTAAGGCTAGAAAATAACTGGCAATAGATGTGAGTGCAGCCTTTTTAGTTCATTGTGATTATTTTATAAATAAAGGAGAAAAGAAATAGCTAACATATAAAAGCAGGAACAAAAACACAAATGGACATTAGCTGGATGCAGAATTAGAGCGCAGATTTTTATAATAAGTGGCAATTATCAAATGCTCTAATGATTACCAATATGGTTCAGTTCTATGTTTTCTCCTTTCCTTCTCCCGCTTGGACAGAGGGACACGCTTCCACAGCATGCTCCAATCCCATGCTCCTCTAGCCAAACCATCTTCGTCACCACCCCCTTGTGGTGATATCTCGTAAGTATTTCCGTTTATGGCATCAATGAGTGGGACAGTACATGTGGTTCTGCAGCATTGGCAATATCGTTGGTGGAGGCAGAAAGGTTAGGTGCAAGGATCCATGCGTCAACATATTATTAGGGTGAGGGATGCAGCAGGATACATGGGAAAAATAGAAAGATTATAGGACTTAGAGATATATTGATAATCAAACAATAAATAAATTCAACTGCGATTACCGATAAGGCTCAGTTTTATGCTTTCTTCTGGCCTTTTCACGACTGTTTAATGGTACACGCTTCCACAGCAAGCTCCAATCCCAGGCCCCTCTGGCAAAACCATCCTCATCCCCACCTTGCTGTGGTTCAATGGTAAAGTCATTACCATCTATGTAATCTATAAGGGGAACTGTACATGTAGTTCTGAAACAAACATTTAAGAACACAATAGATACCAAAAATAGGTGATTACCATTTTGAACTTGCACATTTAACAATGAGCTGCAAAGTGCAACAAAGCCTGAGCAAACCGTACTACTGGTGCTATCAATGTAAACTAAAAAAAAATTTGCAATTTTATTATTCATTTTACTCTATTGGTGTTAGGGAATCAGCACCTGGAACCAGCAGCACGATTTTAATAATTTAAAGCTGCATTCGTCTGGAGTCACTATAAATCATTCAAGCAAACTACTTTTACATGATAAGGTTTAAGCACGGCAATGTTGCTGGCGTTTCAAAGGGGACAGTTCTAGCATCCCAACTGATATCCGCTAATTCAGCAAAGACCAGGAGATCGAACCGGTGCCCTTGAAATCTGCATGGCTCAGTGTTGCATTTATCCATTAAGCCATTAGGGGTCCGACCTACCTGTAGCCTGTATGCATGTGGTATGTTTTTATCTTGTATCTGATATTTGTCTGGTTGCAAATAATTTACTCTGGATACACATTTTATGATCAATAATTTGCATTGTACCTTATGAAATACTTATAATACATAAAATGTATACATACATACCCTCAGCAATACTTTCAAAATGGGCACATTAAATGACACTTGAAAAAATAAAGCTCATTTGAGTGTTTCAAGTTAGCTGAGGCACGCATTGCATTTAACATAATTTCTTATACTAAAAGGGAAATTTGGTGCACGACACTTGGGCTTTTGCACCAAGTCAAAAATGATAATTTTAGTGAATGGAAAACAAAATTTTCAGTTTAGTACAGCAGTGAAGTTTCAGAGCAGCCATTGAGAAAAGGCTAAGAGTTTACAAGGACAGTTATTCTTGTTTCCGTTAAAGGCAAGCATAGCGAGTGAAGCCTTTATGCAATAAACTGTGAATGCGCAATGATGGAATGGGAGGGAGTTCAAGACTATTATTTTTTTTGAGGAAAAGTGGCGTGTTTAGTGCAAAAAAATTGAAGCTGCACAACCACACGAATGCAAAAGCACAAAAACTGTAGCACTGGAATTTCAACTGCTGCAATGGAAGAACTGTTGGTTTCAATGAAATGATGCCTTACCTTTGTAAGATACATTTATTATAAATATAAGTGAGTCACCTCAGGCATAACAAAGTCTAAATTCAGCCATTTTTCTTCTCCATTTAAAAGACACGTGGTTCAAGTGATTATCTTTTGCACATCACCATATTTTCTAGTTCTGCATCAGGACGAACCCTTACATTGACAGTAAAGCAGAACAAATTTGCTGCTTTTTGTGACTACTCCACATAGACTACTTGGGGAAGGAACAAAATTAATCTAGTTTCATTAAATCAGCAGTGAGGTACAATTACACTGAGCAGTAATCTGAAAGTCGGAATAGCATTCTCAACATGAGTTTTCATGAACAGCCAAGCTTTAATTTACGCACAAAATGTGGCAAAGGGGACCTGAAGTTTAAAAAATAGGTCAAAGTTGCCAACAGCTAACTCCCATCTAGCTTCCATTGACCCAGGGCCAAGACTGTGCAATTCCTATGGTTGGAACTAATCTTTTGGCAGAGGACTGCTTTCGATTTCCATCAAAACTAGTATCCAACAGAGGCATTAAATCAGATCGCATCTGCCCATTCAGGTGAACGTTAAAAGGTCTCACTGACTTATTCAAAGGGCAGGAATTTCTCCCAGCCTCCTGCCCAACATTTCTCCCACTTTGGACGATACTGTTGGAACAAAATGGCTGCTGAGTTTGTCAATGTACTCGAAGTAATTAACTGTATGAAGGGCTTTGAGATGTTGAAAACGACATGATAAAACATTGCATAAATGCAAACATCTGTAGTGCTTTTCTTCAGAAGCTGGGATCCAATTACAGGCATTTTTATACTGCAGGTCAGCAAGCGACCTGCAATACCATCTACGTGCATGCACTACAAATGGAGTCTCACCAGGTGTTCACAATTGACATTAACTATTTGGACCTAGGAATCAAAACACTAAATTTGCAGATGACACCAAATTGTGGGGGGGGGGGGGATGGTCAATACTGAGGAGGACTGCAACAAATTACATGGAGACATTAATAAACTTGCAGAAAGGGCAAATAATTGGCAAATGAAGTTCAACACAGAAAGATGTTTGGTAGTACATTTTGGTAGGAAGAATAGGGAGGTCACTTATTGCTTGGAAGGTGAGAGTACAGGTGTGGTGTCATCTGCAAATTTAGAAATTGCGTTCGATTCCCAAATCATTAATGTAAATTGTGAACATGAATCATTGCAGTCTTTTTTCTATTCATTCATGGGATTTGGACATCGTTGGCAAGGCCAGTATTTATTGGCCTTGTCACCAGTAATACCCTTATTCTCTTGCAGCTTGGTTATTCTCCCTGATATGACCCACATGTTCACTCCATTAAGTCCAAGGGCTGCAGACTTAAACCAATATGGCACACAATTGGTTTAGCCTTTCATTGCCAGATCTGGCTGGACCACATCATATACTATTAGGTCCTGCTCTCTTCTGCTAAAACTGCTCACTACTCCAGGATCATTCTGGATTGCAAAGCTAATCCCTGACTTTTCTCCCCATCACCAACTGTCTCCTTAGACCCCTGACCCTTGCCCCTTCTAGCCTCATTTCCAATAACATACATAATTCTTAAATTTTTAAAAATTTGTTCATTCATGGGACGTGGGTGTTGCTGGCAATACTTATTGCTTATCCTTAATTGCCTTTGAGAAGGTGGTGGTGGACTTCTTGAACTGCTACAGTCCATGTGGTGAAGGTGCTATTAAGTAAGTTCTAAGATTTTAACCCTGTGACGATGAAGGAACGACAATGTATTTCCAACGCAAAATGGCGTGAAACTTGGAAAGTATTTCATCACGCTCCTGACTTCTGCTTTGTAGGTGGTGGAAAGGCTTTGAGGAGTCAGGAGGTAAATCACTTGCTGCAGAATACTCAGCCTCTGATCCATTCTTGTAACCATTGTTATTTATGTGGCTGATCCAGTTAAGCTTCTGGTCAATGGTGATGGCCAAGATGTTGATATCTGGCACTTCGACGATGGTGATGCCATTAATATCAAGAGGAGGTCGTTTGACTCTCTCTTGTAGGAGATGGACGTTGTCTGGCACTTCTGTGATGTCACATATGTAAATATGCAAAAAGGCATTTTGCACTGATATGGGGCTAAGGACACTGATCCCACCATTAAGGAAGGAAAGACTTGCATTTGTTCAGATGTCATCACACAACACAAACATATCAAAGCACTCCAAAGTTATAATGAATTACTTTGAAATGCAGTGCCTTTTGTAGGTAAAATGTAGTGGCCATTTTGCATATGGCAGGGTTCCCCGCTACAGCAATGGAATGAGCCATGAGTCAATCCTTTTTTGTAAGGTGGTGTTTGTTGAGGAAAAAAATGCTGACCAGGATAGTGGGAGGGTTCCTTGCTTCTCTTCAAATAGTGCTCTGCGATCTTTAATGTTCACCTGAACACCTTACTGTCCTTAATTTTCCATCTTGCAATTTTTCTCTCCTTTCATCTAATACACAACTTAATTTCTGTAATGCTGTTTTTCAAAACGATTCTTAATATTTTCATTGCAAAGCTCCCAGTGTCAGTGCCGATTTACGATCCACTAATAGGAAGCTCTGTTTCATTGATTTCATTGTAGCAAGACATGAAAAATACAATTAAATTAATTCTTAAGAGTAACTCGCAGAATCATAATCAGTTCCTGGGACTTGCATTGATGACCACCTTGTCTGGAAAGGGCACATGGCTCTACTGTTGTGATCCTGGCAATATTAAACATTTACAATTGTCACAAAAATTGCAAGGTTGGTTTGGCGGTTTTGCTGAGGTGGAACTCATGTAGCTGAGCAAGAAACAAGTAAACCACGCACTCCAATAATATTGTGCTGATCTGGAGTTGAAATATAAATTACAATTCTCAAGTTAGTTAAAGCTGTTAAAATTATGACCTTCTGGAGTCCCCATATTCTAGCTCTTCCTGAAGTATGTTTGAAATAAAAATGAAATAAAATAGCTTGCCTTACCTGTTCGCAGCAATGGGGGCTACAAGTGCTGGATACCAGTTTGGTCCAACTTCACAATGAGCATCAAGATATATCAGCACCTAAAAATATAAGGGAATCAATACTATAACTAAGCATTGCCAGATCCTAGAGATAATCACCTGAGAACACAAGAAGTTGAAGAATGACCTAACAGCTATTCAGGTCCATCCACTTTTAAACACAATCATTTATATAAATCCATATATCTTTTTAATAAAAAAAATACACACTAGCTGCAAAAGTATAACAAGACCAGTTACAAAGAGTGAAATAGATACTTTGAGGTGATTCTTTATGTTCTCATGCACAATTTCTTGGCCGCCATATGCTTAATGTAAACAAACTATGAAGTGAAAAATGCTAACACATTAAATTGTTGTAGAAGTTTGGGAAAAACATAGAAGTTGCAACATTGGAACAGGCTTTTCAGCCCAGCCAGTCTGTGTCAGGGTTTACGTTCCACTTGAACAGATACTTCTTCTCACATTTTCCTACCCTGCACCCATATCCCTGCAACTTCTTTTCCGTCGTATACCTATCCAATCTAATCCTGAATTACAGGCCATTTGGCCCAATAGATCGGTACTGATTATTCCCTCATCCTTCTTCATCTAATCTCATCAGTACATACTTCTACTCCTTTCTCCTACGTGTATAGCTTAGATGCATTTATAGGGACGCTATTAGCTATTATGAATATCCTATATTTATGGCTCCAATTGGTTTCAACTACTCCTTGTGCTAGCAAGTTCCACATTCTAATCACTTTCTGGGTAAAATATTTTCTCCGGAATTCCCTATTGGATTTGCAGTGAACATCAGTTGTTGAGTATATTCAAGGCAGGTTAATAGATTTTTGAGTACTAAAGGAATTGAAGAATATGGGGATAGTGAGAGAAGGTAGAATTGAGGCAGACAATCATCCATGATCTTGCTAAATGGCAGAGCAGGTTCCAAGGGCCATATGGCCTACTCCACCTCCCATTTCTTGCGAATATCTTATATTTATGGCTCCTAGTTTTAGTCTCCCCTGCAAGTGGAAAAAAATTCTTTACATCTGCCCTATCTAACAGTTTCATAATGTTATATACCAGGTCACTGCTCAGCCTTCTCTTTTCATGATAGGTACAACCTCTCAGTTTGATATCATTCTTGTATATATTTTTTGTATCTTCTCCAATGCCACTATATCTTTAAAATATAGAGATCAGGACTGTTCACAGTACTCAACTGATCTAACCAAGGTTCTATACAAGTTGAGCATGACTTCTCTGCTTTTCAATGAGACCGCACCTGGAGTATTGCGTACAGTTTTGGTCCCTTTACTTGAGAAAGGATGTAGTTGCATTGGAGGCAGTTCAGAGGAGGTTCACGTGATTGATTCCAGAGATGGGGGGCTTGTTTTATGAAGAGAGATTGAGCAGTTTAGGCCTTTACTCTCTGGAATTTAGAAGAATGAGAGGAGATCTAATTGAGGTATATATGATTAAGGGGATTGACAAAGTAGACATAGAGAGAATGTTTCCTCTTGTGGGGCGATCTAGAACGAGAGGTCATAGTTTTAGGATAAGAGGTAGCAGATTTAAAACAGAAATGAGGAGAAATTACTTCTCTCAAAGAGTCGTGAATCTGTGGAATTCACTACCCCAGACTGCGGTAGATACCGGACATTGGGTAAATTTGAGGAGATAGACAAGTTTTTAATTAGAAATGGGTTGAAGGGTTATGGAGAACAGGCAGGAAAGTGGAGTTGAGGCCAAGATGAGATCAGCCATGATCGTATTGACTGGCGGAGCAGGCTCGAAGGGCTGAATTGCCTACTCCTGCTCCTAGTTCTTGTGTTATGCAATGTTCTAGAAATGAACCCCAGTGCTTTGTTTGTTTTTTAATGGCCTTATTAACTTGGAAGTGATTTCCAACTGCCTCACAACTTTGTGAAGAAGTTTCTCCTTCTCTCTGTTCTAAATCTCCTACATTTAATCTTGTATCTACAGTTCCTGGTTTCTGACCACTCAACTACTGGAACCAATTTGCTTCCAAATGCAAGCAGAGTTCTGCAAGTTTTTTTTATTCTTTCATGGGATGTGGGCATTGCTGACAAGGCCAGCATTTGTTGCCCATCCCTTATTGCCCTTGAACTGAGTGGCTTGCTGGGCCATTTCAGAAGGCAGTTAAGAGTCAACCACATTGCTGTGGGTCTGGAGTCACTTCTAGGCCAGACCAGGTAAGGACGGCAGATTTCCTTCCCTTAAGGACATTAATGAATGAGATGGGTTTTTATGACTATCGACGATCGCTTCACGTCACCATTACTGATGGTAATCAGTATTGAAACTAGTTTTCAATTCCAGGTTTTAAAAATTAATTTTATTAATTAATTGAATTAAAATTCCACCAGCTTCTCTGGTGGGTTTTGAACCAGTGTTCCCAGAGCATTAGCCTGGGCCTCTGGATTACTAGTCTAGTGACATTATCACTACATACCACCTCCCCCAGGTGATACCTGGATAGTTTGAATGCTTTCACTAAGTCCCACTTTAATCAGGCATCTCAGGAATTACGGGTTCTTTGACAGTAGACAAAGACAACAACAACTTGCATTTATTAAACACTTTAAAGTAAAATGTCCCAGAGCACTTCACAGGAACATAAACAGATAAAAACAGCCACAGAGCCAAAGAAGAACACATTAGGGCAGTGACCAAAAGCTTGGCCACAACGTTACATTTTAATGAGCATTTAAAAGGAAAAGGGAGAGGTGGGGAAGTTTAGGGAGAGAATTCCAGAGCTTTAGTCCCAGATGGTTGAAGGAACAGCTGTCAACAGTGGCGCAATAGCCTCAATGTTCAGGTTTTCAGAATCCTGTTATAAGTTTCTATCCTACTTGCCTACAGAGGTTGAACAAATGAGCAAAGTCCACCCCCTTCTTTGAAAAGAGCTGAAATCTACACATACAGCGCTTTGCTCAGCTATTTTGGTGGGGCTCAGTGTTTTTTGGAGATACTTATTGAATTATTATCTCCTCCAGTGAAAGAAACAAAAATGCTTTTCACAAAGCCTTACATTAAAAAAAAACTGAGAAGGGGAAAGATTACTCCAAACCACAGAAAAATTACGGCCCATCGTGTCCGTGCCGGTTGAAATAACTAGCCGCCCAATCTAATCCCACCTTCCAGCACCTGGTCCGTAGCTTTGCAGGTTATAGCACTTCATGTGCATGTCCAGTTACTTTTTAAAAGAATTTAGGGTTTCTGCCTCCACCATCGTACCTGGCAGTGAATTCCAGACACCCACCACCCTCTGGGTGAAAAACATTTTCCTCATGTCCCCTCTAATCCTTCTACCAATCACCTTAAATCTGTGCCCCCGGTAATTAACCTCTCCACTAGGAGAAACCGATCCTTCCTGTCTACTCTATCTAGGCCCCTCATAATTTTGTACACCTCAATTAAGTCACCCCTCATCCTCCTCTATTCTAAGCCCTAGCTGATCCAATCTTTTCTCATAGCTACAACTTTAAAGCCCTGGCAACATTCTTGTAAATCTCCTCTGTACTCTCTCCAGAGCAATTACTTCCTTCCTGTAATGTGGTGACCAGAACTGCACGCAATACCTCAGCTGTGGCCGAACCAGCGTTTTATACAGTTACAGCAGTACATCCCTGCTTTTGTATTTTATACCTCAGCCAATAAAGGAAAGCATTCTTAACTTAAGCAAGGAGTCAGGAGGGCTAAAAGGGGTCATGAAAAGTAATTGGCAAACAGGCTTAAGGAAAATCCCAAGGCTTTTTATACGTATATAAAGAGCAAGAGGGTAACTAGGGAAAGGGTTGGCCCACTCAAGGACAGAGAAGGGAATCTATGTGTGGAGCCAGAGGAAATGGGAGAGGTACTAAATGAGTACTTTACATCAGTATTCACCAAAGAGAAGGACTTGGTGGATGATGAGCTGAGGGAAGGGAGTGTAGATAGTCTCAGTCATCTCATTATCAAAAAGGAGGTGGTGTTGGGTGTCTTGCAAAGCATTAAGGTAGATAAGTCCCCAGGGCCTGATGGGATCTACCCCAGAATACTGAGAGAGGCAAGGGAAAAAATTGCTGGGGCCTTGACAGAAATCTTTGCATCCTCATTGGCTACAGGTGAGGTCCCAGAGGACTGGAGAAAAGCCAATGTTGTTCCTTTGTTTAAGAAGGGTAGCAAGGATAATCCAGGAAATTATAGGCCGGTGAGCCTTACGTCAGTGGTAGGGAAATTATTAGAGAGGATTCTTCGGGACAGGATTTACTCCCATTTGGAAACAAATGAACTTATTAGCAAGAGGCAGCATGGTTTTGTGAAGGGGATGTCGTGCCTTACTAATTTTATTGAGTTTTTTGAGGAAGTGACGAAGATGATTGATGAAGGAACGGCAGTGGATGTTGTCTATATGGACTTCAGTAAAGCCTTTGACAAGGTCCCTCATGGCAGACTGGTACAAAAGGTGAAGTCACACGGGATCAGAGGTGAGCTGGCAAGATGGGTACAGAACTGGCTCGGTCATAGAAGACAGAGGGTAACAGTGGATGGGTGTTTTTCTGAATGGAGGGATGTGACTAGTGGTGTTCCGCAGGGATCAGTGCTGGGATCTTTGCTGTTTGTAGTATATATAAATGATTTGGAGGAAAATGTAGCTGGTCTGATTAGTAAGTTTGTGGACGACACAAAGGTTGGAGGAGTTGCAGATAGTGATGAGGATTGTCTGAGGATACAGCAGGATATCGATCGGTTGGAGACTTGGGCGGAGAAATGGCAGATGGAGTTTAACCCGGACAAATGTGAGGTAATGCATTTTGGAAGGTCTAATGCAGGTGGGAGGTATACAGTAAATGGCAGAACCCTTAGGAGTATTGACAGGCAGAGAGATCTGGGCATACAGGTCCACAGGTCACTGAAAGTGGCAACGCAGGTGGATAAGGTAGTCAAGAAGGCATACGGCATGCTTGCCTTCATCAGTCGGGGCAAAGAGTATAAAAATTGGCAATTCATGCTGCAGCTGCACAGAACTTTAGTTAGGCCACACTTAGAATATTGCGTGCAATTCTAATCACCACACTACCAGAAGGACGTGGAGGCTTTGGAGAGGGTACAGAAGAGGTTTACCAGGATGTTGCCTGGTCTGGAGGGCATTAGCTATGAGGAAAGGTTGGATAAACTCGGATTGTTTTCACTGGAACGATGGAGGTGGAGGGGTGACATGATAGAGATTTACAAAGTTCTGAGCGGCATGGACAGAGTGGATAGTCAGAAGCTTTTTCCCAGGGTGGAAGAGTCAGTTACTAGGGGACATAGGTTTAAGGTGCGAGGGGCAAAGTTTAGAGGGGATGTGCGAGGCAAGCTCTTTGCACAGAGGGTGGTGAGTGCCTGGAACCTGCTGCCAGGGGAGGTGGTGGAAGCAGGTACGATAGCGACGTTTAAGAGGCATCTTGACAAATACATGAATAGGATGGGAATAGAGGGATACGGTCCCCGGAAGTGCAGAAGGTTTTAGTTTAGGAGGCATCAAGATCGGCCAGGCCTGGAGGGCCGAATGGCCTGTTCCTGTGCTGTGCTGTTCTTAGTTCTATTCCATATGCCTTCTTCACCACTCTATCTACCTGTCCTGCCACCTTCAGGGACCTGTGGACATGCACTCCAAGGTCTCTCACTTCTTATACTCCTCTCAATATCCTCCTGTTTATTGTGTATTCCCTCGCTTTATTTGCCCTCCCCAAATGCATTACCTCACACTTCTCTGGATTGAATTCTATTTGCCACTTTTCCGCCCACTCAACCAAACCACTGATATCATTCTGGAATCTGCGGCTATCCTCTTCACTATCAACTACACGACCAATTTTTGTGTCATCAGCAAATTTTCCAATCATGCCTTCCACATTTAAGTCCAAATCATTAATATATACCACAAACAGCAAGGGACCCAACATTGAGCCCTGTGGAACCCCACTGGAAACAGTTTTCCATTCACAAAAACATCCGTCAACTACGAGCCTTTGTTTCCTGTCCCTGAGCCAATTTTGGATCCAACCTGCCACATTCCCCTGTATCCCATGGGCTTTCATTTTACTGACCAGTCTGCCATGCGGGACCTTGTCAAATGCTTTACTAAAATCCATGTAGACCACATCCACTGCACTACCCTCATCAATCCTCCTTGTTGCTTCCTCAAAAAATTCAATTAAGTTAGCAAGACATGACCATCCCCGAACAAATCCATGTTGACTATCCCTGATTAATTTGTGCCTTTCCACGTGGCAGCTTATCCTGTTTCTTAGAACTGATTCTAACTATTTATCCACCACTGAGGTTAGACTGACCGGCCTATAATTATTTGGCCTATCCCTCGCACCCTTTTTAAACAATGGTACAACGTTCACAGACCTCCAATCGTCTAGTACCTCACCTGTATTTAGTGAGGATTTGAAGATGATCCTCAGCACATCCACTATTTCCTCCCTGGTTTCCTTTAACAACCTGGGAATCAATCCATCGGGCCATGGCAATTTATCCATTTTCATGGATGTCAGACCCTCTAGTACTTCCTCTGCCATTATGCTTATCGTATCTAACATTTCACACTCCTCTTTAACTACAATGTCTGCATCAACTCTCTCCTTTGAGAAGACAGAGACAAAAAACTCAGTAAGAATGCTGCCCACATCTTCTGCATCCACGCATAAGTTCCCTTATACATCTCTGATAGTCCCTACCCTTTCCTTAGTTATCATTTTGCTCTTCATATACTGATTAAACATTTTTGGGTTTTCCTTGATTTTACCTGACAATTTTTCATGTCCTCTCTTTGCTTTTCTAATTTCCTTTTTTACTTCACCCCTGCACTTTCTATACTCTTCCAGGCTTTCTAAAGTATTAAGATTTTTGTGATCGTCATCACCTTTTTATTGTAACTGCTTTATCTTATGCTGTCTGCTTCTAAATAACCAGGGGGCTCTAGATTTGGCAGTACAACCCTTTATCTTTGTGGGGACATGCCTGCACTTTGCCTGTAGTATCTCACTTTTAAATGCCTGACTTTACTGAAATGAAAGCATAGACTATGAATTTGAGAATTCCTCAAACAATGCCTCTAAGTGTTAAGCAGATGTCAGGAAGTGTTACTAGTATATTTATTTTGAACAAGAAATCAGACTTTACCTGCCCCAGAGTCGCCTTATGAGCACCAATACTTCTTGCTTGAATTAATCCTTCTCTTCTTTCATTTCGATATACCTTGACTAAACCGTTCCACTGTTTCAAATATACTTCCAATCTCTCTTTTAAATGTGCTGGAGTCAAAATAGCAAAGAGAAGATATCAAAATTGTTAAATTGCTTGGGGCCAGGGATATTCTCAACAGCATTTGAAGTAAAAGTCATAGTTTCAGACAAATCCCAATGCAGACAGCATTCAAGATTTTTCTACTTCAGTTATTTGCAGGAGTTGAATCATTTTAAAATATGGACCAAATGTGGAACCATGCCAACAGCTTCAAATACTGAATCTGTTGGGGCAAAACAAGGACCATCTGCCACCAACCTCTCACTGAGTGATTTATCCACCTTCTATTCTGACCATATTGACATTGTCGGAAAAGATTTGGAAGGAAGATTAAAAAAAAATCTGTGCATGCATCACTATATGAGTGGTGATTTAAAAAAATGCCTGTTGGCTCGTTTAAAGCAAGAACAGTCCAAACTTCTGAACTGAAGGATAGGATCGTGTGGGGAAGCAAACAACAACAACAAACATTTATATACTGCTTCTCACGTTTAAAAATGCTTTACATTGAGTAAAGACAGCGAATGCTATGCAGGAGGAAAAATGGACAATAACTTGCACTTGCATGGCACCTTTAACATATTAAAATGTCCCTAGGCGCTTCACAAGAGTGTCATGTAACAAAATTTAACACCAAGCCACATTACGGCAGATGATCAAAGGTTTGGTCAAAGAGGTAGGTTTAAAGGGGTGTCTTAAAGGAGTTAAAAGAGGTGGAGAGGTTTAGGGAGGGAATTCCAGAGCTCAGGGTCTTGGCAGCTGAAGGGATGGCTACCAATAGTGGAGTGATTAAAATCAGGGATGTTCAAGAGGCCAGAATTGGAGGGGCGCAGATATTTCGGAGAGCTGTAGGCTGGAGGAGATTAAGAGATAGGGAGGGGCAAGCCCAAGGAGGATCTTGAAAACAAGGAAAAGAATTTTAAAGTCAAGGCATTGCCAATGCAGAATGACGAACACAGGGCTGAAGGTTGAACAGGCTTGGTGAGCAGAGGATTAAGGAACAGGATTGGGAGAGGTAAAGAGAGGGTTTTGAGTTTACTGAAAGCATGAGGGAGGTGGTAGAACAGAATGATCTCAGGAGAAAGTTCCAAAGAACAGGAGATTAATGGCTTAAAGAATGGCTATCCATGGTGGAAACAGAAAACCAGCTGTAACCCATTATAGAGCTAATGGTATGGAGAGATTTGATACAGGATGCAAATCTTGCTGTTAAATGATTGTGACACAAGGAACCAGTAAAGCTTAGACCGGACAGTGGTAAAGGGGAAGATGGATTTTGAAGACTCCGTCTGCACGTTTTGAATGATTTGTTATTTATAGAGGGCTAAGGCAGGAACCTGGCCTAAACATGAAAGATGTTGAGACTTTAGATTCTGAAGGCATGATCAGGGTCGTCAACAGTGGAGGAGCAGCAGCAGGACTGAGGTGGGTAGTGTTGCGTAAGTGGTAAATCTGGTTTGGTCTTAATAAATCAATAGGAATGCAGAGGAAACTCAGCTTGGGGTACAGCCTGACTTTTAAAAAATTCATTCTCGGGATGTGGGTGCCCCTGGCAAGGCTGGCATTTACTGTCCATTTCTAACTGCCCTTGAGAAGTTGATGGTGGGGCTTTGTATTGAACCGCTACAGTCTCTGTGATGAAGGTGCTGTTAGGTAGGGTGTCCCAGGATTTTGACCCAATGACAATGAATGAATGAATGGAAATATATATCCGAGTCAGGATGGTGTATGACTTTAGAGAGGAACTTCCAGATGATGGTGTTGCTATGCACCTGCTGTCCTTGTCCCTCTAGGTGAAGGTCGTGCGTTTGGGAGGTGTTGCCAACAAACCTTTGATGAGTTGCTGCAATGCATCCCATAGATAATGCATATGGCAGTCATGGTATGCTGATGGTGGGCATAGATTTTTAAGCCAGTGCATGAAGCGTCAATCAAGTGGGCTGCTTTGTTCTGGATAGTGTCAGTGACCTGGATAGTGGAGGCAAGTGGAGAATATTTCATCACACTCTTGACTTGTGTCTTGTAGATGGGTAGAGAGCCTGGGAAGTCAGGAAGTGAGACACACACCGCAAAATTCTCAGCCCCTGACCTGCTCTAGTCACGGTGTTTATGTGGCTGGTCCACCTCAGTTTCCTGTCAATAGTGACCCTCGGGACGTTTTGGGTGCAGGATTTGGTGATGGAAATGCTATTTAATGGCAAAGGGAGGTGGTTACACTCTTACTCGTTGCTTGGCATTTGTGGGGTATGAATCTTATTTGCGACTTATCATCAAAGCCACCAAAGGGTCAGACTTGGATTCTAACTGTTGGTCAAGAATATAAAACAATCTATGTTTTTGACATCAATATTAAGTTTAAAATATAAAGGCAACCATACAATTATCTGGGAGAAATTAACAGCTACATTGAAGCTGGTAGTGGCAGCAGTAATAGTAATAACAGCATTAGAACTTGCATTTATACAATACCTTTCGCAACTTCAGGACGTCCCAAAGTGCTTCACAGCCAATTAAATGCAACATATAGTTTAATGGACAATGCAGGTTAATGCAAATAACATACATAGTGATACCCACGACCACATATCAGTTTTTCTAATTCTCAGTCAGCTACATTCAATTCTGTTTCCAAGGAAATGAGAATATCAGTTGATTAGAGCACCCATACTATACAAATAATATGGGAAACACTTTTGCAAATGCATTGTCCAACTCTGATATTGGCTACAGGGAGGAAAATATAGTTAATGACAAGTCTTCACAATGATCAATTTGAGGACTCTATAGCATAGCATACAAGGCTCCGGGACAAGTGCTGGAAAATGGGATTAGAATAGATAGGTGCTTGATGGCCGGCACAGACACGATGGGCCGAAGGACCTGTTTCTGTGCTGTATAACTCTATGACTCTATAACTGTTTTTGGTCCTTTGGAAGGAACATGCACCAATCAAGCTTCCCTTCCCTAATTGTGTACAGATTTCCTTTTCCTAATTTGATAATTGTGATGGCATAGTAAACTTTTAGGCCACTCTATACCTCTAGGGTCTCGACTTTTATAGTTGTAAAACTGAAAGAGGATACTTCTGATCAAATTATGTTTAGCAACTAATTCTTGTTATTTTTGCAATGCACTACTGCGGTGAGCTAAAAGCGTGACTATGGAAACAGGCTAGGATTTGGTTTTGTTTCCCAGCGAGCTCCGAAACTGCCAAACTTAAAACCTGGGACTTAAATGGAGTCTCTCAGAGTTAGGAGTCCAATGCTGCATTTCTTGCACAGACACAGTACAGATTCCATCAAAATAAAAAAAGCCACCTCAATACAATTACAAGTTTGGGAATCGCGCGTGGTAGACTCCTCGTTGTTCGAGTATGTCCAACTGTAATTGATTTCATCGTGTTCTATGGGTCCCCTCATGACTGAAGCTTGGGAAAGGATGCCCCCTTGTGGGTTCCTAAAATACTATTTTTTTAAAAATGGTACTGGATGACAAAAGTTCCAGGGTGGAAAGGGGGTGGAATACTTGGAAGAAGGGAAGAGGGAGAACAGACACAAAAGGGGGGGGAAAAAAGCAGAATTTGATATTATATGATAGAGTATTATATATTGTACTGCTAAACCTTGCCAATCAAAAATTGCAAGTAAAGCAACTACAGCCTGCATTTATACAACACCTTTAACATAGTAAAGCATTTCACGGGGCTTCACAGGAGCACTATCAGACAAAATTTGACATTGAGCCAGTAAACGAGAAATTAGGACAGGTGACCAAACACTTGGACAAGGGGATAAGAATTAAGCAGTGCCTTAATGGAGGAGACAGAGGTAGAAAGGGGGAGAGGTTTATGGAGCTGATTCCAATTATTGGGATGTAAGTTCTTACCTTTGTTACTGTAGTCATCGATCATAACTATTTCTGCTAGGTACTTTTTGGGAGTCCTCTTGATCACGCTGTGGATAGTCCTCATAAGGGTTGACCATCCTTCATTATGGAAGACAATGATAACACTTGACGTGAGCAGACGTTCATCATAATGCCAATCCTTGCATCTGGTAAGAACAATGTAGAAGTTAGATACATGCACGATATAGAGTTTTTAGCAATAGTTGCTGAGAGCACAATACAGAAACTAGTAAAGCATTAAAGAATACCAAGAATTTCCTCCCTGTCCCCATACTTTTCTCAGCAGTTTTCTCCACAGCCCATTGATTCCTTCCTGGGGTATAATTCAGTTCGTCATCCAGTACTTCCCCTAAGTTATCATGTGTGAGCCTCAACAGTAAGCATCAGTAACTTCATGTAACTAAGCATGGACCGGGGATTGGACCCAGACCTGTCTGGCTTGCATGATTCAACGACTAACTGGATGAATTTGTTAAACCATCAGGGTAGGTTACAACCACTTTTCCATCAACTATGTTGGAAAAACAGTAAAATCACAAAGGAAAGCAAACAAGAATTGACTAGAAAGAAAATAAATGGCATGGCACAAAGAGAAAATGAGGAAGTGAGAGATAAAGCCTGACCGAAATTAAACCTGCAATTTTACAATGCAGTGCAATTCAGGCACCCTGTTCACCGCCCCCCACCACCACAAAAAAAATCAGATTTCAAGAACATAAATCTTCCTTCCTACTTCCTTCAGTGAGAAACAAGCTGAATGAATCACTGACACAGTAGGAGAGCGCTTTGGTTGATTAGATTAGAGATACAGCACTGAAACAGGCCCTTCGGCCCACCGAGTCTGTGCCGAACATCAACCACCCATTTATACTCATCCTACACTAATCCCATATTCCTACCAAACATCCCCACCTGTCCCTATATTTCCCTACCACCTACCTATACTAGTGACAATTTATAATGGCCAATTTACCTATCAACCTGCAAGTCTTTTGGCTTGTGGGAGGAAACCGGAGCACCCGGAGAAAACCCACGCAGACACAGGGAGAACTTGCAAACTCCACACAGGCAGTACCCGGAATCGAACCCGGGTCCCTGGAGCTGTGAGGCTGCGGTGCTAACCACTGCGCCACTGTGCCGCCCTAATTAGCTACAATTTTGTTATGCAACTGCCTCACTTAGCAATGCTGCAGTCTTCAACAGTGTTTTAATTTACTAGTGCCCAACCAGGGGAGGCAGTGGCGTAGTGGTATTCTCACTGGACTAGTAACCCAGAGACCCAGGGTACTGCTCTGGGAACATGGGTTCAAATCCCACCACAGCAGAAGGTGGAATTTGAATTCAATTAATAAATCTGGAATTAAAAAGCCAGTCTAATGATGGCCATGAAACTATTGTCAATTGTTGTAAAAACCCATCTGGTTCACTAATGTCCTTTAGGGAAGGAAATCTGCTGTCCTTACCCGGTCTGGCCTACATGTGACTCCAGACCCACAGCAATGTGGTTGACTCTGACAAGCCCTCTGAAATGGCCTAGCAAGCTACTCAGTTGTATCTAACCGCTACGAAGTCAATAAAAAGGAATGAAACCGGATGGACCACCTGGCATCGACCTATGCACAGGAAATGACAACGGCAAACCCAGCCCTGCTGACCCTACGAAGTCCTTCTTACTAACATCTGGGGGCTTGTACCAAAGTTGGGAGATCTGTCCCACAGACTAGTTAAGCAACTGCTGACATAGTCATACTCACGGAATCATACCCGACAATGTCCCAGGCACTGCTATCAACATCCCCGGGTATGTCCTGTCCCACTGGCAGGACAGACCCAGCAGAGGTGGTGGCACAGTGGTATACAGTAGGTAGGGAGTTGCCCTGGGAGTCCTCAACATCAACTCTGGACCCCATGAAGTCTCATGGCATCAGATCAAACATGGACAAGGAAACCTCCTGCTGATTACCACCTACCACCCTCCCTCAGCTGATGAGTCAGTACTCCTCCATGTTGAACAACACTTGGAGGAAGCACTGAGGGTGGCAAGGGCACAGAATGGACTCTGGGTAGGGGACTTCAATGTCCACCACCAAGAGTTGCTCAGTAGCACCATTACTGACCGTGCTGGCCGAGTCCTAAAGGACATATCTGCTAGACTGCGTATGTGACAGGTGGCGATGGAACCAACAAGAGGGGAAAACATACTTGACCTCGTCCTCACCAATCTGCCTGCCGCAGATGCATCTGTCCATGACAGTATTGGTAGGAGTGACCACCGCACAGTTGTTGTGGAGACGAAGTCCCGCCTTCACATTGAGGATACTGTCCATCATGTTGTGTGGCATTATCACTGTGCTAAATGGGATAGATTTCGCACAGATCTAGCAATGCAAAACTGGGCATTCCTGAGGCGCTGTGAGCCATCAGCAGCAGCAGAATTGTACTCAACCACAATCTGTAACCTCATGGCCCGGCATATCCCACACTCTACCATTACTATCAAGCCAGGAGACCAACCCTCGTTCAATGAAGAGTGCAGGAGGGCATGCCAGGAGCAGCACCAGGCATACTTCAAAATGAGGTGTCAAACTGGTGAAGCTACAACACAGGACTATCTGCGTGCCAAATTGCGTAAGCAGCATGTGATAGACAGAGCTAAGTGATCGCATAACCAACGGATCAGATCTAAGCTCTGCAGTCCTGCCACATCCAGCTGTGAATGGCGGTGGACAATTAAACAACTAACTGGAGGTGGCTCCACAAATATCTCATCCTCAATGATGGGGGAGCCCAGCACATCAGTGCGAAAGATAAGGCTGAAGCATTTGCAACAATCTTCAGCCAGAAGTGCCGAGTTGATGATCCATCTTGGCCTCCTCCTGAAGTCCCCAGCATCATAGATGCCAGACTTCAGCCAATTCGATTTACTCCACGTGATATCAAGAAACGACTGAAGGCACTGGATACTGCAAAGGCTATGGGTCCTGACAATATTCCGGCAATAGTACTGAAGACCTGTGCTCCAGAACTAGCAGCGCCCCGAACCAAGCTGTTCCAGTACAGCTGCAACACTGGCACCTACCCTGCAATGTGGAAAATTGCTCAAGCATGTCCTGTACACAAAAAGCAGGACAGGTCCAACCCAGCCAATTACCACCCCATCAGCCTACTCTCAATCATCAGTAGTGATGGAAGGTGTCATCAACAGTGCCATCAAGTGGCACTTGCTTAGCAATAACCTGCTCAGTGACGCTCAGTTTGGGTTCCGCCAGGGCCACTCAGCTCCTGACCTCATTACAGCCTTGGTTCAAACATGGACAAAAGGCCCGAACTCAAGAGGGGATGTGAGAGTGACTGCCCCTGACATCAAGGCAGCATCTGACCGAGTATCGCATCAGGGAGCCCTAGCAAAACTGAGGTCAATGGGAATCAGGGGGAAAATCCTCTGCTGGCTGGAGTCATACCTAGCGCAAAGGAAGATGGGTGTGGTTGTTGGAGGTCAATCATCTCATCTCCAGGACATCACGGCAGGAGTTCCTCAGGGTAGTGTCCTGGGCTCAACCATCTTCAGCTGCTCCATTCATAAGGTCAGAAGTGGGGATGTTCGCTGATGACTGCACAATGTTCAGCACCATTCGTGACTCCTCAGCTACTGAAGCTATCCTGTGTAGAAATGCAGCAAGACCTGGACAATATCCAGGCTTGGGCTGATAAGTGGCAAGTAACATTCGCGCCACACAAGTGCCGGGCAATGACCATCTCCAACAAGAGAAAATCTAACCATCTCCTCGACATTCAATGGCATTACCATCGCTGAATTCCCCACTATCAACATCCTAGGGGTTACCATTGACCAGAAACAGAACTGGAGTAGCCATATAAATACCGTAGTTACAAGAGCAGGTCAGAGGCTAAGAATCCTGCGGCAAGTAACTCACCTCCTGACTCCCCAAAGCCTGTCCACCATCTACAAGGCACAAGTCAGGAGTGCGATGGAGTACTCTCCACTTGCCTGGATGGGTGCAGCTCCAACAACACTCAAGAGGCTCGACACCATCCAGGACAAAGCAGCCCGCTTGATTGGCACACCATGCACAAACATTCACTCCCTCCACCACCAACGCACAGTGGCAGCAGTGTGTACCATCTACAAGATGCACTGCAGCAATGCACCAAGGCTCCTTGGACAGCACCTTCCAAACCCGCGACCTCTACCAACGAGAAGGACAAGGGCAGCAAATGCATGAGAACAGCACCACCTGCAAGTTCCCCTCCAAGTCACACACCATCCTGACTTGGAACTATATCGCCGTTCCTTCACTGTCACCGGGTCAAAGTCCTGGAACGCCCTTCCTAACAGCACTGTGGGTGTACCCACCCCACATGGACAGCAGCGGTTCAAGAAGGCAGCTCACCACCGCCTTCTCAAGGGAAATTAGGGATGGGCAATAAATGCTGGCCTGGCCAGTGACAACCACATCCCGTGAATGAATAAAAAAAAAAAACTGATGTCAAGTACAACAACCAGTGCTTGGATACATGAGGCCCCTCTACCTCACCCTCGAGCTCAGAACTAGCAAAAAGACTGGTGCAAACTTTGAAACGGAAATTTTTTTTCCAAAAAATTAGATCTATTGATGTTTTGGAAATGCTGTCCAAAGAAAATTGGACAAATCTTTGTTACCAAAAGTTGAAAAAAAAATGCAAAGTCATAAAATCACACAGAAAATCAGTAATTTAATCAGTGCTCTCAGAATTCATTGCACTCAACCAAAATCAGATCTTGCTATCATGCTATTGCCTGCTACCAAGCTGTTGCCTGCTACCAAAATGGTAAGTTTTTGAAAAACATATATCCAGGAGGCCCTGCAGTACCAAAGGCTTCAGAGACCCCGAGACAGGTGAGTGGGGTCAGGGCTGTCGACGTGGCGGTGGGTTAAGGAGTGGGGTTAGTGAACACCTCCGCTCTGCCAGCAAGCATGACCCCGAACTTCCAGTTGCTTGCCATTTTAATTCTCCACCCTACTCTCGCCCACATTTCTGTCCTTGGCCTGCTTCAGCATTCCAATGATGCTCAATGTAAGCTTGAGGTACAGCACCTCACCTTCCGATTAGGCACTCTAAAGCCTTCTGGACTCAACAATGAGTTCAACAATTCCAGAGCATGACTGCCATCTTATTTACTTATTGATTTGTTAGCTTATTTATTTAATTTATTTTTTAACCATGTGCCTGTCTTAAACTTGTTTTTCATGTTTTTGTTTTCAGACAGACTGTTCATGCTTTGTCTTTTACTATCGCTACTAGCACGCCCTTACCTTTTATTCCATGACATCTCTGCCATTTAATCTCTCCTGCCTTCCTCCCGATAACACACCTTCCCTTTTGTTCTTCTTCCCCCTCCCCCCTTCACATGCTCAAAGTCGAACTTTTTCTAGTTCTGCTGAAAGGTCACAGACCTGAAATGTTAACTGTTTCTCTCCCCACAGACGTTGCCAGACCAGTTGAGTATTTTCAGCACTTTATGTTTTTATTTCTAAATTGGAAAGAATTGTGAAGATAACGGGCACTCTACCCCCTGCCTTCTGACCCAATTTTATGGGCGCCCCACCTCCATTCCTGTCTTGGGAGGGTCCATAAAATTCAGCCCGTTATTTTAGTTTCTCTCTCCACAGATGCTGCCTGGCCTGCAGAGTATTTCCAGCATTTTCTGCTTTTATTTTAGATTTCCAGCATCTGCAGTATTTTGCTTTTGTGTCACACTTGATCAACTTTACTGAATTCTTTGAAGAAGTAACCAAAAGGATAGATAAGAGAATAATGCAATAGATTAGCACCGCAGCCTCACAGCTCCAGTGACCCGGGTTCAGTTCTGGGTACTGCCTGTGTGGAGTTTGCAAGTTCTCCCTGTGACCGCGTGGGTTTCCACCGGGTGCTCCGGTTTCCTCCCACAGCCGAAGACTTGCGGGTTCATAGGTAAATTGGCCATTGTAAATTGCCCCTAGTGTAGGTAGGTGGGAGGAGAATTCAGGGAAGGTGGGGATGTGGTAGGGAATATGGGATTAATGTAGGATTAGTATAAAATGGATATATTGGCGACCACGCTCTGGAAGTGGTTCAAGAGTTCACCTACCTAGGCTCAACTATCACCAGTAACCTGTCTCTAGATGCAGAAATCAACAAGCGCATGGGAAAGGCTTCCACTGCTATGTCCAGACTGGCCAAGAGAGTGTGGGAAAATGGCGCACTGACACGGAACACAAAAGTCCGAGTGTATCAAGCCTGTGTCCTCAGTACCTTGCTCTATGGCAGCGAGGCCTGGACAACGTATGCCAGCCAAGAGCGACGTCTCAATTCATTCCATCTTCGCTGCCTTCGGAGAATACTTGGCATCAGGTGGCAGGACCATATCTCCAACACAGACGTCCTCGAGACGGCCAACATCCCCAGCTTATACACACTACTGAGTCAGCGGCGCTTGAGATGGCTTGGCCACGTGAGCCGCATGGAAGATGGCAGGATCCCCAAAGACACATTGTACAGCGAGCTCGCCACTGGTATCAGACCCACCGGCCGTCCATGTCTCCGCTTTAAAGACGTCTGCAAACGCGACATGAAGTCCTGTGACATTGACCACAAGTTGTGGGAGTCAGTTGCCAGCGTTTACCAGAGCTGGCGGGCAGCCATAAAGGCGGGGCTAAAGTGTGGCGAGTCGAAGAGACTTAGCAGTTGGCAGGACAAAAGACAGAGGCGCAATGGGAGAGTCAACTGTGTAACAGCCCCGACAAACAAATTTTTCTGCTGCACCTGCGGAAGAGCCTGTCACTCTAGAATTGGCCTTTATAGCCACTCCAGGCGCTGCTCCACACACCACTGACCACCTCCAGGCGCTTACCCATTGTCTCTCGAGATAAGGAGGCCAAAGACAGTATAAATGGATGGTTGATGGTCGGCACAGACTTAGTGGGCCGAAGGGCCTGTTTCAGTGCTGTATCATTATGACCTCTATGTAATAAATGTGCATTGCCAAAAGGCCTTCAATAAGGTACCACATGGTAGACTAATGACTAAGGTCAGATCACGTGGCGGCAGGGGACAAGCAGCAGAATGGATAGCAAGTTGACTACAGAATAGAAAACAGGGATTAGGGGTTAAAGGTATTGGCAAAAAGTGGGAAGTGGTGTTCCACAAGGATTGGTGCTGAAACCATTGCTGTTCACCATATACATGAACCATTTGGACTCGGGATTGGAAGTACAAGTTAAAAATTCGCAGATGACACCAAATTGGGGAGGGGGTGTTGTGAATACAGAGGAGGACTGCGACAAAATACTGGATGACATTAATCAACTTACAGAATGGCTGTGAGATTGGTAAATGAACTTCAATATAGATAAATGTGAAGTGATATATTTTGGTGGAAGAATAAGGAAGCCTTGGAAAATAATGTCTACATTAGGTAGAGGAACAGAGAGATTTGGGAATACAGATACACTATGCAGGTTAATGAGGCCAAAAAAAAGCAAACAAATGCAACAGTATTTGAATTACCAATTGATACATATGGGTACAGTAAACTGCCGAGCCTCAGCATGTACAGAAATACAATGTTTAATAGATTCCAGTCAGGAGACCTAACTTCTGCTGACATAATCTAGTCAATAAGATGCTCTCTCTGTTAAAGCACATCTTCAGATACCGTTCCCAAATATCTGACTGACACCTGGTATTCCACTATTAGCTCTTGGGTTCCAGTTTATCAGGTAGCATAAATAACATAGACCTGAACAGGCTTGGGCTGTTAAGTGGCAAGTAACAATCATGCCAGGCAATGAACATCTCCCCTGGACATTCAACTGCATTACCATTGCTGAACCACCACCTCCCCCAACCATTAACACCCTGGTGGTCACCAATGACCAGGAACTTCCCTGGACAAGTCCAATAAATACTGCGGCTACAGTGAGTAACTGACCTCATGCCTCCTCAAAGCCTGTCCACCATCTACAAGGCACAAGTCAGGAGTGTGATGGAATACTCTCCACTTGCCTGGATAAATGCAGCTTCAACAACACTCAAGAAGCTCGACACCATCCAGTTCAAAGCAGCACGCTTGATTGGCACCCCATCCACCAACTTCAACATTCCTTCCAGCACCAAAGCACAGTGGCAGCAGTATGTAACATCTACAAGATGCACTGCAGCAACTCACCAAGGCTCCTTCGACACCACCTTCCAAACCCGCGACCTCTACCACCGAGGATGACAAGGGTAGCAGACACATGGGAACACCACCAACTCCAAGCCACACACCATCCTGCTTTGAAATAATACTGCCGTCCCTTCAATGTCGTTGGGTCAAAATCCTCAAACTCCCTTCTTAACAGCAGTTTGGGTGTACCAGCATCACATGGACTGCAGTGGATCAAGGAGATGGCTCACCACCACCTTCTCAAGGGCAATTAGGGATTGGCATGAATGAATAAAAAAAAAAAATTATAAATTGCTTTGAGAATTAAACTTTTGATTGTTGGGCCAGGAGACTAGAAAAGCTGAAACTGTTCTGAGAGCAGAGAAGGTCAAGTGTAGATTTAATGGAAATGTTCAAAGTTATGAGGGGTTTTGACAGAGTAAGCAGGAAGAAATTTTTTTAAAGGGCAGGAGGGTCAGTAACCATAGATTCATAGAGAGATACAGCACTGAAACAGGCCCTTCGGCCCACCGAGTCTGTGCCGACCATCAAGAACCAAAGGGCACGTATTTAAAATAATTGGCAAAAAACCCAAGGGAGAAAAAAAGAATTGCAGCAAGTTGTTGCAATCTTGAAGTCACTGCCTGAAGTGGTTGAAGATAATTTACAGAATCACAGAATTGTTAACTGCACAGGAAGAGGCCATTCGGCCTGTCTTGACTGTGCTGGCTCTCCGAAAGAGCAATTTACCTCGTCCCACTACCCCGCCTTCTCCCCGTAGCCCTGCACATTCTACCTTTTCAGATACAAAGTGACTCCTGACAACGCAGCGGCCCACCAATGTCATCAGAGCGCTCCAAGCTGCGCACATGAGCAAACAGTCACCTGCTCGCAGTGAGATGCTGTGCATGCGCAGGACAACATCATCGCATAACGCCATCGAGCGGCTGAATGGGGCACTGAGGCTGGAGCTTGATCCCCACCACTCGCTCCTCCAACTCAGCTACTTGCTCCCCCCACCTGCTTCCCCCCACTCAGCTACTGTCTCCCCCCTCGGCCACTCGCTCCAGGTCTCAATGATTTTTTTCTCCCCCTCCCCCCCTCCTCTCCATCGGCCGCTTCCCCCCTCAGCTGCTCGCACCTGAACTCCCCCTACTGCTCACTCCTACTCCCCTCGGCCAATTGTTTCCTGCTCCTCACTTCCCACACTGTCTCTCTCCCTGCCCCCCTGCTCTCTGGCCGCTCACTCCCTCCCCCCCCCCCTCCAGTCGCTAGCTCTAGGCCGTGACGCTTCCCTCCTCTCGGCCACTCGCTCCGAATTGCCCCGTCACACCTTGCGGCCCGCCTTGCTTCTTTGGGTGGCGGTGCGGAGAAGAATCGAACGTGGGAGTGAGTAGCCAAGAGGAGGGAAGTGGCGCGGCCTTGAGCTAGTGTCTGGAGGAATGGGGGGGGGGGGGGGAGCGAGCAGCCAGACAGCGGGGTTGCAGGGCAGGAAACGAGGAGCAGGAACAATCGGCCAGGGGGGTGGGGGGGAAGCAGTGGCGAGGTCTGGAGCAAGCAGCTGAGGGAGTGGGGGGGCAGGGGGGGGGCCGAAACGACGAGGCTGTAGCGAGTGCTTAAGGGAAGGCAGCAAGGAACCAGCGGTGAGAAGACAGGAGCAGGAGGAACCAACAGAGAGAAATGCAATGGCATTATGAAGCGGGGGACTGTTGGGGGTGGGATGGGGATGGGACGGAGGCGGCGATGGCAGCTATTGATGGGATTTTCGGGTTGAAGTTGTTTGTCTGTGATAAATTGAGTAGCGCCATCTTCAAGCCTAGCAGCTGCCGGAGTGTCGCAAACAGTGACGTTTCAGTGGAACAGGCTGCATTTGCACATGTGCTAGAACTGCGCCACCTAGCGGTTGCACTGTCAGCAAAGGCAGCCTTTCAGATAACAATCCAATTCCCTCTTGAATGCCTCCATTGAAGCTGCCTCTACACACACGCGGGCAGTGCATTCCAGATCCTAACCATTTGCTATGTGAAAAAACTTTTCTTTACGCCCCCATCGCTTCTTTTGTCAATTATCTTGTTCGTGATCCTTCTACCAACGGAAACAGTTTTTCCCCATCTACTCTGTCTAGACTCATGAATTTGAATAGCTCTATTAAATCTCCTTTTAACCTTCTTTTCTCCATGAATCAATCCCAACTTCTCCAATCTAGCTACCTAACTGAACTTCCTCATCCCTGGAACCATTTTGATGAATCTTTTTTGCACTCTCTCATGCCATCATATTTTTTCTGAAGTGTGGCGCCCAGAATTGGACAATACTCCAGTTCAGGTAGAACTAGTGTTCTATCCAAGTTCAACAGAACTTCCTTGTTTTTGTATTCTATGCCCTTATCATGAATACGTTCTAGGTCGAATGATGATTTTTTTCATCCACCAACTAGAAACCTGAATATTAAACTGATGGACACGAACCACTTAAAACTTGCAGCTTTGAACTCTGCCTGCTGACAGTGAGCACTGAGGCATATTCCCTGCTACAGACTGTAGTGTTCAGTGTTTAATTGATCTGTGTTTGACTATTAGTCTGTTCACCAATCTATGTTCACCGTGCTTCGTGACTTAAGCGTGACGGGGGAGCTAGAGAACTTTCTGGAAAGAACAGACAGAGATCTTCCTAGAAGGAATTCATTCACACTATTGTCTCCCAGAAAACCACGGATTCAGCGTTCACCCCTTCAAACTGGAAGCTGGAGAACCACCGAATTCAGCCTGAAGCAGCCGAGTCAACAACCTCCACAGATTGTAGACCCCTTTTATTTCTCTGGATTCTTAATTTGACCAAACTGCCCTTCCCTACTCTAACTTATTTGTGCATGTGTGTGTGTGTGTGTGTGTGTGTATGTATAATATATATAAAAAAAAGTTGGGCAGTATTTTATTACTTTTACTTAGATTGGTTTAAGCAAAAAAGTTAACCTTTTTCTTTGGTTAAACTCAAGAAAACCTGTGTGATTGGCTCTTTTTACGATCATGGCATGTAAACAAGTAAACACTCACTGAATTGGCAAGGATATCCATTTAAAATAAAGAAATTTGTTGTGGTCAAACAAGGAGGGGGAAAAGAAGGGTGCCCTTTGACACCAGTCACCTGATCGTAACACTTTATTAATAAAGCCAAGTTTGCAGTGTGCTTTATTAACCGATCTCTCAACCTGTTCTGCCATCTTCAATGTTTTATGCACATATACACCTAAGCCCCTCTGCTCCTGCACACCCTTTGGAATTGTATCCTTTATTTAATATTGTTTTTTCACAGTCTTCCTACCAAAATGAATCACTTCACACTTCCCTGCATTAAATTTCATCTGCCACTTGCCCACCCATTCCACGAACCTATCAATGTCCCTTTGAAGTTCTACACTATCCACAGTGCTTCCAAGTTTCATATCATCTGCAAATTTTGAAATTGTGCCTTGTATACCAAAGTCAAGGTTATTAATATATATCAGGAACAGCAAGGGTCCTAACACTGACCCCTGGGGAACTCCACTACAAACATTCCTCCAGTCCAAAAAACATCCATTAATCATATTCTCCATTCCCTGTCCCTCAGCCAATTTAGTATCCATGTTGCTACTGTCCCTTTTATTCCATGAACTATAAGTCCATGTACACCACATCAACAGCATTACCCTCATCAACCTCTGTTACCTGTTATGATACAACCACTCAAGACAAAGCTCCCAATCAAAATATATGATTCTGATTGCGGTGGGAGTAACACACTGTCAATTCAGTCCCGCTGCTCCACAGGTTGCATCATACATATCTTTAAGTTTTCCAAACAGCGCGGCACAGTGGTTAGCACCGCAGCCTCACAGCTCCATTGACCCGGGTTCGGTTCTGGGTACAGCCTGTGCGGAGTTTGCAAGTTTGCCCTGTGACCACGTGGGCTTCCTCCGGGTGCTCCAGTTTCCTCCCACATGCTAGAGACTTGCGGGTTCATAGGTAAATTGGCCATTGTAAAAAAAAAAATTGTCCCTAGTGTAGGTAGGTGGTACGGGAATTGAGGGAAGGTGGGGATGTGAGAGGGAAAAATGGGATTAATGTAGGATGAGTATAAATGGGTGGTTGATGGTCGGCACGGACTCGGTGGGCCGAAGGGCCTGTTTTGGTGCTGTATCTCTCTATGACTCAAATCAAAGAAAGCAGCAGCCAAATTGAAACAATCTAGTAACCCCCAAATGAGGTGAACCAAACCAGGTATCTTTAGATATCAAGAAATTAACTACTTATTAAAAAAATCAAAACCTTAAACACTAAGCTAAACCAATATCTAAAGACCTTACAACTTATTTAAAAAATCTAACTCCTGCATTCGCGTACACATACCCAAACATAGAAAATAGGAGCAGGAGTAGGCCAATTAACTCTTCGAGCCTGCTCCGCTACTCATTATGATCATGGCTGATCATCCAACTCAGTAGCCTGTTCCGGCTTTCGCCCCATACCCTTTGATCCCTTTAGACCCAAGAGCTATATCTAACTCCTTTTTGAAAACATACAATGTTTTGGCCTCAACTGCTTTCTGTGGTAGCGAATTCCACAGGCTTACCACTCTCTGGGTGAAGAAATTTCTCCTCATCTCAGTCCTTAGACTATGACCCCTGGTTCTGGACTCTCCCACCATCGGGAACATCCTTCCTGCATCCACCCTGTCAAATCCTGTTTGAATTTTGTAGGTTTCTATGAGATCCCCCCCTCACTCTTCTGAACTCCAGCGAATATAATTCGAACCGACTCAGTCTCTCCTCATACGTCAGTCCCGCCATCCCAGGAATCAGTCTGGTAAACCTTCGCTGCACTCCCTCTATAGCAAGAGCATCCTTCCTCAGATAAGGAGACCAAAACGGCACACAAGGTCGCTTGGTGTTTAATTAGCTGCCCGAAAAAAATGGAAATAATAAAGTCTTTGCAGATTACACTTCCTCACGAATGGTCCTCTGATTCAACACAGTCAAAGTCCAATTGCAGTCTTCCAAGGTCTGATGAATCCGACGATAGGAATTCGGCAGTTCAATTCATCAGCGATGTTTTAAACTCTTCTGTCCTCCGGCGATGAACACAGCAGTTCAATAATTTATTTTCTTTAAGGAACTAATCTGGCTTGAAGATTTTAGAATTTTGAGAGAGAAGCTGAACAAATTTTCTTAGAGAGCTCTTCTTTCTCCCTTCGGGTGCTAGCACAGCTGAAGACAAATGTAGGTCCCTTATAGACAGCAACAGGGGAATTTATTATGGGGAACAAAGAAATGGCTGACCAACTAAATGCACACTTTGGTTCTATCTTCACAAGGAGGACACAAATATATCAGAAATGTTAGGGAACACAGGGTTCAGTGAGAGAGAAGAACTGAAGGAAATCAGTATTAGTAGAGAAATGGTGTTGGGGAAATTGATGGGATTGAAGGCTGATAAATCCCCAGGGCCTGATGGTCTGCAGCCCAGAGCACTTAATGGAAGTGGCCCTAGAAATAGTGGATGCATTGGTGGTCATCTTCCAAGATTCTATAGACTCTGCAACAGTTCCAACAGATTGGAGCGTAGCTAATGTAACCCCACTATTTAAAAAGGGAGGTAGGGAGAAAGCAGGAAATTATAGATCAGTCAGCCTGCCGCCGGCAGTGGGGAAAATTCTAGAGTCCATTATCAAAGATTTTATAGCAGAGCACTTGGAGAACAGTGGTAGAATCGGACAGAGTCAGCATGGATTTACAAAAGGGAAATCATGCTTGACAAATCTACTAGAACTCTTCGAGGATGTAACCAGTAGAGTTGATGAGGGGGAGCCAGTGAATGTGGTTTATTTGGACTTTCAAAAGCTTTCGACAAAGTCCCACATAAGAGATTAGCGTGTAAAATTAAAGCCCATGGGATTGGGGGTAGTGTATTGCGATGGATAGAAAATTGGTTGGCAGACAGGAAACTAAGTGTAGGGATAAATGGGTCTTTTTCCGAATGGCAGGCAGTGACTAGTGGGGTACCACAGGGATCGGTGCTAGGACCCCAGCTATTCACAATATATATTAATGATTTAGATTAGGGAACTGAATGTAATATCTCCAAATTTGCAGATGACACAAAACTGGGTGGGAGGGTGAGTTGTGAGGAGGATGCAGAGAGATTTCGAGGTGATTTGGACAAGTTGAGTGAGTGGGCAAATGCATGGCAGATGCAGTATAAAGTGGATAAATGTGAGGTTATCCACTTTGGCAGCAAAAACAGGAAGACAGATTATCTGAACAGCCATAAACTCAGAGAGGGGAACATGCAACGAGACCTGGGTGTTCTCATACACCAGTCGCTGAAGGTAAGCATGCAGGTGCGATAGGCGGTATAAAAGGCAAATGGTATGTTGGCCTTCATAGCAAGAGGATTAGAGTACAGAAGTAGGGATGTCTTGCTGCAAATATACAGGGCCTTGGTGAGGCCACACCTGAATATTGTGTGCAGTTATGGTCTCCTTATCTGAGGAAGGATGTTCATGCTATAGAGGGAGTGCAGCGAAGGTTTACCAGACTGATTCCTGGGATGGCGGGACTGACATATGAGGAGAGATTGAGTCGGTTAGGGTTATATTCACTGGAGTTCAGAAGAATGAGGGGGGATCTCATAGAAACCAGTAAAATTCAAACAGGACTTGACAGGGTAGATGCAGGAAGGATGTTCCCAATGGTGGGGGAGTCCAGAATCAGGGGTCATATTCTAAGGATACGGGGTAAACCATTCAGGACTGAGATGAGGAGAAATTTCTTCACCCAGAGAGTGGTGAACCTGTGGAATTCGCTACCACAGAAAACAGTTGAGGCCAAAACATTGTATGTTTTCAAGAAGGAGTTAGATATAGCTCTTTGGTCTAAAGGGATAAAAGGATATGGGGGAAAGCAGGATCAGGTTACTGAGTTGGATGATCGGCCATGATCATAATGAATGGCGGAGCAGGCTCGAAGGGCCAAATGGCCTACTCCTGCTTTCTTTGTTTCTAGGTCTGTCTCTCTCTGAACAAGCCAGGATACACTATGTCCTGTTCTCCCTCTCTGTATGGTTGTCGCTAAGCAACTAGAATGCACTTTCGCATACAGTCCCAGGAACTGGCTGCCTTAAAGAAGTACTGATCTTTTACAGCTTTAAAGGCGCACCACAATATTTCCCAAGGAGAAAAAAAACAGGATCGTGACATACCTCATCAAAAAACTCCAGCAAGTTAGTTAAGGCGGCACAGTGGTTAGCACCGCAGCCTCACAACTCTAGGGACCCGGGTTCAATTCTGGGTACTGCCTGTGCGAAGTTTGCAAGTTCTCCCTGTGACCACGTGGGTTTTTGCCGGGTGCTCCGGATTCCTCCCACAGCCAAAGACTTGCGGGTTGAATTGGTAAATTGGCCATTGTAAATTGCCCCTAGTGTAGGTAGGTGGTAGGGAATATGGGATTACTGCAGGTTTAGTATAAATGGGTGGTTGTTGGTCGGCACACACTCGGTGAGCCCAAGGGCCTGTTTCAGTGCTGTATCTCTAAATAAAATAAACAAAATAAATAAACACGATTTGCCCATCACAAATCTGCGCTGGCTTTCCTTAATTAACCTGCATATGCCTAGGTGAGTATTAATTTTGTCCCGAATTATCGCTTCTAGAAACCTCCCCACCACCAGGGTTAAACTGACTTGTCTGCTGCTTGTCTTTGCATACTTTTTTGAACAAGGGTGTAATGTTTGCAATTCTCTAGTCCTCTGGCACTACCTGAGTCTAAGGAAGACTGGAACATTATGGCCAGTGCCTCCTCAATTCCCACTCTCACTTCCCTCAGTATCCTTGGATGCATCTCATGTGGTCCTGGTGCCTTATCAACTTTAAGTGTAGACACCCTATCCAATATCTCCTCCTTATCAATTTTAAACCAGCCGAGTGTCTGAATTACCTCCTCTTTCACCATGACCTGCGCAGCATTTTCTTCCTTAGTAAAGACAGATGCGATGTATTCATTTAATACCTCAACCATGCCCCCTGCCTCCATGCATAAATCCTCTTTTTGGTCCCTAATTGGCCCCACTCCTTTTACAATTTATGTGCCTGCAGAAGTCTTTTGGATTCCATTTTATGTTAGTTCCTGGTCTCTTCTCATACACTCTCTTTGCTTCTCTTATTTGCTTTCTCAATTCCCCTCTGAACCTTTTATATTCGACCTGGTTCTCAATTGTATTATCCACCTGACATACGCACACTTTTTCTGCTTCATCTTAATCTCTACCTCTTTCGTTATCCAGGGAGTTCTAGATTTGTTTGCCCTGCCTTTCCCCTTCATGGGAATATACCTTGACTGTGCCTGAGCTATCTTCTTTAAAGGCAGCCCATTGTTCAGTTACTGTTTTGCCTGCCAACCTTTGATTCCAATTTATCTGGGTCAGATGCTGTCTTACCCCACTGAAGTGTGCCTGCACCAAGTTAATTATTCTTACTCTGAATTGTTCCTTGTCCTTTTCTATAGCCAACTTAAACCTTATGATACAATGATCATTGTCCCCCAAATGTTCCCCTACAGATACTTGATCCACTTGGCCTACCTCATTCCCAAGAACGAGGTCTAGCTGCGCCTCCTTTCTCACGGAACTGGAAACATACTGCTATAGAAACTTTTCCTGAACACAATCTAGGAACTCTTGCCCCTCTCTACCCTTTACACACGACCATCCCAGTCTGTACTCAGATAATTCAAATCCCCACTTTTCTTGCATTTCTCTGTGATTTCCTTGTAAATTTGTTCCTCTACATCTTTCCCACTAGTTAGTGGCCTATAGACTACCCCGAGCAATGTAACTGCACCTCTTTTGTTCCTTAGCTCTAGTCAAATAGATTCTGTCCTTGACCCCTCTGGGACATCCTCTCTAGCACTGCAATGGTCTCCTTAATCAATACTGCCACCCACTCCCCCTTTCCTATTTTTCCTGAAAGCCTTGTATCCAGGAATATTTAATACCCAGTCCTGCCCTTTTTCCAGCTAAGTCTCTGTTATAGCCACAACATCATATTTCCACATGGCAATCTGCGCCTGTAATGTACAAATCATATATAGCACACCGTGCATTCACATACATGCACAATAACCCTAATTTAGACTTTATTACTTTCTCCTTTACTCTGAACCTGTCTAATAACTTACTAGAACCATAGAAAAATTACAGCACAGAAGGAGGCCATTCAGCCAGTCATGTCAGGCGAAAAAACTAGCCACCCAATCTAATCCCACTTTCCAGCACCTGGTCCATAGCCTTGCCAGTTACAGCACTTCAGGTGCATGTTCAGGTACCTTTTTACAAGAATTGAGGGTTTCTGCCTCCACTACCATCCTTGGCAGTGAATTACAGATACCCACCACCCTCTGGGTGAAAATGTTTTTCCTCATGTCCCCTCTAATCCTTCTACCAATCACCTTAAATCTATGCCCCCTGGTAATTGACCTCTCCACTAGGGGAAACAGGTCTTTCCTGTCTACTCTATCTAGGTCCCTCATAATTTTTGTACTCCTCAATTAAGTCATCCCCTCAGCCTCCTCTGCTCTAAGGAAAGCAACCCTAGCCTATCCAATCTTCCCTCATCGTTGTAACTTTTGAGCCCTGGCAACATTCTTGTAAATCTCCTCTGTACTCTCTCCACAGCAATTATGTCCTTCCTGTAATGTGGTGACCAGAACTGTACGCAATACTCCAACTGTGGCTTAACCAGTGTTTCACACAGTTCCAGCAGTGCATCCCTGCTTTTGAATTCTATACCTCAGCCAATAAAGGAAAGCATTCTATATGCCTTCTTCACCACTCTATCTACCTGTCCTGCCACCTTCAGGGACCTGTGGACATGCACTCCAAGGTCTCTCACTTCTTCTAACCCCCTCAATATCCTCCCATTTATTGTGTATTCCCTTGCTTTGTTTGCCCTCCCCAAATGCATTACCTCACACTTCTCTGGATTGAATTCCATTTGCCACGTTTCCGCCACTCAACCAAACCATTGATATCATTCTGGAGTCTACAGCCATCCTCTTCACTATCAACTACACATCCAATTTTTGTGTCATCAGCAAATTTCCCAACTACGCTTCCTACATTTAAGTCCAAATCATTAATATATACCACAAGCAGCAGGGGGACCCAACACTGAGCCCTGTAGAATACCACTGGAAACAGCTTTCCATTCACAAAAACACCCATCAATTACTACCCTTCCTGTCCCTGAGCCAATTCTGGAACCAACCTGCCACATTCCCCTGTATCCCATGGGCTTTCATTTTACTGACCAGTTATTTCATACTCTAGTGCTAATGGGCTCTCCCAGTATTTTGTGCACACTTTCAAAAGGGGATTGGATATATAATTGAAAAGGAGAAATTTCTGGGCTATGGGCAAAGAGTATATGAATGGAATCAATTGGATAGCTCTTTCAAAGAGCCAGCACAGACGCAATGGGCTGAATGAGTTCCTTCTGTGCTATATGATTTATGGACTCTATAGTACTGGGAATTATTTCTAGAGGGATTCAATTGAAAAGCAGAGAAGTTATGTTAAATTTGGTTAGACCACACCTGGATATAAATAGGAGAAAATGTGAAATAAGATTTACTAGAATGACACCAGCACTGAGATGTTATACCTATCAGGAAAATTAAACTGGCTGGGGCTCTTTGCTCTAGAAAAGCGAAAGCTGAGGAGTAACCTGATGGAGGTCTTCCAAGATTATGAAGTAGTTTGATAGGGTAGATGTAGATATTTCCACTTGTGGGAAAGACTACAATTAAGGGCTATAAATAGAAGACAGTCACTAATAAATAAATAGAGAATTTAGGAGCAACTTCTTTCCCCAGAGTGTGGTTAGAATGTGGAACTTTCTATCATAAGGGGTGGTTGAGGTGACTAGAATAGATGCACTTATGGGGGAAAACTAGATAAGAAAAAAAGATGGAAATGCTGATGGGGCTAGATGAAGGAGGATAGGAGGAGGCTCATGTGGAGCATAAATACTGGCATGAACCTGTTGACTGAATGGCCCGTTTTTATACTGTAAATACTATACAAAACTGTTCTCATCCTCGGCGTCCTATTTGACCCTGAGCTAAGCTTCCAATCCCATATCTTCTGCATCACAAAGATCACTGACTTCCACCCCTATAACACTGCTCATCTCAGCCATCTGTCACTGAAACCCATAATCTATGTCTTTGTCAAAACCTGACTTAACTATTCCAATATAAAAGCAAAATACTGCGGATGCTGGAAATCTGAAATAAAAACAAGAAATGCTGGAACCACTCAGCAGGTCTGGCAGCATCTGTGGAAGGAGAAGCAGAGTTAACGTTTCAGGTCAGTGACCCTTCTTCGGAACGGGTTCCGAAACGTTAACTCTGCTTCTCTTTCCACAGATGCTGCCAGACCTGCTGAGTGGTTCCAGCATTTCTTGTTTTTATTAACTATTCCAATGTTCTCTTGGCTGGCTTCCATCCTTCACTTTCCATCTACTTCAGGTCATCCAAAATTTAGCTGCCTGTATCCTATCCTGCGAGAAATAGCAAAATAGATTTGAAATTATCTTGTTAAAGTTCCTTCCCCAGATTATGGGGCCAAGGCTGAAGACATTACTGTCACAGGTAGAGTGGGAAGAGGGGAAAGATGGAAGAACCTAAAATCAGAGAACTGGGTAAGGGCACAGAGAGATGAGTGGATGATGTTGAGCATTTTAAAATCACAGTTTTAATCTCTTCAATCTCACAACACAATCAATGAAGAGGGCACTCATACTCCCAGTACCATTGAAACCAGCTACTAGAAGATGGGCAAGAAATGTCCTTCAGACTTCCTCTGAAGTTCTTCTTATAACCTTCCTGCTCAGAGGCTTAGCACGTGTCAGGTTTGCATCTGTGATTCCCATGTCCCAGAAATATGACGAGGCAGTGTGCCACCAAGGTCACTCATTTCTCTCCTCTAATTTTCCCTTGGATTATCTTCCCTTACTTCCGAAGTCAACATTTAATGCTATTTAAGACTCCATGAAAGCAATAGGTACCTCATCCAAATTGCCATTCTTTATCATAGAATGATAAAGCAAAGGAGGCCACTTGTTCCGTGTCAGCTCTTTGAAAGATAGCCCTACTATCCAATTATGTCTGAGCTTATACAATGGCAGTGGGGCATACTGTCTTTCTTGGTGGGGGTGGAGCAAGAAGACATCACTAGCAGTAATTGCTGGTGGAAATGAGGGTGGGCTCGAGTGTTGTGTGCCTTTAGAGCACCCGTGGTCCTGCATACACACATTTTCTCTCACCTGCACATGAACAGACTTCCATTATCAATCACCAGATCATAACCAAGTGCAACAGTTAGTAGATATGGCTGATCTCCGCATCTAGCCTGCTCCAATTGCGGCCACACCTCTTCTTCCTGACTGAGCCTCACCAGAGATCAGTTAACTTAGCACAATTTGAAACATGTTTAAAATCTGGATTTAGATTTAGATGCATGGACAGTCAAAATTTAATTATAATGCTTGCTAAGAAACACAAAAGCAGTTTCAGGTTCTTTCATCCATTTTCAAAAAGGGAGCCCAAATTTAATGGCAAATTTCACTCTCAAGAAGCTGCTTGTCAAATTTCTTAAAAATCCAATTGATATCACAAAGACAAGGCTGGAATTTCAGAAACAATAAATAGCTCTGATGCTCTAAATGGACCAAGGAAACAAGCCAAAGAGCTTTTTGATACATAGAAGCAGTTTAAAGTGATGAGAAAGAGAAGCACTCTTTGATTGGGTGAAGAGGTAGGCATTAATAAAGTCATCTCCAGATCACTCACTTGATAGCACTCTCACCACACAGTCAAAAGGACACTGGCTCAAGCTCCAATATAGGTTTGTGCAAATAATCCAGGGTGACACTTGTGTAGCACTGGGAGTGCTGCTGCTGAAACCCTCTTGGCTGCCTTTGTTACCTCTATTCTAATGCTCTCCTGGTCGGCCTCCCATCTTCCACTCTCCATAAACTTAAATTCATCCAAAACTCTGCTGTCCATATCCTAACTCGCACTAAGTCCCGTTCAACCACTGCCCCTGTGCTTGCTGGATCCTGGTTGCCCCAGGTTAAAAAATTCTCGTCTTTGTTTTCAAATCCTTTCTTAGCCTCGCCAGTCCCAATCTCTGTAGGCTCATCCAGCACTACAACCGTCCGAAATATCTGTGCTCATCCAAGACTGGACTTTTGCACATCCCTGATTTTAATTGCTGCATCATTGGTGGCGATGCCATCAGCAGCTAGGCCCTATACTCTGGAATTTCCTCCTTAAACCTCTCCGCTTCTCTACCTTTCTTAACTCCTTTGAGATGCTCCTTAAAACCTACCTCTTTGGCCAAGCTTTTGATCCTCTGCCTTAATATCTCCTTATGTGGCTTGGTGTCAAATTTTGTTTGATAACACTGTGAGGCACCTTGGTATGTTTTATTACATTAAAGGCGCTATAAAAATGCCACTTGTTGCATTGTCAGAGTGCTGTTGTCCAGATGTGGCATCAAATTGAAACTGTGAAGCTGTGAAATACTTTTGAGATGCCCCGAATATGTGAAAGGAATATAATAGATACAAGTTCTTTCACTCATTTTGGTTTAAAAAGACATGTATTTTAATTTACTTCTCATAGTACACGGAGCTGTGTTTTTAATGGGTTTGAAATTGGTCTTGCTCTTTTTGATCTTATAAATCTCACTCATAACATTTCCCTGATGTTGACAGCCCTGGCCCCACATCTAAAATTATTCAGGGACAACTACTTTTCCATGAACAAGAACAGAGAAAATCCACCTAACGTAACAGAGGCACTCAAGTTAATTGGCTGAGATCTCTTCCCTTCACTCATTATGTATTTGCACAGACATTCATGATTACTCCACTGTTCATTTACAGTGACCCAAAAATATCTTGGGAACACAGATATGTCTGCAATTTTCCTTGGTTCCATATGCAAGGATATTTGAGACAGTGAATTTTACTACAAAGTTTTTTTGAAATTTAACTGTTTTCACCAGTTTAAAAAAAAATCTCTAGAGCTCCTTAAAAATGGTAGAGTTCATGTGTCTTTTTGTGCGCGAAGAACTTAAGTTCATTTTTTGGTACTACTGGATTCCAGCTACTCCCCCATTCTCTGTTTTGTTACTGTAATACTTTGTCTTTTTTACTTATGCCCCTCAGGAGCAAGATTTCAACCTTGGTGCTCCAGACTGATTTTGCCATTTTTTAAAATTTCTGAGCCACAGCTGTAGTTCTGCAGCTTCTCTGGTCACCAATGGTAATTAAAAATCCTGTTTTCCCACCCTTCCCTGTTTCCTGCTGCCGAATATTCAATGCCAACTTTTACTTATTGAGAGAAAACCTCGGGGGAATTGTTTTGGAGGCAAACACAACCCAGACAGAACAGAGGAGTGTGAAAGCTATTGGAATTACAATTATTTATGGTTTCGTTTCTCGGTTATGCTCCTAATACTTTCCATTTTGCTTCTAACATTTGACAGCTGGCAGTGTGCATGCTTTTAAGCACTGATTCATGCCAAACTGCAGCAAATAAATATTCTGAAAACTATAATATACTACTAAAGTCTTTTGATAAACATGGTGCATTGAATACACATTATGCGGGGTTATAAAACTGTTCTGTAGAAAAGCAGCAACTTCTTAAAGTAAATAGCAATATCTAAATGGATACTGTTTCAACTGCCTGTTGAAAACCAAAATATTTATCACGGCACAAAAAAAATCAAATAATTTATTAATAAAAACATATGAAAAAATAGGTCAAATTTTTGGACGGCTTGGGACAAATTTTACAACCTATGGTTCCCTAAATTCCACTTGCTCTCGTGAAAATTAATCCCATATTATTTGCTTCAAAGCTTGGTTTCTGTACAGCAGATGAGGATAGATGGACTTTGGCGTCACAATCGCACGGGGTTTGTTGGACAGCTTCTCCTTTTCGCAAGGAGACTTCCAACAACTTCCTTGGTCTTGGCCTTGCCCTTACAGTTTAATACACATCATGCCGGGAAACTAAAATGTATAAATAATCATTGACAGTCTTATAGAGTCTAGTTTTTAAGACACATGGTGGGTTCCCTATTGGATAAGATCCCAGTTCCAATTAACCAAATGAATCAAAGGCATGTTCAGCCGTTGGCAATTGAGTTGTGTAAAAACTTATTCAATAACCTGAAGGACAGATGTTATTTATTGAGATTGTATAAAATGGTTACTTATTCATACTTTAACTTACTTTAATAACGTGGTTTGATTAGATCAATTGACTTTAAACAGGGTAAAAAAATTGTGGTAACAATACCTTTTCTTCAAGTACACAAATTACACTAGAACCTTTGATTCACACCAATAAAATAAACTGGTAAATGAAACCTTACTCGAGTACATCGGCTCAGTTTACAAACCCGTTTATGATCATTTTTCACCATACTCAACAGATCAATAGTATGTACTTCTTTTAATACAAAGCACCTTATTTAGAAAGCAGGAAATTAACCTATGAATAATTATTTTATTGAATCTCTTTCCAGTGGGAATCTGCCTAACATACCCTCATCAGAGTTTTTAAACACAGCTCACAAACTGACAACTGAACAGTGTAAAGACCTCATTCAACACGGAGCCGATCACATAACCCCTCTCAAACTGGAAATTTGACAATCATTTATACATTTCATTTCTCTTTCTGCCAGCATACTTGGTAATGTGCAAACACCACATACAGACAAGGTTCTGTTAAAGCAGGAGTGGAGGGTAATTGTTGATAAAATTTACAGGTTCACTGTGGGACCTCACCTAACAACATACATACGAACATGCGAATTAGGAGCAGGAGTAGGCCACTCAGCCCCTCGTGCCTGCCCCGCCATTCAATAAGATCATGGCTGATTTGATTTTAATGTCAACTCCACATTCCCACCTACCTGCAACAACCTTTCACCGAAAACGAATGATTTGAAAACAGCAGTACCAGTTAACATTTGAATGCAACGAGGTTAAAAAAAGCCCTAGTTACTTGTCAAGATGATTACTAAATAGTCTCCCCTTTAAAATAATTAAACAAAGTGGTGATAGAATCAATATATTTTCATTTCAGTAAGTGGTGCAAGCAACTTAGAGGATGTTCTAATACTTTCCTGCATTTAAGAGCTAAGAGATTCTTTACAAAGGATTTATCTAATTACTTGAAACCCATTAGAAGGAAACATAATTGGTAGACAGTTGATAATACCAATATATTTCATAATCTGTGTTCGATCAAATTTAAAATGTCTAACTCCAGCCATCAATATTCCAAATGCTGAAATATTTGAATAATTTTTTAAAACCCGGAACTACATATAGCCTTACGGTCAAGTACCAGTCACCACTTCCTATTCAGCTCCGAGTCACCCCTGCTGATTTGATATATGTCAGTTGGGTCACAGCTTGAGGTCAAATTAGCCTCATGACAAATACATAGCTTTCACAACTGAAGTAGTTTTGGAGAGCAAATCGCAAGGTTAATTGGCCATTATAAATTGCCCTTAGTATAGGTAGGTGGTAGGGAAATATAGGGACAGGTGGGGATGTGGTAGGAATATGGGATTAGTGTAGGATTAGCATAAATGGGTGGTTGATGGTTGGCACAGACTCGGTGGGCCGAAAGGCCTGTTTCAGTGCTGTATCTCGAAACTAAACTAAACAGGAAACTAGCCTCAGTCTCCATAGCTGAATTGGATACATGAAAGGAAATAGAAAAGCTGCAGGAGCTTTGGTGGGGGTGTGGTCAGGAGGGGCAGGAGGAGATTAGTCCAAGATATTCCATCATCTATGTGATTTGAAAACAAAAATGGAACATTGTATCCCTAACCATTTCAAATGTTGTGAATTTTGTTTTTCTATGCTTTTCTGATCTCCACTTGCATCCCAAATCTCTCTTTGTCAGCCTTGGCTCAGTGGGTAGCACTTTTGCCTGAGTCAGAAGGTTGAAGGCTCGAGCCCCACTGCACAGACTTCAGCACATAATGCAGGCTGACACACTTCAGTGTAGTGCTGCCAGACTTAAACCAAGCTCTTGTCTGCCCTCTCAACTGGATGCAAAAGATCCCATGGCACGATTTGAAGATGACCAGAGGATTTATCCTGGTATCCTGTTCAACACTAAACCCTCAATCGACACCTCTTTGTTGTGGGACCTTGCTGTGCTGCTGTGGTTCCATACATTGCAACAGTGACTACACTTCAAGAACTACTTTATTGCTTATGAATCATTATGGATCATTCTGAGATTGTGAAAGGCACCATAGAGCTGCAGACTATTATTTTCCTGGTGCCCTATTGCTTAGTTATTTCCAACAGCAGACTGTTAACTGTCCCAAAAATAGATGGGATGCCCACTGGTTTCTCTCCCTGCAACAGCGTCAATTCAACAGAGTAGCTTTGAATGCCAGTGGAAGTCCAAATGGCAGGTCCTGAAGTGAGTGCGTATATCTGAGTCAGCCAATGACATCCCTCACTAGATCTACTTTTCAAGATACACTACCCCTCTCTACCGTTCCTCTTCTTTGGGGACATCACAAAAAATGTTTGCCCATCTGCTAAATGGTCACAAGTTTTGGGTGACTAAGTGAACTCAATTAAAGTCAGTCAATTGGCTTTGTGATGGGAGCCACTGTTGGCTCGGCACCGATATGAGAATCAACCAGAATAATACCAGTTACAAATCCGAGGTGTCTGCTTTGACACTGGCAGCCGTGTTGGAAACTGGTGCATCCTGGTCATGTCACGAGGCAAAATGCATTGAAGCCAAACCAGAGAGCTGAATGTTTGTTGAGACCAGTGTTGGAAGGTGTTTGCGTGAGGCCTGGAGACTGCCTCCTAGACATTTCTTGGCAACGCAAGCGTGCACAGAATCTGGCTCAACTGCTTTTTCTTTAAGGGAAGATCTTGTTCATGCTCAACTATCTGACTTGGGAGTGAAGGAATGTTTCTGTACTGAATCAAAATTGAGATCTCCATACACTGAGAAAAATAAAGACTTGGCATTTTGGAAGCCACTATTGATTTCAGTCATGGCAATACCTTATACTTGGTCTGCAGCAGGCTTTGCACTAGCTAAAGGTCAGACAATGATGAAACACAAGCTCCACAGTCGTTGTTTGCCAAGAAGAATCTATAACAAATACATTTTTAAATCTAGGGGCTAGTACAGTCTTGCGGTTACAATGGAGGGTTCCCTGGGGTTGGTCTGATTGAGCTAGACTGCTACTAAAAACAGAGCAGCAAAATACAAGAACACTGAAGTTTATTTTGACAGCTGAGTCTGCAAAACCCTCCTTCCTAAAAATCCAAATCATTCAGAAGAGGATTTGAATTACCACTGATAGATAAAAGACCAATAATTAGTGACTAAATTCTGATGAAACGCTACAGAGCTGAAATGTTAACTCTGTTTCTCTCTCAACAGATGCTGCA